>NC_083318.1:102967832-103612832 GCF_963455315.2 Globicephala melas | reverse complement strand
ATTAAAGAAATATTTATTTAAACCCAGCTCCAAAGGGTTTCTTTTTGTAAAAAAAAAAACTAATTCTTTTTTTAAAAATGTATTTATATTTTATTTATTTTTATTTTTGGCTGCATTGGGTCTTTGTTGCTGCGTGTGGACTTTCTCTAGTTGCAGCAAGCAGGGGCTACTCTTCGATGCGGTGCATGGGCCTCTCATTGCGGTGGCTTTTCTTGTTGCGGAGCATGGGCTCTAGGCACATGGGCTTCAGTAGTTGTGGTGCACGGGCTCTAGAGCACAGCCTCGGTAGTTGTGGTGCACGGACTTAGCTGCTCTGCTGCATGTGGGATCTCCCAGACCAGGGCTCAAGCCCACGTCCCCTGCACTGGCAGGCGGATTCTTAACCTCTGTGCCACCAGGGAAGTCCCCAAGGGGTTTCTTATTGCTATGACAATTCTAATTGATAAACAGCAGCAGTTTCTACTGAATCTGTGTTCTGAGACCCCCATGGTTGTGAACGTCACAGGTCAGTGGATGTAATGCTTAAAATATGTGAAATGACTTATTTTCCGTCATCAACTGACAACATTTAGGAAGACACTGTTTCTAGGATAGTAAGCTGAAGAAGTTGATATGGAAATTCAGAAATAGGGTCCTGCTATATATTCAAACTCATATTAGCAGAATACTAATTTCTAGAGTACATATGTAGGCAAAATTATGGTCCCCAAAATATAACAATTAAAATCTATGTTTATATAGCCAATGCCAGAGAAAAATCTTCATGATCAGGTACAGAAGATGCTAAAAAGACACGGCTATTAAAACAATGTACCTAGTTAGGAAAAGGAAGGGAGTTCCTAACTCCTACTTCTCAATGCTGACATATCCATGTAGTTAATATTTCCCAAAAGAAGGTTAGGCAGAACAGATATAGGAAGTCGTTGTTGCCAAGTTTCCATACTATACCCTGAATTTAAAATGCCTTGGTACCTTTGAGGGTAGCTAAAGCAAACAAATGATGTTCCACTAAGCCAATATGGGCCACAAGCATATCAAACACATCTTTACATATAGTTTTGGTATCACAGGTCAGTTCCAGTTTCTGTCCACTCAGAAGCATTATGTTTACTTTTCTTCGGTTATCCTCATTCTTCCCTTTCTTGGTCTACAATTGAAAAAAATGAATGGAAGTTATCGATGTAAACATTATAAGAATTTTACTGTTTTAAAAAAATCATTACTAAAATTATTTTCTAAAAGTGACACCAAGTGGTTTTATTACTTACAAGGATAGACCGCGGCAAATCCAAAGATATATATGGTTCAATCGTCATTTTCACAAACTCAGGGCCAAAGAAATTCTGTGAATCACAGAAGTAGAATCAATAGTTTTTATCATTTATTCTAGCTCTTTCCTTGAAAGGAAAATAATGTAATAATAATAATAGTAATGATAATAATAAACAACTACATGTAAGGCCACCATATTAGAACTAGTGATCTGAAACAAATGTAAAAACTTTCAATAAAGAAGTATGGTGGAATTTGCCAAGAGCGGGAATGGAATATGCCTTACACTAAGTGTGAATAGAAGTTCTATCAGCTTCATTTTCTACCAGCAACATAAAATATAAAGCCTGGCTTTATATTGTTTTACGTAAATAAAGGTTTTCATTTTTTGGACTCCAGGTAGACTCAAACTACCCCCCCCCCAAATAGCAGTCTCAATTACTGAAGTAATATAGAGTTGTCAAGTTCACATAAGGATTTGGTTTAATAATGCTAATGTGTAAAGTTATTGAACAGAATTTCATTATTTCAGAGAATGATATTCCATTTGTCCTAAAACAAGTCTTAGTTATTGGACAATATCTATTTTGATATTACAAAAGACACATCCATCTGTAATCAAGTTCTGGGAATCCTGTACTTTTTTGTTCTAATTAGTGACAACTAGGGATATTATAAGTATCACAGTCTCTGCTCCCTATTGCTGCTTCTAGTAAGAAAATAATATCTCAGGAGCTGGGGAGAGTAGAGTCCACATTCTGCATTTACTTCTTTTCAATCTACTCTTTCCCTTTATGTCTTGTATATCCAGGGTTTTCTGCCTAGAGGGGAGAATTGGTTGAAGAGATAACTTAAAACAAGTTAGACTCCAGGAGGGAGCAGCATTCAGAATAGATGGAAAAATTATGTCCAAATGGGCAAAAGGTAGAATGAACACAGGGCTAATTTTTAGGCCAAAGGCAGATGGTGTGTGCGGGGGGGCGTGCTTTCGTGCATGCATGTGTTTGAACTAATGGGGGGTTACTGGAGTTTTATTTTTGTTGGTTTCTTCTTTGCATTTCACTGTACAGTTCATTTGGTTGCTTGATGTGGGAATTCTATCCAACAGCCAGGTGTGGAACATGTGACAGGTACCATTTAAGTAAAAGTTTAACAGTAAGCATTTGTTAATACTCAACGAACCAGTAGGACACATTTTAAATGAGAATAGAAACAGAGTAGAAGAAATGACAATAGTCTGCCATGGAAAACACAGAATTTGATACAGATCAAATGAGGCAATAGAGTATGAACATTAAAAATTTGTCTGCATCAAAAATAATACAGAAAAAAAAAAGAACTAAAAACTTATGTTTTGGGAAATAACATTAGTTCAACTGTGAAATTGTTCTCCTAATACTAGTACTATTTTCAGCCTCAAAAATATAGCCTTCCTACTCTTTTTATTTTATTTACTTATTTATTTATTTGGCTGCACTGCACGGCTCTCAGGATCTTCGTTCCTCCACTAGGGATCAAACCTGGGCCCCCTGCAGTAGAAGCGTGGAGTCCCAACCACTGGACCTCTAGGGAATTCCCCCTTCCGCTCTTTTTTTTTTTTTTTAGAGAAAACACTGTGTGGTCCTTCAACGACCAACAGTTCAAATTCTCTAGTCATTGATATAGCACGTCTCTGATGAAGAAAGCACACACTGACTGACTGAAAGGAAACACAGGTTTTTAGTGAGATGACACATAACAGTGGCATACTATAAAGGTAGAGACTCTCTAATGAGCCAAAGTTCTGCATTAGCTCTCTGAAACTATGATTTTAGAAAAAAATGTGTATATATCGTGCCTTTTATGCTTTATGTGGGCCTTTAATTACTGGAAGCCCATGCTATCCTGCCTATTGCTTAATTTTGACAAATGTATTGGTTATAATGATAAATTGATGAAGCCTTACTGAATTTCTTCCCTTCGGCTTGAAATAAATTCAGTTGTATTTTATTGGAATCTAATAACTTTAAAATTAGACACTGTCTGGGCTTCTCTGGTGGCGCAGTGGTTGAGAGTCCGCCTGCCGATGCAGGGGACACGGGTTCGTGCCCTGGTCCGGGAAGATCCCACATGCCGTGGAGTGGCTAGGCCCGTGAGCCATGGCTGCTGAGCCTGCGTGTCCAGAGCCTGTGCTCCGCAACGGGAGAGGCCACAATAGTGAGAGGCCCGCGTACCACAAAAAAAAATACAAAAAATTAGACACTGTCTTACTAAATTACAACCCAATTCCACATTTTAAAAATTAGCATAATGAGACACAAAGTGGTTTAAAAATGTACATAAAGACATATTATTAGAAACTGAATTATTAGAAACTGAATCCAAGTCTTCTAATTTGTAGTTCAGTGTAATTTTCACCATGCAATACTGTTTCTTCTCCTTAGAAGACTATGAGGAAAATTTGAATTCTATCAATTTCAGGGTATACAAATATGCTTTTAGGAAGATTCTTTGAAATAAGCAAGAAAACCCAAAACAGAATAAGATAATATACTTTCTTAGTGTAGGACTAAAAAGAAAAAAATCATTCTAGATTTTATCACTTTCCTAACATTTACTTTGCTTTTGAAGAATTATTTGTAAAGGAACAATACAAATGAGATACTGCCTCATCTATCAAATAGGTGATAATAATAAAAAAAAGAATGATAATATCAGAGTCGGTAAGAATATGGTGAAAACAGACATGATCAGAGGAAACATAAATTGGAAGAAACTTTTAAAGGGCAATTTGACAATATGTATAAAATGTCTTAAAAGGTATTTGCCTTTGACTTGGCTATTCTACTTGGAGGAAGTTATCTGCAAAGATTTAGCTATAAGGATGTTCTATAGCAATTACAAATTAGAAACATTTTAAATGTCCAATAGCTGGAAACTGATTAAATAAATTATGGTACACAGTATGTTCACATAATGGAGTACTTTACAGCCCTTAACAATAGTATTATAAAAGTTGTAAAATGTTCATGATATTTTATATGAGAAAAGACTATGTTCATTTTGAGCTTATGTTTATAAAAATATAGAGGATATATATTGAAAGAAAAATAAAGCAACGAAACACATAAAAGAAAAATTCCCCACAGACACAAGATTTGTTCTTTCTTATCTTTGGATATTGTAATATGAAGATATGATGCTTGGAGATAATGCAGTCATCCTTTAACTATAAAGAGAATTACTGTCAAAATTCTGAGAATGGCAGAGCATAAAGATGGAATGCGCTTGATAGCATTCTTGAGCTTCTGAACCACCTCTGAACTCTCTATCTCTGATATTCTTGGTTTGTGGGATAAAAAATTTCTTAATATTAAAAAATAATCCCCACAATACTGAATAAAGCCAGTTGACTTTAGGTTCATGAATATATTTTTAAAATATACAGTTAAGATACTCTAACTCCATCTAATGTTTTTTTAAAAATGAAATCATGAAAACAGCTAAATATTTATTTTAGTATCAACCAACAAGATATTTAACACCAATGGAAACTAATATGAGATTTCAATTTTAACTACAGGCAACCTATAGGATACCTACAGAATTTTTAAAAGTACTTTGTATAACATTTCCCTGTGAGGCCAAGTTTAGGTGCAGTAACCTGAGAATCAACTTACTCTTAGTTTTCTTTGGGTCATGGCTGTTTCTAGGGCCATTTCTCTTAAGGGATCCCTGGTGATGTCAAGCATGGAAGCTTTGAGTGTGTCTCCTGGATACAGGTTCAGTCGAGACTGTCTAAGGGCCATTCTGGCTTGCAGCTGCATCATTTCTTCTTCTTGCCGTTTTAGCATAATCTCTTGATTAATTAAGTTGCCTTCAAGGGGTGTTTCATATTGTCTGCTATATAGAAGAGAAAAGTAAGGGTTGGGAAGAAAACAATTACTTTAAGTCTAAACAAGAAAAAGTCATGTTAAGTAAGGTATCAAGAATGTAAACAAATTTTATTTTTTCATTTCAGAAGAACCATTGCAGTAATATTTCAGTCCTATTTTTAATATATTAATATAGTATGGTGTCCCACTTGTAGGTAGATCTACATCCTTCACCTCTTCTCTTAACATCCCAGCATCTTCTGAAAACTGCTTCCCCTGCAGTTCTCTCAGATCGGGGCTGTTTTATTCTCATAATCTTGCACCAGTGGGCCGGGACATGCGACAGAGATTCCCCGTGATTTTTATTTCAGCTTCCAGATCATTACTGACCCGTCCTCCAAGAGCCCCCAGCTTCTCTGAAGTACATGCTATGAACTCACACCATCCACTGCTCTGCTTTGCTCTAGACATTGTCCTGTGGTCAACTCCCCCTTATTCATGAAAGATTTAAGTGGCTGACTCAGCGGTCTTCACCACTACTGCTGTCATAATTTGTGGTGGTGTGACAGAGATTGAAGAGTGCTCCAACACCCTGGCCTCCTCCACCTCAGCCAGCAATCTACACCCATTGTTATGCTGGCTATTACCAATAACTGCACCACCTCTAAAATTTCCTATTTCTATCTTTCAATACCCTCTCTATCTAATCTCCTTATTTTTTCTAGCTTACTTCCTCTTACACTCCCCTTCAAATAATTCACCAACTCTATCAGGAATTGTAGTCCATTGACTCTACCACTTTCTCTCTATTAACCCTCTCTTGCCCTTACACTGCTTGAATTCTAAGGCCCATCATTAAAATCATTCCTTTGCATTCAACCTCAACTCTCATGAAACTGCAGAACCATGCTGACTGATCTCAGTGGGTTCTTAGTACTGCCTGGTGATTAATTTTCTTAGAGAACTATTTCATATTTTCATCCTTGTCTTTTCTTTTCAAAACTCCAATACTTTCTCCCTTGTCTCCTCTCAACTGATGAATTTTCCTCAGTTTTCTTGGTGAAATAAGGAGCAATCAGGAAGTAACTTCCTTATCCTTCTACCACTGGACTTTCCAAATCTATATCCGTATGTTCTGCTGTCTTTTTCTGTTACAACGGATGGATCTCCTGCACACTTATACAGGCGTCAAACCTCTACCGTGCATGGGATTCCAGACCTCTCCCCCACCCAAAGACTTTGCTCCTGCAATTACCCTCTCACATGCATCACTAGTCTCATGCACTAGGTTATTCTCATTAGCATACAAACATGCTGCACTATTTTCTACTTAGAACAAAAAAATCCTCCTTTGGTTCCACACCCCCTTTCAGATTCTGTCTCATTTTTCTGCTGTCTTTTAGAGTAATTTTCTTCAAAACTGTCCTTTAAGTTTTATCTCCATTTCATCTCCCACTCTCTCTTGGACTCAGACCAATAGTTTGAGTCCTTACCATTTCACCAAAACTAGTCACAAAAATGACTACCTTCTGTGTTACCAAAGCCAAAGGATAATTCTTAGTTTGCATCTTACTTGACCTCTAAGCATCATATAACATACAGCTGCTTAATCATTCCTCTTCTTAAACATCTGACTTCTGGGAAACCATGCTCTTTTTATTTTCCTTCTACTTCACTGGCTCCTCCCTCTCAGTCTCTTTTGCTGGATCCTCCTTCATTTCTAATCTCTTAATGTTAGACTGCAACAGTGCTCAGACCTCCAGAGTTTTCTAGTCTCCACAGTCTTCATACCTACCTGATCTCATGTAGTCACCTAGTCTTAATTATCTTATATTCCCATAACTCCAGGCTCTCCCCTGAATTCTAATTCTACTCACCTGCCTAAGTGAGTGTTCTACTTGGATGTTAACATGCATCTTTAACCTTACATGTCTAAAACCAAATTCCTGATACTTTTTCCTTACGTGCAACCTTCTCTCAATCACTCACTGGTTGCTTAGGACACAACTTGGAGTCATTCTTGATTCTTCTTACAAATCCCACATCTGAATGACCAGCAAATCCTGCAGGGCACAACCCTGAAGAAATCTGTATTTGAATCTTCTTTACCACTAGCAACCTAATCTGTGCTGTATGCAGCTCAAATGGAGTACTGTAATTGCCTCCTAACTGGTGTTTTACTCCTGCAATCTGTTCTTCACAGAACAGATCAATTCCATTAAAATGTAAATTAGATCATGGCTCTCTATGCTCTCAACCATCCAATGGCTTCCCATTACACTTAGAATAACATCTGAAGTGCTCGCCTTAGCTTTTGAGGTCTGATATGATTTGGGTCCTAGTTACCATCCACTCTGCCCTTCACTCATTCTGCTGCCTTCTGTGTTATGCTGCCCTTCCTGCTATTCCTCTAACATGGACATATCTCTCCTACCTCAGGGCCTCTGCTCTTGCTGTTCCTTTTGTCTGGAACTCTCTTCCCCCTGATATCTGCATGTTTTACTTCCTTGTTGCAAATAGTTTTCTTTTCAAATGTCGCCCCTTGGGAGAGGCCTCCTCTGATCACCCTACCCTATGAAAACTAGAATTTGGACATCACACACCTGTAGTTTCTAACCCTTTAGCCTGATTTATTTTTCTTCCAAGCACCATCACACTCTGATGGTGCATTACTTACTTGTTTTTTCAGTGGTTTACTGGCTATCCCTCAGCACTAGAAAATCTCTTTAGGGACTTCTTGATCTTGTTCATGACTCCATCTCCAGTACCTATAAGTACCCAGTACATGGCAGGTACTCAATAATCATTTGTTGCGCAAATGATTGAACATGATTTTATGGCTCACTCTCACTTAATGGGGTCAAGGAAAATGGTAAGAATTTGAATCTTTACATTTTAACTCACACCTGTCATTTTCATCAAATATATTAGCCTTCTTGTTCAAATTATTTTATACCTACAAACAGGTAGCAAAAAATGACTGATCATCACTTTATCTGGCCCAACACAATATCTGGTAGAAATTCCTATAAAGACTGAAATATTTGAGAGGCAAAAAACAAACAAACTAAACAGACAAAACAAACGAACAGGGACTTCCCTGGTGGTGCAGTGGTTAAGAATTCCCCTGCCAATGCAGGGGACACAGGTTCGAGCTCTGGTCCGGGAAGATCCCACACGCCGCAGAACTAGGCCCATGCACCACAACTACTGAGCCTGTGCTCTAGAGCCTGTGCTCCACAACAAGAGAAGCCACTGCAATGAGAAGCCCACGCACCACAAGGAAGAGTAGCCACCGCTCACTGCAACTAGAGAAAGCCCGCGTGCAGCAATGAAGACCCAATGAAGGAAGGAAGGAAGGGAGGGAAGGAGGGAGCGAGGGAGGAAGGAAGGAAGGAAGGAAGGAAGGAAAGAAAGAAAGAAAGAAAAAGAAAAACGAACAAAAAACTCAGAAAACCTAGATGATTTAGGAATGAATAAATAGGTTCTTTTGAGACAGAAAAAATGGTTACATCATTAAGCAGATAGGCACAGAAGCAGTGGGAATTGCACTATGTAAAAATTGTACTTCAAAAGTTAACACAGAAAAAAAATTTAGAGTTGCTCTTTGGAAAACAGCTTTGAATATCTTTTTTGGTCACTGAAAGACACTTTTGATAGCTCAAAATCCAAAAATTACTCATTCTTCTGGATCTGACTCATAATTTCCTGTTAATCTCCCCCCACCCACTATGATACAAATCAATAGCACTGTCTCGATCTGTTTTTCCATTTCATTCTAGCTAAAGAAATGGAAATTTTATAAAGAAGCAGGCAACATGTCTAAATACAGAACTATTTATAGATCTCACAAATATGTGACCTAAAGAACGAACAGAACCTCCCGATTAAGTACCAGCATGTTAAGGATATTATCAGAAGCCTTTGTACACATACAGAAAACTCTGCACTTGAATAAGGAATCTGGACACTACTTTAATGTGTTTTTCCTTGCGCAGAAAGAAGAGATGGGGTACTCTAAAAGAAGTAGAGTTTAGCACCTTACATTAAATGTAATAAATACACAGACCTGACAATCTACTTCTCCTTGAAATATTTTTTTTCACCTATAACTTTATCTAATACAGATGTTAAGAACACTATGTTGTGTTTTTTACCCTCTTAAAGTGTGAAATAAAAGGTAGCTTATCACTAAATTACGATTTGATGAGCTAAGGCCTCAATGTTAATGTTTCCTAAAATTAAACCGGAAACAGTCAAAACTAAGATTCTTTTATAATGCTGACGCTTTTAGGTACCTTATCAAGAAAATTGAAATAAGATTCACAAAATGGTTCAATTTTGTTTGGAGGAATATGTATTTTAAATAACTAGCAAACTGACTATAAAATCAATCAATCAGATTGGGAGTTTGGGATTGACATGCACTCACTGCTATATTTAAAATGGATAACCAACAAGGACCTACTGTAAAGAAAAAAACAGAAAAAAAATCAATCGATCAACACATAATCCCAACAATTCTTCCAGTTGTTATCTTTACTCCTATTTCTGATTAAGTTAAAAGGGCATCATGTTAACTATTTATAAGTTTTCTCCAAATTACATATATAGAAAAGAGTGACTTCCTCAATTCAACACAGAGCTTACTGCAATTCAACATTTGCTTCATATGGCTGGTCATCCCAAAACAGTTTTGCTTCTTTAACAAAATTATGTAATATCAAGCATAGATCTGTCTTTGTCTCTTACCTCTTTGGTCAAAATTACCAAAATAGTAATCACAAATACTATTACCACAATGGGGTCATAAAAATAGAAAATGCTATTATGCAAAGATCATACCACTTTAGGTAAATGAATACTTATTAGAGCTTTCCTCAAAGAAAGTATCATAGACTTTTTTTTTTAAAGATTTTTTTTTGATGTGGACCATTTTTAAAGTCTTTATTGAATTTGTTACAATGTTGCTTCTATTTTATGTTTATGTTTATGTTATGGAGGTTTTCTGGCCTCCAGGCATGTGGGATCTTAGCTCCCCAACCAGGGATTGAACCTGTACCCCCTGTGTTGGAAGGTGAAGTCTTAACCATTGGACTGCCAGGGAAGTCCCTCAGACTATTTTAAAAGGAACAAGAGGGAAGAGAAAAACACACAAGTTTCATAAAAACTGGAATATTAAGGAATAATTTTAGTGCAATGTAATTACTTGGAGTCTAAACCCTGGATAAATTGTCTGCTTTAATCACATGGCTAGGGTTACCTGGTCTATTAATAGTTTACAGGTATGAAACAGTGTCTACCAGAATTAATCAACTAAGGGGCAAGTTTTTGTTAATTTTCAAATGATTCTTTTGTATATAATGGCACTTGAACTAAATGAACTGATATCAAATTTAAGAGGATTCCTGTCATTTGGGAGTAAATTTGGAAGCAACCTCTTGTTCTCTAATATCACATTATGAATTTCAAATTAATGCGTAACATTAATAACATGCTTCTGTTCACGTAAGGAACCTGTACACACCTGCAAAAGATACACATTAATATATTCACTACTGATTTGACACTTTTCAGTTCAAACAAAGTAAATCAATCCATGCCTATAATACCACCATTCTAACCCTAGCACAAGAATAATACACACCTTATAAGAAACCTGAGTATTTCAGTATGAAAATGAACTCTAAACAGCCCGAAGTGGGCTTTAAAAAATACAAGATGACCTCTTTTAAGCCAGGAAAGATGTAGTGAAAAATTAACTTTTTACATAATAGGTTATTCAGTAGTAACCTATTAATTATTCATTCAACAAATAATACTCACTGAAAGCCTGCTTGTTGAGCCCATTCAACCTCGAAAGAAGTATTATTCTCTTAGAAATCAAAGTTTACTATCTTCTCACAGATGTTTAATGCCGTGCCTTCAGAACTTCCTTACTGTTAGTAAGTTATCTTATATTCATGTTAATTTAAAAATCAAGCACAAACTATAAATAATCAGGGCCAATTCTAAAAGATTCCAATAACTCAAACTACTGTAACATCTTTTACATAATTGAATGAATTTGCAAGAACTTAAAGAGGAGGAAAAGGAAAAGGAAAATGGAGAAAACAGGAAAAAGAATAATTTTTTAAAATTCTCCTTGATTCTAACAAAGAAAAAAAAACACCAGCAACAGGAAATATATTATCATTTTTTCATATTACATACCTTGGTCTCTGTGACTGGCCTTGACTTGGGGTTTCATCTACCCCTGGGAGACCACTGTTGGACTCAAATCTCTTTGACACTTCACTTTTTCTCACTAATTGTGAATGAAACAAAAATAGTACAAGTGAGAAAAATATCAAGTAATCTTATTTAAAACTCAAGCATTCAGCAGACACATAAGATAATTTTTACAAATCATATTCATGTAATCAAATTAGTGACATAATGTCAATAAACTCTTTAAAGGTAAGTCATGTTATTTTGAAAACAATTATTTTCTCTACTATGAAAATGACTACACTGCTATTTGATGAAACTGCTATTAAGTTCCTATAATACTGTTAAAATGAGTAACTGGAAGTTTTTTATAATTAAAAAATTTTACATAGAATTATTCTTTTGACACCTTATATCTCAACACTACTGAAAGAGAAGAACAATCATGGTTTCTTAAGAACATTTTGCTTGTTCAGATCCCTCTCACCTTTTCTGAAGTCTGATTCAGAGGAAACAATAGATGGACTTTCACTGCAGGTACTAAAGATATCACTGTGGTAAGTTTTGTATCTTCGAATTGGTTCTGAAAGGATTAAAACATAAACATTAGAAAGCAAACTCATTAGCTGTTCCACACAAATCAAATAAGGCACTAAATTTATTCTTGTGAGACTAGAACATTTTTATACATTGCTTTAAATTTAATAATGGATAGGTGGTATTCAAAAATGTGACTACAGTTTTGAGGCAGTTTGGCATACAGGTTAAGAGCCTGGACTCTGAAGCTAGATTTGCTAGGGTCCAGTACTTACCAGGTGCATGACTTTAGGAAGGTATTTAACCTTCCTGTGACTCTTCTTCAACTGAAAAGAGGGTATAATAGTGTGTGCATCTCATAGGGTTGTTGTGAGCATTAAATGAATTAATATATGCAGAGCTCTTAGAATACAGTGTATGCTACAGAAACATCATTCTTTGCACTAGGTGCTATGAGGATGGAAAATCCAAAGACACAGTCCCAAGTTCAAATAATTTAAAAAGCAGAAGTACAAAATACTTAAGACGGGACATGTGGGGACGGGGTGGGGGGCGGGGGGAGCTGTGTAGGGATGTACGGTGTGTGCTCTGTATCAGGGGGGCAGAACTCCACTAAAATCTAAATTCTACCTTCTAAATGTTTCTGACTCACCCCTCTTCTTTGTACTCATGATCACTATCATAGATGACTATTCAGCTCAAGCCTGGACTACTTCACGTGTCCTAGATTCCCCTCTCTGCAGTCTTGCTTTCTTGCTTGTCTCGTATTATAATGCACATTACAAAGAGTGAACTTTCCAGAAATGAAAATCTGAGCATAATACTGTATTTCTTAAACTTCTTCAAACTAGAGTTTTCAAGATACAGTTTAGTATCTCCTTAGCTTAGTATTCAAAGCCTTTCCATAAGGTGGTCCCTGACTACATTTATAGCAGTAGCTCTTCATATTCTGAAGTCATAGGTTCTTACTTGCTAGAATCAGATGAAAAGCACAGACCTCTCTTCTCTGCCTGCCCGCCCAAAGCACACTGAAATACACAAACATTGAAAAAGAACTTTAAAAACTCAATCCAGGTGGAACCCTTGTTCCAGGGCATCATCACCATCCACTTCTCCAAATTTTGCACTTGTGTTACTGAATTTACAGATAACCAAAAGCATATAAACTTTTAGATTCTCTCCTGAAAGATACTTTCCCTGCTAGAAATGCCTTTCTTCCCCTTTTCTTTTGAATACTTTTTCTTTTTCCTTTAAGAGAAGCCTTAAAGGAAAAAAATCTTTCATGTCCACAAAAGCTTTCATGACCAACTCAAGGCTGAGTTAGATATTGCTTCTTGTACTTTCATATTGCCTTATGCTTAAAAAATTGTGACTCTTCCACTGCCTAATATTGATATTTCCTTCTCTACTTGTTTGTTTCCTCTACCAAAATTATAAACTCTGACAAAAAGGATTGTGCCTTTTTCAGATATACCTCTAGTGTCTAGCAAGTGTCTGATGCATAGCAAGCACAAAATAAATATTTTCTGAGTAAATATGAATGAATGAATGAAAAGATGAATATATGTGATACACAAAGGTCACTGATGACCTTTAAGAGGACTATTTCCATTGCACAGACAGGTGAGAGACCAAATCAGACTAAATGATAGTAAATTGAGAAAAGGAGTAACACTATTCTTTCAAGAAGTTTGAGGGTTTGAGAAAGAAAAAAGATTTAAAAAAATAAACTAAATGAGACTAGATGAGTTATTAGGGTCTTTTTGGAAGAGTGAAATGTGAGGATGTTTTTAGGCAGTGGATAATAAATCTGTAGATTGGAGGAGATTGCAAATGATAGTGGGGAAAACTGATGGAAAAATGTGAAGGAACCAGGAGGAGGAGATGGGAAAAAACCAACATACATGGGATGGTTAATTTAGCAGGGAGGAAGAACCTTTCCTTCTTAAGAGAAAGAAATAATGAACAAAGGAAAGAGTGAAAAAACAGAGGGAATCCCAAGATACTCATCAGAAATTTGCCATACTCCTGGTAATAAAAGTAAATCACGGGCCACCCTGGTGGCGCAGTGGTTGAGAGTCCGCCTGCCGATGCAGGGGACACGGGTTCGTGCCCCGGTTTGGGAGGATCCCACATGCCACAGAGCGGCTGGGCCCGTGAGCCATGGCCGCTGAGCCTGCGCGTCCAGAGCCTGTGCTCCACAACGGGAGAGGCCACAACAGTGAGAGGCCCGCGTACCGCAAAAAAAAAAAAAAAGTAAATCACTTCCTGAGAAGAGTAAAGAAATTCTGCTGTGAAAAAGTGTTGAGTCAGGAAAAAAAAAAAAACATAAAAAAAACCATGAAAGCTTTTATGTTACAGTGAGAGTTTAGATTAGGCTAGAATGCATGAATTTTATTGGAACCAATCAGAATGGTTTTGTGGCTTTTTCTAGGCACTAGAGAAAGCAGACCATGGGAAATACCTAGAACTGAGGAGTGATATGGGATTCATGGTAGCAGATAATCAAGGTATGTGAGGGTTTCTTTTTTACTAGTTTGCAAACTTGAGGACGGGTACTTCACAAAATGAATTATTCCCTTGTGCTAGGAGGTGTTTAACAGAGATTGTTAAAAGAAAAAGAGATGAATAAATGAATGAAATAGTTAAATGGCACCACAGAAACCAGGCTGGAAACCAGGATGGAAATGATGGGCTGGAAAAATTGGGAGCTCATGCTGAGGCAAAGGATAGGAGTAATACTGGGAAGAGTTGAAGGATAAATGACTGGCCATGGACTTGATGGAGAGGAAGTTGTGTATTGTTCTTATAACAATGTTTACCAGGAGAAGCATGCACAATATAGAAGACTCCTACTTTGTCCAGTTTTGTATACAGTGAACGTAAGTATCAAATAATACTATAATTAATAAAAAGAGTTTTGGAATTGAAAATCCATGTACCAAAACTTTTAAAAAAATGATTCCATTCTACCACAGGGAAGTCTCATGGTAAAATAAGTGATTAAAAAAAAATTCCTCTCTGGGACTTCCCTGGTGCCACAGCCTGCCAATGCAGGGGACACGGGTTTGAGCCCTGGTCCGGGAATATCCCACATGCCACGGAGCAACTAAGCCTGTGCGCCACAACTACTGAGCCTGCTCTCTACAGCCTGTGAGCCACAACTACTGACCTCACACGTCACAACTACTGAGGCCTGCGTGCCACAACTACTGAGCCCATGTGCCTAGAGCCTGTGCTTTGCAACAAGAGAAGCCACCGCAATGAGAAGCCTGTGCACTGCAGTGAAGAGTAGCCCCTGCTCTCTGCAACTAGAGAAAAGCTCAAGTGCAGCAACAAAGACCCGACGTAGCCAAAAAAAAAAAATGTGGGCTTCCCTGGTGGCACAGTAGTTAAGAACCCACCTGCCAATGCAGGGCACACAGGTTCGAGCCCTGGTCTGGGAAGACCCCACATGCCACAGAGCAACTAAGCCCGTGAGCCACAACTACTGAGCCTGCACTCTAGAGCCCGCGAGCCACAACTACTGAAGCCCACATGCATAGAGCCCATGCTCCACAACAAGAGAAGCCACCGCAATGAGAAGACTGTGCACTGAAACAAAGAGTGGCCCCCGCTCGCCATGACTAAAGAAAAGCCTATGCACAGCAACAAAGACCCAACGCAGCCAAAAGTAAAAATAAAACATAAAATAAAAATGCATAAAAAAATTCCTCTGTTTTAAGATGAACGTGATTTGAAAGGATTGTAGAAGATGTCAAACAACAGTTTTATCTAATTTATTTATTAGTTTTATCTAATTTAAATGTAATGAACATAGTTAAATGGTTATGTAAGAAGAACTGCTATCTTCAAGGGGCACCAAAGAACTTTTTGTTTTATTGTACAGAACCTCCACGTTAAAGTTTTGAGGAATCTTCCCAACGTAACTTGACCAAATGACAAACCTGGCATTGTAACCTGCAGGACAGTAAAACCAACAAGGCCAAGGGAAAGACCCAAATGTATGGAGGCAATATGGTTTTACCTCACAATGAAAAGTAGGAAGTTGCAACAAACCTATTCAGTGGACAGAGGAGAGAACTTCAGTCACTTGGATGTTAAGCCTGCAATAACAATTTCACACCCCATATTAATTGAATTTACTGCTTCATAACTATTTCTGCAAAGTGGCTATATGAGAGTAAATAAATTTTAATTTCCATTCTCTGGTGGTGCTTTATAATTATTCTTACATTATTTCATAGCGTCCACGTTCCCTGTCTTTTGCTCACCTATGTTTTGTTTCCTATACTCTGACAACACTAGTAAACTTTTTTCAATCCTTGAGTTCCTCTGTAAGACAAATTAATGTAACTTTGACAAACTCTTCTTAAAAATATAACACCAGGACTTCCCTCGTGGCACAGTGGTTGAGAATCCACCTGCCATGCAGGGGACATGGGTTCGAGCCCTGGTCTGGGAAGATCCCACATGCTGTGGAGCAACTAAGTCTGTGCGTCACAACTATTGAGCCTGCGCTCTAGAGCCTGCAAGCTACAACTACTGAGCCCACGTGCCACAACTACTGAGCCCACGTGCCACAACTACTGAAGCCCGCACGCCTAGAGCCCATGCTCCACAAGAAGAGAAACCACCCGCAATGAGAAGCCCGCGCACCACAATGAAGAGTAGCCCCCGCTCACCGCAACTAGAGAAAGCCTGTGTGCAGCAATGAAGACCCAACACAGCCTAAATAAACAAATAAATAAATTTACACACACAAAAATATATATAACAATAAATCATCTTCCCGTGATGAACTACTGGTCTGTAAATGTTCTCAGTACCACACCCGGGGGGAGGGAGGACATTGCCTTATGATGCTTTACCGCTTCAGAGTAATAGGGCACAAAAACTCTGGAAACACAAACTAGATGACTAGCTTAGCAGGACAATTAAGGGGCAGGAAGAACTTTTCCCTTCTAAGGCTGGGGTAGGGGTGGGGTGTTTATGTTAATTAAAGTGGTAGGAATCTTTTGTGAGCTTCTTGTATTCCGAAATGCATCTTTTAAAAAAAAAAACGCTGTTAACCATGTTCCTTTCACTTAATGGCATGGCAGATATAACCAGCGTCGAGTTCCCAGGCAATATTTACTACACAGTCATGGTTATAAAAAGGTTAGAATCAGATTAAAGTTCTCAGCCAAAATTTACTACTCAGTTCTGCTTACAAGAAAGGTTAGCCCTTATAAGCTTTCCATTTCGGAATTAAATAATAAATGTAACAGTTTCAGGAATTATTATAAAATTACATGTCCTTTACCAAGAGAATCTGCATTGGTGTATAATAGAGGCATATTTTCCATGCTGACAGATAGAAACACTTCTTGGCTTTCTGATGACCTACACAAAAGGCACCCAGTAGACATTAACTAGATAGGTAGTAGCTTTCTTCCTCTGTTCTGGTCTGCAAAAGAAGGGTAATCCCTAATTTTCCACAAGGTGTCCTACCGTTATTGATGAGTTTTTTTGGAGGATCCAGACAACAGATATGTTTTCTATCTATATTTAAATGTATAATATTAGCACTTTAGATTTGGTCCAGATCCCACAAATGTGGTACTAACTGAGTGATTAAAAACACACACACAACTTTTTATTATGAAAACTTCTAAACAGACACAAAAACAGAGAGTACAAGTCCTCATATGTACCCATCTCCCCACATCAACAAAACCTAGTGATTGTTATTTTAATTAGAAAGTGTTATTTTTTTTAAAACAAAGAGATGCTTTTAAGTATTTATAGAATATTACAAAGTTTCCTGAATGCCAAAATTTTTGGATCATGTGCAATGGACCTATTAAGAATGTTCAAATACACATTTTATAAAATACACATGTGGCTACTTTCATTGCAATGTTAAAACTGCAATGGCAAAATTTTAAGCTGTCACCATTACAACTGGAGAACTGAATTTATTTGCCTTTTGTGGGATAAAATTAGACTGAGTATCTAATTAGTTGGTTTGCAAATTTCTTTTCTCAGCTAGTAAATATTTAAATGAAACCTACATTGTGTAAATCAGTGTACTAGAGTTCATTTAGGATCATGAATATTCCTCATTTCGCTAGATGATTTTCTTCTCTTTGACTTCCTATATGTATTTAGTTTTCAGACATGGAAAATAAAGTTGTAGTTAACAATCTTAGCATAGAAATAATAATGAGTGCAAAAGAAAAAATGGGAGAATAAAATTAGCCTGAATACATGTTACCAAAAAAGCAGTACATCAAATTGAGTGTGTGAATATATGTATGTAAAACACACAAAACACATAGGAATACAGTCTCTCCAAAAAACATTTTGTAGAATAGTGGTGAGAGAATGAGAAGAATAGGGACTAGAGAATAATGGCTTAAAGAATTAACATCTGGATAGAAGTCTAGTTATAGAGATTCTGTAATCATACATACTCTGACAATTAAAGATATATTTTAATTTCTAGTATTACTTTACTATAATTAAGAGTGTACTATTTTTTTGGTCAGATTACAAGGTATAAAAATCTGACAGGACTTCCCTGGTGGCGCAGTGGTTAAGAATCTGCCTGCCAATGCAGGGGACACGGGTTTGAGCTCTGATCCGGGAAGATCCCACATGTCATGAAGCAACTAAGCCCGTGCACCCGTGCACCACAACTACTGAGCCTGTGCTCTAGAGCCTGCGAGCCACAACTACTGAGCCCCCGCATCACAACTACTGAGGCTCGCGCACCTAGAGCCCGTGCTCTGCAACAAGAGAAGGCACCTCAATGAGAAGCCCGTGCACTGCAATGAAGAGTAGCCACTGCTCACCACAGCTAGAGAAAGCCCAGGCGCAGCAATGAAGACCCAATGCAGCCAAAAAAAAAAGAAAAAAAACCACAACTGACAAATATTTTATTATTCTTTAACTGTAAGCTGATCCTCTAAACTGCAGCTCTAACATGGTATTGACTCCACATTTATATAGCAACATCAAAAGGCAGCTTTTCAATAGGCTAGTGTTTTGTCATAAATTCTTGACAACTGAGAGTCATAATTTCCACCAACACTTAACACACTTAACACTTTAACCATATGAAGCTGTGGCATGTGGTCATGAACACTATACTTTTAATGGTTAGGGAATTATGAAGACTTGCATGATATTCTGAGCTTATATAGAGCTATTTTAGATGAAAAGTTCACATCTACAACCTTCACATTAAAATGTATCTAAGCTAGTGCAAACTGTAATCTAAAAACACGTTTTACAAGTGACACATATTCAAGCTCAGACACGTAACACGAAGGAACTGAGACTCAGGCAATTGCAACATCAGGAATTAAATAACCACTTTTAGCTTGGCATTTCTTTACTTTTAATACATGACCCAAATTACAGATAAACGTTTCAAAGAGAAATGCACTAAAATGACGGGTTTTATAGTTCAGAACTATAAAAAAATATTTAAAACCCTGCATTTTATAGTTATAGGTCCTAACAAATAAAATATTTCAACCTTCAAATAAAGCAGAGAAACAAAAGTAATAACATTATGTATTCATGTATGAAGTGTCTTCCTCTATGCTTTCTTTTGAGGGGGTTAATTTCTGGAGATTAGAGATGGTACCTTGTTTATGATCACTAGAGTCCACTGTATTCTATATTACACCATGCTGCATGATACATGAATAGAATATATTCTAAAATCCTTTGAGAGCTAGGCGTGATCAACAGAATTTTTAACAAAGAGAAACAGAACACATGCAAGTATGAATATATATAAATGAGGAAAGGTATATGGAGAAATACTCTGTGAAATATAAATTACTTTATAGATGTAAAATTTGTGCAGAGTAGGAATGCAACAAGAGTGAACAGTTCCTCTATGATGGTCTTGTGTAATGCAGTAGCCATAAATCTGGGCCAGCTGTACCACTCTTCTAGCATCCTCCAGGATCCTTTGTTGTTATGACTTCAACTGCCCCTTCTAAAGCTTCCAAACAGTACAGAGTTCTAAAGGAAAGTGATTGCATTTGCTGTTGGTTGGTCAGGCTGTGACTGACAAGCATGTGATTTTCTCTTAGAGTTGGACAAAACAGAGGAGAAGGAGGTGGGATTTCTCCTCACGATATAGCATAATTCATCAGAGAATATTGTTGTATTCCATATCTGAAATAGCACCACTGAATATACTAAACATTTAATATTAATAGCCATGTTGCAATATTCAGTTTAGATTAACAAACACTTACTGACTATCTATTATATGCCAGGCATAGTCGTAGATACTAAGGATGTAGCCATGAATTAGACCAGGGCAAATTTCTGGTGTCTACGAGAGGAGAAAAAAGCTCTTCAAAACAAATAATTTCAATGAAAAATATAGGCCAGCATCTGGAAGTGGGAAGATGAGAGAAAGCTTCCTGAGCTACGCAATGCCTGAAAGCTTAGACAGTCTTTTAAGGCAGAAAGCTGCATGAATAAAAGCATGAAAATATAAAATAGCCTGTATGGAGGGAGGGAAGTTGGTGAGGGAGGGCAAGAGGAGTGGGAGGGGAGGAGAGAGAGAGAGCGCGCGAATACCCGTGGTGTTGGAATGACTTGTGAGATGGGAAATGCTAAAGGGTGAGACTGGAGAGACACAATAATGGAAAGCCTTAAATACCATAATCTAAGAAGCCTGAATTTTATCCTGCTCAGCTGATAAAAAGTTATTAAATGGCTGAAGGCAGAGAAGAAATGTATTCAAATTTGCATGGCAGGTAAAACAGAGGACAAACTATAGCTGAGAGATCAATTTAGAAAGCTAGTTCTATAGTCCATGGGCAACAAAGGAATTGAGAGACTGGAATGAAATGAAGAAATATTTTGGAGGCTAAAACTGTTGGGTCTTAAACCTTGTGATGATACTCATTACTAGTAAGATCCATTTAAAATCTTTCTTAAAACATATCGATCCATGCTTTTCAGAAGGTTTCTATATCAAAGCCAAACTGGGTCTATGTTAACTATGTATGAGTTAGATTTAAATTAGGTCCCTAATTTCTGATAAAGTACCCTCTGATTTCTGTGGACTCCAAAACCAGTATTATATTACTATGATTATAGACACTGGAAAGCTCATTTTGGTTTCACTTGTAACTTTCCTTAGCATTTAAAAATGCAACTTCATTTTTTTTCACTTGGATAAATCAAAGAAGAGAAGTAAATGTCTATGCTCAGTTGTTTTTAAGCTAAAGAATGACTTACTGAATACTTCTTCTCAAATGCTTTTCAAACCAATCTTTGGTTATTTTTTTACTGGACTAACTGTGTGAGAATGGTTTGAAGCTGCACTCAATGGCTAGGTAATTTTAAATAAAATATTGTTCCTTAGTTGCACTAGCTACAATGCAAGTGCTCAACAGTCACATGTGGCTTGTAACTACAGAGCTGGACTTTGTAGATATAGGACATTTCCTCCATTGAAGTTCCATTGGACAATGCTGGTCTAAAACATAAATCTCTTTAAATTTCAGCCCTGGAAACATAGTAGGCACTTGATTCTTTCTGGTTAAGATGTTGAATCCATCTATAATAGTGTGCTCTTCAGAGCTACAAAATATTTTATATCTTAGTAGTATAATAATAAAGTCATTAATACTTAAGTACATGTGATACTTGACCAATATCACATAAAATCCCTTCTTATTCATATTTACTTCTGTGGAAACTGATTATTTAAATTATTTAAGTTCATGGAGTAATCTAAATAATGACTCAATCTTTTTTTTTCTTTTTTGTGGGGGGGGGTTGCTATTCTAAGGGAAATAAGGAAAAAATAAAAACTGAGTAGTTCATCTTTACCAATTTTGGCTCTTAGAAAAAAAAGATAAGTTTTGAAAATATTTCTCTCTCTCCTTAAAATGTCACTAGTAGCATCCCCTATGATGAACTGTAACATTTATGATTCCATCCTCCTACTCTTCAGAAATGTAACTATAAAAGTATATGCGGGCTTCCCTGGTGGTGCAGTGGTTGAGAATCTGCCTGCCAATGCAGGGGACACAGGTTCGAGCCCTGGTCTGGGAAGATCCCACATACCGCGGAGCAACTAAGCCCATGCGCCACAACTACTGAGCCTGCGTGTCTGAGGCCTGTGGTCCGCAACAAGAGAGGCCCTCGCTCAGTGAGTGGCCCCCGCTTGCCGCAACTAGAGAAAGCCCTCGCACAGAAACGAAGACCCAACACAGCCAAAAAAAAAAAAAAAAGTATATGCACTTTCAAGTTCAATGGAATGAATGTGAATGGAAATGAAACATTAAGGTGCCTTAATAATGAGAACAAGCTCACATATTTGAGTGTTTACATACTCTAGCTGCACAACAGAGTTTAAGCTGTATTCACACAACAGTCACAGAACAGCAAAAACTAGGCTAGACCAGAGGCCACAGCACTGAAAGAAAGGAAACGATACTTAATTTAGACATAAAGTAGATTGACTGTTGGAAGCAAAATTCTATTCATAGTCCCCACCCAGGGTGTGGAGTGCTGTTCATACTATACTCACAGTACTGGTTCCAACTCAATCTCTCATAATCAGGAATGTGCTGCCAACCCACAGAGCAATGGATAGGGAGTGTGTGGTGATTACACCACAAATGACACGACAACAGATACTCTCATTAGAAAACAGACAATTTCTCAGATCTTGAGATGGAGTAGAGACAGGTGGAAAAGAAAATACTGGGAACAGGGAAGAAGGGAAAAGCGTATAACAGTACAGTCCTATGCTGAGGTGAAAAGAGTGAAATGAAAAGAATAAAGCAAAAAAAGGGAATGACATCAAATTTTAAAACTAGTTTCCATGAGAGAAAGCTGTTATGTTTCTTCCTGCCCCTCCCTCACTGCTTTATGAATGTAGAAAACTATTAATAATCATCATAATAATCTTATAATGTTTAAACTTCAACTACAATTTCTTTCTTGGGATC
Organism: Globicephala melas; assembly: GCF_963455315.2. Taxonomy (NCBI): domain Eukaryota; kingdom Metazoa; phylum Chordata; class Mammalia; order Artiodactyla; family Delphinidae; genus Globicephala; species Globicephala melas. The sequence goes on along the minus strand of NC_083318.1, from coordinate 103,589,974 downwards.
TTTTTTGTTCCTAACTTTATTTTGTTCCCAAAGAAATTAGAGCACTCAATACCAATCACTGCTTTTTGATAGTTTACTCTCTTATGCCATCAGGTACAGGATAACCATCTTACAGATCCTACCGCAGTAGAGCCCCATCAAAACACTATCCAAAACAAAGCAAAACAAAATCCCACTATCTGCCACAATAGAGGATATGACACAATGGAGCTCCACCTTAACCCATATCCAGTGTGGTTTATTGAAGGAAAAACCAAATGAGCCTCTATATCTTGTTTTACTGTATTAAAAATTATATAATTTTACTAGGAAGAGACCTAAGGGGTTTGTTTAGGTGGTTAGTTGAATGTCCAACTTCCCAGGCAGTAAAATATTTTCCCAACAATATATCTGAAATGTTTCTGGTTTCTGCTTGAAATCAGAATGGCAGAATAGAAAAGATCTTATTCTGGGGCTTCAGAGACCCGGATTCTAAATTCAGCTCTGTTATGATTTATGAATTATGTCTTTCCTTTGGCAAACTAGTCTACTCTGGGTCTCTGAAAATGAGATGTTTGATTTAAATGATATCCAAATTCCTTCCAACACCAAACTCTGTGATTTTAAAGTCTGATTTCCCCTGTGCTAGTTGGCTGGTTGATGCTGTCAGCTGAGGAGATGCTACGGAGCTGATTTAGGTACAGGCTCCTTTCAAGAGGATGGGGCCTGGGCTAAGGTAAGGGCTATACATTTGAGGTTGAAGGAGACAACTGTCTTTCCCATTAGTTCAATGAATCTCTTCATGTGCCCCAAAGAACAAACTGCAATTTAGCAATTTCTTTTCTTCTGACTGTTGTATTATCCCAGTGAACACTGCAACACATCCTTTTTTAAAAATTAAGAGGTAACATGTAGTGGGAAATTCTTAGACGGAATGCTGAAATCTCTCATGGAAATCTACAATCTCCCATAACAATGGAAACTTTATCATTAACCAGTTATGTGATCTTGGGTACATTATTAAATCTTCAGAAGCCCAAGCACATGTGCTTTAAGACCTCTTCTAATTCTAAAATTACTGATACCCAGTAGCAACTTCCAATTGTAAAGATCACAAAAACTGTATAAAGTATTTTTTTTTTTTTTGCGGTATGTGGGCCACTGTTGTGGCCTCTCCCTCTGTGGAGCACAGGCTCCGGACGCGCAGGCTCAGCGGCCACGGCTCATGGGCCCAGCTGCTCCGCGGCATGTGGGATCCTTCTGGACCAGGGCACGAACCCGTGTCCCCTGCATCGGCAGGCGGACTCTCAACCACTGCTCCACCAGGGAAGCCCCCAGAGTATTAATATTTTTAAATGCTTTAGTCCACAGAAAAGGGATCTATGAAGCCTACTATTCATAAGAATTAAATGAGATAAATGGGTTTATATTATTTTCCATTTTTTTTCTTCTTTGTATACTAGCTGAAATCTTCATATTGGCAATCTGTACTTTGCTCGGCTAACATAAATTATCCTACCTTTAGAAAAAGAAAGCACAGCATAAAACCAGTAAATTATTCAACTAAATAACTAATAAAATTATTGCTTTTGAATTCCAAACCTCAAACATTCCTTTCAAACAATGCTTTTAGTCTAAAGCAAATATAATTTATTACTACTTGCAAGTTACTATATAATAATGGAGTTTATTTAAGGTGCTATATTTCCATAATAAACCAACATTTTCAAGGTGTTCTGTTTTCCTTAACTTGGTTATAAAATATACTCTGGGGGGAAAATGGGTAGGTTCTTTGTGGGAGCAAATGCTTTTGAAAACTCTTCAATACCAAAGAAAGATTTCAGGATAGAAATTGTCCTATATCAAATAATTGAAAGCATATTTATTTTTAAAAAGAAATCTTTTCCTTTTCTTTTATCTCTTATAATAAACCTAAAATTTCTAAATCTGGAAATTTTTTTTTGTAACAAGTTAGCATTTTGAAAAAATAAGAGTTTACAGAGATTATATATCATCTTTGCAGATATATATATGCATATCTGAAAACAAGTTGGTCTATTTGAGTTTCCATAGTACACTTACACACACATGCATGCACATGTTTCCCAAGAAGATAAAAGACTTCTATGCAAACTAGGACATAATTTGACTTAATACTCACTCTATAGGAAATCCCCATAAATCACCTATTCAAACAAAACATGTTAAACAGACTATTTATTGTAGCATAATTTAACAAATTAAAAATATTTTCACTAAAGTTTTGATGTTTTACTATTTGACTCTCAACCAAGGTTCAAGGGTAAAAAACACTTTCCTCACTTCACTAATCCAAACTACTATTAATTTACCAAATAGTAAGTCAGATAATCTTTTGAAACGTACACCTGAAAACATTATAAATTAATATTTTAATATTTACATGTTAAGAAAATATACCAGTCAACCTTTTAAATGTTAGAAACAGTCATCTAAACTGGTGTGTATCTTCACTATTTATATTCTGAGACAAACATGGTTTTATCTATTTGAATCATTGAGGAATTTTTTTTTCCCACAATGGGCAGAATTTCTTTACATAAATGTCTCCATGAGGGAATGCTCATAAGAATGTCAGGATAAATTATATTCATATGTTAGCAGTTGTGCAACACTAAATAGTCATGAAATAAAACTTCTGAAAGGAGAGACTTTATTTTAAGCTACAAAGTGACTGCTTTTTGCTGTCACAACTCTAAAAGTTTACTTATCAGAGTTAAACAGTGAAATCATGCATAAAACAAATTTCTAAGTTTTTATTTTCATTGAAAAATAAAAGTCTTTTTAAGTCTTTGAAAGTTTTTAGATCTAGGTTATATTTGACCATCTCATAATGCTCGCTAATGTTTTTAACAATGCAATTATATACAAACCCATAATATTAGTTAAGTGTTCAATAATTTCCTCCATAATTTCAATTTCCCCACTTATTTGCAACTCCTGAATTGAAAAAAAAAGTGCAAAACTTCATTTATGAGAAGTAAAGCACAATGTGGGGTCTATTTTCAGTCCTAGAACTATGCTTAAAACTTAAGTAACAGACCAAACCTTTAGCAGAGTACTGTCAAGGTAACCTATGAATCAAAAATATTCACTAGGACATGATCTTAAAAATGAATATGACCCTTGATTATGTTACTACTCTCACTGAACTAGAAGCACCTTAAAGCTCCCTTTAATCACCTATGTTCCAGGGGTCTAGAAGCGGCAGTTACAAAACTTTAATCTTCAAAAATGTAGAGGATTAGGGACTTCCCTGGTAGTCCAGTGGTAAAGAATCCGCCTTCTAATGCAGGGGACACAGGTTCAACCCCTGGTCAGGGAACTAGGATCCCACATGCCACAGGGCAACTAAGCCCTCGTGCCACAACTACTGAGCTTGTGCGCCTTTACTAGAGAACCCACGTGTGCAGAGCCCACATACTCTGGAACCTGCGTGCCACAACTACAGAGCCCACGTGCCCCGGAGCCTGCACACCACAACTAGAGAGAAGCCCACGCACTGCAAGGAAAAGCCCGCACACCTCAACGAAGATTCCGTGTGCCACAACTAAGACCCGATGCAGCCAAAAATAAATAAAATAAATAAATAAATCTTTTAAAAAATGGAGAGGATTAGATTGAAAATTCTTATTTTGCCCTCTCTTCTACTTATCTATACTAAAAACAGCCTTTATCCATGTCTAGAACATAATTTTGTTCTGTTCAATATATTGTACTTTGTGTGTGAATAGGTACTTTTGAAACAGAGTTTTCCCTTGTAAATAATAACTGATAATTTATGAAGTTATTTTATGCCCCCATACTAGGATTGTAATAATTTGACTTATTAATCACTTTACATTCACTACCCAATTAATTTATTTGTGTTAAGCCCATTTTACACATAGGGTAACTTAAGACGGAGTGATTAAGCCCAGCTGCTGAACTAAGGATCACATAGCTACTGAGTTGGGTAAATAATTCAAGCCTAGGCTGTCTGACTCTAAATCTATAAACCTAAACACTATGATTTTAAAAATGTAGATTTAAAACTTCATTCCAGACCAAAGAAATTATAATCTCCAGGAGTCGTGTCCCAAAATGTGTTTTTTGAAGCTGGTGGTTTGGGAACCACTGTACTGTCACCAGTCTACGCTGCCTCCCTGGGATTGCTGATTTTGATTAACTGCATCTAATTTCCACGAACCAGTCCTTTACAGAAGCCTCCCACAAGATAGTGCATGATAGCCGGTGCTGTGGAGGATTAAAAAGAAGTAGAAAACATGGCTCCTGCCTACCTAAAACATTGAGAGACTTATACAGTGGCTGGACTGGGTGTGTTTAGTAGGGATGACTTTGTGGTAGCACTGTACTTTGATTAGGGTTTTTTGTGGAAGGAAGAACAGAAATTGATAGAGAAGAAAGACGCTAATTTGGCTACAAAGGTTTGGCAGTGGAAATAAGACTTATGGAATGGTTTACTAACCCTTCTTTATTTCAAAACACAATTTTAAATACTTCAATTCAATTCTCTCTCAAACACACACGAAATTACTAACCTTCTTCATTCATGGCTTCTCTCAGAACCTGAAGTTTCTTTTGTCTTTCTCGGATTCGGTCCAAAGCACTTGATATTGCTGAGGAGGTGGGCAATTCTCGTGTGTGAAACACTGGATCCATTTTCTGAGGGCCAAAGATATCCAAAGCCATGCTTCCATCTGAGTATCTTGCCTCCTTTTTCCTAGGAGTAGTTGAAGTCCGTACTGTTACCGCCTCAGGCAGACAGTGTTGGTGTCTGTCAGTCTCCCCAGAAGAGATGTCTCTGTCACCTGTGCAAAGCAAGTCCATGGATGAAGCCCAAATCTTCTTCTTGGGAAGTGCATCAATGCCAGGGATAGCTTTTTTTTCTGGGCCACTAGTTTTGAACTGGTAAGGGGAGCAAGAATTTTCAGAATCTTCATGTCCAGAGTTATTATCTGATGAAATGTCCTTGAAATAAACTTCTTCATATTGTGTGTCTCTGATGGACAGAAATCCCATAGATTTACTAAGCCCTTTGTTAAGAAAGGTCTGATGAGAGAACGGAGACTTGTATGTGTCTAGTACATCAGAAGTAGAGCTTCTTCCTGGAATGATAAGAATCTATCATGTATGCACAGAATTTTTAGAAAATAACTGGAATGTAACCTTACTACTGACAATGAAAGTGGTGGCAATTTCCTAATTCTCCGAATGGAGGAAGAGAGATGAAATGGGATGGTGGTGATGATAAGGGAAGTGGAAAGAGATGTTATGTTTGTATAACTTTTCACAGTTCAATGTTTCTAACCTAATGATATCAATAATATATTGAAATTACTTCTTAAAGTAGCATTATTTTATATTCAAAGGTGAATGATTTGATTTTAAAAAATAGATAAGAGTTTCTGATACTAACCAGTTTGGTAGAATATTAATTATTCATGAAACGATTTGGGGTAATAATAGAATATGTAGTATACTCCTTTAACTTCTAAAGATATAATTCAAATAGGTATTATTTCAATATAAAGCCCTGCCATTTTCTGGTCATTTAAATAAACATGTTCAAAGAAGAAACAAAGAATTCTTGCTATATTCTGGACGGAAAAAAGATTGTACTGTTTGGAATTCTTAAGTATCAAAGTTTTATTATGATTAGATATGTTTTCAGAAAATTTGATTATGTTTGAAATCCACACAATTTGACTGTGTTTAAATTATGTAAGAAACAATTTTTCCACGGCAGACCATCATGTACTGAAATAGTTTTTCCTCTCGAACACAATGTATCAATATTTGTCAACTAGAAGAAATTACCCATTCTTATTTATGCTTTAGTCTTTGATGTAGTTAAAACCAGTATGCCATTCTAATTTTTTTTAAGGCAGCAGTCTAAATGCATTGAGGCGCAGCAAAAATGTCCAACCAGAAATTTTTTGAATTCATAGATTCAACAACAACAAAAATCACACATATATATGGCTCCACTATTAAAAAGAGAAATGTAGAAAAATAGTTACTAACCCAATAGCCCATAAACACTGAAGATTTCCTGCATGACCTTCTGTGATCCCTCTTTGATAACCTATTTGCTATGGTTACAATGTAAAATGATGACTAAAACCTTCCTGATAATAATAAATTGTTTACTGATTCATTTGAAGAAGTCAATTGCTTCTTCAGGGTAACAACTATAAGCTCTAATTCCCTGACCACGAATTTTACCTTAATAATCATAGAAAAGTAAATTAATTTCAGAATGGCAACACATAATTGCTTGAAAATTAGATTCAAATGTTTTCTTGGAACTCATTTTCCCCCTGAACATGGATCCACTCAAGTGCAAATAAGGATAACATCTCCTATTTGGGGGCACATCATCTATAGCAGCGGTCCCCAACCTTTTTGGCACCAGGGACTGGTTTCACGGAAGACAATTTTCCCACATACTGGGGGAGGGGGATGATGGTTCAGGGGGTAATGTGAGCGCTGGGGAGCAAAGGGGAGCGGCACATGAAGCTTTGCTTGCTCGCCCACCACTCACCTCCTGCTGTGCAGCCCAGTTCCTAACAGGCCATGGACCAGTACCTGTCCGTGGCCCCAGGGGTGGGGACCCCTGATCTACAGAATACTGGGAAATATACCACACCACATCTAGACACATAGATTGCCACAGACTTTAGATTCTAATATAAAATAATTTTAAACTGATAAATATGTCTATCTTACAGTATTTCAGTGAATTACATTCTTAAACCACATATTGACTCATTAATTTAAAATTGTATTAAATATACAGAACAAAGATACTCTTAAAATTGATAGAATACAATAGATAAAAAATAAGAATTGAAAGGATTTACAGATCATAGAATCACAGATGAACTCAACAATTTGCCTTCTTTTACTATCTTGACTACCAACAAGTAGTCAAAACTTGGAGAAAATCAAACAAGTGGGTATTTTGGCAGCACCATAAATTCACGGTCAACCATTTCGGACACTCAACATCATGTGCTAAGAGTAAGTTCACTCACTTTCCACAACTGATTCATTTTCCCTCATTCTTCAGATTTCCCACCTTAACTCTCATCTCTCTTTGCCTGATGAGCTGGTCTCATATTCCACCAAGAAAATAGTTGTCAGAAGACAACTCATTTTTCCATGATTAATTCTACATATCTACCCATGTCTGCAATCTTTTCCCTACTGTCTCAAAGGATGAAATTTCTTACCAAAGGCCAATTCTCGATATGTGTTCAATTCCTCCCTCCTCTTAGTTTATCAAAGATTTTATTTCTTTGGTTAATTAACTTCTACCCTCTCTGCTTCCATCTTCATTATCCCCCATTTCTACTGAGTCATTCCCATTAGTACACAAAACGTGCTCTAATATCTCTATAACAAAACCAAACTAAACAAAACCTCTCCCCTATTACCACATTTCCCCTCCAGCTACTGCTGTCTCCAATTTCTCACTTCCCATTCATTATTCTACCCACTTTAGTCAACTTCCCATTCCTCTACACCTTGGCAACTCTCATCATATATCACTGATGATACCCATATTACCAAATCCAATGGACACTTCTGCATCCATTTCTTACCTACCTCTCAGCAACAACTAATAGTGATGACAATCCCTTAACGAATCATTTTCCTCTCTGTACAAGCTTGGTTTCTTCCTACTTCTCAGACTGCTCATTCTAAGTCTGCTTTTCCTCCTCTACTGGATATCCAAATGTTGGCTTTCCTCAGATGTCAGTTTTAGAACCTTATCTTTTCACTCTTTCCTTATACAATTTCACCTATTAACAAGGCTTTAAATATTATCTACATACTGACAACTCCCCAATTTATTTTCTTGGCACTGATCTCTTCTGGGAGCTCCAGTCTGAAACAACTGGACCTTCTACTAGTATATCTCAGAAGCACCACAAACTGAACATGCTTAAAACTAATCTTTTGCTTCCCATACCCAGAGATGTCCATTTACCCTGGTCTTTCCAACCTGAATGAGTGGCACCATTATCCAACTGATGGCTCAAAACAGAAATACGGGCACCCTCCTGAAACCCTTCATCTTCTTAATTCCCCATATCAAACCCATCAGAAAGTGTTGGCTATCTAAATTCTCAAAGATATGTTACTCCGTTATTTCCAATTCCACTGGCATCACCCTATTCCCAATTAACATTATCACTTGATTATATAACTGCAATGGCCTCCATGCTTCTTTTTTCATCCGACTACCCTCCACCCAGCAGCCAGAACTAACTTTTAAAAACACATTCCATGACGTCACCATCCTGCTTAAAGTCTCAAAGGCATACTATTGCACTCCAAATAAAATCTAGACTCCTTTTGGGCATGCCACTTGAATCCTTTTTAGTCTCATCTCCACTTTCCTTATTCCATCCAGGCCACAGGTTTTTCTCTGTTAAGGTCTCTTAAATGTTAGGACCTTTCTTATGGTTAGTTGTTTCTTATTCTATAGTTTTATTTTAAATATGACTTCTTCAGTGAAGCTGACTACTATTGAAATAGATCACTTTCCAAATGTATCATGAGTCTATTACATTCGTAACGGTATATTATTCTCTTTTAAGTCATTAGTATTTACCAGCTATCTATTACTGGGCCATGGTATCCTAAAAGAGCCATGTCTTCTCACTTGTCATATGAAGCTTAAAACTAATTGCTAATAAGGTGGCTCTTGGACAACTATGGCTTTATAAATGCTAGGTTTTTATTGTCTTTATAAAAATTAATAGATATAAAATATTTCAGTTCATAGTTATTAAAAACTTCAGAAAGTTATTTTAAATTCTTCAGGGTAGAACAAAATTATAATGAAAATAATTCATTTAAAGGTTTATATTAACTTCCTACTCTGTTTCTACAAAATATGGCTCATTTTGCTTTATATGTTTGGAAATCACGTTGTGATAGCTAACTTAACATCTCATGACTATTACTTATAAAGTAATGATTTTGAACCACAATTCTCTTCTAGTAGCCAACAGCACAAAGAAAGGCATGGTGACATAGGAAGAGAAGTGAGAAAGTAAGATGGCGGGGGAGGGAAGGGAGAGGGCAGTGATACTCTTCAGGAAAACAGCAAAAAAACTGTGGAAGTGTGAAACAAGGTTCAAAGTGGTACGTATATACTTGTTACAAATGCTCTAAAGTAAAATTGTAAGAGCTATGAGCTACAAAAGCATTAAAGGGAGAAACTGAGTGTGGATGACCTTTCGAAGGAAAAGAAAGGAAGTGGTAGGAAAGAGATGTTTTGAGGTAGGTGGTTTCTCCAGTGGATATTCTAGCCTAGGACTGCTTTTCTTTGATTTTGGGGAAAAAAAGGAGACATATCTTTAGGTAGAGACACAGAGAGGTGGATTTCAGCTGGTTATAAACATACTATTCTTAAATCACATATTCCTAACTGGCTGGAGTCTCAATGCGTTTTGTCATGTCAATGATGCTCACTATCTTCAACTACACAACAAGATATGTAATTGCCTGATTAACACTTCACAGGTGGATAAAATACACATGTCATCATACACAGCAATATAGTATCATAGTTGCTTTGTGTTGCTAAAGCACTAGGGAAAAAATTTCACTAATCTGGGAACTCAAAATTAGAGTTCAAATATAGCATCTGGACATATAAATGAGGAAAAACATGGAATTCTAGGCCCTCTTATTAGATGCTTCAGTCTAGTAAACAAGTGAAAACCATCTACTGTTAATACCAGTGTCACCTCAAATAACTATATTTGAGACTAGACAAAATGCAATTTCTTCAGATGCTTTCCAGATCTTTCCAAACATGTGCCCAGGCTATTATAATTACTTTATTAAACAAGCAAAAAGCAGCACTGAAATCATTAATTAAGTTCACCTAATAGCTATGCTCACTACTCATTTTGATCACAGGAAATTAAACTAATGGTATTTCTGAAAGCAATGCCATTGTAGCTACTTTTTAAAAGATTTCAGGTGGAGCTTTCTGTGGTATTTTCCTATCCTGGCAGAGTTAGAAGCTCCTTCATCTAAACTCACAGAGCATGCTGGACCTCTATGAAGACATTCTCTCACTGTATTAAAATTAACCATTTTATTATATATCTGCCATCACTCCTACTCATTTCCTCACCCCCACCCCCAACTGGAACAATAACATAAGGGATCATGTCTTACTTGTTTTTGTATTTACTGTTCCTGATAAAAGAAATTCCAAAAAAAATGCTTGCAGAATGGACTGGTTATATAACTTTTGAAACCTTTTAAAGTCAATTTAGGTAGCATAATCTACCAGAAAGATTACTGTCAAAAGATGGGGTTTTAACTAGCTTTGTCATTCAATCCCTGAGCTGGGGCAGGCCACTTAATTTGTTTCTCACTTCCTCCATCTACAAAAATGTGGATAAAATTTGTTATGTCTTCTTAGAGGTGACAGGATAAACGAACTAACCCATTTGAACTATTATGAGCTCTTCTGAACAAGTAGCAACATAAAGTTCTAAATTTTGTTTCTATTTTATTTTTCTCAGCATATAATTATCTGAGGGAGAATTTAAGTTATTTTGAGAGAAAGTCATAAAACCAGAAATCAAAAGATCTCCTGGTAAAGTTTTAGATTCTATAATTTAAAAAATTAAGTTATTCAGAACAGAACAATTAGTGACTATAGGTAGATTTTTCCACCTTTAAAGATGCTCTGAGTTCGGAAACAGTTTACAGACAACATTAGATTACATACAATTATAAGTATTCAAATTTAAAATGAAACCACAAACATTTTCTTTCAGAGGGTGCGTAGTTTGCTAAAAAGTAAATGGCAAACAATAAATAAATGTTGAAGAGCTATGAATAAAAAATTTTAAGATCATAAAGAGTATTCATAATATAACATATTCCATTTATTAAATTAAATTGAAAAAATCTTCCTTGTAAAGTACATTGTGTTTTAACTATTTTTGTTATTTATGATGAACATTATCCTTAATGGGATATCATCATTCATCTTTCTCCTCACACTGAGTCTCAAAAAATTCACAGCATCTCTTAGAAGCTAACTTCAAAATGACATTTCACTATTAAAAGAGGCTCCCCGATTCCCCATCTGTCTTCACAAATGTGTTCAGGTACATAAAAAAAGAAACATGATATTATCAATACGCCCAAGTTCTGAAGCACTATCATGCTGATCTGATCAAGGTGTAGGTTTCCACCTTAAGCTTTCTTGGCAGGAAATGTTTGATTTCTTTCTGCTTAGTGAAGCCTTTTATCAGCATTGACAGTATTATATAACAGAGTGGAGGCACACAGCCCACTAGTTTAGGCCTTAGCTTCTGTAACAGATCTCAGAGGTAAGATGTAAGGAGAGACCTTTTATGGTCATTTACTCATAAATGAAAAATTTTATTGTTAAGTTTTAGTTGAACAATCAGATCACTTAGATACGAGGCATTATGTCTAAAATTGCTTACTTCTTTTAATCTAATTCTGTATCTCACTGCCCATCTTGACATTTTATTTATTGAGAATAGTGGTCAGGAATGTAATAAACTAAGTTATCACTACATAAAGGCTTTAGGTTGGTCTGCATCAAAGAGAATGCCTTACTACTAATGTAATACGACAACGTTGCGTTGCTGCAAGTGACCACTGACAGTTAAGAACTGGCACTGCCCAAAGGTAACACCAGTGTCCTAGAAGAATATTTCTTCTTCATGAGTTAATTTTTTTAATCTTAAGAGTTATATTAATAAGTGTGTGCCACAGACTATTAGTTCCTAATTGCTTCTGTCTGGTAATGTCTGTAATTAGTATACTGTGTGGATTCTGTCCTTGAGATGTGGTTTTACAAATTTATTAAAGATAAATTAAAAGAGACTTTGAGCAGTAATATTTTCCTTACTGCTTAGCAGTAAGCAACGGCTAAGACAGGCTGAGGATCCAAAAGGCTATTGTTTCTTTAAGTATAAGAACCTCTAGTTCTACCCCAACTACAGGAACTAATTTAGGTTTATCCTGAGTGACAAATTGTAACTCCTTACAAATTCTCTTGAGTTTAGATATTGGAGAGATTGTACTCTCCAATAAGAAGATAGGATTATTAGAGAATTAAAATCTATGGACAGTCTATTTACAGATTTCTCTGTTAATTTTCTTAAGTTACTATAGTCACTTCTAGATTATCTGCATTTGGACAGTCTATTAGTCATAAGAATTCTAGAGCACTATTAGACAGTAATACTAAGTCTTAATATTACAAAAACAAAGTCATAAATAAAAGGCATTAATACTTTGGTTTAAAACTTCTGATACATTTGTTGTTATAATAAAATAGTCTAACAACATGAGCCAAGATGGTGAACTAAACTACCAGTTTATTTTTTACTCTGCACACAACTTAAGGCTTAAAATAGGCTATCTAAAAAATTAAATCATAGTCTCATATATTTCTTTTCAGAACCATTAACATTTTATTACAAATGTATTACTATATCTAATATTTTTATAAAACTTTTTCTCATACTCATTCAATCAACAAACATTCATTTAACACGTACAAAAACTAACATGCTTAATAGTGGATTTTCCCCATCTCTAGCATCTATGTGTCCAGAAAGCTTAATTTTGTATATGGTTTTCACAAATATATGTATATATGTAAATGACAAGTAAATAACCTGCTATTTAAAATATGCTATAGATAAAATGTATAACCAACAAGCAATTACTGTATATCACAGGGAACTCTGCTCAATACTCTGTAATAACCTAAATGGGAAAAGAATTTGAAAAAGAATAGATACATGTGTATGTATTGATATAACTGAATCACTTTGCTGTACACCTGAAACTAACACAACATTGTTAATCAACTATACTCCAATACAAAATGAAAATTAAAAAAATAAAACAAAATAACTTACCAGTAAAAAAAAAAAAGTATGTTATAGAGTTGGCATAGATTCATTTCAATCTCTATTGCTACCTCTAAAATGTTACATAACAATTGATGTCTGAAACAACAAGACTCTGAATCATTGAAAGTAATATAATCTAAACTATGTTAACACTTGTGAGTCTTTAAAATTTGATAAACTAAATATGGCGGGGTGATCTTTTTCTGCAGATTCTGTAGATTCATGATGAAGAGGGATAGAATGGGGGAGTCTCATATATTTGGGAACATTTTTTATTCTTAGAAAAAACAAACTATCTTTAAAAATTAATAATAATATAACATATTTACTAAATCAACAAGTAACAACCAAGCATACAAACTTCAATTTCATATCCTGGCCACTTAATGACAGCAGGAGATGACAGAAGGGAGCTACGAAAAGAGAGAAAGAACAGGAAAGAGAAATAAGGAAGCAAGGAGGAGGGGAGAAAGGGAGATAAGAGGAGAATAAGAAGGAAGGAAGAAATAGAAAGATGATAAATAAGAGAAACAAATCATTTCTTTTAAATCTAACGTTTACTTATTAAAGTATTCACTGTGGACCTCCCTGGTGGCGCAGTGGTTAAGAATCTGCCTGCCAATGCAGGGGACATGGGTTCGATCCCTGGTCCAGGAAGATCCTACATGCCGTGGAGCAACTAAGCCCATGTGCCACAACTACTGAGGCTGTGCTCTAGAGCCTGAGTGCTGCAACTACTGAGCCCATGCGCCGCAACTACTGAAGCCCTCATGCTCTAGGGCTCACGTGCTGCAACTACTGAAGCCCACGTGCCTAGAGCCTGTGCTCCACAACAAGAGAAGCCACGGCAATGAGAAGCCCGAGCACCACAACAAAAAGTAGCCCCCACTCTCTGCAACTAGAGAAAGCCTGCACACAGCAACGAAGACCCAACGCAGCCAAAAAAAAAAAAAAAAATTCATTGTGTATCCTTGAAAAAGACTCATTCTATTCTAAAACAGGGAATTGATTCAAAATTTGATAGATTAACAAAGTGCTGCTATTCTTAGCACCAAGGTTCACATGATATCTTACCTCAAATCCTAGTATTGTTTTAAGATAAAAGAAAACAGATTTTTACCTATGAGAGGAAGGTATCTATATATATAAGGACGTAAGTATAGTAAGAAAACATAAGGAAGGGTTAAAAATACTTTTTTAATTGCCATCAAAGCATTGTAAAAACTAAGTTAAGCAAAGTCTGCCTTCTTTTCTGACCCATGCATAAACTAATAATATATGTATTAGAAACAGAACTTTATGTAACCCGAAGTAAATTGACTATACTGATGATATGAAAGCTAAGTACCTTTTCAGAAAAACAATCCTTATTCTCAATAAGTAAAATGAAAGTACCAAAACAGACACAGAACTAACTGCATTATTACAGAATCACTCCATTAGAAATGATTTCATTGCTTTTCTTTGACTTCTTAAGAGAAGCAGTACACTTGCTTAGGGCACATCCTTCCCTCTCAGACATGAGAGTTCTGAATTCTGCAAAACTTTTAGTCCGGATAATCAAATGTCTATATTTAGTTTTCACAATGAGAGTTTCTCATAGGTTTTAAATAAGATAGCTGTGCTCTGATTATCTAATTAAGCAGTTAAACATCTTAACATTTTAATCTGACTATATCAATTAGAATGTTTTATTAGAATATATTTAAGCAATATTTACATTTACTTTAACCCCAGCTTCAAGACTTAAGACAATAAAATATTTCACCCACAAAGTATTTTTGTTAATGTTTAAATTATAATTATCAATATTGCTTGATGAAAAGAGAACAAAGATAATCAACAAAAACAAAAGTTCATTTTATAAATAAGCCAAGCTTGAAACTTACCACTGAAAAATAAACTTTCAGATAAAAATTTAGTTTTTCTACTTCCATTTCTTGTGTTTTGAATTTCTATTCATTTCCTTAAAAAATCAATTTAATAACTATGTAGAACCTATAATTATCCAACGCTACTGGCAAATAGCAAGACCACTCTTCATCAGTCTTTACTTAGTCAGCATCATATAACCTAAGTTAGTATTTGGTAACTCTAAGTCATGAAATTCGTTGGTCATAAAATCAATTTAGTGGGGTGCGATTAGCATTAAAAAAAGAAACAGAATAGAAAATAACAGTATGCAACAAGAATAATGTTGCTTTCTGAAACCTTTGTTTTAGTAGCATTTATGTTCATAAATATATGTTTTGTCGTA
Source organism: Globicephala melas (assembly GCF_963455315.2). NCBI lineage: Eukaryota > Metazoa > Chordata > Mammalia > Artiodactyla > Delphinidae > Globicephala > Globicephala melas. The sequence continues at coordinate 103,574,752 of NC_083318.1, read as the reverse complement.
CTTTAAAATGTATTTTTAATACAAAATACCATGATAAAGTAAAAAATGATATTATTGCTACAATAACAATACTGGGAAAGAAATTATTTACCATGGTGTCCTGATTGTATTAACATTTTCTGCATAACTATCATGGATTTATATATTAATACACATAGCATTCCTTATCTGTACGGTGCCTCCACTTTGCACACTTATGATGATGGTCACAATTACCAGATTTCCAAGCTAGGTTAAGTATGATTTTGTAAAGGAAATAATAACTAAGGTTAAAGCCTAAAAGTTTCCTATTAATATACTCTTACCTGTTGGTAATCCTTTTCCTCTCAATCGGTCTCGGATAGTCTGGCTTCGATCAGGCTTTTGCTCACTGTTACGGGAAAGCTGATCCGTCTGTACATAGGTAATCAAAAGTCAAGTTTGACAATAGAATCTCCCTTTTATTTTCATGGTAATTGTCTACAGAATGACACCAGTTAGATAATTCTTGGAGAGGATAACGTTTAAGTAAAAACACTCCACGTCTGCTATTGTTAATATATATTCCTTGGATAAGATTTATGTAGTTTAGTTTTGGCCAATTCATCTTCAGGAAATAAAAGCCAAGAAACATCTGTCAAAGACTAATCTGCTAACTAGGGAACAAAATTAGCCAAATTAAAGTAGTTAAAATGAGTTCCATTTCAAAACAACATACTTGAAGTATTTTTTTTTTCCAAACTGATAACCACTTTCACCTCTCAAGTGTGACTATAATTTTAAAACCATATTAATTCTGGTATGATAAAGCTCTCTCCTAATTGCAACTATGCACTGAGGGTGCTGATTTAAATTATTTTCGAAAATAATTTTCTAGATTTTGCCTGCCAGAAATTACATTTGAGAAATATTTTAAACTAAATAGACATATTGAGGGATGACAAATTTAAATCAATGCTCTTTTGAGACACTTTAGAACAAAACGTTTAAGTAGTCTTAAACTTTAATAACTTCAACCGAGGGCACTTGTTTAACATAAAGCACATCAAATTCCACATTACAAGGGGTGAAATGTTAGAATACTGAATTTATTCAGCTGATCAATTAGAGGAGAAACTTCAAGAAGTAAATGTAAGGAGAGAGAATGGTGAAGAGAAATTACTTAACTCTGGCACCAAGAACATGCACACTTATCTGTTTACACACACATACACACATTTTAATATTCCTCCATGAGTGAAACTTATTTAAGTATGCATTAAAAATCCATTTAAGGTAGTATTCGAGGTATTATGCTTCCTACCTATAAGAAGACTTAAATGGAACTATTTCTGAAATGATGTTATCGTTTAAATTATATAAATAGTACTGGTCCACATTGCACTATATTGGCAGTAACTGAAGAGATAAAATCCTGTATCATCTTTGTGAATTCCTGCATTGACACTACTATTAATAATAGTTGTCATTTACTGAGCAATTACTATAAAGCAGGCACTACCTTAAGGGCTTTACAATACTTTATGTTAATTATCTAAAAACCTCATGTGGTACATATTATTATTATCTTCATATTACAATAAAGGGAGAAATAGCAAGGAAAAATTCTAAGGACCTTGAAGCAGCTCATCAACATTGAAATAATTATTTGCAAAACTGTTCAGTAATATGGGTGGATGGTATGTACCATTATTCCTATTTTACAGGTAAGTAAAATTGAGGTCAAACATGCTATATAAATCAGTGGAAAAACCAGGACAACTAAGCTGGACTACTGACTTTTACTCTATGCTAATTAATTTTAAGTAAGTAAGTAAGAATTATAGTCACTTGTAGTGAATTTCACACTGAGTGAAAGACTAACTCGTTCTATCAGCGACTGGAGGCAATGACAGCTTCCAAGGAGCATAATGGCTGACAGCTAATGGCTTTGGGGTCAGAGAGATCCAGATTCCAATTGTGTCTCTGTCATTTACCATGTGTGTGGCCATGGGCAAGTTATTTAATCTATTTGAGCCCCAGTGTCATTATCTCTAAAATGAGGATGAAATTATCTCTTGTAACCTGGGGTTGTGATGAATAAATGTGAAAAAGCACGTAAGTCATTCAGCACAGTGCCTGGCACAAAGTAAACACTTAAAAAATGGTAGCTGTGGGCTTCCCTGGTGGCGCAGTGGTTGAGAGTCCGCCTGCCGATGCAGGGGATGCAGGTTTGTGCCCCAGTCGGGGAAGATCCCACATGCCGCGGAGCGGCTGGGCCCGTGAGCCATGGTTGCTGAGCCTGCGCGTTGGGAGCCTGTGCTCTGCAACAGGAGAGGCCACAACAGTGACAGGCCCACGTACCGCAAAAAAAAAAAAAAAAAAAAAAAAAGGTAGCTGTGAGAGTTACTTCTGCCCAGTGATGTCCAGGAGACTGGCAAGAGCAATGGATGAGGGGAGTGTTATTATTTCTACTTAGAAAGGCAGGCTCTCTACATGCTGATTCCAACTGACCTTTCTATTCTTCTCTCCCACTAAACAACCCCACAGCACACCCCATATCAGACTTATTACTGTTCCTCAAACATCCTGCTCTTTCCCATCTCACAGCATTTGTCCAAGTTTACTTCCCTCTGCCTGGATTACCCTTTCTATCTAGTCTACAGGATCTAGCTCAAAGTGCTATCTTTCAACCCAGTCATTACTTGTATCCTTTCCCCTCAAAATCTCATAGCTTTTAAATCCCTGGCTGATTAATAGGAAACATGCCCATAAAGTGAAGAAGTTAGTACAGATCAACGTTCCTCAGAGCGAGTTTTTACAGAATATCAGTATTATGAGAAGATCTGTGAAAAAAGGCCAATATAAGTTTGGGAAATGTTTCACCTGTGTGCCTATCCCTCTTGAGGGTTAGTAATACAACTTAGTGTATTAAAGGCTCTGGGAAGTTCTATGGTGAAAATATACTTAATTTTCCTAAAATAGTTTTTCCTCAACTTTATTTGACCATAGAGAAAATTTTTTAAACAAAAATATATTTCAAAATATCTGGGAAACTTTGGTCTGAATAGAAGATCAAAGTTTTAGTAGCTTTATCTTTGTTCCAAAAAAAAAAAATCACATACAGGAATATAAACAAATAAATCAGCTCTAGTTAAGGAGGGGAAATAAACAGCCGAGAACTCTCTTCACTTAGCCTCTACTACCTCCCTTCCTCTGACTACAGAATCGCAAAGGCTCCTTGGGGTACAGTTTACAAACCATCTGCCTAGAAGACTTTATGAACCTGTTTCTTATCAACTGGCAAAGCATGTGGAATTTGGATATACCCCTGCCAGCCATACGACATCCTGGTTAAGATGGCAGAACTAAACCCTTAGGGATGAGGAATTAAGAGGAAGCCAGCAAGAACCCTGTGTGACAGCGGTAAATCTAATCCAAAGCCTACATAAAGGAGGGGGACTCAGGCACCATAACCTAAAGGGTCAGAGCAGATAAAGTTTAGACCTACATCAAATATCAAAAACCAAGGGGGGGGGGTCCCAAACTGGAGCAAATGGGATAGAATATAGCTTAAGAAATGCAGCAATGGGACTATTAGATATAGAGATTGTTAGTCCTGGGATTCTTCATATCTAAGACAAGAGAGAAAACAAAGGAGTCCCAGTTTTGGGACAATCTAGTAGGGATACAAGCATGCATCCCTCTTACATACCAGGTGCCAATGTCCAAAGAAGGTAGGGAGGGTTTGAGAATACCTAAGGGGTCCAGACTAATAAGTGAGCAAGAAAGAGGTATAAAGCAACAGAAAGTGCACTTAAATAATTCTAAAACCCATTTTGCATGTCCATACGACTTTCACAGTAGGTAGAATCACTTACTGAAAGCTCCATAGGAAAAGATGTAAGAAAAGAGTCAAGAAGACTTCTCAGCTCTAACATGCTGTGATTCTATAATACCTGATAGAATAAAGTTCTAAAAAAAGACTAACTCCCATAAAATCTAGGAGACTAAATTATTGCAATGGGTTTCTAGATTTTTAAGTACTGTTTCAAATAAACAATTAACATTAGAACCTGAAATTCAATCTCCTGTTCCTAGTCTTCACTGAGAAAATGCTATCCACATTTAAAGAAAATTTTGTGAAATGCTACTAAATTTTAAAGTATGACTATAGGAACCAATTGGAACTGTGGCTTACCCCAGAAAGATTTCCCAGAACCAGTTTTACCAACTGCTTCACGTAGGAAAATGAGGGTGCACAATTGCTATTCCTAATGTGGGCACTGCAAGCGTCCAGGACAGTCCGAACAGAAACCCGAGCATAAATAACATCCTCACACATTCCAAGCAGTATACTGTTGAGATGATCTCCAAGCTTGATAGGCTGCATACAAAGAAAGAAAAGGTAATGTTGGCAAGTGTGAGTAAATCTAACTAACATGAGAGAAACCATTCCAAGGGTCACAGGAACCACACCAAACACACCTGGAGGAAATAAATTTCTTACCTAGTAGCATGTATATTTGACTGCATTTTACATTTTTATAATCCAAAAATTTTATTAGCAGAAGTTGGTTAACAGACATCTCCTAAGGTAGGAGGTATTATAGAAAAACTCTGAGGTGTTTTGGTATGATTAAGAAATGGAATGTTTTGGTTATCCAAGTATTTTGGTAAGCAGTTTATATATATACACTACTTGGGGGGAATAAACAATTTCCTAACATTTCAAAAAAGGAATATATTTGATATATATTTAATGTAATTTGACACTCATGATAACTTAGAAGAGATTTCAAATACTGCAATGACTCAAGGTCATTTAAATATAAGTTGTCATTATGCTGGTGAAACAGAAGCCAAAATGTGAGGTTTTTTTTAATTAGTTGACATAATTTATAGAATATTATATCTAAATGTCCAATAATCATACCAAGAAATGCAAATTAAAACCACAGAAAGAAGTCACTATATATATACTCAGTAGAATGGTTAAAATAAAGGACTGATAATACGAAGTAGTGGTGAGGAGAAAAGCATTGCTTATGGGAGTTTGAACTGGTACATCCACTTTGGTTTAAACATATGCTTTACCTGTGACCCTTCCCTTCCACTTCTCATCCATTTGGGTATTATATTTCATCTTTTAGAGCTCAGCTTAGCAGCAATGTCCTTTAATAAACCTATTCTAACCCTCCAAGTCTAGTTAGAGGCTCCAACGCTTGGTTTTCCATAGCACCCTCCATTTTCCCTAACATAGCATTTGTCACATTGTGTTGTAACTGGTTATTTTGGTTGTCTGTACCTGTGATAGGACTCCACAGACATGGAACATTATATTCCTAGTGTCTGGTACAGTGTCTGACATAAGGTAGGCGCTTAATAAATACTTCTGAATTAATATTAAATATTTCCAAAACAGTTATGATATCTGACAGTGAAATAGAAGTAAATGTTTATACTTCCCATCCAATTTACACATTATAGATACACTGACTTTATTTTCAGTTACCAGAAAAGAGAAAGTGTTAAATTATAGGCTGTGATCACATTTTACATGTAAGTTAGGTTCTATAAAATGACCCTATTATTTCCAGTAATAATTTAAGTTTCTCATTTGTATTTATAGAATTGAAACTGAGGAAAGTAAATATACAGTATTTTTCATGATGTAAAATGAAACCAAACCAAGTTGAAGACTATCATTCGTTTTTCATTGATCTTAAGATGTCTGAATTTTAGAATATAAGCCTAAAATACTTACTGCTTCTTAATTTGATTAAAAAAAAAAAACCAAAAACACAGTTACTTTTGTTTGGAGTTCTAAATGCCTAAAATGACACAATTCTGTATGCTATATCTTTGATGAAATACAGTTATTTTTAAATTTTTGATTATATTTATTACTATGTTTACTATTGTGTCTTCAGGAGATCAGTTATTTTAGAAAATAAAGACTAGAAGCAGCCCAATGATCATCAGAGCCTAAGGCCCCACAAAGTGTTACTTTAATATCTGTGTCTGCTGCTGCAGGAGTAGTGAAGTATGATTTTGAAGTGACAAGAGAAAAAGTAATGAAGTAAAACTCTGAGACATAGTTAGAGCTACTATTATTCCTACAGTTTTTGCATCAAAAAAGGTTATCACTTTCTGTTCAAGAATGAATCATCAAAGAAATTTACAAGCCCCCTTTATCAGTCATTAAATTAAAAGAAATAAAGTGGACTCCCATTTCTCTCGCTATAATTTTGAAGAGGCTACTATATTTCACAGAGTGAACTGTTGAAACAGGTAGTGACTGCTATAATTCTAAGAACAGTCTAAGAAAAATAATTTCTTTAGTACTTTATTATTTCATTCTGAGAGTGTGACATTATTAATGTGAACAACCAGTGTAGAAACACTGGTGTGCCTGACAACACACTGTAGAACACATAAATACAAAGAACTTCTTAAAAAGTGTAAAGTTGTACAAATGTGACAACTTGACTTACTTGGCTCTGAGGTACTTCATGATCAGCCCCCCAATACAATGTCATTCCAAGAGAATAAATATGGATCTAGGAACAGAATTTAAAAAAAAATCATTTTATGTAAAAACTTAATTTAGCAAGTACTATATATTCATGACTTTGCTCCAAAGAAAGTGCAACACATGATTTGAGAAAATCATCATTTCATATTTTGCATTAAAGTATGTGAGAGCTTAAAACAGAAAATAAGACTGGAAATGATCAGAACAGACTTTTTTTTTCCCCCCTCAACTTTCTAGACTGTCTGCTATGAGTAATCATTTTTATTAGTTCTTACTTAAAGTTTCTTTATGAAAGCTCAAGCAAATATGAATAGTCTTACTTTCCCCTTCTTTTACAAAAGGTCAGAAATTTAAAAAATTACTCGACACCTTGCAGTTTTAATTTAACAAGACAGGCATTTCCATATCAATGTTTATAGATCTCATTCTTTTTACTGCTGCATAGAACTCCATTTTGTGGCTATAGCATTGTTTACTTAACTGATCTGTTATTAATGGGCAATTAGAATTTTCCTAAACTTTTGCTATTATAAATAATGTTTTAGCAAACAGCCTTGTGATGTCATTTTGTACATGCAGGTATTCCTCTTGAACTGACTCTCCTAGATTATGAATAAAAGAGTAAATCATCTATAGTTTTGATACATTTTGTCAGATTTTCCCCACAGATGTTTTATCATTTTGCATTTCTACCAGCAACATATGATTTTTTCACAAGCCTTATTCATAGAATGTGTTATGAAGATTTAGATTTTTACCAAACTGAAGAGAGAAAAAAAATCTCATTGCAGTTTTGATTAGCATTTTTCTTACTAAGAATGGATGGGGTAGCAGTAGATAGAGAAAAAAGTTGGGTCAGAAAAGATTCCTTTTTCATTGTCTGTTTGCTTCTTAAAGACTGAAAAAAGGACAACATATTTTTATGCTGGTAGGAATGATCCAACAGGGAAAACTGGAACTGCAGGAGAGAGAGGAGACTGTTGGGAGAACACTGCTGAGTAAGCGGGAGGAAGTGGAAGCTAATGCACAAAGGAGTTGGCTTGACACCTCTGTCACAGTTCTTCTGAAGCAGGGAAGCAAAGAATATGAAAATTTATGTAGGTAGTCCAGTTGTGGGATCTTGGGAGAAGTCTCCTGATCGCTTCTACTATTTTTCCCCTGTGAAACAGGGAGCAAGATTATCAGCCTGAAGTGAGGACAGTTAATCCTTATAAGTAATCATTTTCTAGTTCTCCTGTTAAGTGATTTCAGAGCTAGACTTTTAGCCCATCTCCACCAGTACTGAATAATCTTACCACGAGCATTTTTTTGCACCAATCTTACTCCAGGGCCATCTTATTTTCTTGTCTTTATTTTTTCTTTTCATTTTGCCCTTATTTTCACACCTGTATTTTTTAATTATACAAACTGTCTCAAATCCTCTTTAGATATAGGTGAGGTAAATACAAATAAAACCGGGTATCCTTACAATCTCACAGCATTTTAATCTATTCCTAGTATTGCCTCCTAAATTATTCCTAAGTTACAGATTAGTTGTTCCTCTTTTCAAATATTTTCATGGCTCCCAATTATCAAAAATCCAAATTCTTTTTTTTTGTGGTACGCGGGCCTCTCACTGTTATGGCCTCTCCCGTTGCGGGGCACAGGCTCCGGACGCGCAGGCTCAGCGGCCATGGCTCACGGGCCCAGCTGCTCCACGGCATGTGGGATCTTCCCGGACCGGGGCACAAACCCGTGTCCCCTGCATCGGCAGGCGGACTCTCAACCACTGCGCCACCAGGGAAGCCCCCAAAATCCAAATTCTTTATGATGATATGCAAGGCTCACTCTGACCTGCCTCTAGCTCCATTTCCAGGTTTTTAAGTTTTCCTTCAATTATCACTCCTTGCTCTATTACACGTAACACTTCAGAACTACTATATAATTCTCTGTTGGCAAAATAAATCTTTCTCTTTCCCAGCGCTTCTTGAGCAGTTCTTCCTACCAAGAATTTATTTCTTTTTTCATCTGTCAATAAAAGTTCCACCCATTATTGATATAGTCCAGAGATGATGTTATCTATTATGTATGCTATACAAATCTTCTCAAACAGGATAAAGCATTCTCTCTTATATGATAGTTATTATTTCATTTGTATCTCTAATGAAACAGTTAACTAATACTACCTGTAACATAGTTAAGATGTGTCCTTGTTTGTCTTCCTTGAGAAAGCCTTTTTAACACATCTTAATATCCCTCTTAGCAGTTAACACAGAACTTTTACATAATAGATATTCAATACATGCCTACTGAATTCAATTAAATGTGCATAAAGTTCAAGGCAGCATGATGTAGGCTATTTGTATCATATTTCTGTTTAGAATTCAAAGAACCTCACATGGGAACACGTTTTCAAAGAGTCTCATATATGAAAAACATTTTTCATAACTTTAGCAAAAATGACTAACTGCATACTCAAATATATTTCTCTTAATATATTAATTTTGATTTGTGATCCTTTGAGATACTGGTAGTATTTTAAGATTCTTTACTACATTTACTTGTCAGGAGGCTAATTGAGTTATTTTATTTTAATAATTTTTATACAAGACTATATAAAATTATTAACATCATTTTTAAAACTAGGTTATAAAAATATACATCTGTTGATCATTTATGTATATAGTATAATGATTAATTTTATGTGTCGACTGTACCATGGGATGCGTAGATATTTGGTCAAACATTATTCTGGGTGTTTCTGTGAGAGTGTTTTTGGATGCAGACTGCTCTCCCCAATATAGGTGGTCCTTATCCAATTATTTGAAGGCCTGAATAGAACAAAATAGTTTACCCACCCCCAGGTAAGAAAGAACTTTCTGTCTGACTGCCTTCAAACTAGGACATCAACTTTTTCTTGCCTTTGGATTTGATCCGAAATACCAGCTCTTCCTGGGTCCTGAGCCTGTTGGCCTTCATTGTGGAACTACACCCTCAGTTCACCTGGTTCTCAGACCAGAACTACACCATTGGCTCTCCTGGGTCTCCAGCTTGCTGGCTCACCTTGGAGATCTTGGGACTTGTCTGCCTCCATAATTACATGAGCTAATAAGACTCTCTTTATATACACACACACACAAACACACATATCCTATTGATCCGGTTTCTCTGGAGACCTCTGCTTGATACATATAGATATGAAATATCTATATATAGAAAAAACATGCAGAAATGATAGTTGCTATTTTATTAGGATAGTGCTTTATGGGTTCAAAATTTTTAATATTTTAAAAATCATTTAAAATTTTGTTAAATAAATAACTCCAGGTACATCAGATCTTTGTTAATGTATAATAATATCTGGTATCTAATATTAGAGAAATATTATTAATATTTGAGAAAAAGTTTGTACAGTATACAAAGAAAAATGCTTTACTTTTACATTTATTCCAAAATAATCTGTAAAGTAAATATGGATAATACTTCCATATACATTATTCATAAGCTAATAGTTTTTACTGTTGATGCAACCTGAAAAGATACAGGCAGAAAGAAGATCAGTGATACTACGGTGTAACTAAATTAACACAGTAACGCTGCAATACCACTGAGAGCCCTTAGTTCACCTGGTTGATAAATAGCAATGAATGGGTTATAGTTTAGTTACAGTCATTATACGGAAAGGAGAAGGTCATACAAGGAGTGATTATTCAAAAACAGGTAAGTATTTGGCCTTCATATGTTTCTTTGGTTTTTACATAAGCAGAAAAAAAGGAGAATACGATGGCCCATATTAAAAGAAGTCAGGCATTAGAAATTTTTTTTTTAAAAAAGGTTTTGATCTGCCTCTTAGTTCTACTGCATATTTATTTAGCTTCCAAGGGAATTTTTTGCTTTGTGATCTTTGCCAAGGCCCTATTTGTATCAAAGATCTCAGTACCTATCTGTTCCTGATGGATAGTACAGAGAAAATCTATTCCTTTCCCTTAGTGTAATAGCAAACCAGGATGGTTTCTTGTAGAAGTGGCTGCTTTTGATAATGATGATTCATACACAGGGTTAAACGATAAAGGAACTGGTTCTAGAAGATACCATTTATAGAAGAGCTAATTAACTATCCATTTAGTCGTTCAACATTTTTTCTGAAAGTCACTAAGCTCGGGATTGTGGTAAAATATAAATATCTCATTCTGGATCAATAATACTACCATATACTAATACATAAGAATATCAACAGCAAGCATGTACATAATGTTTACTGTGTGTCAACCTTACAGTTTATACTTCAGCTTATTCCATAACTACAGAGAGAGAAAGTAACTTTTGTCCAAGGTCACACAGGTAGTTAAGTGCTAGGGGCGGGATTCAAATTCTGGCTCCAGAGCCATATTCTTGACCTCTAAACCAGGGCTTATACTCCTCTGTACTACTGACATTTGGGATCTTTGCTGTGGACAGCAGTCTGTGGATATTTATCCTGTGTAGGATAACAGTAGTACCCCTGGCCTCTACTCACTAGATGCAAGTAGAACTACCTTCCTCCTCTTCCCCCTGCCCTCCCACCGGTTATGACAACTAAAAATGTCTCAAGACATTGCCAACTGTCCACTGGAAGATAAAGCAGCCTCTGATTCAAAACCACGGCTTTAATCTGTTGTACCTTTCCTAGAATCAGAACTCTAAGAAGAAAACTATATGAATATATATGTATGCATCTATTAAACAAAGTAGAAGTGGTACATCTGTGCTAAGGAAATTCAAAAGGACAAGATTACTTCTGATTATAGAAGAAATTTAAAGCAGGGGGAGCTTAAGCTGAGGTTTGAATGTAGGTTATGTGTCCCCTCTCTGTGTTCTCTTAATATTTTGTACAGATCTACTATTACTGTACATATTTCCATTACTATTATTATTACTATCATTAATTTCTTTTTGTCTATCTGTCCATTACACTGCTGGCCCTTTGAGGTTAAGGACTATTTCTTTCTTTTTTTAAAAATGTATTTATTTATTTTTGGCTGCATTGGGTCTTCAATGCTGCATGCGGGCGCCGAGGAGGGGCTACTGTTAGTTGCGGTATGCAGGCTTCTCATTGCGGTGGCTTCTCTTGCTGCGGAACGTGGGCTCTAGAGCTCAGGCTCAGTAGTTGTGGCACACGGGCTTAGTTGCTCCACGGCATGTGGGATCTTCCCGGACCAGGGTTCGAACCTGTGTCCCCTGCATTGGCAGGCAGATTCTTAACCACTGCGCCACCAAGGAAGTCCCAGAACTATTTCTTATTCATCTTTGTAACCCTATGGCCTAATATACTGTAGAATATATAAGTTCTCAATAGATGCTGATTGAAAGAATGCTTGGTACATAGGATGTGGACATGTAGAAATGCAGAAGAGCACTGTTATACAAAAGAGTGAAGCCAGCTTCCCTCTTTGTTTCCTGGTGCGCGAGGAGAGTGGATTAAGAGCGCTGCTTAAAGGAGCTCCAGACACGGGCGCGAGCTGCGGCTAGAGACGGGCATGAGACACTAAGGCTGCTGCTGCCGCCACCAAGAAGGCTGTGTGTGAGCACAGGTCACTCTCCACACCTCCCTTCCAGGGAGCCTGTGCAGCCCGCCACTGCCAGGGTCCCGGGATCCAGGGACAACTTCCTCGGGAGAAAGTACGGCGTGCCTCAGGCTGGTGCAACGTCACGCCGGCCTCTGCCGCCGCAGGCTCACCCCACACTCCCTACACCTCCCTCCCCATGGTCTGAGTGAGCCAGAGCCCCTGAATCAGCGGCTCCTTTAACCCCGTCCTGTCTGAGAAAAGAAGAGACGCCCTCCGGCGACCTACACGCAGGGGCGGGGCCAAATCCAAAGCTGAACGCCGGGAGCTGTGCGAACAAAGAAGAAAAAGGGAAATCTCTCCCAGCAGCCTCAGAAGCAGCGGATTAAATCTCCACAATCAACTTGATGTACCCTGCATCTGTGGAATACCTGAATAGAAAACGAATCATCCCAAATTGAGGAGATGGACTTTGAGAGCAAGATTTATTATATTTTCCCCTTTTCCTCTTTTTGTGAGTGTGTATGCTTCTGTGTGAGATTTTGTCAGTATAGCTTTGCTTTCACCATTTGTCCTAGGGTTCTATCCATCCGTTGTTGTTTTTTTTAACTTAAAAAAATTTTTTTTCTTAATAATTACTTTTTTATTTTAATAACTTTATTTTATTTTACCTTACTATATTTTATTTTCTTTTATCCTCTTCCTTTCATTCATTCTATTTTATCTCCGTTTTATTCTGAGCCGTGTGGATGAAATGCTCTTGGTGCTGCAGCCAGGAGTCAGTGCTGTGCCTCTGAGGTGGGAGAGCCAATTTCAGGACACTGGTCCACAAGAGACCTCCCAGCTCCACGTAATATCAAATGGCAAAAATCTCCCAGAGATCTCCATCTCAACACCAACACCAAGCTTCACTCAACGACCAGCAAGCTAAAGTGCTGGACACCCTATGCCAAACAACAAGCAAGACAGGAACACAACCCCACCCATTAGCAGAGAGGCTGCCTAAAATCATAGTAAGTCCACAGATAACCCAAAACACACCACCAGATGTGGACCAGCCCACCAGAAAGACAAGATCCAGCCTCATCCACCACAACACAGGCACTAGTCCCCTCCACCAGGAAGCCCACATAACCCACTGAACCAACTTTAGCCACTGGGGACAGACACCAAAGACAACAGGAACTACGAACCTGCAGCCTGCAAAAAGGAGACCTCAAACACAGTAAGATAAGCAAAATGAGAAGACGGAAAAACACACAGCACATGAAGGAGCAAGATAAAAATGCACCAGACCTAACAAATGAAGAGGAAATAGGCAGTCTACCTGAAAAAGAATTCAGAATAATGATAGTAAAGATGATCCAAAATCTTGGAAATAGAATAGACAAAATGCAAGAAACATTTAACAAGGACCTAGAAGAACTAAAGATGAAACAAGCAACGATGAACAACACAATAAATGAAATTAAAAATACTCTAGAAGGGATCAATAGCAGAATAACTGAAAGAGAAGAACGGATAAGTGACCTGGAAGATAAAATAGTGGAAATAACTACTGCAGAGCAGAATAAAGAAAAAAGAATGAAAAGAACTGAGGACACTCTGAGACCTCTGGGACAACATTAAACGCACCAACATTCGAATTGTAGGGGTTCCAGAAGAAGAAGAGAAAAAGAAAGGGACACAGAAAATATTTGAAGAGATTATAGTTGAAACCTCCCTAATATGGGAAAGGAAATAGTTAATCAAGTCCAGGAAGCACAGAGTCCCATATAGGATAAATCCAAGGAGAAACACGCCAAGACACATATTAATCAAACTGTCAAAAATTAAATACAAAGAAAACATATTAAAAACAGCAAGGAAAAAACAACAAATAACACACAAGGGAATCCCATAAGGTTAACAGCTGATCTCTCAGCAGAAACTCTGCAAGCCAGAAGGGAGTGACAGGACATATTCAAAGAGACGAAGGAGAAAAACCTACAACCAAGATTACTCTACCCAGCAAGGATCTCATTCAGATTTGATGGAGAAATTAAAACATTTACAGACAAGCAAAAGCTGAGAGAGTTCAGCATCACCAAACCAGCTTTACAACAAATGCTAAAGGACCTTCTCTAGGCAAGAAACACAAGAGAAGGAAAAGACCTACAATAACAAACCCCAAACAATTAAGAAAATGGGAATAGGAACATACATATCGATAATTACCTTAAATGTAAATGGATTAAATGCTCACACCAAAAGACACAGACTGCCTGAATGGATACAAAAACAAGACCCATATATAGACTGTCTATAAGAGACCCACTTCAGACCTAGGGACACATACAGACTGAATGTGAGGGGATGAAAAAAGATATTCCATGCAAATGGACCAAAAGAAAGCTGGAGTAGCAATTCTCATATCAGACAAAATAGACTTTAAAATAAGGACTATTAAAAGAGACAAAGAAGGACACTACATAATGATCAAGGGATCGATCCAAGAAGAAGATATAACAATTGTAAATATTTATGCACCCAACACAGGAGCACCTCAATACATAAGGCAAATACTGACAGCCATAAAAGGGGAAATCGACAGTAACACATTCACAGTAGGGGACTTTAACACCCCACTTTCACCAGTGGACAGATCATCCAAAATGAAAATAAATAAGGAAACACAAGCTTTAAATGATACATTAAACAAGATGGACTTAATTGATATTTATAGGACATTCCATCCAAAAACAACAAAATACACATTTTCCTCAACTGCTCATGGAACATTCTCCAGGATAGATCATATCTTGGGTCAAAAATCAAGCCTTGGTAAATTGAAGAAAATTGAAATTGTATCAAGTATCTTTTCCGACCACAACGCTATGAGACTAGATATCAATTACAGGAAAAGATCTGTACAAAATAAAAACACATGGAGGCTAAACAATACACTACCTAATAACGAAATGATCACTGAAGCAATCAAAGAGGAAATCAAAAAATACCTAGAAACAAATGACAATGGAGACACGACGACCCAAAACCTATGGGATGTAGCAAAAGCAGTTCTAAGAGGGAAGTTTATAGCAACACAATCCTACCTTAAGAAACAGGAAACATCTCAAATAAACAACCTAACCTTGCACCTCAAGCAATTAGAGAAAGAAGAACAAAAAAACCCCAAAGTTAGCAGAAGGAAAGAAATCATAAAAATCAGATCAGAAATAAATGAAAAAGAAATGAAGGAAACGATAGCAAAGATCAACAAAACTAAAAGCTGGTTCTTTGAGAAGATAAACAAAATTGCTAAACCATTAGCCAGACTCATCAAGAAAAAAAGGGAGAAGACTCAAGTCAATAGAATTAGAAGTGAAAAAGGAGAAGTAACAACTGACACTGCAGAAATACAAAAGATCATAAGAGATTACTACACGCAACTCTATGCCAATAAAATGGACAATCTGGAAGAAATGGACAAATTCTTAGAAATGCACAACCTGCCAAGACTGAATCAGGAAGAAATAGAAAATATGAACAGACCAATCACAAGCACTGAAATTGAAACTGTGATTAAAAATCTTCCAACAAACAAAAGCCCAAGACCAGATGGCTTCACAGGCGAATTCTATCAAACATTTAGAGGAGCTAAAACCTATCCTTCTCAAACTCTTCCAAAATATAGCAGAGGGAGGAACACTCCCAAACTCATTCTACGAGGCCACCATCACCCTGATACCAAAACCAGACAAGGATGTCACAAAGAAACAAAACTACAGGCCAATATCACTGATGAACATAGATGCAAAACTCCTCAACAAAATACTAGCAAACAGAATCCAACAGCACATGAGAAGGATCATACACCATGATCAAGTGGGGTTTATTCCAGGAATGCAAGGATTCTTCAATATACGCAAATCAATCAATGTGATACACCATATTAACAAATTGAAGGAGAAAAACCATATGGTCATCTCAATAGATGCAGAGAAAGCTTTTGACAAAATTCAACATCCATTATGATAAAAACCCTGCAGAAAGTAGGCATAGAGGGAACTTTCCTCAACATAATAGAGGCCATATATGACAAACCCACAGCAAACATCGTCCTCATTGGTGAAAAACTGAAAGCATTTCCACTAATATCAGGAACAAGACTAGGTTGCCCCTCTCACCACTCTTATTCAACATAGTTTTGGAAGTTTTAGCCACAGCAATCAGAGAAGAAAAGGAAATAAAAGGAATCCAAATCAGAAAAGAAGAAGTAAAACTGTCACTGTTTGCAGATGACATGATACTATACATAGAGAATCCTAAAGATGCTACGAGAAAACTACTAGAGCTAATCAATGAATTTGGTAAATAAAGTAGCAGGATACAAAATTAATGCACAGAAATCTCTGGCATTCCTATACACTAATGATGAAAAATCTGAAAGTGAAATCAAGAAAACACACACATTTACCATTGCAACAAAAACAATAAAATAGCTAGGAATAAACCTACCTAAGGAGACAAAAGACCTCTATGCAAAAAATTACAAGACACTGATGAAAGAAATTAAAGATGATACAAATAGATGGAGAGATATACCATGTTCTTGGATTGGAAGAATCAACATTGTGAAAATGACTCTACTACCCAAAGCAATCTACAGATTCAATGCAATCCCTATCAAACTACCACTGGCACTTTTCACAGAACTAGAACAAAAAATTTCACAATTTGTATGGAAACACAAAAGACCCCGAATAGCCAAAGCAATCTTGAGAACAAAAAACGGAGCTGGAGGAATCAGGCTCCCTGACTTCAGACTATACTACAAAGTTACAGTAATCAAGACAGTATGCTACTGGCACAACGACAGAAATATAGATCAATGGAACAGGATAGAAAGCCCAGAGATAAACCCACGCACATATGGTCACCTTATCTTTGATAAAGGAGGCAGGAATGTACAGTGGAGAAAGGACAGCCTCTTCAATAAGTGGTGCTGGGAAAACTGGACAGGTACATGTAAAAGTATGAGATTAGCTCACTCCCTAACACCATACACAAAAATAAGCTCAAAATGGATTAAAGACCTAAATGTAAGGCCAGACACTATCAAACTCTTAGAGGAAAACATAGGCAGAACACTCTATGACATAAATCACAGCAAGATCCTTTTTGACCCACCTCCTAGAGAAATGGAAATAAAAACAAAAATAAACAAATGGGACCTAATGAAACTTCAAAGCTTTTGCACAGCAAAGGAAACCATAAAGAAGACCAAAAGACAGTCCTCAGAATGTGAGAAAATATTTGCAAATGAAGCAACTGACAAGGGATTAATCTCCAAAATTTAGAAGCAGCTCATGCAGCTCAATAACAAAAAAACAAGCAACCCAATCCAAAAATGGGCAGAAGACCTAAATAGACATTTCTCCAAAGAAGATATACAGACTCCCAACAAACACATGAAAGAATGCTCAACATCATTAATCATTAGAGAAATGCAAATCAAAACTACAATGAGATATCATCTCACACTGGTCAGAATGGCCATCATCAAAAAATCTAGAAACAATAAATGATGGAGAGGGTGTGGAGAAAAGGGAACACTCTTGCACTGCTGGTGGGAATGTGAATTGATACAGCCACTATGGAGAACAGTATGGAGGTTCCTTAAAAAACTACAAATAGAACTACCATATGACCCAGCAATCCCACTACTTGGCATATACCCTGAGAAAACCATAACTCAAAAAGAGTCATGTACCAAAATGTTCATTGCAGCTCTATTTACAATAGCCAGGAGATGGAAACAGCCTAAGTGTCCATCATCGGATGAATGGATAAAGAAGATGTGGCAAATATATACAATGGAATATTACTCAGCCATAAAAAGAAACGAAATTGAGATATTTGTAATGAGGTGGATGGACCTAGAGTCTGTCATACAGAGTGAAGTAAGTCGGAAAGAGAAAGACAAATGCAGTGTGGTAACACATATATATGGAATTTAAGGAAAAAAAATGTCATGAAGAACCTAGGGGTAAGACAGTAATAAAAACACAGACCTACTAGAAAATGGACTTGAGGATATGGGGAGGGGGAAAGGTCAGCTGTGACAAAGTGAGGGAGTGGCATGGACATATATACACTACCAAATGTAAAATAGATAGCTAGTGGGAAGCAGCTGCATAGCACAGGGAGATCAGCTCGGTGCTTTGTGACCACCTAGAGAGATGGGATAGGGAGGGTGGGAGGGAGGGAGACGCAAGAGGGAAGAGATATGGGAACATATGTATATGTATAACTGATTCACTTTGTTATACAGCAGAAACTAACACACCATTGTAAAGCTATTATACTCCAATAAAGATGTAAAAAAAAAAGAGTGAAGCCACAAAGCATAAGACCTGTTTAATAATCACTGACTACAACTTGTGACTCTGAAAGAGGAGTTGAAAAATGGTTGGAATCAGACTCTGGAGAGGTTTTCTATGTTTTGTTAAGGAATCTGTACTTAACTGAGTAAGTGGGCCCATGCAGTTCAAACTGGCATTGTTCAAGGGTCAACCATATGTCAAAAATTTAAATGCACATACTTTTTGATTTCATAATTTTACTATTAGGAAATTATTAGGTTAATTTTTGAACCTATATGCATTGATTATGGGAAATGATATTCATTGCAAATTCTGAATTCTCCAAAGTTCCCTATCTAAATTATCACAGCTTACTACACACAATATATATAGTTGTTCCAAAATTTCTTTTCATAGCCTTGACAATGCAATTAGATCTTCTGATGTTAATGGCATTACCATCCTCAGACTGGATATTCCTATCAAAAACATTTCCATCTTCCTTGTTTCATGAAATCAACTGTCGAAACTCTGTCAGGTTTTCTTCCACTATAACCCCACTATCCTCACCTCTATAGTTCCAAGGCATTGCACGATTTTTAGATCTTTCCCCTAGATTATTAAAGTGTTCCAGTTAGATTCTTACATAACCTTTTATCTCACCTACTTATCCACTTTCATCAAACTTACCCTCTGAAATAACAAATTATATCATATCACTCTCCTAAAAATATGCCCCAGAAGAAAGTCTCAAGTTCTGGTATTCAAAGTGTTCTTCATTCTGACCTATAGTCTCCCCTTAACCACAGCCTTCCAGGTAGCTAATGCTACAGCCCAGCCAGCCCTGCTACTGCCCTGACCAAACATTCCTCTATCACAGTGGACAATTTCCTACCCCTTAGCATTACACATCATAGCAACCCTGAGGGGAATCCCCACTTCTACCTATTTTCAATTTTCTAAATTCTACTCACTCTTTGTAGCTCAACACAAATGCTACCTTCTCTGCGGTATCATTCTAAATTAGAAATTGCTTCTCTTCGAAACTTCCAAACTACTTTATCCCTCTATATAGCATTCATTTCAATTTGCCTTATATTATAGATATACATATATGTATATATATAGAATCATTAACAAATTTTTAAAATATTTTCCACATGAGAAAGTGTTGACATAAAATACAAAGACTGAAAAATAAATCTTAAAATTCTTTAAGCATCTTAGAAAAACACACAAAAAAGGCTATAAATGTACTAGAAGATCTATTTAATTAATAAAAAAACATTAACCAGATAGTTGCTACTGTAAAAACATCAAGTTGACAAATACTAAGAGAGAGAGAAAGAAAAAAAGAGAAGGAAAGAGAGAAGGAAGGAGGGAAGTAGGAAAGAAGTGAGGGAGGGAGGGAAGGGAGGGAGGGAAGGAAGGAAGGAAGGAAGGAGGGAGGAAGGGAGGGAGGGAGGAAGGAAGGAAGGAAGGAAGAAAGGTCCAGTTATATTTGTATCTTCCTCCCAAGCACAGTGTTTTATACAGAGCAGGCATTTAATAAGTATTTTAAAACATGAATTAATAATGGCTCACATTTTTTTCATATTTTTTCTTAGATCCATACATTTTTATAAAACTAGTTTGAATTTTTAAATATGAACTTCTTGGAATACATGATCATTTTATTTTTTAATTGAAGTATAATTACTGTACAATATTACATAAGTTACAGGTGTACAATACAGTGATTCACAATTTTCAAAGGTTAGTCTCCATTTATAGTTATTATAAAATATTTGGCTATATTCCTCATGTTGTAGCCTATTTTATACCTAATAGTTTGCACCTCTTACTCCCCTCTCCCTTTCCCTCTCCCCACTGGTAACTACCAATTTGTTCTCTATATCTGTGAGTTTGATTCTTTTTTGTTATATTCACTAATTTGTTGTACTTTTTAGATTCCACACATAAGTGATTACATGATCATTTTAAATTCAATGGATGTTTTTCAGAGGGTTGAAGGTAGCCCAGTGTCTACTTTTTCTACCCCCACCAAAACAAAAAACAAAATAAAGCAAAAAAGACTTAATGTTACCTTTTCAACATCGGAGAGAGAAGTTAGTGATTGATTTTGAAGAACCTCTGGTGCAGTGAATGCTCGAAGATCCTGACTGGAAATATTTTCATCTGTAAATGACACGCTACCAGATGGCAGCAATAGCAGAGACCATGGAGAAATGATGAAGCCAAGGGCAGCAGGATCAGCTATGCTTACTGGTTTGTAACCATACAGAATGAAAAGAAAAAAGAAAGATAAATGCTTAAAATTAAGGGATCACAGATCACATAAATGAATACCCCAGCATATTCATATATATGTGCAGTTACATACACCAAATCAACATGCTACAAAATGAGAGTGGGTTTCATACACCTAATACTGCTAGCATTATTAACAACAATGCCTTGATTTGGCTTAGTCTTTCAAACTTAGACTAGATGGCAGATCTTAGAAACTAGAAATAGAGAACTTTCATTGTCAGTCATGAGACTATACTTGGTTCAAATACTTATCACAGTGATAAAGAGATATGAATAAGAATCAACAGTTCTTACA
Source organism: Globicephala melas (assembly GCF_963455315.2). Taxonomy (NCBI): domain Eukaryota; kingdom Metazoa; phylum Chordata; class Mammalia; order Artiodactyla; family Delphinidae; genus Globicephala; species Globicephala melas. Next base: position 103,553,779 of record NC_083318.1, on the reverse strand, counting down.
TTTTGTTGGGTGGAGGGTGGTTCATGGATTCCTTTGAGGATTTGGTAAAAACTATGGTTGAGAGACCATTTCAAGAAAACTGCCCATAAATATAAAACCCTGTAAACAAAAGGTGTTTGGGGACTTCCCTGGTCGTGCAGTGGTAAAGAATCTGCCTGCCAATCAGGGGACATGGGTTCGAGCCCTGATCCGGGAATATCCCACATACCATGGAGCAACTAAGCCACAACTACTGAGCCTGCACTCTAGGGCCTTCAAGCCACAACTACTGAGCCCGTGTGCCCAGAGCCCATGCTCCACAACAGTAGAAGCCACTGCAATGAGAAGCCCGTGCACTGCAACGAAGAGTAGCCCCCACTCGCCGCAACTAGAGAAAGCCCGCGTGCAACAACGAAGACCGAAGGCAGCCATAAATAAATAAATAAACAAATATATATATATATATATATATATATATATATATATATATAGGTGTTCATGGATATCCTTAGAGGCTGTTTATGGACCCCAGGTTAACATTCTCTGATTTAGACTACAGTGTTCTGAAACTGATAGAAAATAATTCCTTTGAAAATTCATCAGATTTAGAATTAGTTTCCAACTACAATGAAAGTCTCCTTTTTTTTTTTTTAAAGAAGATGTTGGGGGTAGGAGTTTGTTAATTAATTAATTTATTTTTGCTGTGTTGGGTCTTCGTTTCTGTGTGAGGGCTTTCTCTAGTTGTGGCAAGCGGGGGCCACTCTTCATCGTGGTGCGCAGGCCTCTCACTATTGCGGCCTCTCTTCTGCGGAGCACAGGCTCCAGACGCGCAGGCTCAGTAGTTGTGGCTCATGGGCCTAGTTGCTCCGCGGCATGTGGGATCCTCCCAGACCAGGGCTCGAACCCGTGTCCCCTGCATTCACAGGGAGACTCTCAACCACTGCGCCACCAGGGAAGCCCGAAAGTCTCCTTTTTGCATCAAGATATATATAGTCTTGTATGCGTTTATTCATTATTTCAGTAGAATTTCAGGCAGCTCTGTGCTACCAAATGTGATCAATGTGGGCTCTAATTTTGCTATGTTTTGATGTTTGTCTTTATGGGTGCCTAAGAGCTCAGTTTAAGAGTATTAAAAAAAAAGTCCTTAGATTTCAGCAGGCCTCCTCTAAAAGTAAAGCTATACATTGGGCTCAACAATACAGACTTATTAGAAGGAATATTATTTGACCTCCCATTTCAAAAGGAAATTAAATAGGTTTGAAGGTAAATGTTAAATAAAACTGAGTTACAGACGCAAGAAATCTCTATAGGAAGGTCACAGAAGGCCGTTGCCCACCAATGCCATGCTTATTCAATCTGAATATGTTACACTGCTCTCTAAGTCAAATCGTAAGAAACTGGCAGAAGTCTATAGAATAGTTTATCAAACATACAGTATCTATGCTTTCCTAAAAACAACTTTCATTAGAAGTGAATCATCCATCCTTTCTGACTTTTTTTTTTTTTTTTTTTTTTTTTTTGCGGTACGCGGGGCTCTCACTGTTGTGGCCTCTGCCATTGTGGAGCACAGGCTCCGGACGCGCAGGCTCAGCGGCCATGGCTCACGGGACAAGCCGCTCCGCGGCACGTGGGATCTTCCCCGACCGGGGCACGAGCCCGTGTCCCCTGCATCAGCAGGCGGACTCTCAACCACTGCGCCACCAGGGAAGCCCCCTTTCTGACTTTTTAACCTCTAACTATGGTCAAGATTCTGATAATCAGAATTTGACTTACACTGAAAAAAAAGTAAACTATTAAAATTCATTTCTCCTTTGAAGAGTAAAAAGCCAACTGTACGTCCTCCTGTATTCTTATGAATTTGAAACATGTCTTTAACAACTGTGTCAAGGAAGAAAAATGTGTTTGAATGCATCTTTAATCAGTCAGCATATCTTATGTGGCCCTGAGGCCGAGTTACAGACTAGTGGTCCTCACATTCCTACTCAACCACACATCAGGTTGCTAAGAACATGACTCAGAATTCTCATGGCAAAATATGTTTCAATGAATCATCATAGCTGTTAAGCTTAGGTATACTATTGCCTTTCACAGCCACTTTACACACTGTCTTTTACTTGAGATTTTTCTTGTTTCTTGAGGTAGGATTTTATTGCTATAAACTTCCCTCTAGGTTTGGGTCATTGTGTTTTCATTGTCATTTGTTTCTAGGTATTTTTTAATTTCCTCTTTGATTTCTTCAGTGATCTCTTGGTTACTGAGTAGTGTATTGTTTAGCCTCCATGTGTTTGTAGTTTTTAGTTTTTTTCCTGTAATTGATATCTACTCTCATAGCGCTGTGGTCAGAAAAGATACATGGTACGATTTCAATTTTTTAAAATTTACCAAGGCTTGATTTGTGACCCAAGATATGATCTATCCTGGAGACTGTGTCATAAGCACTTGAGAAAAAAGTATATTCTGTTGTTTTTGGATGGAATGTCCTATAAATATCCATTAAGTCCATCTTGTTTAATGTGTCATTTAAAGCTTGTATTTCCTTATTTATTTTCATTTTGGATGATCTGTCCACTGGTGAAAGTGGGGTGTTAAAGTCCCCTACTATGATTGTGTTACTGTCGATTTCCCCTTTTACGGCTGTTAGCATTTGCCTTATGTTTTGAGGTGCTCCTGTGTTGAGTGCATAAATATTTACAATTGTTGTATCTTCTTCTTGGACTGATCCCTTGATCATTATGTAGTGTCCTTCTTTGTCTCTTGTAATAGTCCTTATTTTAAAATCTATTTTGTCTGATATGAGAATTGCTACTCCAGCTTTCTTTTGATTTCCATTTGCATGGAATATCTTTTTCAATTCCCTCACTTTCATACGGTATGTGTCCCTAGGTCTCAAGTGGGTCTCTTGTAGACACCATATACATGGGTCTTGTGTTTGTATCCATTCAGCCAGTCTATATCATTTGGTTGGAGCATTTAATCCATTTACATTTAAGGTAATTATCAATATGTATGCTCCTATTACCATTTTCTTAATTGTTTCAGGATTGTTTTTGTAGGTCTTTTCCTTCTCTTGTGTTTCCTGCCTAGAGAAGTTCCTTTAACATTTGTTGTAAAGCTGGCTTGGTGGTGCTGAATTCTCTTAGATTTTGCTTGTCTGTAAAGGTTTTAATTTCTCTGTCAAATCTGAATGAGATCCTTGCTGGGTAGAGTAGTCTTGGTTGTAGGTCTTTCCCTTTCATCACTTTAAATATGTCCTGCCAGTCCCTTCTGGCTTGCAGAGTTTCTGCAGAAAGATCAGCTGTTAAACTTACGGGGATTCCCTTGTATGTTATTGTTGCTTTTCCCTTGCTGCTTTTAATATTTTTTCTTTGTATTTAATTTTTGATAGTTTGATTAATATGTGTCTTGGCGTGCTTCTCCTTGGATTTATCCTGTATGGGACTCTCTGTGCGTCCTGGACTTGATTTACTATCTCCTTTCCCATATTAGGGAAGTTTTCAACTATAATCTCTTCAAATATTTTCTCAGTCCCTTTCTTTTTCTCTTCTTCTTCTGGGACCCCAATAATTCGAACGTTGGTGCGTTTACTGCTGCCCCAGAGGTCTCTGAGACTGCCCTCAATTCTTTTCATTCTTCTTTCTTTATTCTGCTCTGCAGTAGTTATTTCCACTGTTTTATCTTCAAGCTCACTTATCCATTCTTCTGCCTCAGTTATTCTGTTACTGATTCCTTCTAGAGAATTTTTAATTTCATTTATTGTGTTGTTCATCATTGTCTGTTTGCTCTTTAGCTCTTCTAGGTCCTTGTTAAACCTTTCTTGTATTTTCTGCATTCCATTTCTAAGATTTTGGATCATCTTTACTACCATTACTCTGAATTCTTTTTCAGGTAGACTGCCTATTTCCTCTTCATTAGTTTGGTCTGGTGGGTTTTTACCTTGCTCCTTCATCTACTGTGTATTTCTCTGTCTTCTCATTTTGCTTAACTTACTGTGTTTGGGTTCTCCTTTTCGCAGGCTGCAGGTTTGTAGTTCCTGTTGTTTTTGGTGTCTTCCTCCAGTGGGTGAGGTTGGTTCAGTGGGTTGTGTAAGCATCCTGGTGGAGGGGACTGGTGCCTGTGTTCTGGTGGATGAGGCTGGATCCTGTCTTTCTGGTGGGCAGAACCACATCTGGTGGTGTGTTTTGGGGTGTCTGTGACCTTATTATGATTTTAGGCAGCCTCTCTGCTAATGGGTGGGGTTGTGTTCCTGTCTTGCTAGTTGTTTGGCATGGGGTGTCCAGCACTGGAGCTTGCTGGTCATTGACTGCAGCTGGGTCTTCGCGTTGAGATGGAGATCTCTGGGAGAGCTCTCACCAACTGACATTACATGGGGCCTGGAGGTCTCTGGTAGTCCAACGTCCTGAACTCGGCTCTCCTACCTCAGAGGCTCAGTCCTGACACCCAGCCGGAGCACCAAGACCCTGTCAGCCTCACAGCCAGGTACGTGGGGATTTTCTTGCCTTTTGGGAAGTCTGAGGTCTTCTGCCAGCATTCAGCAGATGTTCTGTAGGAGTTGTTCTACATGCAGATATATTTTTGATGTATTTGTGGGGAGGAAGGTGATCTCCACATCTTACTCCTCCGCCATCTTGAAGATCCTCCCCCGCACTGTCTTTTAAAAGCTTCTTCTTGGGTATCTCATGCACAAATACCACAGAATCGGGGCTTCCCTGGTGGCGCAGTGGTTAAGAATCCACCTGCCAATGCAGGGGACACGGGTTCGAGCCCTGGTCCGGGAATATCCCACATGCTGCGAAGCAATGAAGCCCATGCGCCACAACTACTGAGCCTGTGCTCTAGAGCCTGCGGGCCACAACTACTAAAGCCCATACACCTAGAGCCTGTGCTCTGCAACAAGAGAAGCCACTGCAATGAGAAGCCCACGCACCGCAACGAAGAGCAGCCCCCGCTTGCCACAACTAGAGAAAGCCCGCGTGCAGCAACGAAGACCCAACACAGCCAAAAATAAAAATAAAATAAAATTAAAAAATTTACAAATACCACAGAATCCAGCCAGAGAAGAACTCAAACAAGGCAGAAGAATATTTTCTTTGCCAAAAGATGCTATTCAAAATATTGAGATTTCACATGTCATGGACATAATAAAATAGTCTATAATCAATTCTTTTCAAATTAGTAACTAAATGGAACAAACACTAGGAGACCAATTCAGAAGGCAATGCACTAATATCTGTTATGAGATGATGATGGCCTGGAACCACAGTGGTAGTGATAACCTGTTGGAATGCAAGTATATCTAGAGGTAGTGACAACAAAATTTCCTGACAGACTGGATGTGCAGTGAGAGAAAGAGGGGAATCAGGATGACTCCAAGAGTTTGGTCTCAGGAACAGGAAGGATGGAGTGTCATCAACTGAGAGTAAGAAGACTGTAGAAATAGCATAGGTTGCTGAGGTAGGGGCTGGGAGATAGTGGTAGTAATTAGAACTGTACTTTGGGACCTATTAAGTTTAAGATATCTGTTAGATATTCAAATGGCGGTGTCAAATATGCAGTTGGATCTCAAGTTAGGGAGAAAGGCCTGAATTGGGGAGTTACTGGTCTAATAGATGGTACTGAAAGCCTTGTAACTGGATGAGATGACCAAAAAGTGAGTTAAGATAGAAAAGAAATCAAGGACATTGGACAGTGCTGTGGGGTACTCCAACTTAAGACCAATTGCTCCTTCTCAGTCTTTTCTTCCAGCTTGCTGAACCTAAGAGAGGAGGATGGGATTCTAACTCTCATGCCTAATTCCTGTCATCCTTATTTGGGGACAGAATTATGATTTCTGGTATATCTATTACCATTTGAATTTATAAATTATTAGGGATCACAGCTAACACAGAAGCATGAATGCCATCCAGAAGTCTAAATGCTATGTCTTGTCCTGCCATTCTTGGTATTGCTATCCACTCAGACCTGAAAAGAGCTTGCTGCACTCCTCCTCCTTATCCCAGGCGACAGACTGACCCTACCCTCTCCTTGACAGGGTAGCACAGAACAGAAACTGTTGAAGGTGAAAGTAATCTGTAATTGCTTATCACTTTGAAATTAAGAGGTTTACTCACTTAACAGCACAATGAAGATCAGCAAAACTAATCCTCTGACAAGAACTGTACCTTTCAACTTTTGCTTCATACAATAGGTTTTTGTTTCTTTGTTTTTACTGAACATCTAAAGTATACCCATATTTTAAGTACTATATATTTAAACATAATAGTCTCAAAATTCCAAGTCATTTGCCCATAGAGTCCATAGTTTTATTGGGGAGATAAAATGTATTCATAAATAAATACAAGATAAAAAGTATAAGGTATTTAAAAGACAATACAAAAGGAAATTCAGAGGAAATTACTTCAGTTACAATGAAGAGAGAATTAATTTTTTAAATATATGTGGTCCTTTAAGACGAGTAAGATTTGACCATGGTTAAGAGGGAGATTCCAAAGAGAAGAAACAGCCAAAGCAAAGGCATATGGTCAGGAAATTATTAAGTTTGTACAAGGAATAAACTCCAAGAATTTGGAGCACAAGAATGGTAGACAGCAGTGAGAAACAGAATTACCAACGTGGGTCATATTTTTACTTGTTAAAAAACACACATACAAATAAATGACACAAATATTTTTGTTGTTTTCAAATGTGATTTTTAAATGTCTTGTAATAAAGCTAAAGCAGCTGTGACAACAAACTACATTGTTGTCAAATTCCCAAAGTACACACACAACATTTAAGTGCTCCATTCTTCAGAAAACAAACCACAAAATATATTTTTCAGTAACTGTAAAGGGTCATGCAAACCTTCAAGTGAGGAAATTTAGAGTCATGGCTACAATCAGTCTAATTCACCCTCCTTCTCTAACTAAAAGAAAGGAATTTAAAGCAAATGGATTCAAAATCCTTCAAAGAATGCTAACAAAAGAATATTTAAAAATGGAATTCCAGAAGCTTGTAATTTGGTGTCCCATAATGTTTTAGTTGTGTGATGACTATCCTCAAGAATGCTATTATTGTTTAAAAGTAAATCTGATGTGAACTGATTCCAGGACTCAAATGATTCTATTTAAAGACTTTTTCCAAACATTCCACAGAGAAAGTTGCTTAATCAAAATTTCAAGCAGTTAGAGGCAAAGTTATAAATAAGCAGAAATTTGATATGCAAAGAAACATCTTAGAGCTTCTTTCCAATATTCCCTTAAACTAAGCCCCATACCTATATGTTTCCCCCCCACTGAGGGGTCTTACCATTTCCTTTAGATTGTCCCCTTCATTTAATTTTCTTGGCCTTCCAGTTACAGTATAAAAATTAGAGAAATGATCATAACTGGGTAACAAACATGATGAGGCAAAACAATCGAAAGCATCAGCAAATCATCTAAAACACTCAGAACAACAATGAAACCATTTTGACCTGAAAAGTCCCTTTGCCTATCTAAGCACATATATGTTCTATTATAGTACTTGGCAAAATCTATGCAGAGGCCACTGTTTCAAACTCTGAAGGATCTGATGAAGTCATTCTATGATACAGAATTCTCTCAAAAATTCAGTTCATGTGTGCATAAAAATACACACACACACACACACACACACACACACAGAGACAGTGTTAAATCAATCATCTGGTGTAACAATGCACAAACAGAAAAAAATATGGTTTAGAATATTTCCCCTATATTTTAACATTCTCTTGATAGTAAAGCTTTGTGATAAACTATTTAAGGTTCACTGCAACTCACCAAGAAAAAAAAGGAGAGGACTCAAATCAATAAAATTAGAAATGAAAAAGGAGAAGTTACAACGGACACCACAGAAATACAAAGGATCATAAGAGACTGCTACAAACAACTATATACCAATAAAATGGACAACCAAGAAAAAATGGACAAACTCTTAGAAAGATACAAGCTGCTAAGTCCAGATTAGGAAGAAATAGAAAATATGAACAGACCAATCACAAGTACTGAAATTGAAACTGTAATTAAAAAACTCCCAACAAACAAAAGTCCAGGACCAGATGGCTTCACAGGTGAATTCTATCAAACATTTAGAGAAGAGCTAACACCTATCCTTCTCAAACTGTTTCAAAAATTCACAGAGGAAGATACACTCCCAGGCCCATTCTATGAGGCCACCATCACCATGATACCAAAACCAGACAAAGATACCACAAAAAAAGAAAATTACAGGCCAATATCACTGATGAACATAGATGTAAAAGTACTCAACAAAATACTAGCAAACCAAATCCAACAATACATTAAAAGGATCATACACCATGATCAAGTAGGATTTCTCCTAGAGATGCAAGGATTCTTCAAAACCTGCAAATCAGTGTGATACACCACATTAACAAACTGAAGAATAAAAACCATATGATCATCTCAATACATATAGAAAAAGCTTCTGACAAAATTCAACACCGATTTATGATAAAAGGTCTCCAGAAAGTGGGAATAGAGGGAACTTACTTCAACATAATAAAAGGCATATATGACAAACCCACAGCTAACATCATTCTCAACAGTGAAAAGCTGAAAGCATTCCCTCTAAGATCAGGAACAAGGCAAGGACGTCCATTGTCACCACTTTTATTCAACACAGTTCTGGAAGTCCTTGCCACGGCAATCAGAGAAGGAAAAGAAATAAAAGGAGGACTTGCCTGGTGTTGCAGTGGTTAAGAATCTGCCCACCAATGCAGGGGACACAGGTTCGAGCCCTGGTCCAGGAAGCTCCCACATGCTCTGGAGCAACTAAGCCCATGTGCCATAACTACTAAGCCTGCGCTCTAGAGCCTGTGAGCCACAACTACTGAAGCCCGCATGCTTAGAGCCCATGCTCCGCAACAAGAGAAGCCATCGCAATGAGAAGTCTGTGCACTGCGACGAACAGTAGCCCCCGCTCGCCACAACTAGAGAAAGTTTGCATGCAGAAAGAAATAAAAGAAATAAAGAAAGAAAAGGAATACAAATTGGAAGTAAAACTGTCAAATATTTGCAGATGACATGGTACTATACAAAGAAAATCCTAAAGATGCCACCAGAAAACTACTAGAGCTCATCAATAAATTCAGTAAAGCTGCAGGATACAAAATTAATACACAAAAATCTCTTGTATTCCTACATACTAATAACAAAAGGTCAGAAAGAGAAATTAAGGAAATAGTCCCATTTACCATCGCATCAAAAAGAATAAAATACTGAGGAATAAACCTACCTATGGAGACAAAAGACTTCTACTCTGAAAACTATAAAATGCTGATGAAAGAAATTGGAGATGACACCAACAGATGCAAGGATATACCATGTTCTTGTATTGGAAAACCAAATATTGTCAAAATGACTATACTATCTAAGGCAATCTACAGATTCAATGCAATCCCTATCAAATTACCAATGGCATTTTTCACACAACTAGAAAAAAAATTCTAAAATTTATATGGAAACACAAAGACCTCAAATAGCCAAAGCAATCCTCAGAAAGAAAAACAGAGTTGGAGAAATCAGACTCCCTGACTTCAGACTATACTACAAAGCTACAGCAATCAAAACATCATGATACAGATGATGCAAAAGCAGAAATATAGATCAATGGAACAGGATAGAAAGACCAGAAATAAAGTCACATACCCATTGTCAATTAATCTATGACAAAGGGGGCAAGAATACATAATGGAGAAAAAACAGTCTCTTCAATAAGTGGTGCTGGGAAAACTGGAAAGCTACATGTAAAAGAATGGAATTAGAATACTCTCTAAAACCACACACAAAAATAAACTCCAAATGGATCAAAGAGCTAAAAGTAAGGCCGGTTACTGTAAAACTCTTAGAGGAAAACATAGGCAGAACACTTTTTGACATAAATCACAGCAATATCTTTTGTGATCCACCTCCTACAGTAATGAATATAAAAATAAACAAATGGGACCTAATTAAACTTAAATGCTTCTGCACAGCAAAGGAAACCATAAACAAAATGAAAAGATGGCCCACAGAATGGGAGTAAACAGTTGCAAATTAAGCAAGTGACAAGGGATTAGTCTCCAAAATATACAAACAGCTCATGCAGATCTGTGTCAAAAAAACAAACCCAATCAAAAAACAAAAAAAAAATGGGCAGAAGATCTAAATAGACATTTCTCCAAAGAAAACATACAGATGGCCAAAAAGCACATGAAAAGATGCTTAACATCACTAATTATCAGAGAAATGCAAATCAAAACTACAGCAAGGCGTCACCTCACACTGGTCAGAATGGCCATCATCAAAAAATCTATAGACAGAGGCTTCCCTGGTGGCGCAGCAGTTGAGAATCCGCCTGCCAGTGTAGGGAACATGGGTTCGATCCCTGGTCCGGGAAGATCCCACATGCCACGGAGCAACTAAGTCCGTGTGCCACAACTACTGAGCCTGTGCTCTACAGCCCATGAAACACAACTACTGAGCCCGTGTGCTGCAACTACTGAAGCCCACGTGCCTAGAGCCCGTGCCCTGCAGCAAGAGAAGCCACCGCAATGAGAAGCTCACACACTGCAATGAAGAGTAGCCCCCGCTTGCCGCAACTAGAGAAAGCCCACGTGCAGCAACAAGGACCCAAAATGGCCAAAATAAATAAAATAAATAAATACATAAATAAGAAAGTCTATAGACAATAAATGCTGGAGAGGGTGTGGAGAAAAGGAAATCCTCCTACACTGTTGGTGGGACTGTCAATTGGTACAACCATTACGGAGAACAGTATGGAGGTTCCTTAAAAAACTAAAAATAGAACTACCATATGATCCAGCAATACCCCTCCTGGGCATATATCCGGAGAAAACCATAATCTGAAAGGATGCATGCACCCCAGTGTTCACTGCAGCACTATTTACAATAGCCAAGACATGGAAGCAACCTAAATGTCCTTGGACAGAGGAATGGATAAAGAAGATGTAGTACATATATACAAAGTAATATTAGTCAACCATAAAAAAGAATGAAATAATGCCATTCACAGCAACATGGATGGGCCTAGACATTCTCATACTAAGTGAAGTAACTCAGACAGAGAAAGACAAATACCAAATGATATCACTTGTGTGGAATCTAATTTTAAAAAAAGAAACAAACAAATGAACTTATTTACAAAACAGAAACAGACTTACAGATATCGGAAAGAAACATATGGTTACTGAAGGGGAAACATGGTGGGGAGGGATAAATCAGAAGCCTGGGTTGAACACACACACACACACACACACACACACACACACACTACTATATATGATAGATAACCAATAAGGGCCTACTGTATAGCACAGGGGACTCTACTCAATATTTTGTGGTAACCTATATGACAAAGGAATCTAAAAAAGAAGAATATATGTGCATGTATAACTGAATCACTTTGCTGTACACCTGAAACTAACACAAGATTAGTAAATCAACCATACTCCAAAAAAAAAAAAAAATTCATGGGAAATTACAGTCTATGCTCCAAATTGATTCCCAATTAAAAATTTATTATTTCCTCATAAATTTTGTTACTAACTTTTAAAACTTCAGTTTCTCTAATATGAAACAACAGAATAGCAACTGCTTTTTGAAAATAAAATTATGCATTACAATTGGAATTAAGACATCTGTATAGGGACTTCCCTGGTAGTGCAGTGGTTAAGAATCCGCCTGCCAATGCAGGGGACATGGGTTCGATCCCTGGTCCCGGAAGATCCCACATGCCGCGGAGCAACTTAAGCCCATGCACCACAACTACTGAGCCTGCACTCTACAGCCCATGAGCCACAATTACTGAGCCCGTGTGCCACGACCACTGAAGCCTGTGTGCCCTAAAGCCTGCACGCCGCAACTACTGAGCCCAGGCGCCACAACTACTGAAGCCTGCATGCTCTAGGGCCCGTGTGCTGCAACTATTGAAGCCCGCGTGCCTAGAGCCTGTGCTCTGCAACAAGAAAAGCCACCACAACGAGAAGCCCGCGCACCACAACAAAAAGTAGCCCCTGCTTGCAGCACCCGGAGAAAGCCCACACACAGCAATGAATACCCAACGCAGCTAAAAATAAAATAAAATAATAAATTTAAAAACATCAATAAAAACAAGACATCTGTATAATATAAAATGATAATGATCACCTCTTCAAAGACATTTTACATCATGTAAATTTTCTTGATGTAGCCAATCATTCAACAGCATTTAATAAACTCCTATAAGCCTTTGGTCCTCAAGAACTTATGTTCTGATATAGTATGTCTCAGACTTTGCTAAGCATCCAAATCTCTAAACTCACCTAGGAGATTTAAAAATATATAACAAACTGTCAGCTTCATATCATTCCTTTTATTATCTGACATCATTAATTTAGTATATAGTCTCATTTAATAAGAGAGGCAGTAAGGTGTAATGGTTAGGACTAAAGCCAGAATCCCTGGGTTCAGATCCTAGGTTTGACATTTGTAGCTTACATTGCGATCTTAAATAAGTTACTTGGTCTCTCTGTGCCTCAATTTCCTTATCTGAATAGATAAGGCTGCTGTGGGGATTAATGCAAAAAGTACTTAGAAATGTTTCTCGCACACAGAAAATGCAATACAAAAGTAGTAGCTATTATTATTTAATAAAACTCTGAAGATACCAGATGCAGACAGTATATCTAAGAAAAGTCTCTACTTAAGTTCATCTTCAATCACCTATTTAGCTTTTTCCCCCACAATGGAAGACAAGGAACATACCATACATAACAAGTACTGTTTCAGAATAACAAACTTCTCAAATTACTCTATTTCAGATCTTTGGGGATTTGGGGGGCATTTCTTACCTAAAATTCATACTAGAAATACTGATGATTTAAGATACAAAGTATCCTAAAATACTGTTTTTTTCTTTACTTCCATGGGGATATATCTTCTATAAGTGTTCTATTTATTGCATGGCATTTCTAGTTAGCATAGATCCCAAATTTAGAAAAATCAGTTTAAAATTTTACAAGCAAGGAACTTTGTACTTGCTGAGTAACTACACATGTGAAATTGGTTTTACTGTACCTAGTCATTATCTTCAGGTATAACATGAATTATTAGATTCATGTTAATAAAAAATTATCTGAATGTACACATATCAACTATAGCAAGAGCATACAGTTTTAGAAATTTTTATTTGTAATAGAATTTACAGCATTCTGATAACACAAAATTATGCAAACTCGTCAGTCTAAATTGATATATATGAGCTTTTCACTAGAATAGGAAAAGACATTTTATCTCTTACTGATGACATTTAATCACACAAAGACACACATTCTTTTCTTTTTTTTTTTTTTTTTGTGGTACGCGGGCCTCTCACTGTTGTGGCCTCTCCTGTTGCAGAGCACAGGCTCCGGACGCGCAGGCTCAGCAGCCATGGCTCACGGGCCCAGCCGCTCCACGGCATGTGGGATCTTCCCGGACCGGGGCACAAACCCGTGTCCCCTGCATCGGCAGGCAGACTCTCAACCACTGCGCAACCAGGGAAGCCCCTTTTTCTTTTTTTTTAAACACTAAACACAAGCAAGCCACCTATCCAAACCACAACCACTGGAATCTTGGTATAACTTAACACATCAATTAGGCTTTTAGTAGTTTTGTTTTGTTATGTACTTGCAAGACTCTTGAGGTAATTCCAAACCATGCATCTTCATAACAAAACACTAATGAGATCTGAGTTTAACAAAAGTGATATATGTATGTAATCTATATTAGTAAAACTAAATTGGTTATGATTATTAAAAGCAATAGGGTTTAAAAACCTGGACAGTATGGATAGAAGGCAGCAGGTCTCTTAGCCTTTGCCCTCCTTTTCAGCAAACCTCCTTGGCCACCGGATCAGCATTAAAGAAACAGTTGTAGAAATATTTCTTCCTTCCATTCTTATCATATTCTGAAGAAACTGCCCACTTTGTTCCTTTAGCGTATTAAGTTCCTCCTCTCTGATTTTTCTTTAGTGTTCACCTTTCCCACCAATGTTCTTTACCCACATCAATAAAAACTGCACACCTCAAAATTATATGACAAAATACTGAACAAAATGCTTCTGTAACTCTGTTCTCACACATTTCTTCTAGAATATAAGTGGTTTAATAATAGGAAATATGAATTTCCTAAAGATCAAGTACAACACCATTATGATAAGGTAATTGCAATACTTGAAAAAAATGAATTTGTTTACAATGCTAACTCTAGACCACCAGTCCACACCTTTTAAAGTTGTCCTCTGCCCTGATCTACGACAATAACTTATCAATTTACATTCTGCTGGTCACAAAAAAATTTTATTTTGAATCTCTATTATGAAGAAAAATTTTCTTTCAACTTTCGAACACCAGGAACTCTAAATTATTCACTGAGGGAATATTCTGGATCTTCATTTTATTCACCAATCTTTATTACTTGTAGTTACATTTTCAAGTATGATTCAAAGGAAGTGTCAGCTTTTTTAACTGGAATACTAAAACAAACTTATTTACAAAGTGTCTGATTTTCAGGGCTTAGGGGTAATTGAGAAAGCAGAGTCCTCCTGTCTCCTAACTCACAGGATTTTTGTGTGAATTCTGGAGACAGGGCACAGGATTCTATACAGTATTTTCTAAAACCTTCCTGGGGGACTTCCCTGGTGGTTCAGTGGTTAAGAATCCGCCTGCCAATGCAGGGGACACGGGCTTGATCTCTGGTCCGGGAAGATCCCACATGCCATGGGGCAACTAAGCCCATGTGCCGCAACTACTGAGCCCACGTGCTGCAACTACTGAGCCTGCACGCCACAACTACTGAAGCCCACACACTCTGGGGCCTGCATGCTGCAACTACTGAAGCCCACGCCTAGAGCCCATGCTCTGCAACAAGAGAAGCCACCACAATGAGAAGCCCTCACACCACAACAAAGTGCAGCAATGAAGACCCAGCACAGCCAAATTAATTAAATTAATTAATTAAAGAAAGACTTATCAAATTGTATATTAAAAAAAAGCTTCCTGGGGATTCAGATGGGCACACCAATCTACCCGACACACAGACAGGAACCAATGCCCTTTTCAGGGGCAATAAAATAGTATCATAGCTCAATTAAGTTCCGTCTTGACCTTGTACTTGCTCCATCTCTATGTCAATTAACTAATACCAAGGATATCATGAGATGGAATACGTATGGCTTTAAATCCTTCCTTAAAGCTTAAAAATTTTTTTTTCACTTTATAAAGCCATGAATGAGGCATTTAATAAGAGATATGGTAAGCCAGAAAGTGTTACAAGAAACTATTTTATCAAATTATAATAAAGTCATTTTGTATTAGAAAGGCAGAATGACTACCAGAAATAATCTTAGACTAGAAGGGAGACCTAAACAGCTCTTCTCTATAAGAGGGAAGCTGAATAAATGGCACCAAACTGAGGATATCATTGACTGTGCATTTAGAAATGAATTCCCTTATGCAGCTGATAAAATTATCTCTATTTGTTTTTTTTTCTATCTTGTTCCCAAAGGAAAGCAAACTGTAAATGAACTTCCAATGCACTTTGCTTCTTTTCTGACACTTTCTTAAATCCAATGAATATCTACATTGTATCTCTTCAAACTTTGAGGTGAGCACCTTTGATCTCTTCTACCCTGATATGTCAATGTGGTATTAAGCATACAACCACTATGTGGAAAACATCCTGGGATTAATACCAATTTTTTATTTCCCCAAGGAGGGCCTAAACTTTGAGAGCAAAACTGTTACTTACGTCTATCATATTTTAGGCTGTAGACTTCCAATAGACAAATTTGCTTGAAGGTGGTTTCTTTCTTAAAATGCACAAATCATATCTTATCTGAGTATTCCATTCAAGCAGTTGCAAAAATGTTAATCTTGAATGGTAAAGTCTCTTTAAAAACTTGATTTTATTGCTAGTTTAACAATTTTGTCTAAGCAATCTTGGAACCAAGTGCTAAGCTTCGTAAAGCACTGGCATTTCTGTTGCCACCTAACAACTTCATGACAGCCCCTGTAGATCACACAACGGCCACATTATAGTTTGCCAGACAAAATAAATTATAACTAAGGTAATTAGCAATAGAAATAACTTTTATAGTAAAGGCCCTTTACAAAGCAGCGGGTTTGGGGTTTCCCCCCGCCCCAGTACAGAAAAGTTTCAGGTTAAAGGAGATCTTCTTCCACCCTTGCTACCTGCATAAAGCTGGGGAAAAAAAGAACACAAAATTTTAAAAGTGAACTCACCAACTTCTCTTCACTTTGAAGGACCTGGAATTTATACAAAGACTGAAAAACCAATAATATCAAGGGTGACTGTCATTTTTCATTTTTGAGGAACCAGATGCAAAGGTCAATGAAGATCAGTGTATATTTTCAGTTTGCAGAGGAAGGAAATAGTATTCCAGAAAGAAAATGGCTTGATTTATGATGACATGCTTCCACATAACCATGATCTGTAGCTGCTTATGAAAAACATTTTTGTGCTCACTAATGCTATTCTCTGCTGCTCTTCAGATTACCATCCTCCTATTTTACATTTTAAAGAAATTTTCCTTCTCAAAGGGAAAAGGAGGGAGGGGGATTATTTGAATGGTAAACTATTCTATTTTTCAAAAAGAAATATAACGATATATTTCTTGTAAAAATGTTAACCATGACTGACACACATCACCCCAAGAAAAATCTTAACCTGTTAGTAAGTGATACAAAGCATAAAGCCCCCTTCTAATTTCTATATTTGAGAAAAGAAACATGAGAATTGCAAAACGTTTTCTTTAAAAATCTTAGTTACATAATATGGAAAAATCTCAGTCAGAATGTTGAATAAAAGAAGTCAGACAGAAAAAAAAAAAAAAAAAAAAAAGTCAGACAGGGCTTCCCTGGTGGCGCAGTGGTTGCGAGTCCGCCTGCCGATGCAGGGGACACGGATTCGTGCCCCGGTCAGGGAGGATCCCACATGCCGCGGAGCGGCTGGGCCCGTGAGCCATGGCCGCTGGGCCTGCGCGTCCAGAGCCTGTGCTCTGCAACGGGAGAGACCCCAACAATGAGAGGCCCGCGTACCGCAGAAAAAAAAAAAAAAGAAGTCAGACACAAAGAGTTCACATTGTATGATTCTATTTATATGATGTTTAAAGATTGTTTAAAAACTTATTTATGTGCTGTCTCATAATGATTATTCTTGGTAACCAAGAATTGATTAGAAGGAAGCAGGAGAGAAGGCTTCCCGGGTGTTAGAAATGATCTAGGCAGTGGTTATATGAGTGTGCACATTTATAAAATTTATCAGGCAGTACAATTAATAATGCTCTTTACTATACATATCTCATTTTAAAAAATTCCTGTATTAAATTAAAACAATAAATACAGTAAAATTACATTTGTCAGCAAAGATGGGGCTCTCTAGAGAGCATGACCTGTAGCTACTTTCCCCTCTAAACGTATGACTCTTTAAATTTATAAAATGGCCTATTTGTCACATCTAGAGCCAAAAGAATTTCACATCAAAACACGGTAGACAGGGGGCTTCCCTGGTGGCGCAGTGGTTGAGAGTCCACCTGCGGATGCAGGGGACGCGGGTTCGTGCCCCGGTCCGGGAAGATCCCACATGCCGTGGAGCGGCTGGGCCCGTGAGCCATGGCCGCTGAGCCTGCGCGTCCGGAGCCTGTGCTCCGCAACGGGAGAGGCCACAGCAGTGAGAGGCCCGCGTACCGCAAAAAAACCCCAAAAAAACCCACGGTAGACAATAGTTGTAGGGGAGGGGTGGTTTACTACAAGTGCTTCATACACTTGTTAAACAACCCACATTATTCATTTTAAGAATGTTAGATATTAAATTAATTTCATGTTTTATAGTTTGTTTCCAGGGAACATATGGGGTAACTTTACCTGGTTCAAACACATTTAACTTGAAGGACCTGTTAATTCCAGCCTTATGTAGGCAGGGCAAGATGTAGCATGTCAAAGACAACTAAATACACCCTGTTAATCAAGAAAATTACTATTGTAAATAATTAGGAATGTAATATAAAGAGACTAGTTAGGATTTGGTCTTTAAAAGCTGCATAGACTATACAAAGATTTACTCAAAAGCTTTTAATCCACAAAAACTTTCCATATTTCTTATAAAGGCTTAAAACAAAACAAAACAACCAGTAAGTCAAGCTGAAGTTCAGTGCTTTGTCTCCTTTTCATGCATTGAGTTACTTACTCTCCTTTGGTTCCACCAGATTGGAAGTTTTACATTTTCTCTCGTTTTGTGATCACTATTACAAACTTTAAGGATATTTGACTACGCAAATTCTAAAGTCAAGAAACCTACCATTCTCATGAATAGAATTAAACCCTTAAACTGTTTTATTCCTGTCATCTATCCCAGTCTAAGTCTTATTATTTTATTTATAATTTTAAATTTGACATCATTATTATCAATATTTTATATAGCCAATGCTTATTTAGATTTACCATCAAGTTGACTAATTCTTTTGCTTTCATTCCTTTTTGAAGGTTTCTTCTTCCTTCTGAGTTAAATTTCCTTCTTCCAGAAATACATCTTTCAGTATTTTCCTCAATAAGGGTTTGCTGATGGTAAATACACTGATGTGTATTTTTCATCCAAAACTGATGTTTTTCTTGAACCACCGTTTAGGACAGTAAATTCTAACTGAACATTTTAGTAGCCACTAGCCACATATGGCTTTTAAGAAAGAACTTGAAATGTGGCTAAGATAAGTGAGGAACTGAATTTTAAATTTATTGTATTTTATTTATTTTTTAATGAAGTATAGTTGATTTACAATGTTATGTTAGTTTCTGGGGTACCACATACCATATATATATGGTTTATTACAAGATAGTTCCCTGTGCTATACAGTAGGGCCTTGTTTATCCATCCTATATATAATAGTTGGCATCTGCTAGTCCCAAACTCCCCATCCAACCCTCCCCTTTGGCAACTACAAGTCTGTTCTCTATGTCTGTGAGTCTGTTCTGTTTTGTAGATAGGTTTGTGTCATATTTTAGATTCCACATATAAGTGATATCATATGGTATTTGTCTTTCTCTTTCTGACTTACTTCACTTAGTATGATAATCTCTAGGTCCAACCATGTAGCTGCAAATGGCATTATTTCATTCTTTTTTATAGCTGAGTAATATTCCATTGTTTATATGTACCACATCTTCTTTATCCATTACTCTGTCCAAGGACATTTAGGTTGCTTCCATGGCTTGGCTATTGTAAATAATGCTGCAACGAACACTGGAGTGCATGTATCTTTTTGAATTAGAGTTTTCTCCAGACATATGCTTAGGAGTAGGATTGCTGGATCATGTGACAACTCTCTTTTTAGTTTTTTAAGGAACCTCCATACTGTTTTCCATAGTGACTGTACCAATTTACATTCCCACCAACAGTGTAGAGGGTTCCCTGCTCTCCACACCCTTTCCAGCATTTGTTATTTACAGAGTTTTTGATGATGGTCATTCTGACCGGTGTGAGGTGGTACCTCATTGTAGTTTTGATTTGCATTTCTCTAATAATTAGCAATGTTGAGCATCTTTTCATGTGTCTATTGGCTATCTGTATATCTTCTTTGGAGAAATGTCTATTTAGGTCTGCCCATTTTTTGATTGGGTTGTCTGTTTTTTTGATATTGAGCTGTATAAGCTGTTTCTATATTTTGGAAATTAAGCCCTTGTTGGTCACATCTTTTGCAAATAGTTTCTCTCAGTCTGTAGGTTATCTTTTCATTTTGTTTATGGTTTCCTTTGCTGTGCAAAAGCTTATAATTATTTGATTAGGTCCCATTTGTTTATTTTTGCTTTTAATTCTTTATTTTTTTATTACATACTAAAGAAGCAAAACCATATGTTCATTTCAGTAGATGCAGGAAAAAAAACTGATTTCTTAAACGTGTAAAAGTTCTAGAAGAAAGCACAGGAGACAATCATTGTAACCCTGAGCTACAAAGATTTCTTAGATATGATATTAAATGCATGATTCATAAAAGAAAAAATGATAAAGTAGTCTTCATCAGAGTTTAAAACATCTACTGCTCTTAACACATTATTAGGAGAATGAAAGGAGAAGTCACAGGTTGGGTGAAAAATATTTGCAAATCATGTAAATACGGTGAATTATAATGATTGATTTCTGAATGTTAAACCAATCTTGTATTCCTGAGGTCTACCTGATCATGATGTATTATAATTTTTACATACTGTTAGACTCGATTTGTTAAAATTTTGTTAAGAATTTTTGCATCTATGTGCATAAAGAATATTGGTTTATTATTTTATCTTCTCTAGTGTCTTTGTCTGGTTTTAATATTACAGTAATTTTAGCTTCACAGAAAGAGTTGGGAAGTATTTCCTCCTCTTCAATGTTCTTCAAATGTTTGGTATAGTATTGTTATTATATCTTCCTTAAAATTTCAGAATTCCCTAGTGAAGCAATATGGGCCTGAAGTTTTCTTTGTGGCACATTAAAAAATATATATTCAATCATCTTAGTAGATATAGGGCCATTTAGGTAGTCTACTTTTTCTTGAATGAGCTTTGGTAGTTTGTGTCTTTTAAAGTGTCCATGTAAATGGTTGAATTTTTTCAAGAACTTTGTTCACAATTTTCCCTTATTACTCTTAATATGTGTAGAATCTGAAGGAATGTCACTTTTGTCACCTGATGCTGGTTTTTTAAACATCTTGTTGCTATGCTCATAGGAGAGCAATCAATTTTAAAACTTTATTGTCCTGTATATATAAAGTGATTCTATAGCTCTAAAAAGGTACTGCTCGTGACTTTAAAAAGTTATGGTATTTCTGCTCTGCTAACATTAATTCTTATAAGTCACTTAAGTTGGGCCTTGTTTCCTTACCTCTAAAAATGATTAGTTCGGTGAAATGGATTAAGATCTTTCCAGCTCGAGGAGTTTGATTCCATAAATGAAAACGTATACGTGTGTGGGGTTCTGAGGTTATATATTTCTTATATATATTTTCCTTTCAGTAGCAAGGGAATTTCCCTGAAAGTGTTTATTCAATGAAAGCAATTCTACAAAACAAAAAAAGAACTTACTCTTTCACTCAATTTTGCTGATAAAATAATAGATCATTCATTCTCTAGTAAGATTGTTTTCTTAAACAGGTACCCACAAATTCTAATTTTTAAACACTTTTCAAGGAGGGAAGAGCAGAGAAGTTTATTTGATATTTACCCAGCTATCTGTAGTAATTTGTTTTTTTCACTCATGCATATAATAAGCAAATGTTTATAATAAAATACAGATTCTATATGCCCTGCTCTCTGCAACCTTATACAAATCTGTTTTCCAAAAACATTAAGAAATGCAACGTCTTCTCAATTTTCCAAGGCCACTTGCTAGTAACTCTTTGAATGTTTTTGTTTTGACAATGAATCTTGATTGTTTTTTAGCACTTCTATTTATCAAAATGTTTTATTCTATTATTTTTTAACTGTTTAATTTACTAATTTCATTAAATATTGTTATATTTATTAAACAGGGAATCAGAAATGAGTATACATAAAGGGATTTTTATGGGATTTATATCCTTACCTAAGTAAGGAAGATTGGGTCTTTTCCTCTGATTAGTTATGAAGGGGCAATTTTAGCAACAACCAATCAACTGTTCTAATACCTTAAAATCCCACAGAGTCAAAAGATCTGTTTTCTGCCAAGAGCAACAGTTTCATAACTTAAAAAAAGAAATCACTGTTTTGGGCAACTAATATAATTGTAAGCTAAATTTTCCAAGGCAGCAATAATTTCATTTCTAAAGATTATCCAGAATGCACGTGAGAATAGCATTGTTTTTTTATTATCCAGGACCACTGAGCCCCTGCATGAGTTCATCCACGATGTAAAAGCTAAAATCTTAAGTGTGTATACATTTTTGGACATCAGCTATGCTTTCCCAATCAGTTAATAAGAGGAACTGAGAAACATATAGTTAGAAGTCATGATACGAGAGGACCCTTAATGAAATTCCTCCAGAACTTTTATTTCAGTGGCCACGTTTAATTTCCTAATTAAAGAATATCCATCTCCTTAGTGAGGCAAAAAAGTAAAATCCAGCTATCTATTATTTAAAAGAGATATCTAAATTACAATACAGATGATTTGAAAATTAAGGAAGGATAAAAAATATACTAGGTAAATGGCAAGGAAGCAGAGGTGGCAATATTAAGAGCAGAGGGACAGAATTTAAGGCAATGAGTAGTAAAAAGGGGGGGAAGGGCTTACTTTATAGTAATAGAAGATCCAGTCCATTTAAATTAGTCATTAGCCATTATATGTATCATAAAATAGCACAAACACATGATAGTAGTAAGAAAACAGACAAAGACATCATTATAGTAAAAAATTTAAACTATCCCTAAGAATCTGACAGAGCAAGTATACAAAGTAATTAGGATATAGAAAAAAATTTAAAAGCACAAACATTAACAAGCTTAAGTTATACCTTAGAAATAGAAAAAAAAAAACACATTCTATTCCCACAGAATATTACAAAACTAAACCATGTGCAAGGCCACGACAAAAATCTCAAAAATTCTAAAAAGTAATCACACCAATCGTGTTTTAATATTCACAAGACAGTAAAACTAAGGAACTTATAACAAAAGGAGAACGACGTATCATCATCACCATCATCTAAATGTTTGGAAACATATTTTTTTAAACTTTTACTTTTCTTCTTCTCTGAAGAGAAATTCATTTGAAAATTATGTCTTTCAACAAGGTCATGCTTAGGTATCATTATTCTATGAATACTGACCACAACAATTTTGTCTTTAAAAAGGACTTAAATTACTAGGAGGCTCAAAAAGATGAAAAAATATATAATTTTCTTGATCTGTGCTCAATAATCCCCTAGTAGAAATGCTTACTTCCAGCCTTCTATTTATAGGAATGTCAATTTGCACTGAAAAAGACACAGGAACAACATACAAGTTCAAGAAGATAAAGGAAAAAAAAAATCCATAAGAACTAAAAGATTTTTGTAACAGACACAGAAAGACAAAGAAAATCACTGTATTTTACCTGCTGTTTTCCCCATAACACTCCTAGTGTTATTCATAAGGGTATGTACTAGAGAACCAAGACCAACACCTTTCTTCCACAAAATAAGCAAACAAAAGTTATTTTATTTCAGTTTGTTAAAATAGACAGGAGAAGAACTTGTGGCAAAAAGACATTGTGCTATCAAATAAAAGGAATGAAAAACCATAGATTTTAGGTAAACTAAATAAAACAAGCCTGACTTTCCTCCAAATAAATAGAAATTTCCAATTGGCAATCACGATAGTTGGTAATCTCGACTGTCAAAGAAGCCAAATTCAATTTCTCTATATTACTGACGTTAGGCTGTGAACTGGACTGAAGGCCTATGGTAACCAGCTCCCACTGGACAGTGTTTAAGATATACCTGCCTCACAATTAATTTTATGAACACATCCAGGAAATCTCTTTATTGTAATATGCCAATATGTTATGCAACAATTCCATCTCAATGATAAGGACTTAACATTCAGACATTCGATCTCTGTTAACATTACAAAATTTGAAAGAAGGAACACACTTAGGTACTCACAGTGTGCGAAACACTTTATATTCTATGAGTCATGGCCAGGGCAGTGATCTCGCTATTAGCATAATGAAAAAAGGTATTATCTCTCCCTCCTCTGAACATCCCTAGCACTACTGTTTCTCTCACACACCTGGCACACTGTTTTGAAGTAGTAAACTTTTCATATGCATCTGACTGATCTGAGTCTATCCCTTAAGGGCAAGCAACTGTGACACCTTCTACTTACTGGCATCTTCCACACAACACCTCACAAGAAGGAGATGCTTTTTAAATATTGACTGTTGTTAATTAACTGAGTAATAATGCCACCAACATATCCTTCCTTCAACAACACCTCTGCAGCATGGTTACCTGCTCTGTACTCCAGAGTGCCTATACTTTCTGAAAATTCTCTGAAAAATTAAAATGAAGCAAACAACAACAAGGTCTACTTAAAATAACTAGATTTTAGTTAAGTGGCATTAGATAAAATGAGTAAGTTTTCTTTAAATTAATCCTAACTCTAATCAAAGATCTTCAAATATCTAGGTTTCTCCCTCTGGATTAGAAAACAGCAGCAACACCAAAACACTACCATCTATCCCCACTCTTCCCCTGTGCTCTAGACTTTGCTTAATCAGTGGTCACCTCTACACCTTCCAAAAGGTTCCCATGGCGCCTGGTCTTCAGCAATTCAATTGTATAATGGTTCTCAAACTTTAAAATGCATCAGAATATCCTTAAAGACTTGCTAAAACATAAATTGCTGCTCTACTCCTAGGGTTTCTTATTCAGTGGGTCTAGGGTGGGCCTAAGTGTCTGCATTTCTAACAAGGTTTTAGGTGATACTGGTGCTACTCATCCAGGTACCCACTTTTTTTTTTTTTTCTTCTTTTTTTGCAGTACGCGGGCCTCTCACTGTAGTGGTCTCTCCCATTGTGGAGCACAGGCTCCGGACGTGCAGGCTCAGCGACCATGGCTCACGGGCCCAGCCGCTCCGCGGCATGTGGGATCTTCCCGGATCGGGGCATGAACCCGCGTCCCCTTCATCGGCAGGCGGACTCTCAACCACTGCGCCACCAGGGAAGCCTGAGGGACCCACTTTGAGAACTCTTACTACCCTCAAATCCTCCCCTATTTCTGTCATGCTTATTGTGCTTAATTAATTCAAATCAGTTTTAAAGTTTAATTCTTCCTTTAGATGAAGCGTGGTTTCTTTACTACGCTAAATAGGTGTTGGACATGTGGTGTGAATAGCAAACACCATCTTCATGTGGAGCTTTTCAGCATGATAGCAAATGTTTTTAGACAACCAAAGGGAGATTGATTCTCTAACTTTTCTAGCTCCAAAATGCTACACAACCATTTGGACCACGTAACCACCTCTGCAGGGAAGCATCAAACTAGTTATTCAGTTTGCATTATCCCAGGGATGTGCATATAATTCTCTCTGCCAGGAATGTTTTTCCCTCCCTCTTACCTGGTTAACTTCTCTTCTTTTTCAGGTCTTAGCTCAGGGGAGATTTATACAGGGAAGACTTCGTTTCCATCCTCTTCACCAGATCAAATCCTCCTACTATGGGTTCTCACAGAGTCAACTGATTCCCCTCCCTGGTAGCCCTTGTCATGATTGCATTTTTTACATTTGTTTACATAAATATTTTATTAATAGCTATCTTCCACGCTGGACTGTAAGCTCCAGAAAGACAGGGAACGTTTTTGCTTTTGATCACCATTATATTTTCAGTGCCTAGCACAATATCAGACACACAGAAGATGTTCCAATGAAGGCAGACAAGATCAGAGCTTTTTCAGCCCTAAGAGAGATAAGAGAAAGCATTCCTTTCTATAGTCTGCCACCCTAGCTGCTTTTCAGCTACCCCCACCTCCCCACACACACGCAAAAGGCCTTACCTTTTCTGAATAATTCTTGAAGACTTTCGGCACTTTGATTTAATACAGCCCATATCTCTTCCTCCTGCAGTGGTCCACCCCGAACCTCCAGGGCCTCAGCTAGTGTCACATGCATATTACCTAGGAAACAAGGGTAACAGATGGTCTACACATCAGCCACTTTACTGCACTTGCAGTAGTGAAAGTTCTGCATCAGTAATGAGACTATGAGGTCCCTGTTCACCTGAGTTCTCAATATGGCCTTCAATGTAAATATAATATAGTCCTACAGCTTAAAGTCACAGAAGGTAAAGGAGTTAAAGAACTCTCAAAACAACCACTTGCCCTAGCCCAATAGGGTCAAATTCAGAGATAGAACTGGAGAATAGCCATAGTGGTGGTGACTACTTCATGGGAGAAGACAGAGACCTCAGGGTACCAGAGATAAAAAAGTGCAGGTAATTAAATCAAAGCAGCCAGACTGAAGTTCCAGGTTTCATGCTATTCATCCTAGGTGAAAAGAATAGACAGGAGACCCTACAGCCATGGTGGAAGAAGTTGGGAATAAGATGGAACACATTTTTTCCATTCACTAATTCATTTCTACATTTCTAATATATACACTATAACTATAAATTTTGCACTGAATGAAATTAACTATTTCTAGACCCAGCTTTGCTGCCAACTTACCATTTGCCCCTGGGGAAGTCATTTTACCTCTAAACTTCAATTTCCCATCTGTGACACAGGAATAATAATAATAGTAACAATAATGCCATTTTGAGGTGGCTATGACAAAGAAAGATGTTACACATGTAAACATGCTTTGTAATCTAAGACGTTATTGAAGTTGAATTAATAAAAAGGCAGGGTACTTCCCTGGTGGCACAGTGGTTAAGAATCCACCTGCCAATGCGGGGGACACGGGTTCAAGCCCTGGTCCGGGAAGATCCCACATGCCGCGGAGCAACTAAGCCTGTAAGCCACAATTACGGAGCCCGTGTGCCAAAACTACTGAAGCCTGCGCGCCCTAGAGCTCGTGCTCCACAACAAGAGAAGCCACCGCAATGAGAAGCCTGCGCACCGCAACGAAGAGTAGCCCCCGCCCCACCCCCGCAACTAGAGAAAGCCCACGTGCAGCAACAAAGACCCAACGCAGCCAAAAATAAATAAATTTATTTTTAAAAAATAATAATAATAAAAAATAAAAAGTCAGAAAGATGCCTCTGTGGTGACATTTCTGTAGGGTCAGTTTTTTTTTTTTTTTTAAAGCATTCAACTAAGTAGGTGATATATTGATAAATTAAGATTTTCTATGGGGCTCAATAATCCTATTTACATTTTGGAAGAGGGAAATGCAGCTAGTCAAAATCCTCTTATATAAATTTTACTAAATTGACCCTCCTTGAAAAGAAAGTTGCTTTTGTAGTGATTACTAAGATTTTTACACTAACCAAACTAATTTAAGAATAATGTATATCTACTGATAGGCAGAAGCAGTGGGTTTGGAAAAGAAACTAGAAGGGGAAGAAAATGTTAAATACTTATTTTCTGTAATTATATCCTTCATTAAATTTTAAAATTAACCTATAAAAACATCTCCTTCAGATAAAAGTCGACTTTGTTTAGTCAGCTAACAATATTTAATTAAAAGAAAAGCTAATATTTTCTTTTAATTTACATTTATGGTACTTTAACACAGATGGAAAAAAAAAGCAACTACAGCTCTACAAATGAGGCCAGGCTTGTCCTGTTACTTTCCTTTTCAAATGTTTACTATAGCATTTTATTCTTAGAGTCTGCCTTGAGGGGTGTCTACTTAAATGCAGAATGTGGTAGTTAAAAGGGAAGATATAAGATATTGCTTTGAAAAAGCCAAAGGGGTTTTTATTCAGCTTGTACAAGAAGAGATTATTATTCAGACCGCTCCCCCCAACTCTCTAAGTTTCTCATGTACTTTATTATATGATAACACTGTAATAGCCCAGTTATTAAATTAAAAAAAAATAGAAGCTTCATTCCTTTCTGAAAGATATCTGAGTAATCTACACAAAACACTATGTTAAATTGGAAGTTTTAACAGAAGATACTATTAGCAATCAGATACCAAAGTGACTTGTGAGAAAGACTACTCTGTAGCAAATTTCCGAAGTAATATGAATGAGATGAGAACCGGTTAGACCGCTCTAAAGCCTACACACAGGGTATAAAGAGTAGGGAGAAAATTCCATCAGGAGAATTTCTTTGAAGAGAGTTGTACTGATTTTCATGCCTCCTCCAAAGCAGGAGGGGTGTGGGAAGGTGCCTTAGAGTGCTTGGTATATGTTCCCTGGAATTTAGGGAGGACACCACAGACTCATGTCTGATACTTTAGGGATCTAAAGTCTTTGACCATCACTGAGGCAGCAGCCAAAGGGAGGAGAGGGCAAATAGAGAGTTGCAGTGAGGAAGCATGCTGTATTGGGAGCTAGCTACTCTTCCACTGGTTGGGTAGGGGCAGAGGGTAAGGTGGACAAGGAGCTGGGCCACACAGCCTCCGGTTAATGAAATCCCACCCCGAAGGTGAAAATGTCCCCAAATTTAGATTGTGGTGATGGTAGCAAAACCCTAAAGCAGTGGTCCCCAACCTTTTTGGCATCAGGGACCAGTTTTGTGGAAGACAGGTTTTCCACGGACCAGGGGTGGGGGTGGGGGGTGGTTCGGGACGATTCAAGTGCATTACATTTATTGTGCACTTTATCTCTATTATTATACTGTAATATATAATGAAATCATTATACAACTCACCATAATGCAGAATCAGTGGGAGCCCTCAGCTTGTTTTCCTGCAACTAGATGGTCCCATCTGGGGTCTGATGGGAGACAGTGACACCCGAAGTCTGTTGCTTACGTCCAGTCTACTCTGTAAGATGCAGCTTAATTGTCACTTGCCACTCACTGATAGGGTTTTTGTTTGTTTGTTTGTTCTTTTGCGGTACGCGGGCCTCTCACTGTTGCGGCCTCTCCCGTTGCGGAGCACAGGCTCCGGACGCGCAGGCTCAGCGGCCATGCTCACGGGCCCAGCCACTCCGCGGCATGTGGGATCTTCCCGGACCGGGGCACGAACCCGTGTCCCCTGCATCGGCAGGCAGACTCTCAACCACTGCGCCACCAGGGAAGCCCACTGATAGGGTTTTGATACAAGTCTTCAAGTGACTGATTTATTATGGTCTCTGTGCAGTCAAACCTCTCTGCTAATGATAATCTGTATTTGCAGCCGCTCCCCAGCACTAGCATTACCCCCTCAGCTCCCTCAGATCATCAGGCATTAGATTCTCATAAGGAGCGTGCAACCTAGATCCCTCACACGTGCAGTTCACAGTAGGGTTTGTGCTCCTATGAGAATCTAACACTGCCGCTGATCTGACAGGAGGCGGATCTCAGGTGGTAATGAGAGCGATGGGGAGCGGCTGTAAATACAGATGGAGCTTCACTCGCTCGTCCAGCTGCTCACTTCCTGCTGTGTGGCCCGCTTCCTAACAGGCCACGGACCGCTACCGTGGCCAGGGGTTGGGAACCCCTGCTCTAAAGGGTTTTTTTTGCGGTATGCGGGCCTCTCACTGTTATGGCCTCTCCCGTTGCAGAGCACAGGCTCCAGACGCGCAGGCTCAGCGGCCGTGGCCCACGGGCCCAGCCGCTCCGCGGCATGTAGGATCCTCCCAGACCGGGGCACGAACCCGTATCCCCTGCATCGGCAGGCGGACTCTCTACCACTGCGCCATCGGGGAAGCCCCTAAAGGTATATTTTAAAAGGGTAAATTTTATGGTATGTCAAGTATATCTCAATAAAGCTGTTAAAAAAATTCTCCCCAGAGTACCACCTGAGGTTCCCACAGTACTAACCAGAAGGAGGAGGAAGTGAGGGGAGGTGGAGGGGGAAGAAGAGGAAGTACGAGGGGAGGGAGAAGAGGAAGAGGAGGAAGAATAATTAGGTGTTGGCTAGTGGGAGGAAAATTTTTTTGAAGCATCACAGGAAGTATATAGTTCCAGTGAAGGACTCTGACCAAAACGTACACACAAAAGGGTCAGCCTTAAGCATATAACAAGCTCAAAGATAGCGAAGCCATGTTATAACAAGAGTCAGGTAAACAATTGTTTGCTTCTCTACCTTTCTTCCTGCCACCAGTTTAAATCCTGAAGCAGTCAAATATAGCAACTTGCAAATGAAAGAGGTAAGCAATAAAAAGAGAAGCCAACCACACTGCCTCCTACTTACTGTTAATCCTAGCTGGGGAAGGGAAGCGTTTTAGTTTTGAATGAAGACTGAAATGGTGCTTAATATATTGACTAGGCACTTTTATTTATGGAATTGACATTGTATTTGAAACGTGATTGTAGTTATTACTATCAAAGAATAAGGAGAGAATTATGGACTTGAGTTTCCTTATAGAGGCAAGAGAATAACTTCCCCACATGAAGGAGAAAGAAGGAAAAGAGAAAGAGAGGAAGGAGGGAGGGAAGGGGGGAGAGAAAGGAGGGCAGAAAGAAAGAAAAGTGATGGGCACAGTAAGATGCTTATGATTATCTATTATAAAGCAAATGCTACATTCACACACACAAAGTGTTAAATCTTAAGATACTGGTTTTCACTTATTTTTAAAGAGATTGGTTTTTAAAATAAATTTTTCCTATAAGTAAGAAAATGAAAAAGTAAAAGTAACTTCAACACAACAGAATTTTTTCCACACTTGATTGTTCTGTCTACAAAGATTACTAATTACACCTCTATTTCTTGATTCAGTCAGGTCTGATTTATGTTATTAATCCTCTTTTGATTTTTATTTAAAACATTTTTTGCCTACTTAGTGTAGGATCTCTATGCATCTCTGGTTGGAACTTGTTAGACCACCAAAACATAGACGGAACATCTGTTTTTAAAAGCAATATTATCTAGCTAACAGAAGAGATTAGACATTTTATATGTATAACTTTGCTAGAAAAGAGGTTTAAGATTTTTAAAAACTGCCTCAACCCCCTAACCACCCAATCTCAAGACAATGTAATGTTAAAGCAGCTTTCTAAAATTCAAACAAGTAACAACATACCTATACCTTATAAATTGTGTACCATCACCAAGTTTGGTAATTGCCTATCATCATCATCTCTCTCTCTGTTATTTTTATTCACCTTTACTATAGCTCTCCAGATCAGTAGATCTGAAAGGAAAGAGAAGGGAACAAAAGAAATGCAGAAGTGGAAGAGAGATGCAACAAAAAGGAAGAAAAAGGAGAAAAAAATTTAAAAACTTGAATTCAACCATTAGATGAGGGAACAGTTATGAAAATTCTAAAGAGTTTATTACTTCAGTTGTTTCCTTTAGACACAGTACTAGATAACTTGGAGTGTAGATATATGACTGGCATTATTTTACTGTCAATAAGGTCCTGCTTTACAATAAACATAACCATATTATTCACTTTTATTTCCTTGAAAGTGGTAGGGTACATGATAACTATGCTTTTGGAAAGACTTTCAAATAAGAATAATTATATTACATAATCAGAATCATTATTATGTTTTTGGTTAACATAGGTATTGTTGTCATGACCTTAAAACTGTGCCCACAGAATCAGATAAAAACACAAAAGGATTCTAACAGATGTCATTTTAATCCTGAAGGATTTGTGGCACTCGCAAATAGGAAGCACATAAAAATGATTCCAAAAAGAATGAAACAGAAACAGTTTAACTGAATCCAATCAAGTGATACCATGACCCATCTGGGGGTAGACTAACGAATTAGGAATGTTAAAATAGATTCTAAAGAAATAGGACCATAAGAGTACTCTGTTTCAAGAACAAAGCAACTATAAAATAGAGCTCTATGTGTGCCACGAGTCTGGGGCAAAGACACACTCATCATCCTGGCTAAAGACATCTCTGGTCATTAAGAAATCATAATGAGTTGAGAAAGCAATCCCCAAAATTACAAGCATCTTTAACCCGGGATGATTTACAATGAATTTTATAAAAGTTTAAGAGAAGCAAGCGCATATATTAGTATTTTTTTAAGTTAAAGAATCTGTACATATTTAGTATTTTAGCTGTTTATAAAGTTTAAGAGAAATAGGTCAGTTAGAATAATAGATTTGCCTTGTGATTCCAATTTAAATAATGTAATTGAGAAAATGAGTTCAGGCTTGTATGAAATACCACTGGAACATATAAGAGAACTTAAGTCTTAGCATACTTACAAGTTTTCATTAATTAGAGACTTATTTAAGTACTCAGGAAGATTTTTTTTGGCCGTATCGCACAGCATGTGGGATCCTAGTTCCCCTGACCAGGGATTGAACCTGTGCCCCCTGCAGTGGAAGCACAGAGAAGTCAACTTTTAATTGTATGAATACAGTTTAAAACAGTTAAAGGATTTTAATTAATAAAGTTTGAACAATGGGATTATACACTCAATCAAAAGGTGCCTTAAAAGTGACTATCAGTCTTTTCTACAAGTAAAATAAAATAATTGACCTTAGAAACTTAAGAACTAGGTTTTAGAATTTGTAATTTAATAAGAATACTCATTTAAAAATAATTTTCAGTAAGCTTTTCTATATACAGGAATACCTTGGATACCATTTATTTTTAAGTTAGGAGAAAATCATTGTGATCCTGGATGAGACAAATTTTTCTTAGATACAACATCAATGTGTGAACCATGAAATAAAAACATGGTTAAGACTCCATCAAAATTAAAACCTCTGCTCTTTGAAAATAACTGCTCAAAGAATAAAAAGAAAAGCCACAAATTAAAGGAAAATATTTACAGATCACATAACTGATAAAGGATTTATATCCAGAATATATAAAGTACTGTCAAAACTCAGTAATAGGAAAACAAACAAAGCAAATTTTTTTTGTCAAATGGGCAAAAGATTTGAATAGGTATTTCATTAAAGAAAACACATGGATAGCAAATGAGCACGTGAAAAGATGTTCAACTTCAACATTCATTAGGAAAACGAAAATTAAAATGAGATACTGCCACATAGCTATCAGAATTACTAAAATGTAAAAGACTGACCATAAGTGTAGTCAAGAATGTGGAGGAACTAAAACACTCATACATTACTAATGGGAATGTAAAATGGTACTCTTTGGGAAACTGACAGTTTCATAAAAAGTTAAATATAAGCCTACCAGATGATCTGGCCATTCCACTTCTAAGTAGTTACCCAAAAGAAATTAAATCTTATATCTACACAAAGACTCATACAGGGAACACTTCTCAGAGCTTTCTGAGATGCTCCTCCCAGGTTATAATCCTCAAATTTGGCTCAAATAAAATTTTCCATTTCTTAAAAAAAAAAAAAAAGACATATACAGATGTTCGTATCAGCTTTATCTGTAACGCCCGAAAACTGGAAACAAGCAAATGTCTATCAACAAATGAATGGATAAACTAATTTTAGTATATTCTCACAATGGAATATTAGTCAGCAATAAAAGGAATGAACTATTATTGATACACGCAACAACATGAATCTCAAAATAATTATACTGAGTAAAGGAAGCTAGATCAAAAAAAAAAAAGAGAGAGAGAGAGAGGAATTATATACTTTATGATTACATTTGTACAAAATTATAAAAAATGCCAACTACAGTTACAAAAAATAGCTCAGTTGCCTGAGGATGGCATTGACCTATGGAGAGGCAGATGGAAGTTGATTACAAGGGGGCATGAGAAATCATTTGGGGAAAATGGATCTGTTCGTTATCTTGATTGTGATGATGGTTCGCAGGTGCATACATATGTCAAAACTCATCCAGTTGTACACAATATGTACAGCTTATTATATGTCAATTATTCCTCAATGAAGCTGTTAAAAAGAGAAAACAAACAAATTAACTAAACCTGATGAAAGCCAGGACAGCATTCCTTTTCTTTGTCCTGTGAAGCCCCAACATGAGGTAACATATGCTTTAAAAAGAAAAAAAGTTTTCTAAAAGTTAATTTCTCCCATTAAAATAAAAATCTATAAGATTAAAGAAATCAAAATCCACGGCAAAGGTCTGAGATCTTCCCTCCTTAAACAGCCAAAGCATATCTAAGATGCCATGTAACTTATGTTGCTAAAGTTAGAATGTGTAGCTTGATAACGCAATCATTTTTTAAAAACCATTATTCAAGATAGCCATGTCTTGTTTTTCTCTTAACTTCTAATTTCCTAAAGCACTTCAAACTGAAATGATAATTACAATAATTACAGGACATTTTAATTAATGTGAAATTATTTCTACCTTTTATCTGTTGATCCAAAAATGGTCAACATCAAGACAGATGTATACAAAGTAGAAATAAAAGCACTATTAGAGCTCTTGAAGACTAAAAGCTAATCTCTCTAATTAAAAAACAAAACACTAATATTTCTTTTCCATTAGGAGGGTAGGTACAGATAAGTAGTAGAGAAAAAATATTATTGCCTAGTATAGTTAGAAAAGCCTAAAAAGAATTGGGATTTTAAGGAAAAAAAGAGATAAAAGTCTGTGAAATTTTAATTGAACGTTGTCTCAAGGTAGAAAATAGCATGTGACCAAATATCTTTATTGAAGTTGGAGCAATGCTTAATATTTGTCAACTTTTCCGTTATACCTTTCCCAGTGAGAGAAGAGAAACTAAAACAAACACAAGTCTAAATTGCCTTTCTGGGCTGCTGGCTCAGGTCAACTACTTATCCAAATAGAAAGCATATATGCCTATTCCCTGCTTTTCAAAGGACAGCTTCAAAAAACCAGAAGAAAAATTCTGGAATTCTTTAATCTTTCTCTGTATCATTTAAACTTAGGAGAAAAGTAAATGGAGGGGAAAATCCCTAATTTCACATGTGTTATATTTTTCCTCACCAACTGTGAGGTACTAACAGAAAACAATGTAATGGTATTGACAGAACTTTGGTTTCGAGTATTGTCTTTCTACATCACTCCTCCTCCCCACCCACTGACTTTTGTTAAGATCATTGCTTTAGAATACTTATGATTGGTCTTCAAGAAATCTAGATTAAAATGTCTCAGAGTGGGCTTCCCTGATGGCGCAGTGGTTGAGAATCTGCCTGCCAATGCAGGGGACACGGGTTTGAGCCCTGGTCTGGGAAGATCCCACATGCCGCGGAGCAACTGGGCCTGTGAGCCACAACTACTGAGCCTGCGCGTCTGGAGGCTGCGCTCCGCAACAAGAGAGGCCACAGCAGTGAGAGGCCCGAGCACCGCAATGAAGAGTGGCCCCCGCTTGCCGCAACTAGAGAAAGCCCACGCACAGACACGAAGATCCAACACAGCCAAAAATAAATAAATAAATAAGCTTTCATTAAAAAAAAAAAAAGTCTCAGAGTAAGCAGCCACTAAAGGAAACAAATATGTACAAAGCACAAAAGTCCAAGGAAATAATCTTATTTGTCCTTTATATTGTAATAAGCAAATTAATGTGGTAGGCAGAATTCTGAGATTACCCTTAACATCCCTTTCATGTTGTGAACTGACTATACAGAGGGATACATGACAAGGACCTGAGGGTGGCCTCTAGGTGCTGATGGTGTACCCCAGCCGACTACCAGCAAGAAAATGGTCCTACAACCACGAGGCACGTTCTACCAACAACCAGTGAACTTTGGCACAGGACGCTGAGCCTCAGATGATATCATATTCCCAGTTGACACCCTGATTTAAGTCTGGTGATATCCTGAAAAGGGGAACCAAATAATCTGTACCCAGAATCCTGACAAACAAGAAGTACAAGATAATAAATGTGTGTTGCTTTAAGGCGCTAAATTTGTGGTAAGTGAAAGTGGGATTCGGCTATAACAAGAACTAAAAATGTGGGAGCAGCTTTGGAACTGGATAGTGCGCAGAAGCTGAAAGAATTCTGAGAACACCTAACTTGCCTTGAACAGATTCTTAATAGATATCTGGACTTTGAATACTGTTGGTGAGGGCTCAGAAGGAAACAAGGAACATGTTATTGGAAACTGGAGGAAGGGGAATCCTTGTTAAATAGTGGAAGAAAACTTGGTGACATTGTATCCTGCAGTTATATGGAAAGCAGAACTTACAAGTGGCAAAACTGGGCATATGGGAAGGAGATTTCCAGGTGAGGTGTTAAATGTGTTGTCTGGTTTACTCTTACTCCTCATAGTAAAATGCAAGGAGAGATAAATTGAGGAAAGTCCTGTTAAAGAGGAAGGAACCAGGACTAGATGATTCTGAAGATGCCCAGCCTCTCCAGATAGCAAAAGATGCTAAAAGTCAGAAATGGTTGCCAAAAATATAATAGACAAAAAAAAAAGAAAAAAGACCCTCTGCTAAAATTTCAGAAAGATCAAAGGTCAGAGGATTCAGTCACATAAAGGGCCCTTTCAAGATTTTAAGGGTCTCTGGTAAGCTCTAGAGTTGTTCCTTAGCCATCTCAG
This sequence comes from Globicephala melas, assembly GCF_963455315.2. Taxonomy (NCBI): domain Eukaryota; kingdom Metazoa; phylum Chordata; class Mammalia; order Artiodactyla; family Delphinidae; genus Globicephala; species Globicephala melas. The sequence continues at coordinate 103,517,840 of NC_083318.1, read as the reverse complement.
CAGGAGGCAAAGACAGAAAAAGCATTATTTTGAAAAAAATTTGCAGGTGTAGCTTTCGTCTAATACAGTGAATCCCTGTGAAACCCACATAAAACCCAGAGGTCCTGAGAAAATTGTTTCAGCATAAACACTGCCAGGTTGAGCTAAAAGAGGAAGAATATAAAATCGAAAGAGGCTGCTGGAGGTGCCCTCGATTCTATAGTCAGGAATAAGCCTGGTTAATACCACTCAGCTGGGGCTTCCCTGGTGGCGCAGTGGTTGAGAGTCAGCCTGCCGATGCAGGGGACAAGGGTTCGTGCCCCGGTCTGGGAAGATCCCACGTGCTGCGGAGCGGCTAGGCCTGTGAGCCACGGCCGCTGAGCCTGCGCGTCCGGAGCCTGTGCTCCACAGCGGGAGGGGCCACAGCAGTAAGAGGCCCGCAAAAAAAAAAAAAAAAAACCACTCAGCTGCAAACATATGCTACCATCCTAGAAAAAGGAAGAATGATTCAGAAGGCAGAATGGAGACTCAGAGGGCAGAGTTGAGAGCCATGAAGGATTATTCCCAGGCTTTGAAACCTAACCAAAAACCCTCCACCTGACATCTGCCAATCTGAATCTCAAACTGTGATGGACCAAGTGACTCCTTTTTGACTTTCCATTCTGCCCTTCTCCTTTTCGAACGAGAATGTCTACAATAGTTATTCCATGCTTGTCCCACCATTTTATGTTGGGAATGTTGGGATAGTCTCCTTAGTTTTACAGGTACACAGATAAATAACACATAGGAGCCTCATCTAAACCTAATGTAGATGATTTAGATGCGCCCTTGGACTTTGAGCTGATGCTTTAATAGGATGAGAACTCTGGGAACCGTGGGAGGGGATGTATTTTGCTTGTGTGTGTATGGGGTCAGAGGGCATGAATATCTGAGGGCCAGAGGGAAGACTATGGTAGGCAGAATCCTGATATAGCTCCCGAAATTCGTGCCTCCCCCCCACCCCACCGGTATACCAGACCTGTATAATCTTTCCTTGCGTATGGGTGGGACCAACAAATACCAAGCGATAGCAGCCGACTTGATTAGGTTATGATATAGAAGACTCTGTTGGGGCAGACTGGAAAGAGATTCAAAGACAGGGAGATTTCCCCTGCTGGCCTTGATGATGCAAACAAACATGCTGTCAACTGCCTACGGAGGGGACCACATGGCAATGACCTCATGGGAACACTGTTGAGCAGAAAGCAGACCCCAGCTGACAGCCAGCAAGAAAATGATAAATTTAGACCTACAGCTACAAGGAATTGAATCCTGCCAAACAACCAGTGGGCTTAGAAGACCTCCAAGCTTCAGATGAGATTTCAGCCTGGTGTGACCCTGAGCAGGGGACCCACAGGAACTGTAAGAAAATAAATGCGTTGTCTGAAGCTACTAACCTTGTGGTAATTTATTATACAACAATAGAAAACTAATACAACCTGGGTATAGATTCTGAAGAAAATGTAACAAAGTAAGTCCCCTTATTATACTTCTGAAGATTTGAGGATAATGCTTTCAGACTATTTAAGTGTATCTTGTAAGAGACAGAACATTCTGAGTAAATTAATGTTGTCTTTCTAGACATCAAGTTTTTTACAAACTTCTTACTTCATGTTTTAATTGACAAAGCTATCTGCACTGAGCTGCCTGTATCATATACTGTTTGGGATGTAATGTTAGATGGTCCAGAAAAGTTGACCAAAGCTCACTCAACTCAGAAGCGAAGTAACTAGCATAAGCAAGACAAACAGTGACAGTCTATTAAAAGAGGCTCTTGCTACTTTCCTGATTTTCTACCATTTAGCAGTCTCAAGATCAGGCAATACTTCTACAGTTATGATCTAACTGAGAAGCGAGAAGCAAGAAGCCAGCTATTAGAGGTGTTAGAAGGCAGAAGGCAACAAATACTACCCACCTGGCAAATATTGGGTTGGCCAAAAAGTTCGTTCAGGTTTTTCGGTAAGATGTTATGGGAAAACGTGAACGAACTTTGTGGCCAACCCAATACTAAAAGTTGAATATTGAAGGAGAAAGTGATGTTTGTCGTCTTCTCTTGTCCTTTCTTACAGATCTATACAAATCTTCTAAACCCAAAAATTTGGGGGTAAATTTATAGTGTAGTAAAATAAGGTAGTAGGTGTCATTCTGTATTAATGTGGACAAATCAACTCTGACTCTAGACAAAAATCAATGAAAAGAGTAAGCCCCAATAACTTCACAAGTCACAGCTGAAGCATAACAAACCTAGGCATGCTCCAGTAATTACAAGAGTAATTTCAACTTGATATTTGGAGACAGCCAAAATTCTACTCAAACTGCTCTGTTCTAAAAGTGATTTTGATATTACCAATTTCCATTCTGAAATATTTTAAAAATGGAAATGTGTAAAACATCTACTTTTTATACCTAAACAATAAATTCAATAAATCTAAAACCAAAATCTAAAAATACTAAGCAGTGACACAAGAGATATTCATACTGAATATTGCTGTTCATTTTGCCATTTTTATTTTATCTAATATAATTGTGACAACTAAATTAGATTATTGCTTGTAATTTAAATAATGACATGACTTGCAAGAACTCTTGAACCCAATTTCAAACCATGTGGTTTGGGCCACTCCCTTATTTTGTGGCAATCCAACTAAATCTATAAAGATGTGTTTTTCGAAGTATAGTATTCATATCTAATTTTTATTTTAATTAACTATAAGGTACTCTTGTGCAACTGTTATAAATAAGAATGATTAATATGCAAAAGCAAAGGAGCCCTTTTTACATGAGAAGATAAAAGAATTCTGGCTTATAGACAAATAATGGTAAAATCACTTTGGATAAATCGTTCAAATTGAATATTAATGTATTACAGATTAGAACAACTGGAATAATGCACTCCCCTCTACAATTCACTTGACAAAATTCTGAGTTTAATTTCAGATTACATCACATTATCTCTTTTAACTCTAATCAATGCCACTCAACATCAAAATTAATTTTAACTCATACAATCTCCATCTACTCTCATAAAGCTAGAAGTATTCTCTATATCCATTTTTATTGGAGAATGCATCCACTGCCAAGACTTCACCTAATCACTTTAGGGCAGATTATTCCTAAATCTATCTCCAGCCTTGAGAAAGCTTTGTTCCAAATTCTAGATTTTAAAATTTAACTACCTACTGTACTTTTTTGCCTGGGTAGATACTGTCCTCTTGTATCAAATTCAATACATCTAGGGAGCTTCCTGGTGGCGTAGTGGTTAGGATTCCAGGCTTTCACTGCCATAACCTGGGTTCAATCCCTGGTCAGGAAACTGAGATCCCGCAAGCCGCGTGGCCAAAAAAAAAACCCAACATTTTCCTCCAAATCAGCCACTCTCACCATTCCAAACAGATTAATGAAACTACCATTCCTATAGTTACCAGGCTCAAAGTCCCTCTTCTTTGACTTCTTTTTTCCTTTCTTTTGCCTTAGTCTTGTCAATAAGAGCTGTTGCTTATTCATTCTTAATCTCTCAAATTAATATTTGTTTCAAGTCTCAAAAAGAGGAGGAAGGCAGATGAAGAGGATACAGAAGAGTTAGAGTTAAGGTCTTCCAGGCAAAGGAATACCTGTAAACCTGAAAACTGAGATACGAAACAGTAGGAGGTGTTCAAATTCTGTAGATTATCAAGAGAAGGGGGAGGGGAGACAAGAGATGAGGCTATAGCAGTGAGTAGGTGCCAGATCATGTAAGATGTTTTTGTGATTTGCTAAGTAGTTTGAATTTTATACTGAAACCCATGAAGAGGCACTGACAAATTTCAGGGTGAGGCATAAAGTGTCAAGAGTTTGGATAAAGTCACTCAGAAAGAGCATATAAAGAAAAAAAGTCAAGTACAGAGACCTAGAGGCACTAAAAAAGCATTTAAAAGTTAGAGGAGGGAAAAGAGCCTGCAAAGCCACCTGCAAAGGAATAGCCAGAGAAATAAGAAGAAAACCATAAGATTATTATGTTAGAGAGGATGGAAAAGACGTTTCAAACAGGAGATTGGTAGAATGCAAGATTAAGAATGTGGAGTTTTGTGCCACGTTGCCCAGGTTCAGATCACTAACTCTGACTTTTGGCAAATTAGTATTTCTAGGCTCAGTTTTCTTCTTAAAGCAAGTTATTAACAGTTCCTATCTTATGGGAAATTGGCAAGAATTAAAAGAGATACATAAGGTTCAGGACCTGATAGAGAATGTCAATAACTGTTATTCATCTTTATCATTCTTAAACAACATAGAGAAGTCATGCAGTATGACAGCATACATATTTGGCTCTCTGGATGTCATAGGTAACTTTATGCAAAGAAACTTTAGTCAAGTAGGAGAGGAAGCAAATTGATGCTGAATTGTAAGTGCTGATTAATTTTTGAAACTTGGTTGGTAACAGAAGGAGTAAAGTTAGGAGGATAAATTTGAAGGTGAGGGTGGATAATGTTTACTTTGATTTTAAATATATAAGGGACTCTGTGTATATGCTGAGGGAAAGAGCCAGTAAAGAGGCTGAAGGTACAGGAGGAGGTGGACGATCAGTAGGCAAGGTCACAAAGGAATTGATTACCCTTCAGATGTTTCATCAGGTCCACTGAAGTCAAAGGGAAAGAAGCATGTGAGCAGATGGAGAAAAGTCAGGAAGAGGAGTTCGTGCCTAAAGGCCTCACTGGCTGAATGATGTAGTCCCTGTGACGTGTTTCAAAACGATTGGTACACATGTCCATTTGCTTACATAGTGCAAAAACTGACTTTCTTTCAGTGTGTATTCAGGAATCCATGGCTCCCCTGGTAATTCTCATACACAATTAAAGAATTATTACTCTAAACATCTTCGGATAAAACTTTACCTCTCAATTCCAATAACTCCTATGATCATCTTGATATTAATCAATTCTAAAAGAGGAGCAATCAATGTCAGACTTTCCCTATGAATCAGAGATCAGCCAGTTGAGTACTTCCTTATCATGCTCATCCTTGATTTCTAGCAATTAGAGGCTCTTAAACTAACTGATGATAAAGGGCTATTTTAAGTGGTACCCTTTCAGTATAGAAAACTAGAAAACCAAAGCAAAGAGACTACTGGAGTTGCAGCATATAACTATAGAATTATACATCATATCATAATGAGAATACAGGTCCCCAGTTGGTCTATTTCATGGTTGCCCCTGGAGTTGGACGGAAGTCAGTTCCTCAACAAACTAATGAATATAACAAAAAAGAAACACACTCACGGATACAGAGAACAAACTAGTGGTTACCAGTGGGGCGAGGGAGGGGGGAAGGGGCACGATAGGGGTAGGAGATTAAGAGGTACAAACTACTATGTATAAAATAATTAGCTACAAAGAGATATTATATAACACAGGGACTACAGCCAATAATTTATAATAACTACAAATGGAGTATAACTTTTAAAAATTGTGAATCACTATGCTGTGTACCTGAAACTTATATAATATGTCGACAAACTTCAATTTAAAACAAACAAAAAAAAGCTAAAAAATAAAAGAAAGCTAGAAGAGAGTCAAAGAGATTGGGAGAGAATAAGATGATCCATCAACTATATTATTTAACCACTCATTCATTCATTCATTTAAATATTTATTAAAATTCTATTGTGTGCTTGGCATTGATAGGTACTAGATTTTTATTCATTAAATCAACAAATATTTAGTACCCACTATAAGCCAGACACTCTTTTAGACACTGAAGATACAGCAGTGAACAAACCAGACAAAAACACCAAGTCCCACGGAGTTTACATTCTGTTAGAAGAGAAAGACAATAAGTAAATAGAAGAGCACATGGTTGTAAAAGCTATAGAGGAAAATAACTCCACAAGGATGGCTAATGAATACCCAGCAGGTTAGAGAGTACACATTTAAAATAAAATAGTCAAGAAAAGTCCTTAGTGAGAATTTGTCATTTGAGCAAAGATCTAAAGGAGGTAAGAGGGTAAGTAGAGCAGAGATATCTGGGAAAGAACATTCTGTGCAGAAACTGAAAAATCCCTGAGGCAAGAGGATGTCCCAGGAACACCAAGGAGAAACAAACTGAGTGAGAGGAAGAAAAAATTGAAGATAAACTATATAGGGTCTTCCAGACCACTGAAGAAACTCTAACGTGTACACTGAAATGGAAAGCTTATGGGAAGGTTTTGAGAGATGTGATCTGAGCTGTTTTATAAGGATCACTCTGGCTGCTATTTTGAGAACTGACTATAGAAGGGCAAGGGTAGAAGCAAGGAGACAATTAGGAGGCTGTGGCAATAATCCAGGCAAGAAATATTGGTAGCTTAACCCAAGATGGTAGCTGTGAGACATCTAGGAAGTGATCAAGGGCCAAAAGGATGTCCTGATATGGATGCTCTGTGCCCTGAGAAAGTGGCGAGATGGAGTTGTTATTAAGATAGAGAAGATTGTGAGGAGTTGGTCTGGAAGCAGTTTCAGAGTTCAATTTGTACATGTTAATTCTGCAGTGCTGATTAGACATTTCAGTGAAGATGCCAAGCAGAAAGCTGCATACATGAGTCTGGAGTTTATGGGAGAAGTCTGGGATGAAGATATACATGTAGAGATCATCAGCATACAGATGGTGTTCTAAAGCCGTGAAATTTCATGTGATCTCTAAGGCAGTACATGCAGACAGAAGAGATACCCAAGGACAGAAGAATGAGGATTAATAAGAAAAGGAGACTGAGTAGGAGTGTGTCTCTTTAATCTAAAACAGTAATCCCTTACACCATTAATTTGTTTAACAAATTGGTTATACTTTTAAAGTCCAATTTTCTCCTCTCATCTTAAACCCTAGAAGCAAGTGAATTAAATGGACAGCAAGTAGGTAAGTTTTTTCTAGCCTTCATTTGCTTACTTTATTTTTTTTAATTTATTTATTTATTTTTGGCTGTGTTGGGTCTTCGTTCCCGCCTGCAGGCTTTCTCCAGTTGTGGCAAGTGGGGGCTACTCTTCGTTGTGGTGCACGGGCTTCTCATTGCGGTGGCTTCTCTTTTTGTGGAGCACAGGCTCTAGGCACGTGGGCTTCAGTAGTTGCAGCACATAGACTCAGTAGTTGTGGCTCACGGGCTCTAGAGCACAGACTCAGTAGTTGTGGTGCACAGGCTCAGCTGCTCTGCAGCATATGGGATCTTTCCAGACCAGGGATTGAACCCATGTCCCCAGCATTGGCAGGCGGATTCTCAACCACTGCATGCCACCAGGGAAGCCCCATTTCCTTACTTTAAAAAGGATTTTATGTATTTATTTTGATATTACCAAAGAATCTCCATAAGCCTACATTACGTATTTGGCAATTATCGCTTTCAAAACTACAGTATCTGTTTTTGAAGAATTAGTCTTTATTAACATTAGCAAAAAATCTAAGCTAAAATACATGATAAAAAGTAAAACTCATAATTAATGTTCAGATGGGTACATAGGGCATGGAATAGAGCAATGGTCCTATTTTCTATACTATACTAGTCTGAAGATAAATGCAATAGAATTTTACAAAACCTGTGCAATTACTTAATGTGCAATCTGAAGACAGAAAATAAAATGACCAAATGACAGGGTTGCAATATTAACTCAAATGACCTTTTGGAAGCACAAAACAGAGAGGATTTTAAGAAAGAATAGTGTTGAGGCCAGAGTCAAGATGGCAGTGTGGGAAGATGCGGAGTTTGTGTCTCCCCCCAACGAGGGCACCACACATGGCTTTTAAGATCCTGGTTCACAAGCCAGGGGTTTGGCCAAAGCTCCTGCAGTGGGAGCTCTGAGTCTGAACCACCGGATTAACAGAGAACCTCAGACCCCAGTGAATATTCACCAGAGTGAGGTCTCCCAGAGGTCCTCACCTCAGCACCAAGACCCAGCTCTACCCAACAACCTACAAACTCCACTGTTGGAAGCCTCAGGCCAAACAACCAGTAAGACAGGAACACAATCCTACCCATAAAAAAAAAAAAGAGATGGCAAAAAAATATGTCACAGATGAAGGAGCAAGGTAAAAACCTACAAGACCAAATAAATGAAGAGGAAATAGGCAACCTACCTGAAAAAGAATTGAGTAATGATAGTAAAGATGATCCAGAATCTCGGAAATAGAATGGAGATACAGATTGAGAAAATTCAAGAAATGTTTAACAAAGGTCTAGAAGAACTAAGGAACAAACAAACAGAGATGAACAACACAATAACTGAAATGAAAAATACACTAGAAGAAATCAATAACAGAATAACTGAGGCAGAAGAACGAATAAGTGAGCTGGAAGACAGAATGGTGGAAATAACTGCTCAGGAGCAGAATAAAGAAAAAATGAAAAGAACTGAAGACAATCGCAGACTTCTGGGACAACACTAAACGCACCAACATTCGAACTATAGGGGTCCCAGAAGAAGAAGAGAAAAAGAAAGTGTCTGAGAAAATATTTGAAGAGATTATAGTGGAAAACTTCCTTAGCAAGGGAAAGGAAATAGTCACCCAAGCCAGGAAGTGCAGAGAGTGCCATGCAGGATAAACCCTAGGAGAAACACACCAAAACACATATTAATCAAACTAACAAAAATTAAATCCAAAGGAAAAATATTAAAAGCAGCAAGGGAAAAGCAAAAAATAACATACAAAGTAATCCCCATAAAGTTCTCAGCTGATTTTTCAGCAGAAATTCTGCAGTCCAGAAGGGAGTGGCAGTGATGAAAGAGAAAAACCTACAACCAAGATTACTCTACCCAGCAAGAATCTCATTCAGATACTGCAGAGAAATCAAAAGCTTTTAGACAAGCAAAAGCTAAGAGAATTCAGCACCACCAAAATAGCTCTACAACAAATGCTAAGGAACTTCTGTAAGTGGGAAACACAAGAAAATAAAAGGACCTATGAAAACAAACCCAAAACAATTAAGAATATGGTCATAGGAACATACATATTGATAATTACCTTAAATGTGAATGGATTAAATGCTCCAAACAAAGGACACAGGCTTGCTGAATGGATACAAAAACAAGACCCATATATATGCTGTGTACAAGAGACCCACTTCAGACCTAGGGACACATACAGACTGAAAGTGACAGGATGGAAAAAGATATTCCATGCAAATGGAAATCAAAAGAAAGCTGGAGTAGCAATACTCATATCAGATAAAATAGACTTTAAAATAAAGACTGTTACAAGAAATAAGGAAGAACACTACATAATGCTCAAGGGATCAATCCAAGAAGATATAACAATTAGAAATGTTTATGCACCCAACATAGGAGCACCTTAATATGTAAGGCAAATGCTAACGACCATGAAAGGGAAAATCGACAGTAACACAATAATAGTAGGGGACTTTAACATCCCACTTACACCAATGGACAGATCATCGAAACAGAAAATAAATAAGGAAACACAGCTGTAAATGACACAACACCAGATAGATTTAATTGATATTTATAGAACATTCCACCCGACAGTGGCAGAATACACTTTCTTCTCAAGTGCACGTGAAACATTCTCCAGGACAGATCACATCTTGGGTCATAAATCAAGCATTGGAAAATTTCAGAAAATTGAAATCATATCAATCATCTTTTCTGACCACACGCTATCAGACTGGAAATCAATTACAGGAAAAAAACTGAAAAAACCAAATACATGGAGGCTAAACAGTGCGCTACTAAATAACCAAGAGATCACTGAAGAAATCAAAGAAGAAAAAAAAAAATACCTAGGGGCTTCCCTGGTGGCACAGTGGTTGAGAGTCTGCCTGCCGATGCAGGGGACGCAGGTTTGTGCCCCGGTCCGGGAGGATCCCACATGCCACGGAGCAGCTGGGCCCGTGAGCCATGGCCGCTGAGCCTGCATGTCCGGAGCCTGTGCTCCTCAATGGGAGAGGCCACAGCAGTGAGAGGCCCAAACAAACAAAAAATACCTAAAAACAAATGACAACGAAAACACGACGACCCAAAACCTATGGGATGCAGCAAAAGCAGTACTAAGAGGGAATTTTACAGCAATATAATCCTACCACAAGAAACAAGAAAAATCTCAAATAAACAACCTAACCCTACACTTAAAACAACTAGAGAAAGAAGAACCAAAAAACCCCAAAGTTAGCAGAAGGAAAGAGATCAAACAGATGAGATCAGAAATAAATGAAAAAGAAATGATGGAAACAATAGCAAAGATCAATAAAACTAAAAGCTGTTTCTTTGAGAAGATAAACAAAATTGATAAACCACTAGCCAGAATGATCAAAAAAAAAAAAATGGAAAAGACTCAAATCATCAGAACTAGAAATGAAAAAGAAGTAACAACTGACACGGCAGAAATACAAAGAATCATGAGAGATTACTACAAGCAACTTTTGCCAATAAAAGGGACAACCACAAAGAAATGAACAAATGCTTGGAAAGGTACAATTTTCCATGACTGAACCAGGAAGAATTAGAAAATATAAACAGACCCATCACAAGTAATGAAATTGAAACTGTAATTAAAAATCTTACAACAAACAGAAGTCCAGGACCAGATGGTTTCACAGGCAAATACTATCAAACATTTAGAGAAGAGCTAACATCCATCCTGCTCAAACTCTTCCCAAAAATTGCAGAGGAAGGAACACTGCCAAATTCATTCTATGAAGCCACCATCACCCTGATACCAAAACCAGAAAAAGATATCACAAAAAAAGAAAATTATGAACCAATATCACTGATGAACATAGATGTAAAAATCCTGACCAAAATACTAGCAAACAGGATCCAACAACACATTAAAAGTATCATACACCATGATCCAGTGGGATTTATCCCAGGGATACAAGGATTCTTCAATATATGCAAATCAATCAATGTGATACACCATATTAACAAATTAAGGAATAAAAACCATATGATCATCTCAAGATGCAGAAAAAGCATTTGACAAAATGCAATACCCATTTATGTTAAAAACCCTCAGGAAAATGGGCATAGAGGGAAACTACCACAACATAATAAAGACCATATATGACAAACCCACAGCAAACATCGTACTCAATGGTGAAACACTGAAAGCATTTCCACTAAGATCAGGAACAAGACAAGGATGTCCACTCTCACCACTCTTATTCAGCATAGTTTTGGAAGTTCTAGCCATGGCAATCAGAGAAGAAAAAGAAATAAAGGAATACAAATTGAAAAAGAAGAAGTAAAGCTGTCACTGCTTGCAGATGACATGATACTATAAATAAAAAATCCTAAAGATGCCACCAGAAAACTACTAGAACTAATCAATGAATTTGGTAAGGTTGCAGGATACAAAATTAATGCTCAGAAATCTCTGGCATTCCTACACACTAACAATGAAAAATCAGAAACAGAAATTAAGAAACAATCCCATTTACCATCGCAACAAAAAGAATAAAATACCTAGGAATAAACCTACCTAAGGAGGCGAAAGACTTGTACTCAGAAAACTATAAAACACTGATGAAAGAAATCAAAAATAACATAAACAGATGGAGAAATATACCATTTTCTTGGATTGAAAGAACCAATATTATGAAAATGATATACTACCCAAAGCAGTCTACAGATTCAATGCAATCCCTATCAAACTACCAATGGTATTCTTCACAGAATCAGGACAAAAAAATTTACAATTTGTATGGAAACACAAAAGATCACAAATAGCCAAAGCAATCTTGAGAATGAAAAACGGAGCTGCAGAAATCAGGCTCCCTGAATTCAAACTATACTGCAAAGCTACAGTAATCAAGACAGTATGGTACTGGCACAAAAACAGAAATATACATCAATGGTACAGGATAGAACGCCCAGAGATAAACCCACGCACATATGGGCACCTAATTTATGACAAAGGAGGCAAGAACATACAATGGAGAAAAGACAGCCTCTTCAATAAGTGGTGCTGGGAAAACTGGACAGCTACATGTAAAAGAATGAAATTAGAACACTACCTAACACCATACACAAAAATAAACTCCAAACTAATTAAAGACTTAAATGTAAGACCAGACACTATAAAACTTTTAGAGAAAAACATAGGAAAAACACTCTTTGATATAAACCACAGCAAGATCTTTTTTGACTCACCTCCTAGAGTCACAGAAATAAAAACAAAAATAAACAAATGGGGACTTCCCTAGTGGCTCAGTGGTTAAGAATCCGCCTGTCAACGCAGGGAACATGGGTTCAAGCCCTGCTCCAGGAAGATCCCACATGCCGCAGAGCAACTAAGCCTGTGTGCCACAAATACTGAGCCTCTGCTCTGGAGCCCACGAACCACAACTGCTGAGCCCATGTGCCACAACTACTGAAGCCCTGTGCCTAGAGCCCGTGCTCCGCAACAAGAGAAGCCACCACAGTGAGAAGCTTGAGCACTGCAATGAAGAGTAGCCCCTGCTCATCTTAACTAGAGAAAGCCCATGAACAACAACAAATACCCAATGCAGCCAAATAAATAAATAAATAAAAATTTTAAAAAAAAGCACAACCAAGTAGATATTTTTAAAAAATCAAATAAAAAATAAATAAACAAATGGGACTTAAATTTAAAAGCTTTTGCACAGCAAAGGAATCCATAAACAAGACAAAAAGACAACCTTCAGAATGGGAGAAAATATTTGCAAATGAAACAACAGACAGAGGATTAATCTCCAAAATACACAAACAGCTTATAGAACTCAATATCAAAAAAACAAACAATCCAGTTAAAAAATGTGTGGAAGACCTAAATAGACAATTCACCAAGGTAGACATACAGATGGCCAAGAGGCACGTGAAAAGATGCTCAACATCACTAATTATTAGAGAAATGCAAATCAAAACTACAGTGAGGTATCACCTCACGATGGTCAGAATGGCCATTATCTGGCCATTATCAAAAAAGCTAGAAACAGTAAATGCTGGGGAGGGTGTGGTGAAAAGGGAACTCTCCTACACCGTTGGTGGCAATGTAAATTGATACAACCACTATGGAGAACAGTATGGAGGTTCCTTAAAAAACAAAAAATAGAATTACCATATGACCCAGCAATCCCACTGCTGGGCATATAACTTGAGAAAACCATAATTCAAAAAGAGATATGCACCACAGTGTTCATTACAGCACTGTTTACAATAGCCAGGACATGGAACCAACCTATGTCCATCGACAGGTGAATGGATGAAGAAGATGTGGCACATATATCCAATGGAATATAACTCAGCCATAAAAAGAAACGAAATTGAACTATCTGTAGTGAGGTGGATGGACATAGAATCTGTCATATAGAGTGAAGTTAGTCAGAAAGAGAAAAACAAATACCATATGCTAACACATATATATGGAATCTAAAAAAAAATGGTACTGATGAACCTAGTGGCAGGGCTGGAATAAAAACGTAGACATAGAGAATGACCTTGAGGACATGGGATGGGGGGGAAGCTGGGGCGAACTAAGAGTGGCATGGACATATATATAGTACTAAATGTAAAATAGATAGCTAGTGGGAAGCAGCTGCATAACACAGGGAGATCAGCTCGGTGCTTTGTGACCACCTAGAGGGGTGCGATAGGGAGGGTGGAAGGGAGGCTCAAGAGGGAGGGGATACGGGGATATATGTATGCATATGGCTGATTCAGTTTGTTGTAAAACAGAAACTAACACAGTATTGTGAAGCAATTATACTCCAATAAAGATGTATAAGATAAAAAATTAAAAAAAGAAAGAACAGTGTTTGTTTAAGGTTCTGTCCGTTATGGATTCTATTACAAATGATGAATAACAGAACTTATTAAGGTCAATTGGAATGTTTTAAGGAAAAAGTCTTAGTACATCTGATATTGCTAGTTGGGTCATAGCTACTGATGTTAGGAAGGAGGAAGAGGAGAGGCAGAAGGACAGCAAGAGAGGGAAAGGGAAAGATGCATGACAACAGAGCAGCAGCACAAGTGCACTCCTGCCCAGGCTTTGTCTGCCTTCTGAGTGTAAGGAATTCAATGTGCCAGTGAGAAACTGGAAACACAAGACCCAGTTAGAGGTAGTGGGTAGCCTCCGTGACAGAGGGTTACATTGTAAATCTGTGTTTTAGGGAGAAACAGGAAAGGATTCAAGAGAAACATCGGAGAATAGGAGAGGCTTCCAAAGACAATAGATACCTAAACGAAAATAGGGGAATCTTCAGCAGTAATCAGTTAGTTGTAAACACTCAGGTAATGAGAGGGAAAGAGCTGGAACTGCAGAGTAAAGTTATTTGACATTTATTTCTAAAATTACCTCCAGAGTAGAGACTATCTATTGGACAATATCTAAGAGTAACTGCAGATGGTTAGCACCCCAGTAATCTGGATTGCACAAACAAGACTGAAAAATTGGCATCTGATTAATGAGCACAGTAGTGAGTTAATTATGTTCTGTGTTCGTTACTCAAGGAGAATGTGACCCAGTATATATGAACATTATGATTCAGAGAATATGATGCATAACATCTTGTTTTCTGCTATTTATATCATATGTAATGTTAGTGACATAGCCTATATGGATTGAACACTCTCAAAAACACCTCTGTTGTACTCATGTAAACAAAAGATTTCATGTATCTACATGGATGAAATCTCTGATCATGTTCTCAACTTTCAGTATCCTCCCAAAACAGTTCCATTTTCATTTTTTTTTTTTTTAAAAAGCTAACTTTTAAATTAGGGGTACTACACAAATACCATAAGAGATCATTCCACCACAGGGCTCAAGAGGTATCATTTTCTTTTTTCTCTTTAGAGTTCTTAATTTCCAAACACCTCATTTGAAACTGGGCTTTGGTTAAAGAGACTTAATTTTATGAAATGGTTTATCTAAGAACACACACTAAATTATTGACACTGTTAAAAAAAATATGTATCAACTCAAATTTCAAATATTATATACTCATAAGAAAACCATCACTAAATTTTGGTTCTTTCTACTCATAACTTTACAGAATAAGGAACTTGTCAAAATGGCCAATAAGGAAACCTTTTTCAGTATCTCCAAGAACAGGAAAGGGAAGTATCTTTATTCCTGTTAGTCCTGTTGTAAGAACTTTACAAGTTTTAGAGTATCTTTTTTTCTCTAATGCCAAACTGCAAACAAACAAACAAAACAAAAAACACCACAAAACAAACAAAAAACAAACCAAGAAAGATTTGGCTCACCAAATCTTTCTTTCACCAAAGATCACCACAACACATTTCTATATCTCTAAATGTCTTTTCTAACATCCCTGATTATTACATTTGGCTTAAGGTGAAGCTTTTCTAAGAGTAATGCTAGCGGTGAGAGAGAATTTCTGCAGCTAAATTTTAGAAAACTGAATTTCATAATAAGCAAGTTACTCTGTTTTAAATTCTCTTTCAATACTCCTGATTAGGTCATGAAGAAAGTTCCAGTTTAGTGCTAGTTAGTTTTATTTGCTAATGCTCCTCTTTCAACAAATAGAGACATGTCCTAAGCTTGGAGCACTGCTGCACAGGTAGGCCACTCTATCATAGCTCGCATTTAATAACATTATTATGTTTTTATGTTTCAAAATGATACTGACTTTTGCATTTACCTTCTACTTACAGAACACTTTACTGGTTTTCCATATAAGAAAATAATCCTGAGGTAAGATTTCCTTTTTAAATAAATAAACATAAAAATGAGATATTTAAAAATATTAAGTAAATAGCATTAGGATATGGCAAAGATTATGATGGTAGTACTCATGAATAAAATATAGGAAACACAAGCTTAAGGAAATTCTATTCTTAAGGAAAAATGGATGACTTAGCAAGATGGTTCAATTAATGGGCTCACTAACACTTACGGGCTATTTGTGCAGGAGAACAGAGCAAAAACATTCTAGAACCTCTTCCTCCAAATTTCATGACTCATCACTAAACCTCAGAACCTCCTGTCTAAATAGCCAACATTGCTAATACAATGAAACATACAGTATACCTCAATTAAATTTAATATTCCAGTTATATCACAAAATGTATTTATTTATATACATTTATAAGTAAATCCCTATTTAACAAAAGAAACAGTATTTTTACAAGATGGTTTTCCCCAAATCAGTGCAAAACTCTCTCCTCTTTCTAACAGGTCTAAATTCAGGTACAGCAGTTTCACTTCTGGGAATTACAGAGAGAACTGGGGCGGGGCGCACAAGAGTGAGGCGGTGGATTTAATTGTATTGAATTTGCCCTATCATGTAGCTAAGAGGTAATTCTTCCTAATTCCCTCTTGTTTCTGAGGCAAAGGGAAAGAAATGGGAGAGGAAGAACCTGAAAATGGGTCTTTCATATTTAATATTCCACTGTAATTCCCTCCACTCGATTCTAATTATGTGAGACATGTATCTGGGTTTTCCCTCTCAAAATTAAAGATAAATAGGGGTTCAGCATACAAGGAGTACACGGTCAAGGCATGGAGTGTCTTGAATTTTGTTTAATGCTTTGAAAAATATAAAGAAAAAATGATAAACTGTGTACACTTTGAATCCTAATTGACTGATGTTAAATATTCCTTAAAATACTAATAATTTAATAGAATTTTAAAAACTGAAACACTAATAATACATATTAAATATTTCAGTTCACATCTTTGTCTCCATAGCACATCGTACTCCTGTTCCCCTTCATATCTAATGTTTCTGAGTCTTAGGTCTCTCCAGGGTTCAGAGGGACAAAAATGGGTCCACCCTCTTCTATCCCGTTCTTCATTTTCTGTGCTTGATTTCTTCCACTTTGCTTCCTCAAGTACCTTTGCTCCTATGATCATTTAAAAATTTTTGAATTTTTTTCTAGAAACAGATGGCCACTCATCTGTTCTCTTCTATATTGTGAGTTTTTAGCATTTTTATTCCTTTACTATCATTTAAGCAGAGACTTAAGAAATTAAGTTGATAAATCTGTTAACCTTCTGAAATTGGAAGTTTGAATACTTTTCTGATGTTAACACCCTAAACAACTGTATCCTCATTTATAGGAAAAGTACATAGTACTCAGACCTAAGAATCACAGGGCAAATAATGAAAATAGAAAAATGAGTATTTTGAAAAAAATTTTAAAGAGCAGTAATGTCCATGTTGTCCAATTCAGTGATTCAGTCTCTTATATTCAGTCTCTCTAATAGGCATGTCATTTATCAAATCAAAAACTGTATTTCAACTACTAAATCTCTCCTCCAGCATTCCCCATTTTGAAATGGAACTGAGCTATTTATTCATGCAACAAGCTTTGGAGTCATCTGATTTCTTTCCTTCCCTAATATCCCACATCCAATCAGTTAGAAAATCCTGTTAGCTCTTCTTTCAAAATATATCTTGAATATATCTGATAAGTTTCAAGACCTCTATTGTCTACTGTATATCATCTAGAACAGTGCTCTCCAACAGAACTTTCTGTGATGATGGATATATCTTACATTTGTGCTGCCCAGTATGGTTAAAGTCAATAGCCACACATGACTACTGAGCCCTTGAAATGTGGCCAGTCCAAGAGAGGAACTGAATTTTAAATTTTTATTTAATTTTAACTAACTTAAATTTAAATGGTCACCTGTAACTTGTGGCTACCATAATGGACAGGGAAAGTCTAGAAACCTGTAACAATATGGTTGTAACTGGTCTTTTTGCTTCCTCTCTTGCCCCCTTGTAGTCTATTCCCAATACAGTTGCTGTAATGATCTTTTTCAAATGTAGACCTAATCATGTCACTTTTCTGCTTCATGGTGTCCCACCACTAGGAATGAAATCTCAGATCCCTACTCAGGCTTACAGTTCCTTACATGATTTTTCTCCAGGCTACCTCTACACCTTAACTACTCACTTTTCCCTTCAGTCCTGACACACTCAACTCCAGCCACAGTGACTCAAGCCCTTGCAGTTGTCTACACCATTCCTGCCTCAAATAACCACATGGATAAACCTCTTTATTAAGCTCTTGACCTCACAGAAAGGTTTTACTTGATCACCCAGTCCCTAACTTTCTCTCACATCCTTATCCAATTTTATAATACCTCATAGCATTTACAATACCTGACAATATATTATAATTTAATTTTTATTGAATGTCTCTCACACATAAATACAAAACTGATGAGGACAGAAATTTGTCTCTTTTGTTAACTGGTGTATCCCCAAATGTCTAGGATAGTGGCTGGCACAAATTTGTCTCTTTTGTTAACTGGTGTATCCCCAAATGTCTAGGATAGTGGCTGGCACAAAGTAGATTCTCAATAAGTATTTATTGAATGATTGAATAAACTTAAATTCCATTTATCCTCTCAGTCTCACATTTAAATAATAAACATTTATTTAGTGTTCATTATTTATAAGGCACTGTATCAGACAATGTGGGGAATTCAAACTGACAACACCCAGACCTTGTAAATCGGATAATCAGTGGAATTACCCTCTAAGTTCCTTAAATCTTAAAATTTTGAGTCGATGACCTCAGCTGGAAATAGTTGAGATTGTTTCTCTTGGGGATGAGAGTAGGAGTATAGAGCATGCCTATCCTCTAATGTTAAAACATTTGCCATCTGGAAGGAGTAGTCTTTTTAGAGTATTCCTTACAGAACGCAGAATTGAAACCAATGAGTTAAAATTAGATAGTTTACAGTTCAAAATATAGACTTTCTAACAATACAGAAAAACTTTTGAGGTAATGTCTTAAAGTGGTCAAGCAGAGGGAAATAACTACATATAGGGCTGTCAAATCTTACTATATTAGGTGAGTGGGGTGGCCTTAGGTGACCTCTAACATGTTTTCCAAGTCTAACATTATATTGTCTATAAAATGCTATAATGAATGCAAGTTAATACATCCGTCATTTTCTGACAAGTTGCTTCCTGCTTGTTACAAGCAGTTAAGTCTCAAGTTTGATAGACAGCAAGGAATGAAAATGAGAATCAAAGCAGAGTTACACAAATATTCCACTGAATAATTAAAAACACTTTGTACCTGTATTATAGAAATATACTCAATTATCTGGATGAATCATAAGAAATTGACAGTATTTGACGTCAACACTTTTGTGGTTCAACTTAAAAAATGACTTGCCAGACTTTATTAGCATAGTTACTATGTAATTTCTGCATCTGCGCTATTAGGAAGTCAGTCAAGTCATAACTTAAAAGTATTCAGTTAAGGAAAACAAAATCAACTCAATAGCATATGCCTTCCAAAATTTCACTTAGACTAACAAAACATAAGTTCTTAGTTCCAATCAGTAGACCATTTAATCCTTAAGATCTTAGGGGGAAAAGCTAAAAACAAACTGTGTACTAAAACATATGTTAGCACTAACATGTAGTTCAGTAGCATATTCAAACTTGTTAGTGAAAAATCAGAACCTGGATGACAATCTCTCACTTCCAATAATAATTAAATCTTAAGTAAGCAGAGCAATTATATTCCTAACAGGTTTTTTTCTTCATTCAAAAATGAAGCATAATTTTTAAGTCTGTTTTATGAAGGGCGTTTCAGCTTTCTTAAACCCTCCTCTACATGTTAGCAGTCTAATGTCAGAGGTATTTCCAAAATCAACAATACCTTATTGGGGACTTCCCTGGTGGCGCAGTGGTTAAGAATCTGCCTGCCATTGCAGCGGACACGGGTTCGATCCCTGGTCCGGGAAGATCCCACATGCCACAGAGCAACTAAGCCCGCGTGCCGCAACTACTGAGCCCGCATGCTACAACTACTGAAGCCATGCACCTAGAGCCCATGCTCCACAACAAGAGAAACCCCACTGCAGTGAGAAGCCCCCGCTTGCTGCAACTACAAAGAGCCCACACACAGCAACGAAGACCCAACAGAGCCAAAAATTAAAAAACAAAAACAAAACCCCAAAAATACCTTATTGGAATTGGTACCATTCTTTTAAGTATGGAGATTTTTAGATAAACAAGTTTTACATTCTTCATTACAGGACTGTTCTGTTTTAATCCATGGCCAACTTAGCACAACTTTCATATCAGGAAATGAATTCTGATGGCTTTTGTTCCACTGTAAAAGCCCAAAGTGATAACATTTATCTGATAATTCCAACTGGTTTTTTTACTTGAATTGACAATTTAATTGACTATGATAAAAGCATTTTGTCAAACGTAAAGGAAATTCTTAAAAGTCAAACCAAAAAATAATAACTTCATTGAGAAATGATGAAAGTTCTTATGGTAAATAAGGTGATCCTTTTTGAAAAGTATCTCATCAATTTGGAAAATCAACCATATAATAGTATAGACAAAGACTCCTGTGTGAAAATAAATTTGCAATATTACAATAAAGAGCAATTCCTAATGAATCCTGTGTGATTCCCTCGGGAGAGGGCTCTTAGAAGTTTACTCCTGGTTTCCTCCAGGCTTTGCCACACTGTCTTTTTCCCCTCTGTGGATTTTGCTTTGTACCCTTTTGTTGTAATAACTCTATTGTGAAGAGTCCTGTGAGTCCTCCTAGCAAATCATGGAACCTGGGTTGATCTTGGGAACGCCCAACACATTAGCCAGTGAAATGTCTATAGGCGATATCTGGAACTGTGGCAGCTATATGTACTGCAACGACTAGAGTAAAAGCCTAAGGATTCAAGATAATATTCAGAAGAACAGTAGGCCAAAAAAAAAGAAAAGAAAACCTTATAAAATGCATGACTGAGCTGCTGAACAAACATTTGAACCTTCTACCTCTAGGCTATGTTCAGTATTTTAAAATAAAAAAATTTTATCATTCGTAATGGAAAGAATCTTTGTAAGTGCTTTTCCAAGCCTTCTAAAGAATTGATTATGTAAAAGTAAAATAGAGTTATCTGAAGACTCTTTGGGGTTTTATAATTTTAATTTCTCCAGAAAAGCAAAAAATAAACAAAACATGGTACGAAGATTTTTCATTTCCTAACAGAAGATACAGTAATATCTAAGTTGGAGAGTGCCTATATTTTGGTAGATCTCATTGTCTATTTCATTTTAAGTTGTTGAATTTTTTGGCATAAAATCACTGATAATATTCCCTTACTATTCTTTTAATAAGTGCAGAATCTGTTGCAGAATCTCTCATTCCTTATATTGGTACTTAATGTCTTCTCTTTTTCCTGATCAGTCTGGCTAGGGGTTTATACATTTACTTGCTCTTCTCAAAAAATCAACTTTAGGTTTCATTGCTTTTTTTTTTTCCTTTCTGTTTGATTTCTCCTCTGATCTTCATTCTTTCCTTTCTTCCACTTACTTTTCTACTACTTATTACTTTGCTTCTTTTTCTAAGAGAGAGCTGGTTGGAGACATATTTTCTTTTCTGCTATTGATATTTAGTGCTATAAATTTTCCCCCAAGTCTTACATCCCACACATTTTTATATATTGTGTTTTCATTTGTATCCCAAACAATATACTTTCTCAGTTCCTTTTTGAGCCATGGGTTATTTAGAAGTGTGTTAGTTTTCAACTTTTTGAGAATTTCCCAGAGACACTTTACATGACTTGAATACATTTAAATGCATTAAAACTTGTTTTGTGGCCCAGAACATGAACTATCTTGGTAATTATTCTGTGTCCACTAGAAAAGAATGTGCATTCTGTTGTTGTTGGGTGGCGTGTTCTATAAATGTTAAGTGAGTTGATTATGTTGTTAAACTCTTCTATACCTTACTGATTTTCTACAGGCATACTTTGTTTTATTGAGCTTCGCTTTATTACACTTCACAGATTTTGAGTTTTTACAAATTGAAGGTTTGTGGCAACCCTGCATCAAGCAAGCTGATTATATTTTAATTAAGATAAGTACATTGTTTTTCTAGATATAATGCTACTGCATACTTAATAGGCTACAGTATAGTGTAAACATAACTTTTATATGCACTGGGAAACCAAAATATTTGTAAGGATTGCTTTATCGTGGTGGTCTGAAACTGAACCCACAATATCTCCAAGGTATGACTGTATGTTTTGTCAGCTCCTGAGAGGCATATTGAAATCTGTAGCTACAATTGTGGATTCGTCCATTTTTACTTGCAGTTCTGTTTTTGCTTTGAGCATTTTGAGGCTCTGTTATTAGGTACATAAATGTTTAGAACTCTTACATCTTCTTAATGAATGGACTCTGTTGTCATTATGAAATGATATTTTTTCACCCTGGTCACATTCTTCATTCTGAAATCTACTTTGTCTCATACTAATTTAGTCAATTTTCTTTTAATTAGTATTAACATGGTATATCTTTTCCATGCTTTTACTTTCTTTTCTTTTTCTTTTCGTTTTTTGGCCATGCTGTGCAGCTTGCAGGATCTTACTTCCCCAATCAGGGATTGAACCTGGGCCACAGCAGTGAAAGTGCCAAGTCTTAACCACTGGACTGCCACGGAATTCCCATTCTTTTACTTTCAATTAAGATTGAATTTAAAAATCAAGATCAAACTGTAAGCAATCTAACAAACTCTGCCTTTTAATTGAGGTGTTTAAGCCATTTACATTAAATGTGATTACTAATATAGTTGGATTTATTGTTTTGCTTTTTTTTTTTTTTTATTTGTCCCATATGTTTTTCCTCTCACCTCTTTTTTTCTTTTCCTGACTTTGGATTAACAATATTTTTTATGATTCCATTTTATATCTTTCATTAGCTTTTAGCTGTAACTCTTTTTGTTATTTTACTCATTGCTATACAGTTTATAGTACACATCTTTAAATTATCCCAGTCTACCTTGATATGATATTATACCATTTCATATAAGAACCCACAATTGTATATAGTTAACCCTTGAACAACACAGGGATTAGGGGAACTGACCTTCTGTGCAGTTGAAAATCTGTGTATAACTTAGAGTCATCCCTCCATATACATGGTTCCCCCATATCTACAGATTCAACCAACCACAGATCACAAAGTGCTATAGTATTTACTGTTGAAAAAACTGGCATATAAGTAGACCCATGCAGTTCAAACCAGTGTTATTCAAGGGTCAACTGTACTTTCATTGCTCTACTCCCAACTTTTGTGCCAATGCCATGCATTTTATTTTTACATGTGTTGTAACCTCCATACTACATTGTATTTTTGTTTAAAATAAATTATTGTTTAAAACAAGAAAACGTTTATTAAACATAAGAAAATACAAGCACATTACAAAGTACCAATTTTTATCCATAGGCATTTTTAAACCATTCCCATGTGACTTCAACACTGTTATTATTAGTACAAGTCAAATTACTTTTTCTTCTGGCTAGCTGATCTTGTAAGTAAAGTTGTAAAATGTTACAACTGTTATTTAAAAATGAAAGAGAGGGCTTCCCTGGTGGCGCAGTGGTTGAGAGTCCGCCTACCGATGCAGGGGACACAGGTTCGTGCCCTGGTCCAGGAAGATCCCACATGCTGCGTAACGGCTAGGCCCGTGGGCCATGGCCGCTGAGCCTGTGCGTCCGGAGCCTGTGCTCCGCAACGGGAGAGGCCACAACAGTGAGAGGCCCACATACCGGAAAAAAAAAAAAAATATGAAAGAGAAAAACATTTATATAACTTAGGCCTGCAGTCCACCCAGTTGATGAACAGAGAGGTTCATCACCTCCCTGGACAGACAAGGGTATGTTTCTCTCCCTTCCGTTAAGTCCACAGAGCACATTCTGAACTATGTGAAGCTAAAAACAAGATATCTGAACTCACTGGCTCCCACATCTGTGTAAATTTTATATTTTAAAAACTATTAGAGGGGACTTCCCTGGTGGTGCAGTGGTTAAGAATTCCCCTGCCATGGGCTTCCCTGGTGGCGCAGTGGTTGAGAGTCCACCTGTCGATGCAGGGGACGCGGGTTTGTGCCCCGGTCCGGGAAGATCCCACATGCCGTGGAGCGGCTGGGCCCATGAGCCATGGCCGCTAAGCCTGCGCGTCCGGAGCCTGTGCTCCGCAACGGGAGAGGCCCGCGTACCGCAAAATAAAAAAAAAAAAAAAGAATTCACCTGCCAATCTCCAAAATTTACAAGCAGCTCATGAAGCTCAATATCAAAAAAAACAAACAACTCAATCCCAAAATGGGCAGAAGACATAAATAGACACTTCTCCAAAGAAGATATACAGATTGCCAACAAACACATGAAAGAATGCTCAACATCACTAATCATTAGAGAAATGTAAATCAAAACTACAATGAGGTATCACTTCACACCAGTAAGAATGGCCATCATCAAAAAATCTGCAAACAATAAATGCTGGAGAGGGTGTGGAGAAAAGGGAACCCTCTTGCCCTGCTGGTGGGAATGTAAATTGATAAAGCCACTATGGAGAACAGTATGGAGGTTCCTTAAAAAACTAAAAATAGAACTACCATAGGAACCAGCAATCCCCCTACTGGGCATATACCCTGAGAAAACCATAATTCAAGAAGAGTCATGTACCACAATGTTCACTGCAGCTCTATTTACAATAGCCAGGACATGGAAGCAACCTAAGTGTCCACTGACAGATGAATGGATAAAGAAGATGTGGCACATATATACAATGGAATATTACTCAGCCATAAAAAGAAACAAAATTGACTTATTTGTAGTGAGGTGGATGGAACTAGAGTCTGTCATACAGAGTGAAGTAAGTCAGAAAGAGAAAAACAAATACTGTATGCTAACACATACATATGGAATCTTAAAAAAAAAAAAAGGTTCTGATGAACCTAGGGGCAAGACAGGAATAAAGATGCAGATGTAGAGAATGGACCTGAGGACATGGGAAGGGAAACAGTAAGCTGGGACGAAGTGTGAGAGTAGCATTCACATATATACACTACCAAATGTAAAATAGATAGCTAGTGGGAAGCAGCTGCGTCACATGGGGAGATCAGCTCAGTGCTCTGTGACCACCTAGAGGGGTGGAATAGGGAGGATGGGAGGGAGACACAAGAGGGAGGAGATATGGGGATATATGCATATGTATAGCTGATTTACTTTGTTATAAAGCAGAAATTAACACACACTGTAAAGCAATTATACCCCAATAAAGATGTTAAAAAAAAAAAAAAAGAATACCTTAAAAAAAAAAAATCCACCTGCCAATGCCTGGGACACGGGTTCGACCCCTGGTCTGGGAAGATGCCACATGCCGTGGAGCAACTAAGCCTGTGCACCACAACTACTGAGCCTGTGTGTCACAACTACTTAGGCCGTCTGCTCCAACTAATGAAGCCCGCACTCCTAGAGTCCGTGCTCCGCAATAAGAGATGCCATTGCAGTGAGAGGCCCGTGCACCGCAATGAAGAGTAGCAAATAGAGAAAGCCTAGGCACAACGAAGACCCAACACAGCCAAAAATAAATTAATTAATTTTTAAAAATTAGAGTTAAAAGTGTCATCTTGAGTGGCCTTGACCATCCAAGTAGAAATAATCGGTGATGATAGGAACTGATGATATCTGCCAAGCTGTCTGCCAGCTCCTCTTTATTCCTTCCCCCTTGACTCTCTCCTTGATCCTCTTTGACCTTTGACCACATGTTCTATACTATTTGCTCCTTCCCTGGGAAGGCAGTGTAGAAAAATGGTAAAGTATCTAAGCTTTAGAGTCAGAATGAGTTTAAGTCCTTGCTCATCCATTTAATAGTTGTGTAATCTTGGACAAGTTATTGCACCCTCGTATAGCTTACTTTCCTCAAAGTAACAACAATGGTACTTAAAGGACTCTTAGATGGATTAAATCAAATGATACAGGTAAAACTCCTTGCCCATAGTAAGTGGTCAAAATGTTAGCCATTATTATTTCATTACTGCATTTTGGGATTTTTATAGAGTGAATCTATGAATTCTACTTTTCTCAGCTTTTTATAGATTACCTTTTAAAGACATTTAAATAAGAAAAATATCATATATATTTTACCAGTGTAGTTAGCATTTTATTTGCTATCCATTTGGTATCACTTGCCTTCTGCCTGAAGGACTTCAACATTTCTTGGTCTGCTGGTGATGGATTCTTTTAGCTATTGTATCTCTGAAAAAGTCTTTATTTCACCTCATTTTTAAAAAAGATTTTCATTGGGTAGAGAACTCTAGGTTGACAGTTTCTTTTAGTACTTTAAAGATGTTGCTGCACTGTCTTCTTGTTTGCACTGTTTCTGACAAGAAACATAATGTTATCCTTATTTTTATTCCTCTTTTTCTTTGGCTGCCTTTAAGGTTGTCTCTTTATTATACATTTTGAACAGTTTGAATATGATGTGCCTTGGAGTAATTTTCTTCATGTTCCTTATGCTTGGGGTTCATTAAGATTCTGAACTGGGTGTTTATAGTTTCCATCAAATTTGGAAAAGTTTCAGCCATTATTTATTCAAGTATTTTTTCATCATGGCCTTCTTTCTCCTCTACTTTAGGGACTCTAATTCCATGTATATTAGGCCACCTGAAGTTATCTCACAACTCACTGATGCTCTGTTCATTTTTAAAAATGATTTTCCTTTCTGTGTTTCACTTTGAATCATTTATATTGGCATGTCTTCAAGTTTACTAATCTTTTCTTCTATAATGTTTAACCTGCCATTAATCCCATCCCATGTATCTTTCATCTCAGACATTATAGTTTTCATATTTAGAAGTTCAATGTGTTCCTACTAACTTCTGCACATATGGAGTACAGTTATAAAAACTACTTTAGTGGCCTCCCTGGTGGCGCAGTGGTTGAGAGTCCGCCTGCCGATGCAGGGGACACGGGTTCGTGCCCTGGTCCGGGAAGATACCACATCCCGCGGAGTGGCTGGGCCCGTGAGCCACGGCTGCTGAGCCTGTGCGTCCGGAGCCTGTGCTCCGCAACAGGAGAGGCCACAACAGTGAGAGGCCCACATCCCACAAACAACAACAACAACAACAACAACAACAACAAAAACTACTTTAATGCACTTACCTGCTAATTCTAACCTCTGTGTCAGTTCTGAGTTAGTTTGATCAATTTATCTTCTCATTATAGGTCATATTTTCCTGTTTCTTTGCATGTCTGGACATTTTTGATTAGATGCCATATACTGTGAATTTTATCTTGTTGGATGCTGAATATGTTTATACATATTTTTGAGTTTTGCTTGGGGATGAAGTTAAATTACTTGAAAACTTGTAAATTTGACCCTTTTGGGTCTAGCTCTGAAGATCTGTTAGTTTGGCCCAGAGCAATGCTTAATCTAGGGCTCATTGGTGGGGCAAGATTCTTCTGTGTACTGTACCTAATGCCCTGTGAATCTTGAGGTTCTCCAATCTGGTCCGTGGGAACAGGCACTATTCCCAGCCCTGCCAGCATACACAAATACTGTCCCTTCTAACCCTTTTGTATGGTTCCCCTCCAGCTCAGCAAGTTTCCTTACATGCATGTACGTATTGAGTACTCAGGTGAATACTCGAAGGGGACCCTCTGTAGACCTCTGGGGTCCTTTCTGTGTGCTATTCTCACCTCTCTACTACTCTGTCCTGTTAACTCTAGCTGTCTTAATCTTCCCAGACTTTCAGCAGTATGTCCTGAATTCAGGGTTCTGTACCATTTTCCACCTGGTTTCCCACACATTGCACCAGTCTAGAAACTCTCTCAAGTTAGCAAGCTGAGCAGTCATAAGGCTCATCTTATTTCCATCACTCAGAGATATCACTGTCTTTCACTGCCTGATGTCCAGTGGCTTGAGAACTGCTGTTTTCAATATTTTGTCCATTTTTTAGCTAAAACAGGATAAACAGGGATAAATCTTGTCCCTGTTATTCCATCTTGGCTAGAAGAGGAAGTTTTGCTAGTTTATTATGTTTATTTCTCTGTACTGAGCCACTGTAAATGGCATCTCAGTTCAATCATCCCTCCTGATGGATTGGGGTCGAATCTTACATGGTTATGAGGCTGCCTCCTTAGATTGTTTCTGTGTGAGTCTTTTCACTAACTGCTTTAAAGGCAGTCATTCTTCTGTTTAGAAAGCACATTTGAAAGAAATAGTACTAGGGCTAAGGAATTTTAATGCTATGGTGAAGAATGTCTCAACGTTTGTGCAGCTAAGTCAGTCACAAAGTGATTTTCATTCTATAGAGTTTCTGTACAAAAGATTTTTCTTTCATAACTCTTGCAAATGAAAAGAACATTCATGGGAAGAGCATGGAGATACTGAATGTGCAGGCAGGAAAAAGGAAGAATGACAGACTTTGAGAAAGAAAGGGATTGAGAACAAAATTTCTCTAAGAAAAATCATGGAACCAAGTCTCTGATACATTTACACATCAGACACTATCCTCTATATATTTTAGAAAATAGTCCTATTCTTTTCTTTCCTCCTACACAAAAATCCAATGTTTATACAACTAATATGCTAAAGTGAAACATTAATCAAGGCAGACGGCTAGAAGCATTATCATCATTATTACCCCTTAATAAATGTCAAAACAAAATATGTCAAGTTCATACAAGTGTAAGGTAGTTCATACAAGTGTAAGGTAGTTCAGGGCATGGGTTGTGTACTGGTGGCCCATGGGCTTTATTTGGCCTGCAGACATGTGTTTGGCTTATAGAGCAATGGCCCACACCATATTTTACAAAAGTGTGAATTTGTGCCAATATTTATAAATTGAAAGATTTCACATATAAAAGAGATTTCACATTAAAATCTTGGGAAAAAAGGAGATGTGGCAGCACTCAAGGTGGGTAGCAGACATCCACTTTAGCTACAGTCTGAGCCCTTTAGTTCGTTACAATATCCATCATTCATTATTGTTTTCCTCTACCCTCAACTATCTTTGGCCCTTCTTGTCCCTAAAGGTACTGAGGCTAGTGACACCTACTCAAGGGTATGTATAATATTATCCCAACAAATTAACTTATATTTTTTAAATTTATAGAACAAATTTATAAAAGCATGACCGAAATATCTATATTTTTAAAAGGAGAGATAGGATTCCTAGAAAGATACAATAAAAAGTGTACTTATTTTCTACCAATTTTAGGAAAGCTGCATGTGGGGCACATTTTAAAACTATAAATTCCTGGGCTTCCCTGGTGGCACAGTGGTTGACAGTCCGCACGTGCCGCGGAGCGGCTGGCCCCGTGAGCCATGGCCGTTGAGCCTGTGCATCCGGAGCCTGTGCTCCGTAACGGGAAAAGCCACAACAGTGAGAGGCCCGCGTATCGCAAAACAAAACAAAACAAAACTATAAATTCCTGAGGGTCTAGGAAGTATCCCAAAATGTTTATTTTTAATCAATTCATAGATAATTCAGCTACAGCTCATGTTTGGAACCTCCAACCTACCCTACCTTTTGCTTACATTTCAAAAGGTACACATAAAAGGAAGCACAATTACAAAGAGTTAAAACAATGTAATTAGAAAAGTATGCTCTGGCATAGTTTTCCTCCCAATGCACTCTATTTCAGCAGGAAATAAATCTGAACTTTGGGTATACAGTAAGAGTAACTCCATACATAGTGTTCAGTTTTCATGCTTCAACAAGAAAAGCAGAAGAGCAAGCACATTAAAAAAAACTGTTATATACCGAATTTCTATATACCAAAAATTTCTATATATTGGAGTTTCTTTGTAACTCAATGCTCTATAAGAGAAATGAAATAGATCTAAGTTCCCCTTTCAACTGTAAAATGATCCAAGTTCAGCTGTACCAAATATTTGTCAACCTCAGTTAAAAGAAAATGTTCAACTTAACAAACAAAACAGTATATTAATGGTGAGACATTCAAGTTTGCTTTTACTAACAAATTTCTAACTGGTAACAAAAGAATGGGGGTTAACAGGTCAAAAGTGTGAGAAATGTCTGACTAATGAGGTAATTTGAGGGGGGGAGAAAAAGAAAACCAGAAAAATAAAGATGTATTGTTTAATATATAAAAAAGGAAGATTTTGTATAAATTATTTTGAATAGCAAAGAGCTTTTTAGCATACTAAGAGGGTACATGTAAAGTTTCCTGTTAAGGAAGACTAAAACATCAGTTTGGTACATTGTTCATTAATGTTTTCTCCTGGCTCTGGTGACATTACTGAAAATGAAGGCTACAGAACAGCACCCCTGGAGGGGACCTGGAGATACGAATAAAAAGACAACTTCAATTTTTGTACTTTTCAATCTTGTACAGTACACATGTTTTATCTATTCTAAAATACAAGATACTTCAAAATAATAAAACAAATTTTACCTGCTATAAGAATTAAAGTCTGTGGGCAAGAAAACTGTTCACTTAATAAAAGATCATCTAACTACTTGCATAAGAATAGTTTGCAATTCTTAAGTAGAAAAGAAAAAGGGACATGAAGACAGTTAAGGGAAAGGGTTAATAGAGATTTTTATGTTTCAAAGAACTCCAGGATATAATTCCACTTCTCCAAATAAGAGCAAATGTCAGTCAATTTATATTGTGAATGAGTTTTAAAACCGCATGATAAACTAAAATTTAGAAACTTTTGGAGTTCTCCTATCAGACACTTTCTACACCACCACATACAAAGCATGCAAGCCTACTGAAAGAGTTGATTCAAAGGAGAAGAAAAGAAACTCTGTTAGCAGTCACCAACAGTTTGGGGCTCTGTAAATACAGCTGTCAACCAAACCAAAGGACAATTTTTAAATGCACTAAGAATGGAATGGAGAGTTGGTCATAAACTGTTCTTAATGACCGCACCTTAATAAGATCATTACTTCTAACCCTGAACTAAAAGTTACAAATGATTTTCACTATTAAAATTATCTAGTGTGTAGCAATTAAGTGCACAAGCATTGGGACCAGACTACCTAGATTCAAAATGCTGGCTCTTCTGCTTAATTACTCTGAGCAAATGAATCTAACTCTACCTCGGTTTCCTTACCTGAAAAAATGGAGATTTTAGTAGTATCTACCTTAAGATTGTTTAGAGGAATTAATTTTTTACTAAACAGTACATTTTATAAGTGTGTATTATCATTATTATCTAAACATCCTTATAAAAAGTAACCCAAGCTCAACTACATCTTCTAGTTTGCCTAAAGCATTAGCTAAGATAATTCGATGTATTAAAATCAGTAAGCCCCTTCCATATTAGAAAAAAATCACCAGGCAAAATATATATTTCTCAACTCAACAGAACAAATTTTATATATTTTTAATTCTTCACATTCTAATCTTTCTACTTCTAAAACAGGTTGGTTTTCCTTTATATATCACTATTTGGGGCATTTTGGGGTTTTTTTCTGGCCTTTTTAACATTGAAAGTTTTCATAAAAAGTAAAGAAAATGAAAACTATGTCTATAATCATGCTTTGTTTACTAAATTTTTATCTTTTTTCTATTTAACATTATATTTTCATGTTAAAAACCTCTTATCAACCTAATTTTTGATGATCATAAAATTCCATTATAAGGATTTAGAATAGTACTTTAAACCATGCCTCCTCTGTAAGCTATTTATGTTGTTTCCAATTTTATACCATTACAAATAATACTGTGATGAGCATGTAAACATTTTAAAAAGATTTTCAAAAGGATACATTTTTGTCTTTATTTAACACTTTATAGGAACTTGATGCTAGGAAAACCACAGGATAGTAGGGAGAAGACCTTGGGGGTAAAACAAGCTGAAAGTAAAATACACTACCAATGCAAGAACAACTGTTTGAAAGCTCCTGAACGACTGCATAAACTCAGATTCCAATATAGACTATGGAGTTCTCTTTCACACTTTCTATGTAAATTGAGGTAATTTTTTGCCTCTCCTTGATTCTGCTTGTTTTAAAATATACAATCAATCAATCAATAACTAAATAACTAAATAAAAGATACTATTCACATGAGAAGTTATGGTTAAGACAATTGACTGGAGTCAGACAGACATGGATTCAAAATTCCTACTCCACTACCAACCAACTGTGTGACCTATGGCAACTCATCGAGCCTCTCTAAAATTCAGTTTTCTCATCTGTAAAATAAGAATAATAACATCTATCTGACAGATTTGTTATAAAGATAAATAATATCCTATTTTAAATTCTTATAGTAAATACACAAATAGTATCTCATCATTGTAATCATTTTCACTGTTCCTTTAGGTGATCTGAAAGATATCATAAACATACATGTGTGGTTTGTGTATAAATTTTTGGCTTAATCTACAGATTATAATGGCACAGGTGCATATTTACAAACTGCTGCATCATATAATTAGCTTTTAAAGTATTATTCAGTCTAAAAAGCTAATTGTCACAATATAGAGAAATGAAAACCTTTACAATGGCCCTCATTAGGGTAGTAAAAGAGGATTTAAATAACTTCTTAAAAGATTAATAGTTTTAAAGGTATCATAAACATGAATTTTGCTGTTTATAGCATATATCATTGAAACTTTCTCTTGAGACAATAAATTCCTGATTAGGTCTTTTTCACATGATTAGGAGGTCAAATATATTTTTAAAGATGCTGTCTAAAAAAAAAAAAAAAAGATGCTGTCTAAGTGAACCAAGAGTAATTTATAAACTAGAGTAACATTATTTCCTCTAGATTTTTTTTTCTTACAACTATTTGGTAATACAAAAAGCAGAAAAGGAAAATGCACCAGCCACCATTATATATATTTTATTAATCAAAGCAATGGCAATTAATCCTTTAGATGATTTGGCCAGCTAAGACACTATTTGTAGAGGCCTACACTGAATTTTGCTGTTACTTAACAATCATCTAGGTGACTTCAGGCAATAACCAAGTATTTGTAGATAGCCAAGAAGTTTTGTAATATGTTGTTTCAGGAATTTAAAAATAAATCAAGTCCTGAGTTGATAAAATACTGAATATATTTTTGAATTTTACTTTTTACATCACATTTGGTATAGCAGATAAAACATTTATCTGAATTAAAAATGGAAAAATGAGTTTCAAAACTTTTTTAGGAGTTGGTCTATCTGCCAAGTATAATGCTAACATCTAAGAAAAGGATAGAAAATTTTTTTTCTAGCCAAAGCAATTTGCAGAAGAGATTCCCAATTAATTTACAATTTTGAATCCTAGTGATAACTATCATAATAATAAATAAGTACAAAGACTGACAGTAAAGTCATACTAGTGGCACATAAAAAACCCAACTACTATAGCACAATATTAAACAATAGAATGAGGTTTTTATTTAAACACTTTTTCTGAATTTATGGTTTATATGGCCCCTTTTAAATACAATCCCCAACTGCAGGTTAAGTGACCCAAGCAGTAACTAATCCACATAAACTGAACAAACATCATACACACTTTACTTGGAGTCAAGATCCTTTGTCAGCTTGTTCTAACAAGCGGCAGATAGCAGCAAATGATAAATATCTTTGATTCAGTCAGTAGTTGGCTTACTGAGAAAATTCAGAAAGTGCTGAGTAAAATCACTTTCTATTTCAACCAATCTTCCCAGCCTCACTGAGTTTCCTCATTACTCTAGGCCCCACATTTCGCTTGACCACTGCAGATTGCAATAACCCCTATACCTTACCCTTCATTTTCTGCAGATGTGGATTTAGGCCATCAGTGTTCAAATTTTCAACTTCAAAGTGATAAAGCCTATAAATCATTTATCGATCTCCCATTACTCTCCCAACAGTGATTACTTCTAACCTTTACATCTCTCTTCAAACTTCCAATTTTTCATCACTACCGAATCATAGTTAAAAGCAGACAAGCTTGCCTCTTCTGACGGCACTTTCTGAAGATAACTGCATTAAGTGTAAATTTTCTTACAGAATTCTCTTATTTTCATTTCTATTCTTCAACAGGCCCACATATATCTTTGTAACATTCCCTTCAATCTTACAGAAAAAGCTGCTCTCCTCCTGACCAAAGCTAACAACTCTACCTACAGTTCACTCCTTCCCATCCAGACAAAGCCTCATAAAAAGAGGGTATTCTTTTTCACTCTTTCTGGAACTTTAAATCTCTTAATCTCATAGAATCTGTTCTTTCACCATCTTCAGTTTTACAAAGAAATTTTTTCTGACTCATGAAATCATTCAGGTCATCTGAATCTCATCTATTTTGCCACCAAATACCATCCTCCATTTCAACTTCCTTCCTATTCCTCTCCTTATCAGTATAGTAAAATGGTGTTGAAGGTAATAACACTCAACTGATCGCACTGTTCTTTCTCTTCTACTTTTCTTCCATCATCTTTTGTTGGCTCCCTATGGCATCTGTTGCTACTGGTCACATACTCCTTGACAGACTCTCCTAATGCATCATCTTTAACATTACACTTCCCTAGTTCTCTTACTCTTTAGGTACTTCCTTCTCTGTCCCCCTACTCTTCTCATTTTCATATGCCACCTTCAGCACTTCTTAACACTTCCTCTCTCCTGAATTGACTCACTCATATCTTTTATTCTGCCCTGTGATACACCATGCTCTTTCCCAGACATTAATAACATCTTCAAGACAGCTCAAGCTCTACCCAAGTGAATCCTGTGACTAAGCCACACTTTCTTCCTCAAAATTTTAGAGCATTTATTCATTGTTTTCTATTATATAATGGCTTCCTATCTTTCCTATCTGTGTTTTTTTAAAACCTAGATTTTAAGTTTTTTGGTAGGAACCTTTTCCTTTTATTTTAAAATATTTCTCAATATACTGAAAACAATTCTGAACACAGAGCAGTCAGTCACATACTTTACAGCTGTATAATTAGTTTATCTAAGAAACAAAAGACATTACAACAAAAATTAATTTATATTACTTGTAAAATATTTATAATTGTTGCTATTTTAACTGTAGTCAAATAATCCTGTGGGTACTTTTTCCTACCAATTTCCATATTTTTCACATATTCATGGGGGCATGGCCGATTTGCCCATTTTATTTCTTTTAAGATGTCAATTTTAGTTTTAAAGTAAATATGTAGCTACTATGTCTAAAAAAGATCTTACATGTAAAACATCTGATAACCAAAGCATAGTCAGTGACCTAATCAAAACATACTAGAGAGGCTAAAATCTGGGAGGATGAAGAGATAAGCCAAGCTTTTTTCTCAGTATAATTAATCATATTTCTTAGGTTGCTGTTTTGCCCAGTATATATAGATGAAAAGGGAAGTGAAAGGTAAAGAATTCTTGTAAACTGAATCCGTGGGCTGTGCCCAATCATTTTATATATGTAATGACTCAGAAATAAAGCTCATGCAACTTTCTGAGGTAGACATTATTATTTCCATTTTACAGATCAGACACAGAGAGATTAAATTACTTATCCAAAATGACTCTAATTACTAAAAGAGCTAAAACGCAAACCGAGGACTACCTAAATTCAAAATCTGTGCTCTTTCTACTATACTATACTTCCAAATTTATGTTTGAATGTTAATAAATTATAACACCACCTAGATTTAGTTTTCACAAAAGCTAAACATTTAAGAACAGACATAAATATATTAATTTTGTCTTGTTAAAGGTTAATAATAATTTAATATTTCAACGGTAGGTTAAATATTGATTTTTAAAAATTATATGAATGATACGTACTTACTACAAGGAATTAACTATGAAACAATGCAAAGTATAAAGTACTAAACAATCTTAATGGCTGTGAACCAGCCTCCACAGAAAGTAAATCTAGTTTCTTAATTATCTTCTAGGCCAAGGCACTTTAATTAGCATAATGTATGTGTTAGCTATCAAGTGATAAGTCAGTAAAACCAAGCCTCCTATCCCCCCAAAAACCTAGCATAGGATCTATAATTTATTCAGAGGTACTACAACCAAATCCCATTAAACTGGAAACAAACAGCGATCAGATGTTAGGCAGTCTGGAGAAAATAATAATTGGATCCCCAATATCTACTCTCTTCAGTTTGTTTTCGGACAGCCAAGTGCCCAGCAAAAAACTACAATTCCCAGCATCCCTTTATGTACAGATGGCCTATATAAACAGTCATTGGGTAAGACTTTCAACAAAATTCTTTAAAAGGATCTGACTCAGCTGGAAGGCATACCCTTTTTTGCCATTTCCCCCATTTCTTCCATATATTCTGACTAGAAGGACATTTTTATAGAATGCTAGCAGCCATTTTGTAACCAAGAGGGCATCTTGAGGATGAAAGCCATGCAGTAAGGAGGTAGAGAAGAAAAAAAAGATGTCTGGGTTCATTGCCATGTCTTAAAACAGCCAGAGCAGCTCTGGAGTCGTATGCCTGGACTTTATATTAGAGAAAAGGAAATCCCTATCTTCTTAGGTCATTGTTATGCCAGGGTCTCTTGTACTAGCAACCCAAAGCAACTTCTCATTGGAAGAAGCAAAACAAATAATTCATTGCAGTGGTCTTGGATAGGGCAAACACAAAGAATATTTCCCAAATCAGTGCTCCTATTAAGAAAGATGCTAAGGGCTTCCCTGGTGGCGCAGTGGTTGAGAGTCCGCCTGCCGATGCAGGGGACACTGGTTCGTGCCCCGGTCTGGGAAGATCCCACATGCCACAGAGCGTCTGGGCCCGTGAGCCATGGCCGCTGAGGCTGTGCGTCTGGAGCCTGTGCTCTGCAACAGGAGAGGCCACAGCAGTGGGAGGCCCGCATACCGCAAAAAAAAAAAAAAAGAAAGAAAGATGCTAAGAGATGTACTGTGGATTCTGTAGTTAAATTGTCAAATAAATTAAAATGATAAACAGTTGGCCATCTGTAACCACAGGTTCCACAACCACAGATTCAACCAACCTCAGATGGAAATTATTTGGGAAAAAAAAAATTATAGAAAGTTCCAAAAAGCAAAGCTTGAATTTGCTGCATGCTGGCAACTATTTGCATTGTATTTACAATGATTTACACAGTATCTACACTGTATTAGATAGTATAAATAATTTGAAGATGATTTAAAGTATATGGGAGGATTTGTGTAGGTAATATGCAAATACTATGCCATTTTATATAAGGGAATTGAGTATCCACAGCTTTTATATCCATGGGGGTCCTGGAATCAATCCTATGGAGAATATGGAGGGACGACTGTATACATAATCATCTTGGAGATTCATAAGGTATATTAGTATATTAAAGGTTCTAAAAGGGTGCGCAAAATCAGTCAGGATAAACGTCTACAAAAACTTACTAAAGAATTTTAGGTTATAGGTTTCCCTGGTGGCGCAGAGGTTGAGAATCCTCCTGCCAATGCAGGGGACACGGGTTTGAGCCCTGGTCCGGGAAGATCCCACATGCCGCAGAGCAACTAAGCCCGTGCACCGCAACTACTAAGCCTGCGTTCTAGAGCCCGCGAGCCACAACTACTGAGCCCACGCTCCTAGAGCCTGTGTTCTGCAACAAGAGAAGCCACGGCAATGAGAAGCCTGCACACCGCAATGAAGAGTAGCCCCTGCTCACATCAACTAAAAGCCCGCACGCAGCAACAAAGATCCAATGCAGCCAAAAATTAATTAATTAATTAAATTAAAAAACAAAAACACATACCCTTTAAAAGAAAAAGAAAACAATTTTAGGTTATGTTACACAACACTCCTAGGGGCATAGCAACATAAGATTCACAAATATTAAGTAATATATCTGTGTGACTGTGAACAATGTACATTTAAACATACTAGAATTTATGTACTTGATAGTGTTAACTTTCAAAATAGACACTTTGGGAGGATAGATACCTTTGTCCTCAAACACAATATTATTAGAGATATTTCTGGGACTGTCTTTCTAATCATGTTTACAGTCCTATTTTAAAAATCACTCCTTTTACTTTATAATCATTTTTCATTTTAATTGAAATTATTAAATCCTCCTAAATCATTCACCTTTCTAGATCATGAATATATTATTTAATTGAATCAAACCTATTCTCAAAGAAGAGATGTGCCACTACAAAGGATCTTCAAAAACAACATGCCATATGCTCTAAAAAGTAACTCCAAAACAGGAGATGTGTAGGGTTCTAAAAATGAGTCGTTTTGGGAATTCCCTGGGGGTCCAGTGGTTAGGACTTGGCACTTTCACTGCCATGGCCCACATTCAATCCCTCGTCAGGGAACTAAGATACCACAAGCCACGCAGCATGGCCAAAACAAAAAAAAAGGGTAGTCTGAAGAGGATGACATTTATTTTCACAAGTTCCACGAAGTGTGTGAAAATTAGGCACAGGTTACATATATCAACAAGCCCAAGTAATGAGTGGAAGAAACAGAAACATGCAGCCCAAGAAACAAAGTAGGGCCATAAACTTTGAAACAAAAAAACATATTTAAGTTCATATATTACCTTTACCCAGGGTATTAAATAAATAAATAAATAAATAAATAAATAAAAACTTATAAATAAGAGTATACCAAAAATAATAATAGCTAATATTTATTAAATACTTAGTATGCATTAGGCACTGCTCCAATTGCTTACATGTTTTAATGAATTAATCATTTAGTCCTTACAACAATCCCATAAAAGAGGCCTGGTAATTCTCCTTATTTTGTAGATGAAAAATCCACAAGGGTTTTCCACAGAGAAAATTTCCACAAGGTCACAGAGCTTATATATCAGAGTCAGAAATTAAAACTCAGGCAGCCTGGCTCCAAAGTCTAGGGTCTAAATCCCATGCTATACTGTTGTCTCTAAATCAAAGAGGAATGGTCAACACAAATGCACAGCTGCATCTAAAAACAATTCATATATATTCAGATCAGTACCCATGTTTGTAAAGTTTTACATATGCTTTAATTTTTACCTTTACAGCTGTTCCGTGCCAATATATCCTGTCAATAGATTGGCTTACTTGGCTTGAACTCAGATGATTAAATATATGTGGCCACAGACTAATCCATTTATCTGCTATCTTGGAAATGTGCCCTCTCTGTGTATCACCAGTGCCTAGTACAGCGCCCGGCAGAAAACAGGAATTCAATGTACGTTTACTGAATACAGAACAATTAAAAGGGGGGCTGTCCAGGGCTGCCCTGGTGGCAGCAGTTGTTAAGAATCTGCCTGCCAATGCAGGGAACAAGGGTTCAAGCCCTGGTCCGGGAAGTTCCCACACGCCGCGGAGCAACAAAGCCTGTGTGCCACAACTACTGAGCCTGCACTGTAGAGCCCGCGAGCCACAACTATGGACGCCCGTGTGCCCAGAGCCCGTGCTCCACAACAAGAGAAGCCAATGCGATGAGAAGTCCGTGCACCACAACGAAGAGTAGCCTCCCACTCGCCACAACTAGAGAAAGCACGCACGCAGCAAGGTAGACCCAACACAGCCAAAAATAAATAAATAAAATAAAATAAATATATTTTTTTAAAAATGGGGGCTGGCCATCAGAATATGGTTAGATCAGTCCAGATTCATCATTACAGCTACTAGAAAAACACTCAACTGGCTTGGTTTACCAACAGTGATTCTTTAATATCCCTTTAGGTGGAAGAACAATATCATCTATTTTTTAATTAAATTTCAGTATCTCAGTACAATCTTAAAACACCCTTGAAGTTAGATGAAGTCTTGATGTACACACATAAACATTGAGAAAGATTAAGATGAAATCTTAGTTTTAAAATGTAGCTCTGGGGCTTCCCTGGTGGCGCAGTGGTTGAGAGTCAGCCTGCCGATGAAGGGGACACAGGTTCGTGCCCCGGTCCGGGAAGAGCCCACATGCCGCGGAGCGGCTGGGCCCGTGAGCCATGGCCGCTGAGCCTGCGCGTCCAGAGCCTGTGCTCCGCAACGGGAGAGGCCACAACAGTGAGAGGCCCCCATAACGCAAAAAAAAAAAAAAAAAAAAATGTAGCTCTGTTTGGTCTTCAGCTATATAATGAGTATGACATATTATGTGATAACATTAAAATAGTTTCTTTTATTTAAAAATTGAAGGAAATTCCCATTAAATTTTAATAATGGAAAATAATATAGTCTAGATTTTTTCCTTGTAAGTGTAAGAATTATATAACTATGACACTGAAGGATATGTTGGCTTGAATTACAAATAAAACAGCAATACTGCCAGGTACTGTGTAATAACACATATACTATCTGTTATTTATTTCTGTATACCTCAAAGCAGTGCCAGAATTTCAAAGTTCTGATTGAATTCAACTGACTGGTACATATCCACAATATAGTTTTAGCTGGTTTCGATCTGATAATTGAATATTCCTAAATTATATTTATTGTATATTTAAAAAAATTATAAGTTATTTTGCTCTTTCTAATCTAAGAGTTGTTTTTTATTTTATTTTATTTTATTTATTTATTTATTTAATTTGGTTGCACCGGGTGTTATTTGTGGCATGCAAATTCTTAGTTGAGGCATGCATGTGGGATCTAGTTTTCTGACCAGGGATCGAACCCAGGGCCCCTGCAGTGGGAGCTCACAGTTTAAACACTGTACCACCAAGGGAAGTCCCTAAGAGTTGTTTTTTAATTGAAGTATAGTTGATCATTTTTTAAAAAAATGAAACACCTATTTCAGCTTTCATGAAGTACAGCCATAAGGATACATTTTAGCTTTTGTAAATTTTCACACAGTACTTAGAAAACTGGTATATGTTGCATCTGAATCATCGTGTGAAGCTCATTCCTTCACTTCTAGAAACTAGCATCAGAGTCAAATCAAAATAGACTGGGTGAAGAATGAATTTAATCAATATTACGTTCAAATAATCCTATGAAATTACATCTCAGCAAAGTCAAGAATATGAAAGACATTGAGAGAATGAATTTGTCATTCAAAACATTACAAATAAGGGAAACTCCTGTGTCAAAACACTATTTCTTTTTACTTCAACATTATATTTTCCAGAAGAGATATCTGACTACACTAAGACCTAAAATAAATAATCCCTTAATAGTTTAAATGTTTATTTTAAAAATTACACTTTTCTAGAGAAAGTGCTTAAGTAATACTTAAGCAGTTCTAAGAGTAACTAAGTTTCTTAAAAGGGTTCTCTTCTTTTAAAAAATTCTCAGGCTCTTTCTTCCTAAAAAAAAAAAAATACACCAACTTAGAATATTTTTAACACATTCTCAGATTATATAATCATTCTAACCTTAATTTAAGTTATTCAACAAGAATGTTTCATTTTTGTTCCACAACTACATAAGAAATAAGAGGAAAAGCATTAAAATATGAAAATGATACAGAATACAAAACATTCCATCAGACATCCTTTCAACAAAATAACTCTCAACATCTTGGATGCAAATTTTTCTGAACTGAGTAGTTAAAAAAGCATGTGTTTATGTTAAAAGAAATGAACAATCTATCAATAAGGAAAAAAAGAAGGAACGCTTTTAATTAAAAATAATGTTTCCATTTCTACCCACTTTAGTTTCTACTCACAACACAATAAACCAATAAAGAAAACTTTGATTTTTTTTTTAAGGTGCTAAGGGGGGTGGTGCAGCTGAGATGAACTACATGTACAGTTTCTTCGAAGCTGTGCATCAGTAGTTAACAAGTGACAAACACCATTAAAATTCACGACATAGTGTTAGCTTTCAACCATCTCAAACTGCTTAGGAACCTCATTTTTGTTGAAGGGAATGCTTTCTTGTGGGAAGAAATAGTCTCAGGACTTCCTTGGTGGCGCAGTGGTTAAGAATCTGCCTGCCAACGCAGGGGACACGGGTTGGAGCCCAGGTCCGGGAAGATCCTACATGCCGCGGAGCAACTAAGTCTGTGCACCACAACTACTAAGCCTGCGTTCTAGAGCCGGATAGCCACAACTACTGAGCCTGTGTCCCACAACTACTGAAGCCCGCGTGCCTGGAGCCCATGCTCCACAACAAGAGAAGCCACCTCGATGAGAAGCCAGTGCACTGCAACGAAGAGTACCCCCGCTCGCCGCAACTAGAGAAAGCCCACACGCAGCAACAAAGACCCAACGCAGCCAAAAATAAATAAATAAATAAAAATATTTTTTAAAAAAAGAAAAGAAATAAAGTCCCTCATGCAACTCTATGTTCAAGTTAAAACCAATAAGACGGTTTTCTGTTGGAAAATTCAATTGTACCATATGGTAACTAAGAGTCTCCATTTGTAAAAGAAAAAAAAAAGCTTCCCCAGATAGAAAAACCTTGAATCAAATTCCAACACTTAAGTTGAAATGATGACTTTCTCTATTTCCTGAAACTGTTGTAGTACACAAGAGCAATTAAGCCGTTGGCTGGATTCAGAGCATACTGATATAAATGATAAACATAAGGACACTCAAGTTCCTCCTCTCAGTTAACTTTGAAAAGGAAAACCTCACAACTAGGTACAAGGAATTGAGGAAAGTGTTAAAAATGTGATATTTCTCCTCACTTAAAAAAAACTATCAAAAATAATATATTTTAAATTATAAATCTAAAGGAAATGACTATATATATCATATTTACCTCATTTCAGATGATGGGAAATTGTAATACAAATTTCCAAACCTTTAGGTAATACAGAAGTTTCTGTGATGATAGAAATATTCCATATCTGAGCTGTTCAAAACAGGGGCTACTAGCCACAAGTGGCTACTGAGCACTTAAAATTTGGCTAGTGGGGGGAGGGAAGGACTGGGAATTTGGGATTAGCAGATTCAAACTATTATATATAGGATGGATAAGCAACAAGGTCATACTGTTTAGCACAGGGAACTATATTCAATATCCTGTGATAAACAATAATGGAAAAGAATATGAAAAAGAATATATGTATAACTGAGTCATTTTGCTATAGAGCAGAAATTAAACACAACATTGTAAATCAACTATACTTCAACAAAAAAT
This sequence comes from Globicephala melas, assembly GCF_963455315.2. Classification (NCBI taxonomy): domain Eukaryota; kingdom Metazoa; phylum Chordata; class Mammalia; order Artiodactyla; family Delphinidae; genus Globicephala; species Globicephala melas. Next base: position 103,475,171 of record NC_083318.1, on the reverse strand, counting down.
TTTTTTTTAATTTGGCTAATGGGAATAAGGAACTGAATTTTAAGTGATAGCTAATTAAATTAGTTTAAATTTAACCACATGTGCAGCTCTAAGGAACTGGAGGGAAATATTTATACCTTAAATTCTGATTCAAATAGTAAAAATCCTGTAGATGGGCATATACATAGTTGCTTCTGAAACATATTTATTTTTTTTTAATTCCTGTGATTTATGTAGAGGAAAATACCAAAACACAACATAAAAATGTTGCTGCATTTGTGGGAATCAAATTTTCTATATTCACCTTCTAGAGAGGACTAGAATACTGGTTTGTAAGTTGGCTCCATGTTGTAATTTCTTAGGGCGCTTCCAAAAATAAGGATGTGTGGGTCTTACTACCAAAGATTCTGGTTTAATTGGTCTGAATTGAGTCCTGGGCATAAAGATTTTTAAAACCTACCCAGGTGACTCTAACATGCAGCCAGAGTATCACTAAACTAGAAAGAAAATAAGAAACTGTTAAGTATAGATGCAGTGTGCAACCAAAGACATTTCTTTGCTGGTAGGCAAAGAGGGCCTTCCAACAACACAGATTCAAGTCAAAACCCCTGAGGGCTCTGGTGTGTTACATGTTCAGGAATGATTTGGGTGTACAATCATAAGTTTTTGCTATTATTGAATGTTATTCAATTATGTAAACGAGATTAGAAAGGAAGGAAATAAACTAAATACTGAGTGTCAATTTGCACTTGCCACTTTTGCATATATTATTTAATTTCATCCCCAACATACCTTGGGAAGTAGATATTATTAAATTATTTAAAGATGTGGAAAGTAAATTTAAAGATGTTCTCTAGGATTTGGACACATGTTTCTCTGACAGTAAAGTCCACATTCTATATACTACAGCAGAATTCTCTCTGAGGAAGTTTGTTTCAATAAATTTTCATACTGGAATCAAAGAAAAATAAAGAAAAAGCAGGATTCAGTGGTGGAGCACAGGATAAGGCAAACACACTTAAACAGGTGCTTAAACCAGTTCCTGTATTTCCTAAGCACCTGATAGCAAACCCGGGGAAAAACATGTTCATCTGTGGTTCAAATCTACAGCAGCCTCAACACTAGACCATTTAGAAGTTGCTGCCTTTCTATCCTAAGAAGTTAAGTAATTGGTCTCCTACTGCCTCACAATCTATTAGCTATAGTCATACATTCTTCATACAGGATAGAACAGTATGCTTATTCACAGTGACTGACACTAAACAAGAATAAGACAGGGGTCTTAAAGATATTTTCATTTTGCCCCCTAGACTCACAGGATTACTGGGATTACTCCTCGTGGAGTAGTTTACAGACCACAGTTTTGATGTGACATGCTTACAGTGACTATGTAACTTTAACTTAGATCATTGAAGTTCTATATTAATTACTCATTAAAAGCTTTTTAAATCCAGTTCCTGGGTTGTTCAACCTATCTTAATTTTCAAATTAAGAAAAGTTGTCAGTGGAAAAAATTGGAAATCCAGAGCAACAGACCCTCACCCTTCCCATCAGCACTAATCCTTCTATTCTGAGACCCAATATCCTTTCTCCTTTTTCAGGCTCCAGCAGTGTAAAGGGACATTAACTCAAATGAGTCACACTTGGTTACATCAGAGGCCTGAGAGGAGAAAACCTTCAATTCTCTATTCTAATTAATGGCACAGACTTCTCCCAAAGCATATTCCAAAATAAGAAAATGTTGACAAGAGTAACTCCTAAAATGCACAGGCTTGGAGTATGGCAGTGTTTCCTTTCTATTTCAATTGGTATTAATCACAATTTAATTATACCACAAAAAATATTTTGTAGTTTATTTAATAATGTCAAACTCTTGTCAAAAAAAGAGAGAGACCATTGTAAAGCAATTATACTCCAATAAAGATGTTAAAAAAAAAAGAGGAAGAAGCTGCAGCAGCTTATTCTCAGTAGTCCCTTTCTCTAGCTCATTTGGAATGGGCAATAAGATGAGCTGGAAAAATACATACTCAATTGATATAGGGGAAGTTACAATGCCCCTCATCCAATCCCTGACCTATTAAAAGCAGAATAAAGCAAGGATTTGACCTGTTTTTCTTAATTAAAAAATACATAAATTCCATTCATTTCAAGATTGATACCTATCATCTACCAAAAACAATTAGCCAATTCTCACATTCACTTCCTGCATTTGAGGCATGCCTCCAGAAAAACATAATGTAAGTTTTACAACTTTTGACCCCACCATAGTATCAAAATCCATCTTTGCAATTGACACTGGTTTTAATGGTTTGTGTATGTGTGTTTATTGTGACATGAAAATCTATTTATAAATATTTTCAGATGCTGGTAATCACCCTCCAAAAAACAGCAGGCTTTACATGCAAGTAAAAGTTTTGGTGGGACAAATGTAAATTCAAACCTACATAATAGATTTTTTTAAAACGTTCTTGTATCAACTATACTCCAATAAAAATTAAATAAATAAAAAATTTTTTAAAGTTCATGTAAAAGTGAAACACACTTCAAATTAGTTCCTTTTCTTAATAACTAACCCTAGATATTTTTTCTATTTTTAATTCCACCTTCCATCCTACCATCTCGCCAACACATACTTCCACAAGGCCTCTAGAACATCAAAGTTAGAATACAAAGTTATTATGAAAAAACTATAATAAACTTAAGATTGGACAATAAAGCAGTCAATTCGCCTCTGTATGAATTTACTGAATCAATACATGCATGAACTTAATAAATAATGCTAATGATATTAACATAAGAAATAATTTGTATCATAGCACCAACACAAACAGCCAATGAACAGGAAGCAAGTTTTCACGTTGACCCTCCCAACCCAGTCAACAAGAATTTGGGAAAATACCAACGCTTGTTTCATAATACAACGACTTCCATTTTTTCCCCATCCTTTAGTAAACTCTGTAGATCTAAATTTTAAAATCCTTCTAATTAGTTACCTGCATTCTTCAACCCACAGATCAGGTGTCCTACATTTCATTTAGGTCCCCGCCTTGAAAACAAACCCGATTGCCCCATTTTCTGAGAGGTAAACTCAGCTCCAGGCAGCTCCCCATGAAGTCACCGCGTTTGTTATTTCAAAGATGCAATTAAACGAAAATGACACAAGGCTGTCCAAGAGATTAGTTGGAAGTGTATGGAGGTGTCTATCATATATGTGTAAGGCCATTGAAAACTGTATTGCTGTTAATCTATTTTAGTGGTAATATTTCTCCCCATTCCCCCTTCTCCAGTGTATTCATAACAGAGGAATATTAAACTTTGTAAAAACTTTCTTGCTTCTACCAAACTTTAGCTTTCCAGCTTTCGGTACTACAGTATCTTGTAATGAGTAAAGGAGAGAGGGAGAGGGGTGGTTAGTTCCACTCAGAGAAAAGCAATAAAAGAGCTTGCATCAGGCAGTGTCTCTCCCTCTGCCCCCTCTTCCCTACCACCCAACCCCCTCTTCTCCGAGCCCTTACATATACACATTCTTCTCGGCGGCCTCTAACCACACCATGTCCACAATCATTTACAGAAATTAGAAACAGACTCTGGGAGCCCTTCCCTTAGCACGCACAGAGCAGAGATGTAGTAGCAAGATGGGGCAATGTCACTCTCTATTACCCCACAATCTCTTACCCCCTCTGGGGTTTAATTCCCGAGAATCCGACTTTCCTCCGCGGAGAAGGTGAATCTACCTAATTCACAATAAAACATCATCTCATCCCTCCCCACCCCAGTAACCCCACCCCCACCTAACACACCAAAACACTCCAACCAAAAAAAGTTCCTTCCACCAGGGCAACAGGGTGGATTTTAGGGGTTCGGGCAAAATCAGAGAGAGGAGGAAGAGAGCGAGCGCGGTGCACTTTGTTGGGCACTTTCCGCACACGCAGTCCAGAGCCCAAGGCAGCTCTCGTCCTTACCCGCTCTTCCGGAGACCCGGTCCTACTACTGGAGCGCGGGACGAGGGCTGCGGGGACGCGGCGTCGGGGTGGGCAGCCGGCAGCCCCCGCGGGCGCCCAGAGCCTCCACCTCTTCTTCCCCAAGCGGCTGCGAGCGTGGGCCGAAGGAGCTGGAGAAGGAGCCTGGGGAGGGGGAAAAGAGGAGCAGCATCTCCTCCTCCTCCACGCCTCCGAAACGCCCCTCCAGCCGCGACCCCGGCCGACCGCCTGACCTTCGAGCGCTAGCGCACCCTTCCCGGCCCTCTGCTGCCCCGTACGCCTCCAAGGGCTTCGCCAAACCCTCTGGTGCGGAACGGCTCAACTCCTGCAGCCGGCTCCGAGCGCTGCCGAGGCGGCAGAGGCGGACCGGGAAGCCAGGGAGTGCTGCTCGCCAGCAAGACGGTCTCTAGGGGATGTAATCATGGTGTGTCACCCTCGCCGCGCCGCGGCTGCCGGAGCTACTCGCTCCACTCCGGCTACACCTCACGCGCCCGCACCGGCTCCGCCCAGTTCATGTCAATCAACCCTCCCCGGATTCCCGGAGCACAGCGGATCTCCGACCCCGCCGTCCCCTCGGCCTCATTGGCCCGACGGCCCTCCAGCCCCGCCCCCTCCCTAGGGACAAGGTCGCCGGGGAGACAGGCGCCCAGGTTCCCATGACAACCGGAGCCTTGGGCCTGGCTTTTCGCGTTCTTCTGGCTTGCCAGACGCTCAGGTTGATGGCCTGGCAGCGAAGTTCTTAGCCCCTGCGGGGTGGGCTCCTAATTTCTGGCCAAGTTGAAAATGCAGCCGACCGCCCCCACACTTCCAACTTCAGAAACAGAACTTTGTGGCCCAGCAGAGTGCGAGGGAGAGTGAAAAATGCCCTGCTCTTCCCCTGTCAATCGAAATAACCCCTCCCCCCTTGCCCTCCCTTGCCTCCAGCCTTGTTTCCATATTCCCACCGGGCGGATTTGGGCTTTGAAAGGGTGAGGAGAAGAAGAATGAGAGAAAGAGCAGGGCTGTGCCAGCTCCCTGCAGCAATATAGCGACTTGGAAATGGCGGGGTCAATGAAAACATCTCGGTGAGTATTCCCACAGTTGTAAAATGATCTTCAAAGGTATGGTGGCAACACTTGGTAAACCCCAAATGCCCTCAGGAAAACTCACATTCTCATATTTGTAAAAAAAAAAAAAAAAAGTATAAATTCTTGTAATTTTCCTTCTGAAGCTCAGATAATCCTAAATTTAAAAAAAATAAGTAAAATGTTTGACAAAATGTAATAAAATAAAGGCATCCATTTTTCTATAGGACTGCACATTACAACTTGGCAGAAGTATGTCCTAGCAGCTATGACCCTCCTGCAAGCTAAAAGATTTGGGTTACAACAATTTACAAGGAAGTCTTACTGAGTTAATTTAGTCTTGGACCCCTAATGTTGAGCCCTAGGTGAAACTTAACTTCATGGCTGGTTCCAAAATGGAGAGATCTGAAGCAAAGTTAGAGCTGCAACCCTAGCCCCTGAGGCTGCTGTACACGTATGATGAATGAGGGGATTAATAGTAATGGTTTACCTTTGGCGAGCCTTGAGTTTTCATTATCTCATTTACTAAATGAATATCTGTGATGGATGTGTTCAGTCAAATATGCCTTGCAAATGTGCACTGAATGTGATTACTCACAGCGCTAAACAATAGAAAATGCACAGCAGAATTTTAAGATAAGGGTTCTGCCCTCAAGGAGATAACCACAGAGCCTAAGAAAGAAAACTAGCATTCTTGAAACAATTTGAGATTATAGTTAGAATGTGCAGCCAAACACTGAATGCAGTAGTCAATGAGAGAAAGTCTGTGTTATGTAGAAAGGGCTGGATTAGTCAGATTAAGGAGGAAAGGAATTTAAACTGGGCTTTGAAGGGTAGGGAGTGGGATGAAAGAAGCAAAGATGAAGAAAGACATTTGAAGGAAACAAAGTAAAACCAAAGTGCAACAGCAGGAATAGAGTGGTGAAAGTAAATAACAGTGAGAAGATCAGCCAAGTTGAACTAGAGACAGAAATGAAGGATTGTAGCCCTTTTCCCAGGCTTTCCCCCATTTTCTGAAGTAGTTTTTAAATGTTCTGGTTGAAGTATCAGAGTGGTAAGGTAGAGAGGGAGAGGTAGTTTCGTGAGAATAAAAACCTTCATGGAACATCAGCCGCTGTTTGCCACTGAGAGAAAGTTCATGTATGTATTAGAAAGAAAAGCAACATCCATAATACTTGGAATAACTTGTGAATTCATGTCAGAAAGAAAGTATAAAGAGTATAGTGTTGGAAATTTTCACAAAAGTAGACAAACCACAGTGTTATGAGCAGTTTTCCTTTTTTTTTTTTTTTGCATTAAGACCATTTCAGGTGATTGCCCTCAAGGCTCTTTCACCAGTAATCCTTCTGTTTTGTATGAGCTGAAAGGCTGGTTTTAAAATAAATGGCTGTGATACCAAAATCTGATAAAGTGTACACAAAAGAGAAATCTATAGGTTAATCTCCTTTTGGATATAATATAAAATTAAAATACAATATTAACAATAGAAACTAGAACTACATTACAAATGACATGCCAAAGTTAAGAGGAATTATGCCAGGTATATAAGAATAATTCAATAATAGAAAACTTATTCATATAGTTGACTATATTAATAAGTCAAAGGAGAAAAGCTGTATGTGTTTTAATTGATATTGAAAAGGATTTTGTAAAATCCAGCATCATTCCTTAATAAAAATTTTTAAAGAATATATTTTTATATCAAAGCCAGAAACTTGCTGAATAATGAAACACTGTACTTATTCCTGCTGAAGTCAGGAACAAGGCCAAGAATGCCCACCATCACACCATGTAAGGCAATGACAGCCCATGAAATTAGATATGGAATAGAAACAAGAAATTAAATACTGAAAATGTTAGGATTGTCATCTGTTTGCAAATTATATGAAAACTCCAGGGATCAATAGAAAACCTTTTAGAAGCAATAAAAGATGAGTTAGAGTAACATTTTACATTTTGGTAGACAAAACCAAGAAGTGGTACAAGTTACAGTCATCCTAATACAGATGGAAAGTTTGATAGTGTGCTCTGTTTCTTCACACCCTCACCAACACAGTATCATCAAACTTTTTGATCTTTGCCAGTCTAATAGATACAAAATGCTACCACATTACAGCTATAATTTCCATTCTCTTATGAGCATCTTTTTATATGCTTACAAGCCATTCTATTTTCTGTTATCAAAAATAGTATCCCATGTTTTCTTCTAGAACTTTTATATATAGCCTTCACAGTTTATTCTTTGATCCATATGGAATTTATTTTGGTGGCAGCAGCAGCTATCCATTTGTCCCCCAAAACCTTAAAAGAATTTGGAAATTTTACTACATAACATGTAAAGCTTCTATAGAGTAATAAAATGACAATGAATAAGGAATTTACAAAAGAAGAAATTCAGAAAAGCAATGAATATTTAAAAATAAAACAACTGTATAAATAAAAATTAAAACAAAATGAGATATTTATAACTATCAAATTAGAAAAATACTATCAAATTAGAAAAATACTTTTAAAGACATATCTGATATTGGTGAAAATATGTGAAATAGATATTGTCTCATCATTGTTGGTAGGATTATAAGTTGGCTTATTCCATTTGGGAGTGCAACTGCAGTGTCTTTCATAATTTATAATGTTTATATCCTTTAACTTACTCCATTTTGGAAATTTATCCTATAGAAATATTTATACACATGACCAGAGATATAATCAAGAATATTCTTTGCAGTATTGTTGATAGTCATAAAATTAAAAACAGCTGGAGAGGGTGTGGAGCAAAGGGAACCCTCTTGCACTGTTGGTGAGAATGTAAATTGATACAACCACTATGGAGAACAGTATGGAGGTTTCTTAAAAAACTAAAAATAGAACTACCATATGACCCAGTAATCCCACTACTGGGCATATACCCTGAGAAAACCATAATTCAAAAAGACACATGCACCCCAGTGTTCATTGCAGCACTATTTACAATAGCCAAGACATGGAAGCATGCCTATCAACAGAAGAATGGATAAAGAAGATGTGGTACATATATATAATGGAATATTACTCAGCCATAAAAAGGAGTGAAATTGGGTCATTTGTAGAGACGTGGATGGACCTAGAGACTGTCATACAGAGTGAAGTAAGTCCGAAAGAGTAAAACAAATATTGTATATTAACACATATATGTGGAATCTAGAAAAATGGTACAGATGAACCAGTTGGCAAGGCAGAAATATAGACACAGATGTAAAGAACAAACGTATGGACACTAAGTGGAGAGAGTGGGTGGGGGGTGGCGGTGGGATGAATTGGGAGATTGGGATTGACGTGTATGCACTAATATGTATAAAATAGATTAATAAGAACCTGCTGTATAAAAAATAAATAAAACTAAAAACAAAGTAAATGTCCATAATGGTGGATTGCTTAAATTAACTATGGTCACCCACATATACTACCTATTGACAAAATCAAGTGGCTGTACAGAATGATCTGATTTCTCTTCAAAAGTACTTATATCTATGTATATGGCAAAAGTACTTATATCTATGTATATCTATATCTATGTATATGTATATCTATGTATATGGCATATATGTATATACATACATATATCTATGTATGTATATATGTATATATATACATATATATGTATATATACATATATATCTATGTATATGTATATATCTATGTATATGTATATGGCAAGTACTTATATCTATGTATATGTATATATGTATACTGTTAACAGTGGTTTCTATGAGGATTTTTATTTAAAATCTTCACAAAAAGCATGTTTACTTTTGTTTTTGTTTTTTTTTAATTCACACTCCATTACTTTTATTTATTTATTTGTTTCTTTGTTTATTTATTTATGGCTGTGTTGGGTCTTCGTTGCTGCACACGGGCTTTCTCTAGTTGCGGCGAGCGGGAGCTACTCTTCATTGTGATGTGCAGCCTTCTCACTGCGGTGGCTTCTCTTGTTGTGGAGCACGGGCTCTAGTTGTGTGGGCTTCAGTAGTTGTGGCACGCGGGCTCAGTAGTTGTGGCTTGCAGGCTCTAGACCGCAGGCTCAGTAGTTGTGGTGCACGGGCTTAGTTGCTCCACAGCATTTGGGATCTTCCCAGACCAGGGCTCGAACCCGTGTCCACTGCATTGGCAGGTGGATTCTTAACCACTGTGCTACCAGGGAAGTCCCATGTTTACTTTTCTATAAAAAGCCAACGGGGTTAAAAGGCAAACTGCCAGCTGGAAAATAAATTAGTCATGGGGATGTAGCATACAGCAAAGGGACTATAGTTAGTAATACTCTATTGTACATTTGAAAGTTGCTAAGAGAGTAGATCTTAAAAGTTTTCATCATGAGAAAAAAATTTTTGTAAATTAATTAAATTTAAATTAAATTAAAAATTCAGGGACTTCCCTGGGGGCGCCTCAAAGGTTGAAATGAATTCTAGGCTAATCTAAATCTGTAAATAGCAGTCTTTTTCCAGCTGGCTTCTTATGTTCATCTCAATATAAAATATTTGTATTCTGGCTTGTACTAACTATGCTAGTGTTTTTTTCCACCTTTAAGCCCAGAAACATATTTTCCTTTCTTGCTTACAGAGTAAGGACTGTGATGGGAACTTTGCCCAGGTGAGAATCAGAAGCAAGATAAGTAATCCACCAAAACATGAGCAGGTAATTGGAGCACAAACTCTGACAGTGCTTAAGGAAGACTTTGTGAGGCAGTACTAACACTTCCAAGTGAACCAAGAATTAGCTAGGGAAAAAATGCAGCAATGGAAACCAGATAGGACTACAGTTACCCTCAGGTCCGTTGAATAGGCAGGTTATTTTCTTTTGGTGGTAGCTGAACTCTCTTTAAAATGTGAGAATTCCCCTAGGATGTAGAGTTACATGACAGCAATGGCAAAGATAACTCTAAACATTGGGAGGCAGCCTTGTAGCTCAGTACACTGAAAGAGCACAGCATTTGCACTCAGAAGACCTAAGTACAAATCTTGGCAAGTCACCTAACTTCTTTGAGCATCATTTTCCTCTTTTATAAAGTGAAGGAAATAAGAATAGCTGATATGTTCCACATATAATAGCCTGTAATGTTCTTTCAGTATTCAATAGGATTATATGAAATACACGTATGAAAACGATTTGTGAACTTTAAAGCACTGTTTTAAAAAATCAAATAACAGTAATAACCACAGCTGTACAGATTTTTGGAATTAGTGTTTTAGTGTAAATGAGAAAGAAATTTTACATAATCTCTTTCATTCTGAAGACGAACTTTAGAAAATATTTACTAGGTGCCAGGGCTAGCCAGTCCTATGAAAGGTTAAGTCAGAAAAATTTAATTGTGGTGCTTCTGTATCTTCTGCTTTTCTTTGCCAGCCAGATTCTTGGCTCTTTTCCAATTTCCCCCTACTGGCCCCAAACTGACCAGGGCTTATTAGTTACTCTGATTAGGGCTGGCACCCTGTTAGGTTAAAAGCATTCACCCTACTCCTGCTTGATTTGCCAAGTGCTCTACCTGACTCAAAATATTTCTCTCCCCTGAATGCCTCAGCTGGTAATTCTCACTTTTAGTCACTAATGAGTTAAACTACAAGGTGTTAACTTTAAAAGTGTGAAGCTTTACCATCAAAAGTTTGAAGCTTTACCTTCCAGCTTTCTCTCTTTGCATATTAGTATGATTGATTTATCAGATTAGGTAGTTGTCACTTTAAACCTGGAGGGCGAGAGATACTGGAGAGGTAAATTTTAATTAATGAAGGGGAAGGAGGAATGAGGGGAAGCTAGTTTCATTATGAGTGGAAGAGAAAGAATGAGAGAAAGGAATTTGGTGGGGAAGAGGTATGTGGTATGAGGGTGGCCCTTAGGGCTGATGATACCAAGGGAGAGGATCAGAGAAGTATATGTAGTACTAAAGGGGTGTGGCACTGAAGTCAAACTGCCTAATTCACAATTTTTTCTAGGGCTGGTCCTGTCTGACTCATTTCTACTACTTGTCCTGGCAAGTTATGTAACTGCCTCTTCACTTTGGTTGAAGGGAGTATGGCAAATAAGCACAGCCCTTCTGCTTTTTGAAACTTAGCCATATCTCAACATACACAAAGTAATTTAATGTGAATATGCTGTCATCTAAATCTGACCTACAGGGACTTGCCTTAGGATTCATGACTGTTAATCTTGATTTCTTTGTGTGTTCCCAGAAATGGAAACCAAATCAGAAGTTAAGCTTTCTAGTTTATGTTTTGTCTTAAAGAGGGTGATTTTACACTGTCTGATGAGAGCGAGCTGCTGCACAAGAAAAGGCTTTGTTAGGTGGAATTGGAATGTTTAATAAAATAAAGGATCACTTTGTAAAAAATTTCTCAAAAGTTGATTGCCTTGATTTTTTCATTCTCCCCTGTAATGTCTAAAAGAAAACTTAGGAGGAAAAATGGTCTTATTTATGGAAACTGGTTATCAGTTTAGGGCCAAATCCAGGCTTATGATATCATATAAATGGGAGAAATATTGAACCTGCCACACTTTACAACCACATGAAGAGAGGAAATTTGTCTTGGAGAACTGAAGCTAAGCAGTCCTTTGGTTCATCTAAAAAGTGTAAGTAGGGAACTGTAAAAAATTATACATATATAACTTAGGCATTTTACTTTTACTAAAAACCTATCATTATGCATTCATTAGCAAATCTTTTGATGCTGGGTCAAGGCCTTTCTGACCATGAATCTGCTGTTTAGAGTTCCAGGTTGTCTTTTTTACATAAACCCTTCTCAAATGCAAAATCTACAATTTTCTGTTTTGTTTTTTGTTAAAGGAAACACAGAACCTAAGGATACTCATGAAATAATATGACTTAGAGTATTTCTATATTTGTATAATATATTCCAGTTTTCTTGCTTCTGGTAATTTGTGGCAGTAATTTGCCTTTCTTTTCTTTTTTTTTATTACTTATAATTATTTCTTTTTGTTTTGTTTTATTATATTTTTTTACCTTATTTTAAGGATGGGTATTCTTATTTCTGTAAACATGTCATTTCAATTTTCATAGGATTTGCATCAAATCTGTAGACTGCTTTGAATAGTATGGACATTTTAATTTTTTAATGCCTTCCAATCCATGAACATGAGATGTCTTTCCACTTATTTGAATCTTCTTTATTTCTTTCAGCAATGTTTCAGCCTCCTTTCTGTAGCACTCAACTTTTTAAAATTGTTGTAAAATATACATAACATAAAATTAACCACTTTCAACTTCATTTGCAATAGGAAAAATATCTTTTATACTTAATAAAGTATATAAAATTTAAATTACCTAATTACATTAGCAAGAATAACTAACATTAAGAGTTTGGAAAACTAAAACAATTGATTTTTATGTAAGCTTCATAAGGGCAGGATTTTTGTCTGTTTTATTCCCTCCTGTGTCCCTAACTGCTAGAACGATGCCTGTCACATAGTAGGTACTCAGACACTATTAAGGGAATGAATGGATGGCTCTTGGTAGTTGTTAACAGCTGGAGGAAGGATAAATGTGTGTATACAATGATATAGCCCATTAGTAAACCTCAAAAGGCCACAGACCTCAGTCTGTGTGTCTTACAGAGGGAATAGAGAACATTAATCTCGTGGTTTGACTAAGTGAAGGTCATTTAATAGCACCTCTATTTTACTTTGAAAAATTCCCGTGTAATGCTGAGCACAGTCTCTTATACACAATGTCTTCAGAAAATATTAATCTTTGTTGATGGTTGGTTGATATCACTCTACTGAGGGAGGGAGGCACAAGAGGCCTGTTTTGGGGGGGAAAACAAAGAGCCAGGGTGGTTAATTTGATATTATCATGAATGAAGTTAAAGTTTGTATAGTTTTGGTAAAACCAAAGTCTTGATAATATTTGCACTATATGTGCAAAAACTGTTGCTTAATTTTGTCTGTTTCATACGACTATTGTAAATCATATATTGAAAATCCTATGTTTATATTAGTAATATGGCATCTAGCCCTTGAAAATAATATAATTTTATAATGTACTTCTAACAACATAAACAAATATGTATTAGCTATTTTGCCTTGGACATTTAAGTTTGTTCTTCCCAATAGGGATTGTTTTTGACTTTGAAAGAGCTAGAGATTACTTTTGGTTTATTTTTCTATTTTTTCATAAATGGATTGGATATTTGTTATTACTTTCACTTTCACAGTTGATAAATATTTCTTGTACTTTTGAAGAGAAAGGAAAAAACTTTCAGATTTACTATGATGCTCCTGAGAATTCCTATTATACTTGACACCTGATTAATGATATTTTAACAGAAAATTAATTTCTATTTGGGCATCAGTTCTGCAAATCTTTTGGTTCACACACCACTTCAGGGTTTGAAGAGCGATTTACCATGTTTTCATAATTTCTAGAAATTTATCAGTGCCAACTAGTAACATATAAGAACATTCAGTTCAACTGTTATGTTATGCTTTTATTCCTATTAATAATGATTTTTAAAATTGATAGTCTCTTCAAAGCTACAGATATAGATTGTATAAAGAATTTCAAATTCTTACATCTCAATCTTCACCAAATAGCACACATACACATGATGACAAACAACTCAAAGAAAGACAAGTTGGCTACACAAAACTGAACAAGAGTGAACATACAAATTTGTTCAGACAGAACACCCATTTGGGGGGATTTCATGTGACTGAAATATCATTGATGGAGTTTTGATAAAGTGCTTGCTGTTTTTCTTTGTTTTCAATTTCCTGCTTGTGACTATACATAATTTTCACGGAATAATCTTGATTTAATTTTCATAATTAGAGAGCTGATAAAATCTATATTTTACAGTTCTTATAATTTTTTTTTTTTTTTTTTTTTTACAGACTTCAAAATGAATCTCAGGACTTCCCTGGTGGTGCCGTGGTAAAGAATCTGCCTGCCAATGCAGGGGACACAGGTTTGAGCCCTGGTCCAGGAAGATCCCACATGCCACAGAGCAACTAAGCCTGTGCACCACAACTACTGAGCCTGTGCGCCTGCAGCCTGTGCTCTGCAACAAGAGAAGCCACCGCAGTGAGAAGCCCGCTCAACATAATGAATGAGTAGCCCCCCTGCGCGCAGCAACAAAGACCCAATGCAGCCAAAAATAAATAAATTAAATAAATTAAAAAAGAAAAAATGAATCTCTTTATTCACGCATTTTGAAAGTGGTTATTTTGTGATTCACATGCTAAAAATATGACAACAGTTGTTATATACAAACCATTCTTATGGTGTTCATATATATAGGCATAGTAACTCAATATCATCTCTTTACTTTTTTTTTTTATTTATTTATGGCTACGTTGGGTCTTCGTTGCTGCACGGGGGATTTCTCTAGGTGGAGGCGGCTATTCTTTGTTGCGGTGCGCAGGCTTCTCATTGCGCATCCTCTCTTGTTGTGGAGCACAGGCTCCAGGCACATGGCTCGCCGGCTCTAGAGCGCAGGCTCAGTAGTTGTGGTGCACGGGCTTAGTTGCTCCGTGGCATGTGGGATCTTCCTGGAACAGGGCTCAAACCCGTGTCCCCTGCATTGGCAGGCGGATTCCTAACCACTGTGCCACCAAGGAAGCCCATCATCTCTTTACTTTATATACACTTTTTTTTTCTGGAATTTTTGAATTTTATTTTATTTATTTTTTTATACAGCAAGTTCTTATTACTCATCAATTTAATACACATCAGTGTATACATGTCAATCCCAATCACCCAGTTCATCCCACCACCACCCCCACCCCCTGCAGCTTTCCCCACTTGGTGTCCATATGTTTGTTCTCTACATCGGAGTCTCAATTTCTGCCCTACAAACCAGTTCATCTGTACCATTTTTCTGGGTTCCACATATATTCGTTAATATACAATATTTGTTTTTCTATATCTAACTTACTTCACTCTGTGTGACAGTCTCTAGATCCATCAACGTCTCAACAAATGACCCAATTTCATTCCTTTTCATGGCTGAGTAATATTCCATTGTATATAGGTACCATATCTTCTTTATCCATTCGTCTGTAGATGGGCATTTAGGTTGCTTCCATGACCTGGCTATTGTAAATAGTGCTGCAATGAACATTGGGGTGTATGTGTCTTTTTGAATTATGGTTTTCTCTGGGTATATGCCCAGTAGTGGGATTGCTGGGTCATATGGTAATTCTATTTTTAGTATTTTAAGGAACCTCCATAATGTTCTCCATAGTGGCTGTATCAATTTACATTCCCACCAACAGTGCAAGAGGGTTGCCTTTCCTCCACACCCTCTCCTGCATTTGTTGTTTGTAGATTTTCTGATGATGCCCATTCTAACTGGTGTGAGGTGATACCTCATTGTAGTTTTGATTTGCATTTCTCTAATAATTAGTGATGTTGAGCAGCTTTTCATGTGCTTCTTGGCCATCTGTATGTCTTCCTTGGAGAAATGTCTATTTAGGTCTTCTGCCCATTTTTGGATTGTGGTGTTTGTTTTTTAAATATTGAGCTGCATGAGCTGTTTATATATTTTGGAGATTAATCCTTTGTCCGTTGATTCATTTGCAAATATTTTCTCCCATTCTGAGGGTTGTCTTTTCATCTTGTTTATGGTTTCCTTTGCTGTGCAAAAGCTTTGAAGTTTCATTAGGTCCCATTTGTTTATTTTTGTTTTTATTTCCATTACTCTAGGAGGTAGATCAAAAACGTTCTTGCTGTGATTTATGTCAAAGAGTGTTCTTCCTATGTTTTCCTCTAAGAGTTTTATAGTGTCTGGTCTTACATTTAGGTCTCGAATCCATTTTGAGTTTATTTTTGTGTATGGTGTTAGGGAGTGTTCTAATTTCATTCTTTTACATGTAGCTGTCCAGTTTTCCCAGCACCACTTATGGAAGAGACTGTCTTTTCTCCATTGTATATCCTTGCCTCCTTTGTCATAGGTTAGTTGACCATAGGTGCGTGGGTTTATCTCTGGGCTTTCTATCTTGTTCCATTGATCTATGTTTCTGTTTTTCTGCCAGCACCATATTGTCTTCATTACTGTAGCTTTGTAGTATCGTCTGAAGTCAGGGAGTCTGATTCCTCCAGCTCCGTTTTTTTCCCTCAAGACTGCTTTGGCTATTCAGGGTCTTCTGTGTCTCCATACAAATTTTAAGATTTTTTGTTCTAGTTCCATAAAAAATGCCATTGGTGGGCTTCCCTGGTGGCGGAGTGGTTGAGAGTCTGCCTGCCGATGCAGGGGACATGGGTTCATGCCCTGGTCTGGGAAAATACCACATGCCACAGAGCGGCTGGGCCCGTGAGCCATGGCTGCTGAGCCGGCGCGTCCAGAGCCTATGCTCCGCAATGGGAGAGGCCACAACAGTGAGAGGCCCACATACGGCCAAAAAAAAAAAAAAAAAATTGCCATTGGTAATTTGACAGGGATTGCATTGAATCTGTACATTGCTTTGGGTAGTATAGCTATTTTCACAATATTGGTTCTTCCAACCCAAGAACATGGTATATCTCTCCATATGTTTGTGTCATCTTAATTTCTTTCAGCAGTGTCTTACAGTTTTCTGCATACAGGTCTTTTGTCTCCCTAGGTAGGTTCATTCCTAGGTATTTTATTCTTTTTGTTGCAATGGTAAATGGGAGTGTTTCCTTAATTTCTCTTTCAGATTTTTCATCATTAATGTATAGGAATGCAAGAGATTTCTGTGCATTAATTTTGTATCCTGCAACTTTACCAAATTCATTGATTAGCTCTAGTAGTTTTCTGGTGGCATCTTTAGGATACTCAATGTATAGTATCATGTCATCTGCAAACAGTGACAGTTTTACTTCTTCTTTTCCAATTTGTATTTATTTTATTTCTTTTTCTTCTCTGATTGCCATGGCTAGGACTTCCAAAACTATGTTCAAAAATAGTGGTGAGAGTGGACATCCTTGTCTTATTCCTGATCTTAGAGGAAATGCTTTCAGTTTTTCACCATTGAGAATGATGTTTGCTGTGGGTTTGTCATATATGACCTTTATTATGTTGAGGTAGGTTCCCTCTATGCTCACTTTCTGGAGAGTTTTTATCATAAATGGGTCTTGAATTTTGTCAAAAGCTTTTTCTGCATCTATTGAGATGATCACAAGGTTTTTATTCTTCAATTTGTTCATATGGTGTATCACATTGATTCATTTGCATATATTGAAGACTCCTTGCATCCCTGAGATAAATCCCACTTGATCATGGTGTATGATCCTTTTAATGTGTTGTTGGATTCTGTTTCCTAGTAGTTTTTGAGAATTTTTGTATCTATATTCATCAGTGATATTGGTCTGTAATTTTCTTTCTTTGTAGTATCTTTATCTGCTTTTGGTATCAGGGTGATGGTGGCCTCATAGAATGAGTTTGGGAGTGTTCCTTCCTCTGCAGTTTTTTGGAAGAGTTTGAGAAGGATGGGTGTTAGCTCTTCTCTAAATGTTTGATAGAATTCACCTGTGAAGACATCTCGTCCTGGACTTTTGTTTGTTGGAAGATTTCATTTCAGTTTCATTACTTGTGATTGGTCCGTTCATATTTTCTATTTCTTTCTGGTTCAGTCTTGGAAAGTGATACCTTTCTAAGAATTTGTCCATTTCTTCCAGGTTGTCCATTTTATTGGCATAGAGTTGCTTGTAGTAGTCTCTTGGGGTGCTTTGTCTTTCATGGTGTCTGTTGTAACTTCTCCTTTTTCATTTTTAATTTTATTGATTTGAGTCCTCTCCCTCTTTTTCTTGATGAGTCTGGCTAGTGGTTTATCAATTTTTTTTTATCTTCTCAAAGAACCAGGTTTTAGTTTTATTAATCTTTGCTATTGTTTTCTTTGTTTCTGTTTCATTTATTTCAGCTCTGGTCTTTATGGTTTCTTTCCTTCTGCTAACTTTGGGTTTTGTTTTTTCTTCTTTCTCTAGTTCCTTTCGGTGTAAGGTTAGATTGTTTAATTGAGATTTTTCTTGTTTCTTGAGGTAGGCTTGTATAGCTATAAACTTCCCTCTTAGAACTGCTTTTGCTGCATCCCATAGGTTTTGGATCATTGTGTTTTCATTGTCATTTGTCTCTAGGTATATTTTGATTTCCTTTTGGTTTCTTCAGTGATCTCTTGGTTATTTATTAACGTATTGTTTAGCCTCCATGTATTTGTGTTTTTTGCGTTCTTTTCCCTGTAATTCATTTCTAATCTCATAGTGTTGTGGTCAGAAAAGAGGTTTGATATGATTTCAATTTTCTTAAATTTACTGAGGCTTGATTTGTGACCGAAGATGTGATCTATCCTGGAGAATGTTCCATGTTCATTTGAGAAGAAAGTGTAATCTGCTGTTTTTGAATGGAATATCCTATAAATATCGATTAAATCTATCTGGTCTATTGTGTCATTTAAAGCTTCTGTTTCCTTATTTATTTTCATTTGGGTTGATCTGTCCATTGGTGTAAGTGAGGTGTTAACATCCCCCACTATTATTGTGTTACTGTCGATTTCCTCTTTTATAGCTGTTAGCAGTTGCCTTATGTATAGAGGTGCTCCTATGTTGGGTGCATATATATTTATAATTGTTATATCTTCTTCTTGGATTGATCCCTTGATCATTACATAGTGTCCTTCCTTGTCTCTTGTAACATTCTTTATTTATTTATTTTTATTTATTATTATTATTTTTTATTTTATTTTTTTTTTTTCTTGTAACATTCTTTATTTTAAAGTCTACTTTATCTGATATGAGTATTGCTACTCCAGCTTTCTTTTGATTTCCATTTGCATGGAATATCTTTTTCCATCCCCTCAGTTTCAGTCTGTGTATCCCTAGGTCTGAAGTGGGTCTCATGTAGACAGCATATATATGGGTCTTGTTTTTGTGTCATTTAGCAAACCTGTGTCTTTTTGTTGGAGCATTTAATCCATTCACGTTTAAGGTAATTATCGATATGTGTGTTCCTATGACCATTTTCTTAATTGTTTTGTGTTTGTTTTTGTAGGTCCTTTTCTTCTGTTGTGTTTCCCACTTAGAGAAGTTCCTCTAGCATTTGTTGTAGAGGTGGTTTCGTGGTGCTGAATTCTCTTAGCTTTTGTATGTCTGTAAAGCTTCTGATTTCTCCATCGAATCTGAATGAGATCCTTGCTGGGTAGAGTAATGTTGGTTGTAGCTTCTTCCCTTTCATCACTTTAAGTATATCATGCCACTCCCTTCTGGCTTGTAGAGTTTCTGCTGATAAATCAGCTGTTAAGCTTTTGGGAGTTCCCTTGTATGTTATTTGTCATTTTCCCCTGCTGCTTTCAATAATTTTCTTTGTCTTTAATTTTTGCCAATTTGATTATTATGTGTCTCAGTGTGTTTCTCCTTGGGTTTATGCTGTATGGGACTCTGTGCTTCCTGGACTTGGGTGGCTATTTCCTTTCCCATGTTAGGGAAGTTTTCGACTATAATCTGTTGAAATATTTTCTCGGGTCCTTTCTCTGTCTCTTCTCCTTCTGGGACCCCTATAATGCCAATGTTGTTGCATTTAATGTA
This sequence comes from Globicephala melas, assembly GCF_963455315.2. Classification (NCBI taxonomy): domain Eukaryota; kingdom Metazoa; phylum Chordata; class Mammalia; order Artiodactyla; family Delphinidae; genus Globicephala; species Globicephala melas. Next base: position 103,455,627 of record NC_083318.1, on the reverse strand, counting down.
GTCCTGGAGGTCTCTTAGGGTGTCTTCATTTCTTTTTATTCTTTTTTCTTTATTTTGTTCTGCAGCAGTGAATTCCACCATTCTGTCTTCCAGGTCACTTATCCGTTCTTCTGCCTCAGTTATTCTGCTATTGATTCCTTCTAGTGTATTTTTCATTTCAGTTATTGTATTGTTCATCTCTGTTTGTTTGTTCTTTAATTCTTCTAGGTCTTTGTTAAACATTTCTTGCATCTTCTTGATCTTTGCCTCCATTCTTTTCTGAGGTCCTGGGTCATTTTCAGTATCATTATACTGAATTCTTTTTCTGGAAGGTTGCCTGTCTCCACTTCATTTAGTTGTTTTTCTGAGATTTTATCTTGTTCCTTCATCTGGTACATAGCCCTCTGCCTTTTCATCTTGTCTATCTTTCTGTGAATGTGGTCTACCATATTTTTGATAGCACGTTATTCTTTTTTAACCTCTGGAAAGTTGTAAGGGGCAAATGCCTTCTTTGCTTATTTAGTTTCTGTTTTAATTTCTTCCAATTATTTTATATATGTTTAAATTTTTTCTTTCCCTGTTTTCTGTTGTTTTTTTTTTTTTTGTGGCTGCACTGAGGAGCATGTGGGATCTTAGTTCCCTGACCAGGGATGGAACCCTCGCCCCCTGCAGTGTCTTCACGACTGGACTGCCAGGGAAGTCACGTCGTTCCCTGTTTTAAGGCGTTCAGCTGATCTTCTCCTTTCTTTCAGTAGTCTTTTATTTGAGACAAGGGTATGCCTATATGCCTTAAAAAAATTCAAGCAGACGTGGTGCAATGACTTGTGACTATCTGCTGGGTCATCTCTCTATTTTCAAAGTAATTTCTTTTCTCACTTGAAATAAAAGGCACTCATGAATTTAATATATATCCCAAAGATAGTATTAATTTGCGTTGGAATAGAAAACCATTCATTCAAATACTATTGGCCATAGAATAGTGGTTTTACTGAGAGTATAAAATAGGCTTTGGTCTTGGGAAGAATCTTGGAAGGGCCACAGAGGGACTCACTTTCCTTTGATTTCACAGCTCCAGGCCAAATCAGCCTTGCTGGAGCAGTGGGAAGAGTAGTATTCCCGAGTTAACTTGGTGGATGGTTGTTATGTGCTGCATTTTTCTTTCTCTCCTCTACCAAGTCCCCATTCTGAGCTCCACTCAAAGAAATATGTTTCCAAATGAGCCGTCCAGGTTGCATGGGGTTGGGGGATGGGAAATAGTAGAAAGAAGGTGGGAGGTTTTAATTATTTACACAGTTCTAAGCCCCTTAATTTCCCATTAAAATCTTGTCGAAAACATTTGAATTCAATGTGTTTACTTAAGCTTTTAGCATTTGTTTTATGATCTTTGACTATATCAAGAATGATTTTTTAATATGAGATTAAAATCTTTGATAAAGAAGCATATTATTGAAATTTTAAGTAATTACTATTTAGCAGTACAGAAAATGATAAAAAAATTTAGCCAATTTTTAAAACCACTGATTTATTTTTATTTAGTACAAGGGATATTGTTAGGTCTAATTGTGACTTTGTTTCTAAACATACGATTTGTTTAGGTACAAATTTTTATTGAGTTGGCTTAACTAGTAAGTTTTTTTTTTTTTTTTTTTTTTTTGGCTGTGTTGGGTCTTCATTGTTGCACGCAGGCTTTTCTCTGGTTGCAGTGAGCTGGGACTACTGTTTGTTGCAGTGCACGGGCTTCTCATTGAGGTGGCTTCTCTTGTTGCAGAGCACGGGCTCTAGGCACGCAGGCTTCAGTAGTTGTAGCACACAGGCAGTAGTTGTGGCTCATGGGCTCTAGAGTGCAGGCTCAGTAGTTGTGGCGCACAGGCTTAGTTGCTCCGTGGCATGTGGGATCTTCGCAGACCAGGGCTCAATCCCATGTCCCCTGCATTGGCAGGTGGATTCTTAACCACTGTACCACCAATGAAGCCCACCTAGTAACTTCTAAAAACATAGAAAGTGTACACTTGATTTTAAAAATATTTTTCTCTTAGTATACCTGAGAACTGAAAAACTTTTTAAAATTGTTAAGTAATTATTTAATAGTTGTTAAATAATTGTTAAATAATAATTACATCTCTTTAATAGAAACATATTCTCCCTGGACTGAAATTTTCTCATTTGTTATACAATGAGTGTCTCTAAGATGGCCAGACTTTAGCTACCATAATTAAATTTTATTCAAAGTATTTTTATGTGAAATAAAGCAAGAAATAGAACAGTACATATGGGAAATAAAAGGGAATATATATATATATATATTCATATATGTACATATCTCAATTTGCTTGTATTTACATGAAGAAATACTAAGAGAATCCATGCTGTTACAAATGGTTACCTCTAGGGGACAGGGAGGAATGGACTGAATGTGGACAGCAGCAGAAGCAAGACTAATTACTGTATACATTTTGATGTCTTTTTTGCTTTTTGAAAATGTGAAATTACATAGTCAGGGAGAAAAACAGGCACACATACAGAACCTTAAACAGAGATAGCCAAAGGAAGAAAATAGAGTTGTGGGGGATGAAATAGAGATGGGGAAGATTCTTGCAGATGGCTTTTGTTTTCTCTGAGAATAAAGAGTGAGATAATCTATTGATCCAATCTGTTGCTCTAGTAGTGACATGAACTTGGCATCTTCCTTTTCTCTGCAGTATATCCTGTTAAGTTAAAGATGTATTGTTACTGGTACAAGATATTGGGGGTTTGGTGAGCTTCCAAGTTAGATTTGTATTTTCTATATGGATTTTTAAAGATTACATGATATTTATGAATTTAAAAATAATTATTAAAGATAAGTCATCCCTCAGTGCTTTCACTGCCGGGCCCTGGGTTTGATCCTGCAAGCCACGTGTCATGGCCAAAAAAAAAAAAAGGAATAATAACAGTCATCCTTATTTCACTTGCTTTCAATGCTTGTTTGTTTTTTTGTAAATAACTTCATTGTTCCTCTATTATGGATGCTTTTATATATGTAATGATAGAGTTGGTAATCTATCATTATCTAGTAAAGCTGTTTATTCTTGTTTGCTTATAATTAGGTTTGAAATAGCTTTTCCATTAGGAATCTGGATCTTCAGGATTTTCTGTCTGAAATGCTTCATTATGTTGCAAGTTAGAACTTGATATGCAAGATGTCAATCAAGATGAAAGTTCTCTTTTTGTGTATTCTGTCCTTCATGAATATTTTTCCTTCTTTTCATTTATTCAAACAAAATTTACTGAGAGACAGCTCTTATAAACTGCGTATTACTAAACACTTCGAAAATATGAGAAAAAATGATTAAGTTAAAATTAGTTTATGATTTGAATGTTCGTAATCATCTTAACATTTAAAAATAAATATAATTCACGTAGTTCTTCAGACCTTCTACAAGAACGACAAAACCCAATAACCAACAACTAACAACACACACAAAAATATTCTATTGGCCTTTATTCCCCACCCAAGGTTATCTCTCCATACAGGCAACTACTTTCAACTTTTCCAGCTCTTTCTTCTGATAATACCTTCATGTTTCTAAATAACATGTTTGGGCTGCTATTGACAGGCAACGTAGTAAGATGGAAAGAGCTGCTAGGATTCAAATTGAAGCTCTGCTACTCACCATTTCTGTTCATCTTGTCAGTGTCTCTTAACAGGCACAATTGACATTTTGTGCCAGATAACTTTTTGTTGTGTGGAGCTATCCTGTGCATTGTAGGATGTGTAGCAGTATCCCTGGTCTCTACCCATTAGATGCCAGTAGCACCCTCACCCCACCTATAATGACTAAAAATGTCTTCAGGCATTGCCAAATGTAACCCCCAGCTGAGAACCACTGGTCTTGGGGAAGTTAACTAAGTTTTCTGTGACTTTGTTCCCTCATCAGCAAATTGGAATTAATGATAGTACCAACCTGGTAATTCCCTGGCAGTCCAGTGGTTAGGACTCTACGCTCTCACTGCCGAGCGTCCAGGTTCAATCCCTGGTCAGGGAACTAAGATCCCACAAGCTGTGGTGTAGTGCAGCCAAAAAAAAAAAAAGTGATAGTACCAACTCATAGAGCCAATATGAGGATTAAATGAATAGCATTTGTGAAGCATTTACTGCCTAGCACATAGTTAGTATTCTATAAACATTTGCTAAATAAATGCAATTACAGTAAAAATTTTTCAGCTTTATGTTTCATCCATTAGACTTTTATTCCTCCCATTTTGCCTGTACAATTATCATTATTTTTGCTTATGTTAATATTCAACCTTTATGGGTCTTCTCTGGTCGTCTAGTGGTTAAGAATCCACCTTCCAATGCAGGAGTTGCGGGTTTGATCCCTGGTCGGGGAACTAAGATCCCACATGCTGCAGGGCAACTAAGCCTACACCGCAACTACTGAGCCCATGTGCTCTAGAGCCTGTGCACCACAACTGAAGAGAAGCCCTTGCACCACAACGAAGATCCGAGGGCTGCAACTAAGACCTGACGCAGCCAAATAAATAAATATTAAACAAAATGAAGCTTGGGTGTTACAGTATCAGACATGCATTTAAAAAAAAATTCCACCTTTATAATGATTATGACCATGTCATTGCTCAAAACGGAGCCACATATTGTATTAGTATATTCATTTATATTCAGACTATTCCTTTTCTTGTACTATTTTCTTTTCCTCTTAGAGTAAATAATTGCCTCTTTTTTGTTTATCTGCCCAGTTTTCTATGTAGCTAAATATCTCTAAATTGTCTATTAGAAACACAAATCTGCTGTCAGTAAGATTGGACACATTAGGCAAATTAACTAATTTTCTGGAGAGCTACCTGATCTGATTGCAGAGGTAGGGAAAGAAGAACCCACTGGATACATTTGATTCAAAAGATTTCTTCCGGTGATGACTGAAGTACTACTGGAAAGAAGATACAGACCAATTCCAAAAGATCCTACTTCAAGCTTTTGAGGTATTAGATCCAGCTAAATATGGGTTTCTAAGGAATAACTGATCAAGTATATGACTGCAGAAGGTGAGCCTTTTTCTCAGGAGGAAATGGAAGAAATGTTGTCTGCTGCAATTGATCCAGAATCGAATTCAGTTCACTTCAAGGGCTATATAACAATGATGGTGATGAAAATTGAACACTCTAAACTTTTAATTTCTAGTTGAAATGATAATTTTAAAAATTGTCCTTGTTAATTTCACATTTTATCTTGTAATTCCTACATATGCTAATTAATATCTTGTGACAACTATTCCAAGGTATTCTGTTTTTTTGTTTTATGTTTTTTTAAATTTTTTATTTATTTGTCTATTTGGCTGTGCCGGGTCTTAGTTGCGGCATGTGGGATCTTTTTTTTTTAGTTGCAGCCTGCGGTCTCCTTTAGTTGTGGCATGCAGGATCTAGTTCTCTGACCAGGGATTGAACCCGGGCCCCCTGCATTGGGAGCACAGAGTCTTAACCACTGGACCATCAGGGAAGTCCCTCAAAATATTTTGTTTTTTAAAGATGACCACAACAATTTAAAACATAAGTTATTTAGTATGTCTGGCCTATGGAATGACAAATTGCTATATATTTTTAAACTATTCTTAAAATATTTAACATTATCCATGGATTGTTGTTAATTTTCTACAGTAAAACCCACGTTACCTTCAAATTAAAAAAAAAAAAAATCCACCCCCCCCCCCCCGCCCCCGCCCGAAACATTCTTCCTAGAGCTTTCCATTCTTCTGCTCCAGTATGGACTTTCTGCTTTCTAGGCCTGCTGTGTAGATAGCATCTGCAGTTTCTTTGCAACATTGTCTTGGGATTCCTCTTATCTTTATTGTGTGTTTGATCTCCTATTTTTGGATCTTACGCCTTTTTCTTTCTAGTTTACTCTTTTAATTTAATGGAATACATCCTCCAGTAGACCCTTGAATGTCTAAAAATATATTTGTTCTAAATATAATGTTGGAAAGTATTTCCCATCAAATATTAAAGGCACTGTTCCATTGTCTCTTACTTTCAGGGTTATAGTTGGAAAGTTTGAGACCATTCCAATTTCTGAGTCATTGTATGTAAATTGTTTCCTCAGTGGAACATTTGGGATCTTTGTCCATTTTGTCCATGGTGCTCTGAAATTTCACAATAATGAGCATAATATAAGTCTTTTTAATATCATTCTGCTGGGAACTGGAAATTCTGGCTTTTTAGTTTAGGGAAATTTTCTTGTAATGTCACTATTAATTCATCTGCCTATCCGCCCCCACTGCCCCATATCTCTGCTCTCTCTTTGTGGAACTACCATCAATCACATGCTGATCCTCTAATTTTCTTATGTTCTCCCCCAACCCCCTTCTTAATTTTCTGCTCTTTTTTCCGGAAAATTTTTTAATGTCACTAAAAAAAAATTTTAATTACAGGAACTCTTTTAAGTTCTTTGTATCATTCTTTTAAAAATATACAGTGTTGTGTTACTTTTCCTAGGGTAGTTTATCTCACTGTAGGTACCAATGCTACTTTTGAATATTTTCTCTGTTCATTGTACTCTCTTTTTTCCACGTGCCTTTTTTTTTTCATGTTTATTTTGGTCTTTTCTTTCATGTTAGAGTCTCCTCTCAAATGTCTTGCAATTCTTGTCTATATTTTTATGTTTGAATGAATTACTACACCATAACCAAGTGGGGATTATTCCAGAAATGCAGAGTTTGCAATTTGAAAAGCAATCAATGTAATTCACCATATTAACAGGCAAAAAAAGAAAAAAACATATGATCATCTTAGTATATGAAAAAGAGTTTGAAAAAACTTTGTCATTCATGATTAAAAAAAAACCCACTCAGCAAATTATGAAGATAATGTCCTCAACCTGATACACTAGAAAAAAACTAGAGCTAACGTCATACTTAATGGTGAGAGATGTTTAGTTCTAAGATCAGGAATAGCAAATAGGTCTCAGCTCAAACTACTTATGTTAAATATTGTATTGGACACGCTGGTCAGAGCAGTAAGGCAAGAAAATAAATAAAATGCATACAAAACAGAAAGGAAGAAATAAAACTCATATTTTCAGATAGCATTATTGTCTCCCTCAAAACCCAAAAAGCCACAAAAAAATCTACCAGAATTAATGAGTGTATTTAGGTGGTTCACTGGATACAAAATCAGTTATATTTCTGTATATTTGCCATAAGCAATTAGAAATTGGAACATTAAAAGTATCACAACAGCATCAAAACATGAATATTATGGAATAAATCTAAGAAAAATGTGGAAGATTTATACACTGAAAACTATAAAACATTGGTGAGAGAAATGAAAGAAGACCTAATAAATTGAGAGATATGCCATGTTCATAGATTGAAAGACTTGCTCTTTTTTAAGATGTAAATTTATCTCACGTTTGTCATAGAATCAGTGCAATTCAAATAAAAATTGAGGCAACTTTTCAGGTAGAAATTGACAGGCATACTCTAAAATTTGTTTGGAAATGCAAAGGATCTAGTACAGGAAAAATTATTTTGAAATAGAAAAAGTGAAAAGTCTCACACTACCTGATTTCAATACTTATAAAGCTACAGTATTCAAGACAGTGCAGTTTTAGAGTAAGGGTAGACATACAGATAAAGAGAACACAGGGACTTCCCTGGTGGTCGAGTGGGTAAGACTCTGTGCTCTCAATGCAGGGGGCCCGGGTTTGATCCCTGGTCAGGGAAATAGATCCCACATGCATGCTGCAACTAAAAAAACATGCTGCAACCAAGATCCTGTGTGCCACAACTAAGACCCGGCACAGCCAAAATAAATAAATAAATAAATAAATAAATAAACACAAAAAGATGCCCACATAACCATGGTCAAATGGTTTCAACAAAGATGACAGGGTGATTCAATGGTGTAACAGATTTTCAACAAATGATGCTGACACAATTGAACATCATATGCAAAAAGTTGAACCTGAAACTTACCTCTATTATATAAAAAAATTAACTTGAAATGGATCATAGACCAAAATGTGAAACCTATAAAAATTTTAGAAGAAAACATAGAAGAAAATTCTTGTGACCTTTGGTTAGCAGAGATTTCTTAGGACATAAAAAGCATGATCCATAAAAGAAAAAAATTGATAAATTTTATCAAAATTAAAACCTTGTGTTCTTCAAAAGACCCCCTTGCAAAAATGAAAAAAACAAGCCACAGATCAGGAGAAAATAGTTGTTAAAAAGACATCTGATTAAGAATTTATATCCAGAATATATAAAGAACTCTTAAAACTCAATAATGAGAAAACAAACAACTTTTAAAAATGAGCAAAAGTTTTTAACAAACATTTCACTAAGGAAGATATCCAGAAGGCAAAGTACATAATTATTCATGACTTATGGATGAATAATTCATTGATTAGTGAATAATTAACACAATTGTTCACTTGGTTTAATGTTCTGTTGCTATCTTGAAATTCTTTTTTTTTTAATTTTAAATAAATTTATTTATTTATTTTTGGCTGTGTTGGGTCTTTCTTGCTGTGTGCGGGCTTTCTCTAGTTGCGGTGAGTGGGGGCTATTCTTCGTTGTGGTGCGTGGGCTTCTCTCATTGTCGTGGTCTCTCTTGTTGTGGAGCACAGGCTGTAGGCACGTGGGCTTCAGTAGTTGTGGCACGTGGGCTCAGTTGTGGCTTGCAGGCTCTGGAGCTCAGGCTCAGTAGTTGCAATGCATGGGCCTAGTTGCTCCGTGGCATGTGGGATCTTCCCAGGCCAGGGCTCGAACCTGCGTCCCTTGCATTGGCAGGCAGATTTCTAACCACTGCACCACCAGGGAAGCCCTGTCTTGAAATCTTAATAATTTAAAAAATTAATTTATTAATTTTTGGCTGCATTGGGTCTTCGTTGTTGTGCTTGGGTTTTCTCTAGTTGCAGCAAGCAGGGGCTACTCTTCGCTGCGGTGTGCAGACTTCTTATTGCGGTGGCTTCTCTTGTTGTGGAGCATGGGCTCTAGGCACGCGGGCTTCAGTAGTTGTGGCACGCGGGCTCAGTAGTTGTAGCTCGCAGGCTCTAGAGCGCAAGCTCAGTAGTTGTGGTGCACAGGCTTAGTGGCTCCACGGCACGTGGGATCTTCCCGGGCCAGGGCTTGAACCCATGTCCCCTGCATTGTCAGGTGGATTCTTAACCACTGCGCCACCAGGAAAGTCCCCAAAATTCTTAATAATTTTATCTCTGAACTTTGTATTATAGTTAAAGTCTGTTGAAACACTGGAATATGTGCAATATATCTGCCATTACTTGCTGCCCATTCACATACAGTGTTCAAGATGCCCCATAAACACATAATTCCAGTGCGTGAGAATTTAGTGAGACTCAAATGTGGTAGAAGTAAGCAAGTTAATGTCTATGACCAAGTGGGGGCAGACAACCCCTAGAAGCCACATTTTCTGTTTGAACCAGAATTGTTTCTAATGCAGAAAGAAGGCAGTGACATTCTAAGTAACACAGATGAGCATGGAACCCTGTCATAGTCTTTCTTACTCCTGTTACTTTGCAGTATTTGTAAAACACTTATGGTGAAAGTGATGATACCAATAAGCCAGAAGTAGAGAGTATTGGTAGAATGTATGCATATCAAGACTTGAAATAAATAGTTGAGTTCGTTTTATGTATCGGTTCCACTGTTTTGGTAAGAACAAAATACATATGCATGTATGAGCTACAAAATACAAATTGAATAATTTTGGTGATTCTGTATATGAATTAAATATTCTCATATTTGCATTGAAAACTGGTACTGTACAATACAAAGATGAATGGTGAAAATCAAGGTAATAATTTAAATTAAAAATTTTTCTTTCCTTAGAAAGTGTTAAATAGCAAATAAAAACACCATAACAAGTTGAAAGAGAGACTGAGAAAGATAGGAAAAAACTTTATATTTTAACATTTTTAGTGACTCTTTTTTTGTTCCTGCTTTTTGAATAGGGGGCCTGACACATGGCATAGCTGACCATGTAAAAATTACACATTTAAATTGTACATTTAAAAATTTATGAATTAAATTATACATTTACTATATGATCAAGAGATCATTTGTTGGGCTTCAACGAACAGTTATCAGAAGATATCCAGCCAGATATCCCAGAATGCTACAGACAGTGTTCTCAGAGCTACACAGGAGAACAGCTTAATTCTTATTATTCAGAATACAGATTTTTAATTAATTCACCTGATTTTAGTATGGCATTCTAGCCCTTATCTGTGCTTAGTAACTTCAAGTCCAGAGTCCCTCTGGTTCAAAATCTACAAAGGAAAAACGTCTAGTCATCTTTTGAGTTGGGGAAGGTGGTCACCTTGCTTCACGCGGTTGTTAGGAGCTGGGGGGGATAGAGGGGAGGAGCCTGTTTCTTATTTGAACTTTTAACCAAGCCTCCTATTTGTGACTCCCACTGGCACCTCCAATTCCTGAAGCTTTCCAAGATTTTTCCAAGGTTTGTCTGCTTCTTGATGTTCCCAGCTATAGGCACTTACTTTTCAGCTTCCTCTGGTCTGCTAAAAAGTCGGTTACTACTTACCTGATCATACACTTTCCAGATACTAACATTTATTTTTTGAATTTTCTTTTTTTATACAGTAGGTTCTTATTAGTTATCTATTTTATACATATTAGTGTATACATATCAATCCCAATCTCCCAATTCATCCCACCACCACTTTCTTGCCTTGGTGCCCATACGTTTGTTCTCTACATCTGTGTCTCTATTTCTGCCCTGCAGACAGGTTCATCTGTACCATTTTTCTAGGTTCCACATATATGTGTTAATATACAATATTTGTTTTTCTCTTTCTGACTTACTTCACTCTGTATGACAGTCTCTAGGTCCATCCATGTCACCACAAATGACCCAATGTCGTTCATTTTTATGGCTGAATAATATTCCATTGTATATATGTACCACAACTTCTTTATCCATTCGTCTGTTGATGGGCATTCACTGAGGTTGCTTCCATGTCCTGGCTATTATAAATAGTGCTGCAATGAACATTGGGGTGCATGTGTCTTTTTGAATTATGGTTTTCTCTGGGTATATGCCCAGTAGTGGGATTGCTGGGTCATATGGTAATTCTACTTTTAGTTTTTTTTTTTGCGGTACGCAAGCATGTGGGATCTTCCTGGACCGGGGCACGAACCCGTGTCCCCTGCATCGGCAGGCGGACTCTCAATAACTGCGCCACCAGGGAAGCCCTACTTTTAGTTTTTTAAGAAACCTACATACTGTTCTCCTTAGTGGCTGAATCAATTTACATTCCCACCAACAGTGCAAGAGGGTTCCCTTTTCTCCACACTCTCTCCAGCATTTGTTGTTTGTAGATTTTCTGATGACGCCCATTCTAACTGATGTAAGGTGATACCTCATTGTAGTTTTGATTTACATTTCTCTAATAATTAGTGATGTTGAGCAGCTTTTCATGTGCTTCTTGGCCATCTGTATGTCTTCCTTGGAGAAATGTCTATTTAGGTCTTCTGCTCATTTTTGGATTGGGTTGTTTGTGTTTTTAATATTGAGCTGCATGAGCTGTTTATATATTTTGGTGATTAATCCTTTGTCAGTTGATTTCGTTTGCAAATATTTTCTCCCATTCTGAGGGTTGTCTTTTCGGCTTGTTTGTAGTATCCTTTGCTTTGCAAAAGCTTTGAAGTTTCATTAGGTCCCATTTGTTTATTTTTGTTTTTATTTCCATTACTCTAGGAGGTGGATCAAAAAAGATCTTGCTGTGATTTAAGTCAAAGAGTATTCTTCCTGTGTTTTCCTCTAAGAGTTGTATAGTGTCCAGTCTTAGATTTAGGTCTGTAATCCATTATGAGTTTATTTTTGTGTATGGTGTTAGGGAGTGTTCTAATTTCATTCTTTTACATGTAGCTGTCCAGTTTTCCCAGCACCACTTATAAAAGAGACTGTATTTTCTCCATTGTATATCCTTGACTCCTTTGTCATAGATTACTTGACTATAGGTGTGTGGGTTTATCTCTGGGCTTTCTATCCTGTTCCGTTGATCTATATTTCTGTTTTTGTGCCAGTACCATATTGTCTTGATTACTGTAGTTTTGTAGTACAGTCTGAAGTTGGGCGTCTGATTCCTCCAGTTCCATTGTTTTCCCTCAAGACTGCTTTGGCTATTTGGGGTCTTTTGTGTCTCCATACACATTTTAAGATATTTTGTTTTAGTTCTGTAAAAAATGCCAAGGGTAATTTGATAGGGATAGCACTGTATCTGTAGATTGCTTTGGGTAGTATAGGCATTTTCACAATATTGAGTCTTCCAATCGAAGAACATGGTATATCTCTCCATCTGTTTGTGTCATCTTTGATTTCTTTCATCAGTGTCTTATAATTTTCTGAGTACAGCGGTTTTACCTCCTTAGGTAGGTTTATTCCTAGGTATTTTATTCTTTTTGTTGCAATGGTTAATGGAATTGTTTTCTTAATTTCTCTTTCTGATCTTTCATTGTTAGTATATAGGAATGCAAGAGATTTCTGTGCATTAATTTTGTATCCTGCAACTTTACCAAATTCACTGATTACCTCTAGTAGTTTTCTGGCATCTTTAGGACTCTCTATGTATAGTATCATGTCATCTGCAAACAGTGACAGTTTTACTTCTTCTTTTCCAATTTGTATTCATTTTATTTCTTTTTCTTCTCTGATTGCCGTGGCTAGGACTTCCAAAACTATGTTGAATAATAGTGGTGAGAGTGGACATCCTTGTCTTGTTCCTGATCTTAGAGGAAATGCTTTCAGTTTTTCACCATTGAGAATGATGTTTGCTGTGGGTTTGTCATATATGGCCTTTATTATATTGAGGTAGCTTCCCTCTATGCCCATTTTTTGAACAGTTTTTATCATACATTGGTGTTGAATTTTGTCAAAATCTCTTTTAGCGTCTGTTGAGATGATCATATGGTTTTCCTTCTTCAGTTTGTTAATGTGGTCTATCACATTGATCGATTTGTGTATATTGAAGAATCCTTGCATCCCTGGGATAAATCCCACTTGATCATGGTATATGATCCTTTTAATGTGTTGTTGGATTATGTTTGCTAGTATTTTGTTGAGGATTTTTGCATCTGTATTCATCAGTGATATTGGTCTGTAATTTTCTTTTTTTGTAGTACCTATGTCTGCTTTTGGTATCAGGGTGATGGTGGCCTCATAGAATGAGTTTGGGAGTGTTCTTTCCTCTCCAATTTTTTGGAAGAGTTTGAGAAGGATGGGTGTTAGCTCGTCTCTAAATGTTTGATGGAATTCACCTGTGAAGCCATCTAGTCCTGAACTTTTGTTTGTTGGATGAATATTAATCACAGTTTCAATATCATTACTTGTGATTTGTCTGTTCATATTTTCTATTTATTCCTGGTTCAGTCTTGGAAGGCTATACCTTTCTAAGAATTTGTCCATTCTAGGTTGTCCATTTTATTTACATAGAGTTGCTTGTAGTAGTCTCTTATGATGCTTTGTATTTCTGTGGTGTCCGTTGTAACTTCTTTTACATTTCTCATTTTATTGATTTGAGTCCTCTCCCTCTTTTTCTTGATGAGTCTGGTTAAAGGTTTATCAATTTTGTTTATCTTCTCAAAGAACCAGGTTTTAGTTTTATTGATATTTGCTATTGTTTTCTTTGTTTCTATTTCATTTATTTCTGATCTTTATGATTTCTTTCCTTCTACTAACTTTGGGGGTTTTTTTGTTCTTCTTTCTCTACTTCCTTTAGATGTACGGTTAGATTGTTTATTGAGATTTTTCTTGTTTCTTGAGTTAGGCTTGTACTGCTATAAACTTCCCTCTTAGAACTGTTTTTGCTGCATCCCATAGGTTTTGGATTGTTGTGATTTCATTGTCATTTGTCTCTAGGTATTTTTTGATTTCCTCTTTGATTTCCTCAGTGACCTCTTGGTTATTTAGTAACGTATTGTTTAGCATCCATGTGTTTGTGTTTTTTACGTTTTTCTCCCTGTAGTTCATTTGTAATCTCATAGCATTGTGGTCAGAAAAGGGGTTTGATATGATTTCAATTTTCTTATATTTACTTAGGCTTGATTTGTGACCCTAGATGTGATCTATCCTGGGGACTGTTCCATTTGCACTTGAGAAGAAAGTGTAATCTGCTGTTTTGGGATGGAATGTCCTATAAATATCAACTAAATCTATCTGGTCTGTTGTGTCATTTAAAGCTTCTGTTTCCTTATTTATTTTCTGCCTGAATGATCAGGCCATTGGTGTAAGTGAGGTGTTAAAGTTCTCCACTCTTATTGTGTTACTGTCGATTTCCTCTTTTATAGCTGTTAGCACTTGCCATATGTATTGAAGTGCTCCTGTGTTGGGTGCATATATATTTGTAATTTTTTTATCTTCTTCTTGAATTGATCCCTTGATCATTATGTAGTGTCCTTCCTTGTCTCTTGTAACGTTCTTTATTTTAAAGTGTATTTCATCTGATATGAGTATTGCTGCTCCACCTTTCTGATTTCCATTTGCATTGAACATCTTTTTCCATCCCCTCACTTTCAGTCTGTATGTGTCCCTAGGTCTGAAGTAGGTCTCATGTAGACAGCATATATATGGGTCTTGTCATTCAGCAAGCCTGTGTTTTGGTTGGAGCATTTAATCCATTCACGTTTAAGGTAGTTATCAATATGTATGTTCCTATTAACATATTCTTAATAGTTTTGGGTTTGTTTTTGTAGATCCTTTTCTTCTGTTGTGTTTCCCACTTAGAGAAGTTCCTCTAGCATTTGTTGTAGAGGTGGTTTGGTGGTGCAGAATTCTCTTAGCTTTTGTATGTCTGTAAAGCTTTTGATTTCTCCATCGAATCTGAATGGGATCCTTGCTGGGTAGAGTAATGTTGGTTGTAGGTTCTTCCCTTTCATCACTTTAAGTATATCATGCCACTCCCTTCTGGCTTGTAGAGTTTCTGCTGAGAAATCAGCTGTTAACCTTATGGGAGTTTCCTTGTATGTTATTTGTTGTTTTCCCCTTGTTGCTTTCAATAATTTTTCTTTGTCTTTAATTTTTGCCAATTTAATTACTATGTGTCTTGGCGTGTTTCTCCTTGGGTTTATGCTGTATGGGACTCTGTGCTTCCTGGACTTGGGTGGCTCTTTCCTTTCCCATGTTAGGGAATTTTTTGACTATAATCTCTTTAAATATTTTCTCGGGTCCTTTCTCTTTCTCTTTTCCTTCTGGGACCCCTATAATGCAAATGTTGTATTTAATGTTGTCCCAGAGGTCTCTTAGCCTATCCTCATTTCTCTTCATTCTTTTTTCTTTATTCTGGTCCGTGGCAGTGAATTCCACCATTCTGTTTTCCAGGTCACTTATCTGTTCTTCTCCCTCAGTTATTCTGCTATTGATTCTTTCTAGTGTATTTTTCATTTCAGTTATTGTATTGTTCATCTCTGTTTGTTTGTTCTTTAATTCTTTTAGTTGTTTGTTCTTTAATTCTTCTAGGTCTTTGTTAAACATTTCTTGCATCTTCTCGATTGTTGCCTCCATTCTTCTTCCGAGGTCCTGGATCATCTTCAGTATCATTATTCTGAATTCTTTTTCTGGAAGGTTGCCTACCTTCACTTCATTTAGTTGCTTTTCTGGGGTTTTATCTTGTTTCTTCATCTGGTACAAAGTCCTATGCCTTTTCATTTTGTCTGTCTTTCTGTGAATGTGGTTTTCCTTCCACAGACTGCAGAAATGTAGTTCTTCTTGCTTCTGTGGTCTGCCTTGTGCTAACTTATTTTTGACAGTTCTCGCTGCTATTTTCTCTCCAGCTCTTCTTTTCTTTGAGGTTTTATATCTTTAAACACTCCTCTTCTGCCACTATTTTTGTGATGTTTTGTGAGAGAGAGGGATAAATATATACATGTGTTCTATTCACTATCTGTTACTGAAGGTATTTAAAATTTGGAGGTCACTGCAAAGGCTTTATTTTTTTTATTTTTTTGCAGTACGCGGGCCTCTCACTGTTGTGGCCTCTCCCATCGCGGAGCACAGGCTCCGGACGCGCAGGCTCAGCGGCCATGGCTCACGGGCCCATCTGCTCCGCAGCACGTGGGATCTTCCCGGACCAGGGCACAAACCCGTGTCCCCTGCATCGGCAGGCTGACTGTCAACCACTGCACCACCAGGGAAGCCCAATACTTTATTTTTTTTAATTCGTTTTATTTTCTACAGACTTTTCTCTGTAAAAAAACAAATATATATCTTACTTTTTGTATAAAACAATGCAATTTTAAAAAATGAACAGTGAACACACTGATAAGAGAACATGTAACAAGGACCATGTCCATAGGAGTAATAGAGATTACGGTGTCTTCTCAGTAGAGATCCCTACTCCCACTCACAGAGCTCTTCCACAACTGGTTATACACACCATCAGGCAGCTGGTTATAATTGGAATCTAGTCCATGGTAGGAATATCCAGTTAAACATCCTCACCTCTTAAATAATCACATTGAATTGCATCTGGGCATCTGTTTACCCGAGGACCTGAACTAACCCACCAACTATCCTTGATGATCCTTCTGCCCATCATCCCTTTTGTTTTGTTTGCTCCTACTTAGTTTTTCAGACTCAGTCCGATGTTCTTCTCCCAGAAGTCTACCCTGAAACCATGACACCAGACTGATTTGGGTGTTCCTTCCCAAAGTTTTCACAGTAACTTAAATTCTCAAGTTATATTCTCTATCACTGTATTTACCACATTATATGTTTAATTATTTCAGGATTCAGCACACTTTTTCTGTAAAGTCTACAGTTGTAAATATTTTAAGCCTTCAGGCCAAGAGGTAAACCCAAAGATATTATGTAGGTACTTATATAATAAGAGAGAAAACAAATTTTAATCATTTTCATTGACAAAAATAAAAACAATTGAATACACTTGTTTTTGTAATACAGATAAACTTACCAGAAGAATGGAATTCTTTTGGAGGGGATAACATTTCTCTTAATTGTGGTTCAAAGTTAGTGTTCTCATTTATCAAATTGATTTCAAATGTTTATCTGTAAAAACCATTCTTAACTCAAAAGCCTTGTGAAAACAGGCTGTGAGGTTTCCTGACCTCTGTTCTATTTATTTAACTCCTTGTCTCTACTGTATTTTGAGATCTAGAACCTGTCCTTGGTCTTATTTATCTTTCAGTTCCCAGGCAACGACTGCCTGGCACATTATAGGTGCTTAGTAACTTAAAAAAAATATATTTTTTCAGACAGTGAAGAGATCTGACTTTTATCTTGATGGATAATACTTTGACTTTATGTATTACCGTTCCTGTAAGGATTTTCAGATCTGTTATCTCATATCTATTATCTAATATGCAATAAGAAAAGTTTTGTTATTATTATTCACATTTTACTGATAGAAAAGTGACACAGTAGTATAGCCAAGACTAGAATTAACAATTCTGATTCTCAGTTATAGAAAGTTTTCAGAGGATTACAGTACATTCTCAGGTATATATGTCTCTTGTCTATTTCACGAATTATCAATTATCAGAAAATTCAGAGGCGTAAGTAAACCAGAATGGGCTGGTATAGATAAAGGAATTACTATAGCACTTAGGGGGAGAAACACTAAAAATCCAACTACAAGTTAAATAAAATCTCTAGAAATAATATTCTGTACTGAGTTTTCAAGTGTGAGACATCATACTTTTGAATAATATTTTTATATATAGTATGTAATTTTAAAATGCAGTCCTGAAAGAGGTATACCAAAATGAATATAATTACCATAAAGAAATGAGGAAATAGGTGATTATTGTCAAAACATGGTATAAGTTACTTTTATATCTAGAGAATTTAGCAAAGGAACAGGGTGTTTTCATGTTTTTGTGGCCAATAATTTCCTAAGAGATCCCAGGCTAGTCTTTGTTTGTCATATGTCCATTATCATCACATCAACATTATTATCTGTGACAGTATTATTGAATACTTTTTAGTTCCAGTTTCTGTGCATAAAAATAGACAGTAGACCTGATCCTTGACCTTGGGATGAGGGAATAAATATAGGCAGTATGAAGGCAT
Source organism: Globicephala melas (assembly GCF_963455315.2). Classification (NCBI taxonomy): domain Eukaryota; kingdom Metazoa; phylum Chordata; class Mammalia; order Artiodactyla; family Delphinidae; genus Globicephala; species Globicephala melas. Next base: position 103,437,588 of record NC_083318.1, on the reverse strand, counting down.
GAAGTAAAGACCAAAAGGCAGTCCTGATAATACTTGTCAGAGTACAGGAAAGGGGGTGTTCCACAAGGGTGTGAATGTCTGCGGCTCTGTTGGTAGGGAGAGAGTTGGGAAAGGCTTCCTGGAAGAGGTAGCACTTAAACTGCATCTTCAAGAAAGGTAATAGAGAAGGGATAAAAAACATGCGAAAGTGTTGAGCGGAAACCATGAAGGTAGAAAGAATGTGAATGATGTGTTAAGGAAACAGTAAATAGACCAGTTTGTCTTGATCAGGATTTTTATGTAAGGAAGTAGTTGGAGTACATCTGAAGTGTTAGGGAGGAATGTGAGGAGAAAGGCCAAACAAAGGAGTTTGAAAGTTTAATGTAGGAAATGGTCAGCTGTCAACGAAATTTAAACAGGAAGATGGGGAAGGCATAGGTAACAAGCATTGTAAGCAAGCTGAATCTTATCTGATCCTGGGCTAAAGCACTGAATACTGGATTATTTTTGCTACATAAGCATGTGCTACATAAAAATGCTACATCCATGTCTTTATTTTTCATGTGCTTTATATCTGAGTTGCTTTCAAAAAGCCAAACACAATTTTATCTGCAACCATTCAAAAGGAACTTGAAGGTCTTTCATGCTTCAACTATGTGTCCCATTTGGGGATCAGTTATGATATTGTGGATGAGCTGAAGTGCTAGCTTTCAAGAAAATTTGTGTGCCTGAGAGCATCTTAATAGTCTATCATAGTGTTAGAAAATACTTAACATCTTATACATTTAAGATTTTTATATCCTACTTTTTTTTTAATATCATTACAAAGTAATAGAAATGCTGGGAATTAAAACTTTTAGTTTATTTTAATATGGATTTATTCTTCTTAGCAAAGTGAGAAACGGGTTATATGTGTAATTTGAAAATATACTCTGGATTGATCGATAAAAATGTTGCTCTGAGCTATTAAAAAACAAAGTTGTACATAGATGAGCTTGATTTGATGAATGTGTTGTTGGTGTACAGTAAGAGGCCGACCCATCTTCCCTTTGTCCTGTTGACTCCTCACCACCTCATATTCTGAGTGAACTGGGGAGCCATCTGGTTACCACATGTGCGGCCAGTTGCATTCTCAACAGGAGTAGGAAATGAAAGAAGAATTCTCACAGAAGCACATCTGTAGAGTTAGACTTCCTCCCGCTAGTCTGGATAAATTCTCAGGATGCCAAATCATTAAGCACACTTTCCAGTGTGGGAGGCCCGTGAACCTCCCCCACTATCTTTGGCTTGAATGAATGCAGATTGTTCTGCAAGCCTAGGCAAATACTCTATTGTGTTATTCTCCAGAGTAGTTTGACCTTGTATGTTTGAAGAATTCCTCCCCAAGACTATCTTGCCCTACCAGAAATTCACCCTTTTCAGAGTTTTGAGGTCCAAATCCAGCCTGAAGAACATTTGCCTGTTTCATCTCTTTAAAATAGTAGTGGAAGAGAGGAAATGATACCTCCCGACAGCTCCTTGCCTGCGTGGGATCACTCAGAGTGGGGAGAATGGGTTCATTTGGTGGTGTCTCAGCGTTTCTTCATCCATAGGCAAATAAATGCTTTACACAACTATTTTTCATCTTCTTTCTGTAGTCAGCTAACATTCCTTTTGAATCAAGTACTATATCTTAAGTGAGAGAAGGGAGAAAGACTGCAGTGGAGAAGCAAGCAGGGGGCTCTGAAACCAGTGGCTTTGAGGGGAGGCATCTCCTGTGCTACTTCTAACAGTTGCAATCCCTTTCCTCTTCTCTCCTTGTGTTCCTTTTTCAAAACACTACGCATCCAAAACCTTTTAGTGGTCAGGAGGCTGTTCACCTTAAAGCTATGTGAGCCAGAAGGAAGTAGGTTATATGTATCAAATAATCAGAAAAGTTACTCCTATCCCAGATGGGCCTACTTACCATGATGACACCATAAATATAGAGAGGACAAAAGTAAATAGATATTTTAGGACATAAAATCTGGTCATCTAAATCGCTTGGGCTATAAATAATTCTGCTACCATGAACAAGTTCTCTTTTAGATATTTTGAATTTCCTCTCTTTTCTGAAATTTTTATGATGATTTCACCTATTGACTTCAACACTTTTTTGTACCTCCCCCATATTTTATAAATGAATGAAATGCTTATGTGAGAAATTGGAGCTTTCTTGTAAGGAAACTATAAATCAACACACAATTGTGACTAAAATTCCTTTCTTCAATATTAAATTTACGCTCCACTTCTTTTATTCTTTACAAAGCTTTCCATGATATTTATCTCCACCAAAGTATTTGCTCTCATCTCTGCACACTTGTTCCTCTCACTGTATTCATTCAACACCTCACAAATATTTACTAAGCGCTCAACGTATATGACATATGCCAAGAGTTATGTGGGCGTTTTTAATATGCTTGTAAGGAAGAAAGAAATAAACATAACAATACAAGGTAGTATTTGATTGGTGCCATAAGAGTGATACAAAGAAGTGAAAGCATTTAGATGAGAGAGAGAGAGGGAGGAAGGGTGTGGGAGTGCCTGTGAGTAGTTTTGGCTGGAGGAATTCTAGGTAGGTTTTACGGAAAAAGTGGCACATGACCTTGACCTTAGATGTGTAGGATTTTAACAGAGGGAATTCTAAACAAAGGAACAGTGTTATCCAAGATAAAAATATGGAAATATGGGAAAGTATGGGTCATATATAAGGAATGGTTTGATATACTGTATAGTTTAACTTATAGTATATATAGGGATATTGCAGCAGTTAAAATTGATGAGTAGATTGGCATCTGATTTTAGAAGCACTGAGGCTAGACTAAGAAATTAAAACTTTATTCCAAAGGCATTAGTTCCTAAGCTTTTTGAGCAGGATTACACAAACCTGCATGAATATAATCAAAGTAGAAGGTAGAATGAATAGTCAATCCAGGAAGGATCAAGTGGGGGGGATTTACCAGAGGCTAAATCATTTTAGCCTCTTTTTAGAGGAGACCATTGCAGTGATCTAAGCAGGAAGTGATAAGTGCCCAAACTAAGATGATAAATATTTGAATGGGGGAAAAATGAAAGATTCATCATGAATTGCAAAGAAAGAAACAGTTTCTATTTAATCTAACTAAATTGTCAGTTTCTGAGAGCAAAGCTGTTTCTGCATCTTGTCTCCCCAGTGCCTGGGACATTGCTTGACACAGAGAAATGTTTTATGATGAATAAATATCCTCCTTTATTATCTACTTCATCCACTTACATATTGTTTACTTTCAAATAATTATGTCTTGCATAGGCTACTAATTAATACATATGTATTTTTTTTCAGCAGAGCTAATTTTCTATAAAAAACAGACCTCAATAATATTAGAGCAGTTTTTCATTCACTGTAAATCAAAAGGGAAGCAACAATGAAGAGTTGATTCTGGAAAAGAGGGAGGAGGTTTTGGTCAGTTGCTCTCAGTGAAAAATAAAAGAGCTTTTGAAACTGAACTCATATGCCTGGAGCACATGTGAGTCTGGTTTATTAAGGCATGATAGAACGATTATTGGAAAGACTACCACTACTACTAATAAGCATCATATTATTCACATTATATCATAAAAATTCATGATATACAGCAACAGGCAGTAATGTAGGAAATCGAACAGGGCTTTTACTACAATGAGAGAAGAATTTGATGTGCTTTGCTCTATTTCTGACATGAAGTCTATAAGAGCAAAAAGGCTTCACTCCTTGTACAGTTCATTAAATATATTCCATGATGTCTTAGTCCTGCACAGGAAAGAATCCACCAACTGTGTGAAAATGGTTTTAAGTTTCTTTATTTTGAATTTAAGGTAGTTTACCAAGCTTTCTACCACCAAATCAGCAAGGATTATTGCACAGTTCCTTTTTGTTTGTTTGTTTTGTTCTGTATGCTTGCTGCCTCAGTTAAAAAGAGGAATGCCAGTATATTACTACTTAACTACTTAAGATTAGCTGTTAGAGAGATAAGGGTGCTGAATGGTGCTTAGCTCCAAATGGTGAAATTGACCTAGTTTAAGCTACCAGATAGAACAGGCAGCTTTATCAACTACTCCCTAAAATAAATATTTGGGAGTATTTGACAAGTAAGTATGACTGATTCTATCCAAACCTTAGAGTAAGAATTCCATTATAAGTTGCAATAAATATTGAAAGAAGATGTGTCCGTCTTTTGAAAGCTCTCCGAGGAAATAGAACATATTTCTATTTTAAGAGGAAACGATTATTTTATAACGTATCCAAACTATATGGGCACATACTGGTGGACTTTGGAAAATATTTAAAATATCCAGCAATTGAGATTTGCTGACAACAGGGTTCTATCAAACGTGAGACTTAAATTATTCATTTATATTGAAAAGTCTTGTGATTTTCCTTAATAAAAAAGAATATATATATATATATAATATATATGTATACGCAATATGGTGAACTTTAATTTACTATGATTTAGTATAGCAGAATTTTTTTTACTCTTTTTAATTTTTACTTTATACTGGAGTAAAATTGATTAACAATGTTGTGTTAGTTTCAGGTGTATGGCGAAGTGATTCAGTTATACATATACCTGTATCTATTCTTTTTAAAATTCTTTTCCCATTTAGGTTATTACAGAATATTAAGCAGAGTTCCCTGTGTATTACAGCAGAATTTTAAAACAACATGTTTACTACTAAAATAATATGATTAATAATATCCTAAACTTAAAAATTGGTGGTTTTATGTAAGAAAAGTGAGTGGGCGTGAAAGGTAAAGCATAAAATATTTGAATAGTGTAATTTCAAAAATTTCAGAAATAAAATGGTGGGTTTTTTTCCTTCAAATATTATAGTCCAAAATCTTACAAAATGATTTGGTAATTAAAATAAGGGAAAATTTTAAAAAAATGGTGTGTTTTTGCCATTTCTCTCTTTTTCCTCAACAATAATCATTGCGTTGTATTTTATACAAATTATCCAAAGTTGATCAGGGGAAGAAGAAAGAGTTCAATGTGAAGAGAGACCATTTGTTGGTGGCATGATCTGACATGATTTAATGGGGTAGTAGGACATCACAAGAAAACCAAACAGCATAAGCAAACCAAACTTGGAATGAATCTAATAATAGAGATATCTCCCAATAAGCATTTCTACCTAGACAAGATATTTTTGTTTTGAAAGATGGGCGTTATCTCTCTTAATAAGAGATGCTAGTCATGTAAGGGATAGAAAAGCAAAGCTATTAGATTTGGTTAATCCTGAAGATAAACTTTTTGGAATGTCTCAACAAAAAAAGGAAGGAAAAAGTGTCATTTTTCTTTTTTCATTTCTCTTCAGTAGCAGACATTTGCTATTGAACTCTAATAGAAAAATGGATACACAGATTTTACTTTCACAGTCAATGTGAGGCATAATGCAGTAGGCAGAGAAACTAGTCATAACTGGGTTTATGGCAGGTCTTCAGTTCACAAAGAGCACAAGCCTGAACAAGCCAACGTGAGTCACTTCATGTGGTTGTATCATAATAATATTACATAAAGATTTCTGATGAATGGCCTCTGTGGACTCTAAAATATCCCTATAAATGATCCAAACTGTATGCTAGACATTTCCTGAAAGTTTTATATCTCATTGTAAGTAAGGCATACTCTAATTTTCTCAGGGTACCAAGTTGTACATTTAGTTGCAAAATGTCAATACACTTGGTAGCAAAAAGAAAGCAATAAAATAAATCTTCAAAGAGGCAATGTAAATTTTTCAGAATGAGAAAGTAATTCAACTTAACTGTGTTGCTAAGTGAGAAACTTTTTCTGTGGAGAATGTTAAAACATTGATACTGATAGGAAGGAGAAATGAAGAGGCCAACAACATGGTTATCTGCGAGGAGTTCTGTAGTCACACTGAATGAGTTCCTGATTTATTCTATGTCACTAGGTAAATCTCATACTAATCTCTTTTTGTCTTCATTTCCTCAACTATAAAAAGGGGATAATAATATCAACCTGTCTCAAGGGGTGTGGTGAGAATTAATTAAGGCCCATAAAGTGTTTTGAAGGCCAAAAATGAAAGACACCATGCTAAGTACAAACCCTCATTATTGGCCTTGCAGTTGATGGAATATAAAAACTCATTTATTGTTGGCAAAATTCTGAAGCATCTAAATTTTCAAATAAGAATTCTGAAATAAGAATGCACTTTCCTAGATTTATGTGACTTAAATTTATGAACTGATTCATAAGTATCTTTTATTTAGGTGCTTTATATTTAATTTTTCAACCTAGACTAATCAAATAATAGAAGAGAATACTAGTTTGAAAATAGTAATTACAGCCAGTTAGAATTTTGAAAATATATTTTATTTACTTTTTGCTTCACCTCTGTATGTTTATCAATAAGCTAATCAGGTGTTTGTTTCCAAAGAATGACTGAGTCTAGAAGATCTTCTTGGGGGGTAAACGAAAGAATGAAACATTTAATCTGTTGCTACCATTTAGCATCAAGGTAACAACGATTCAGCTTAGAATAAAGTTGTTTTTAAATTCTGCCTGACTCACCATATGCTAACACATATATATGGAATCTAAAAAAACAAAAAAAGGTTCTGATGAACCTAGAGGCAGGACGGGAATAAAGAATAAAGACTTGAGGACACGGGGAGGGGGAAGGGTAAGCTGGGACAAAGTGAGAGAGTGGCATTGACATATATACACAACCAAATGTAAAATAGATAGCTCGTGGGAAGCAGCTGCATAACACAGGGAGATCAGCTTGGTGCTTTGTGATGACCTAGAGGGGTGGGATAGGGAGGGTGGAAGGGAGATGCAAGAGGGAGGGGATATGGGGATATATGTATACATATAGCTGATTCACTTAGTTTTACAGCAGAAATTAACACAACATTGTAAAGCAATTATACTCCAATAAAGATGTTAATAACAAAAGATGTTAAATAAAAAAATAAAATAAAATAAAATAAATAAATTCTGCCTGAGTCAGGACATTTAACTAAGGGAAATATGTTTCTCTAAGTGCCTGAATTTAGGAGCCAACAGCAAGAGTATATGAAAATAGCATTTTCATTTTCAGAAATTTGACTCCTATTGCACCCCTTCCCATGATGTATTGAGTTTCTTGGATGCCAAATAACTAATATGAAAAAACAAAACAAAACATGATGAATCAGTTACCTCTGTGTTTTGTAATAAGAAACCATATTTGTCCCCTACTTTTATTTATTTTATTTTATTTTTTTGCGGTACGCGGGCCTCTCACTGTTGTGGCCTCTCCCGTTGCGGAGCACAGGCTCCAGACGCGCAGGCCCAGCGGCCATGGCTCACGGGCCCAGCCCCTCTGCGGCATGTGGTGGGATCCTCCCGGACCGGGGCACGAACCCATGTCCCCTGCATCGACAGGCGGACTCTCAACCACTGCGCCACCAGGGAAGCCCTGTCCCCTACTTTCAGATGAAACAAATCAGCATTTTGGTTTCATTAAATTTCAACAGGTAGCACTAAGTAAATGAACAGTTTTACCCTTTGAAAGATCATTAAGTTTATCAGTAGTTTGTAAATGATTACAGCTAGAGCCAATAAGATTCTTGAGATATTATTTCCTAATTAAATAATTGCTCAATTAGATGAAATCTGGGATGCCATAAATTAGCAATGAAACTGTCATACCTCAGAGTTCGACTTTTCTTAGGCTTTTAAAAATGTAGTATGAGTCTTCAGTGACAGTCTTTCCTTAGGTCGATTCATGGGAACAATTCATTACTGATGTTTATTTTGCTTTGGGTTGGGCTGTAAAACTACTCTACAATAACATAACTTAGGAGGTTTGTTATTTTAGAATTATTATATCCTATGCTGGTTGTGGTCAAGAAAAAGACAGGCTGAAAAACAAGTAATATATCTTTTAAAACATTTACTACTGCTGTTAAAAAAACAAAAACAAAAAAAGTTAACTGTATACTACTGCCAAAAAAAAAAATTATTTAGTTTCTCTCCAGTTAGAGTTTCATTAATGGTCCACTTCATATAATTTTTGTTGTTGTTAAAAACTCATTTATCCTTTACCCTAAATTTTGAATGTAAACATTAAATGTCAAGGTTGATAGCCATGCAATTAACCAGCTTAATTTTGGCTAGAGATGAATGATTCACTTGCCTGTGTCTGATGAGTGGGCAGAGCACTGTATTTTAAATGGCTCTGTCCCAGAGGGCAAATCTTATGGGTTTCACTGCCCATCCCACTCAGAAAAAAATACAGCTGAGTACTGACTGAGCATGAAATTGTAAGGGTATCTTATAACTTGATTATCTTGCCAGTGTTATAAGAATGGTTTTCATTTTTCACATTGTTGACTTTAAAATTTTAAGGATTTTCAGGCATTAGGAAATATTGTCCAAGTTATCTTTTGGTTTAGTTATTTGTTTTGCATCTCAAGACTTAAAAGTCTCCATAATAAGTGAACACCATATTTTTGCTTTGCTCAGTGTCTAATTTTTTTTTTTTTTTTGCAATCACAGTCCTGTATTCTGTGAAAAAAAATATTTCTCCTTTTCCTGGGTCTATTATGTACTATCTCTTTTAGTTGACAGAAATAAACTGTTTTCATCTCTAGTGACTGAGTCAGCAATTACTTTTCAGTTTCCTCTGCCCGAAGAGTGTTTAAAAATGTTTCTCTATTTCTGCTAAATATTACACAAGAGTAAAAGCAAGTCTTTTTATTCTTTTTGATGCACATGTGTTCTATTTTATTATATCAGATAATAGATGAGTACGCTTTATTAGAATATCATCTAGAATTTTGTAAAGAAAGACTAAAGCATTCCATTTAATACAATTCAACAAAGGTGTACACAGAATGTTTTACCTGGAGAGGAGGAGGGATAAGTATAAGCTCTCTGTCCTTAAGGAACTTGACGTGTTTCTGAGATAGTACAGGAGGAGTTTGATCAGTTTGATAAAATGACCAGCTATAATGCAATAGCCTGTAAAATGCTATAGCCCAAACCAATGAAATCCACACTCTGAAGAGAATATAATTTTAGTAGCTGGAATGATCTCTTGGGATCTTCAAATTAAACTCTTTTATCTTATTAATGAAATTCTGGATATTATAAGGAATGATGTGATTAGTAATACATATGTATCTAGTCAAATTGTCACATTCTTGATTTTTCATGACCCAAAGGGCTGCAAGGATAATTCATAGATGCTAATTTAGCTAATAGTTTCTATATTTTCCTTTACCAAACTTCTTAAACTTTTAATAAGGAATAAAATTTAAATGTGTTTTTTCCCCTATGTGATAGTTCATTATGTTTATTTAAATAACCTAAATGAAGTTAGTCAAGGAATGAAGGGTTCAAAGAATAAAATTTATGTAATATAGAATATGTAAAATATGTAAAATACCAGCATTTGGCTGCTCAAGAGTTGATTCCAGGCTAAGGCATTCATTGGATCCTGATTTGACATAAGAAATTGTTATTAAGCCAATAAGCATTTATTCAGCCATATTCAAGACATTCTGCATAGGCATTCAGGACTCAAAAATGAAAAACAAACCTATGATTCTTACTCTTAAAGAATTCAGTCTAGTGGAAGAGGCGATTGCATGAGGAAATAGATTGAATACACAGAAATAAGTGCTATGGAAGATGCTAGGAACATCAGGGATGGCTTGAGAGAAGAGGTGACCTCTCATTACTCTTGAAGACAATGGTAATTTGCTACATAGAGAAGAGGAAGAAAGGGCATTTCAGGCAAAGAGAACAAAATGTGCAAAGGCATCGAGTTTTGAAAAGATATGTGAGAAGTTCATTGTGGTTTGGAGCTTGAGGTTGTGGTGGGGAGTGGAAGGAAATGAAATTGGAACAGTGTATTGGGGTTACATCATGAAGGGCATCATACCCAGACAAAAGAATTTGGCTTTTATAGAGAAGCTAGTGGGAAATCAGGGGAAATTGTTAAACAAAGGGAAAGGTGTAATCATATTTGGTAAGAAGATAATTATGGCAGGAGTGTAAAAATGCAGCATAGGAGAGATTGATGGAGGAGAGGCCAGATAGGGCACCATGTCATTAGTCTAGGATAGAAATCAGAAAAGCCTGAATTAATTAGTGGCGGTAGAAAAGGGGGATAATGGTCCTACTGTGAATATATTTCTGAAAGAAAATAGATAGGATTTGGGTGTAGATGGTTAAGAAGAGGAGGGACTCAGAGTCAGTTTTTTACTTAAGAGACTTGAGGATGTTGATTCCATTAACCATGATAGGAAAGGAGAGAACGTTTAAAGAGATATAATTATTTCAGTTTTTTTAATGTATTAGGTTGAAGCACCTGTTGGGATAGCCAAGTTGACAAGCATTTGAAAAAGCTGGTCTGGATCTTGAAGATAGGATAGAACTGGAGATACAGACATGGGAACCATGAACGTATAAAAAAGCTTCTAGAATGTGGTTGAAAGCATATATCTAAGTGTAGAATGAAAGGCCACCAAAGTTGAAACTGTGGAAAACATCAGTGCTTCCACATTCATTTTCAACCATTCCTCCCTTTGAAAGTATACAATTATCAGCTTACCTCTAACCATAGCAATTCAGATATTTCCCCTTAAAGGCCCATGATAGTCCCTGATTCCTTGTACTCTCCTCTTCTCTAACTATTTCTTTTAAGAATTTCTAGTTGAAGAATTAGAGCAGAAGGCCCATTGAAGAAAGCTGAGGGATTCTTAGAGACGTAGAGGGAAAATCAGGAGTGGTAGTGACTTAGGAGACAAAGTCACATTAGCGTCACATCCCTACTTGCAAAGTCTGACCAAACTGTGTAAATCAAATCTGGGCACTGCCTTCCCTCAGGGAACTGCATAGAATTGATGACTTAGGTGTCTGTGTCCAACAGAGCAGAGCCATAGAAGTCTGAGTCCTTCAGTTCCCTTAAGTTCTCCAGCATACTTGGAAGCGTGCATCTAGTTTTTGTTCCCCCTTGGGGACAGGGAGACTTCACCCCCACCTCCAATTACCTTGCTCTTGAAAGCAGCTGAGTTAGGAGTAGAAGGGATGGAAGGAGGAATCTGGAGGTGTGTAGGAAGAGAGTGGCTCTTCCAGTAAGCAAAGCACATTTGCTTTCCATTTGGAATGACCAGTGACTGCTCATGGCTCAACCAAAACTAAGTTCTGGAGACAAATACTGTATGTTATCAATTATATCTAAATCTGGAATCTAAAAATTAAAACAAATGAATAAATATAATGAAACAGAAACAGACTCACACACATAGATAGAGAACAAACTAGTGGTTACCAGTGGGTAGAGGGAAGTGGGTGGGGCAAGATAGGCATAGGGAACTTAGAGATACAAACTACTATGTATAAAATACCTAAACTACAGGGATATATTGTATAGCACAAGGAACATAGCCAATATTTTATAATAACTTTAAATGAAGTATAATCTATAAAAATATTGAATCACTATGTTGTACACCTGAAACTAATATAATATTGTAAATCAACTATGTTCAGTAAAAAATTAATTAAATTAATAAATCAACTTTTAAAATGAGTGTAAGCACAAAAATAAGCTCAAAATGGATTAAAGACCTAAATGTAAGGCCAGAAACTATCAAATTCTTAGAGGAAAACATAGGCAGAACACTCTATGACATAAATCACAGCAACATCCTTTTTGACCCACCTCCTAGAGAAATGGAAATAAAAACAAAAATAAACAAATGGGACCTAATGAAACTTAAAAGCTTTTGTACAGCAAAGGAAACCATAAACAAGACCAAAAGACAATCCTCAGAATGGGAGAAAATATTTGCAAATGAAGCAACTGACAAAGGATTCATCTCAAAAATTTAAAAGCAGCTCATGCAGCTCAATATCAAAAAAACAAACAATCCCATCCAAAAATGGGCAGAAGATCTAAATAGACAGTTGTCCAAAGAAGATATACAGATTGCCAACAAACACATGAAAGAATGCTCAACATCATTAATCATTAGAGAAATGCAAATCAAAACCACAATGAGGTATCACCTCACACCGGTCAGAATGGCCATTATTGAAAAATCTAGAAACAATAAATGCTGGAGAGGGTGTGGAGAAAAGGGAACACTCTTGCACTGCTGGTGGGAATGTGAATTGGTACAGCCACTATGGAGAATAGTATGGAGGTTCCTTAAAAAACTACAAATAGAACTGCCATATGACCCAGCAATCCCACTACTGGGCATATACCCTGAGAAAACCAAAATTCAAAAACAGTCATGTACCAAAATGTTCATTGCAGCTCTATTTACAATAGCCAGGAGATGGAAGCAACCTAAGTGTCCATCATCGGATGAATGGATAAAGAAGATGTGGCACATATATACAATGGAATGTTACTCAGCCATAAAAAGAAATGAAATTGAGTTATTTGTAGTGAGGTGGATGGACCTAGAGTCTGTCATACAGAGTGAAGTAAGTCAGAAAGAGAAAGACAAATACCGTATGCTAACGCATATATATGGAATCTAAGAAAAAAAAATGTCATGAAGAACCTAGGGGTAAGACAGGAATAAAGACACAGACCTACTAGAGAATGGACTTGAGGATACGGGGAGGGGGAAGGGTAAGCTGTGACAAAGTGAGAGAGAGGCATGGACATATATACACTACCAAACATAAAATAGCTAGCTAGTGGGAAGCAGCCGCATAGCACAGGGAGATCAGCTCAGTGCTTTGTGACCACCTAGAGGGGTGGGATAGGGAGGGTGGGAGGGAGATGCAAGAGGGAGGGGATATGGGAATATATGTGTATGTATAACTGATTCACTTTGTTATAAAGCAGAAACTAACACACCATTGTAAAGCAATTATACTCCACTAAAGATGTAAAAAAATAAAAATAAATAAAATGTGTGTAAGTAATAGGTGTAAAAGTCTGCCATGCAGTAGATGCTCAAGTGTACTTGTTAAGGTTATTGCTGTAGTTGATTTGTATTATTGTGACACTTTAATTCATTTCCAATAATAAAAGGAGTGTTACAATAAATAAAAAATAAAATCACAACAAAAGTATTTTACCTGTTTTTACGTAGTTAGAAAATTCATAGGCAAAACAAAAAAAAATTATTACTGCATTTAGCATATGTGATATGATCATTAAATAGTAGAAAACATACATTTCTATAAGATAATATCAATGAAGTAGCTTCATTTGATGGACTCACACACACACACAGACACACACATATATAATTTTTACTGTAAATGTTAGAAGATTGGGGTCAAACTATACAAACTGCCACAAATCTGGATGACTGTAATACACTATGGATAGCATTATTTCTGTTCACTTAGTTCTTCTTCCCCTCTATTTTAAGGCAAACAAGAAGATTGCACTTACCTGCCTCCTTGAAATGAGGTATAGCCATGTGGCGAACTTTGGCTTACGTGATGTGTGTAGAAGCAATGTATGTCACTTTCAGGCGGCGACATTTATTACCAGTGTTGTGCAAGCATGTGCTGATAAGGAGGTGTCATAATACCAAAGCAGAGTCTAGAAAGTGGACCACAAAGGAAAGCAAGTCTCAAAGGACTTCATGTGGGCAAGAATTAAACTTTAATTCAATTAAACCCCTGACATCTGAAGTTTTGCTTTTCTTTTTATTTCTTCTTAACTGAACCTCTGCTTTACAATGTTGCTACTGCATCTTTTTTATTCTGAATTCTGATGCATATTGAATGCTACATGAGCCTTGTAGATCTAACACATCCACGCCCATCCCCACCCCACCCCAGATTGTCCATTGTCATACTTTAATGCCATTGGATCTCACTGTGAGATCCAGACTCAGTGGTATGGATAGTAGTTCTGTATGTGTGTGCTCTTGAGTCCTGAATGAACTAGTTCACTTTGGGCCAAACTCAGAATGTTTGTGAGAAAGATGCCTCTTAGTATATACTTACATGGAGAAGTTTTTGTCCTTGAAGTAGATGGTAAATCTCTATATCAGGCAGTTGTGGTGAAAACTATCCTTGAAAGGTATTATCCTGATAATAATACATAATAACTTATAGATCACTTGTGAGATTTATTTACTTTCTGCTCTGAGAAGTTTTGAGAGGCCTGCCTTTTAGGGGATAATATGTCTTATGTCTTTTTTTTTTTTCAATGTGCTCTTCCTTGATAGGATATAGTTTTTGAGGAAACTATTTTATTTAAATGAACTTAAGTGAACTTAAAATGCCGTGTTATAATGCTTCTGGTTCTTTTTTTTTTTTTTAACATCTTTATTGGAGTATAATTGCTTTACAATGGTGTGTTAGTTTCTGCTTTAAAACAAAGTGAATCAGTTATACAGATACATATGTTCCCATATCTCTTCCCTCTTGCGTCTCCCTCCCTCCAACCTTCCCTATCCCATCCCTCTAGGTGGTCACAAAGCATGGAGCTGATCTCCCTGTGCTATGCGGCTGCTTCCCACTAGCTAGCTATTTTATGTTTGGTAGTGTATATATGTCCATGCCTCTCTCTCACTTTGTCACAGCTTACCCTTCCCCTCCCCGTATCCTCAAGTCCATTCTCTAGTAGGTCTGTGTCTTTATTCCCGACTTGCCCCTAGGTTCTTCATGACTTTTTTTTTCTTAGATTCCATATACATGTGTTAGCATATGGTATTTGTCTTTCTCTTTCTGACTTACTTCACTCTGTATGACAGACTCTAGGTCCATCCACCTCACTACAAATAACTCAGTTTCATTTCTTTTTATGGCTGAGTAATATTCCATCGTATATATGTGCCACATCTTCTTTATCCATTCATCTGATGATGGACACTAAGGTTGCTTCCATGTCCTGGCAATTGTGAATAGAGCTGCAATGAACATTTTGGTACATGACTCTTTTTGAATTATGGTTTTCTCAGGGTATATGCCCAGTAGTGGGATTGCTGGGTCGTATAGTAGTTCTATTTTTAGTGTTTTAAGGATCCTCCATAATGTTCTCCATAGTGGCTGTATCAATTTACATTCCCACCAGCAGTGCAAGAGTGTTCCCTTTTCTCCACACCCTCTCCAGCATTTACTGTTTCTAGATTTTTCAATGATGGCCGTTGTGACCGGTGTGAGGTGATACCTCATTGTGGTTTTGATTTGCATTTCTCTAATGATTAGTGATGTTGAACATTCTTTCATGTGTTTGTTGGCAATCTGTATATCTTCTTTGGACAAATGTCTATTTAGGTCTTCTGCCCATTTTTGATTGGGTTGTTTGTTTTTTTGATATTGAGCTGCATGAGCTGCTTTTAAATTTTTGAGATGAATCCTTTGTCAGTTGCTTCATTTGCAAATATTTTCTCCCATTCTGAGGGTTGTCTTTTGGTCTTGTTTATGGTTTCCTTTGCTGTACAAAAGCTTTTAAGTTTCATTAGGTCCCATTTGTTTATTTTTGTTTTTATTTCCATTTCTCTAGGAGGTGGGTCAAAAAGCATGTTGCTGTGATTCATGTCATAGAGTGTTCTGCCTATGTTTTCCTCTAAGAATTTGATAGTTTCTGGCCTTACATTTAGGTCTTTAATCCATTTTGAGTTTATTTTTGTGTATGGTGTTAGGGAGCTGATTCTTTTTGTATCCTAAGTATTTAAAATAAAATATTTACAAATGAAAAAAATAAATACAAATTCATTAACTCTTCACCAATCTCTACTGAGTGCCTATTTTCAGCCAAAAATTGTGCTAAGCACTGAGAATACAACAGAGAACAAAAAGAGGAACAGTTGCAATTTTCACAGTCAGACATAAATAAATAAAGTGAATATATAGTTATAAACTAAGATTGTAGTCTGAGATATATATAATTCTGTGAGAACATATAATGAAAACTAACCTATACTGGAGGTCAGAAAAAGTTTTCCTGATTTTCAAAGTATGAATGGGAGTCAACTAGGCAAATAGAGGTTGAAGGGAAGGCACTGAAGCACTTTCTATATGGGGAGAACAGCATAAGCAAAGGCTCTCTGACATGAGGGAGCATGGACATTCCCTGCGGCAGTAATACAGAGAGTAAGGGAAGAGCTATCAGATGATGTAGTTTTATGGTCCTTTTAATGGAGATTGGTCTTTACCTTAAGGGCAATAAGAAGCCATCAGGAGATTTTAAACCTGAGGCTTATGTGACCAGATTAAGATTTTGAAAAGAACACTCTGGTGGCAGCATGAAACATGTATTGGAAGGAGGCCAGGCTGGATGAGACTGTCATAGTAGGCCAGAGAAGAAAGGAAGGTAGTTAAGACTGGAGTAGTGGCCATGGTGGTGGAGTAACGTGGCTACTAGAGAGATACTTTGGTTTCAGTTTCTAGGACTTCATGATGGATTGGGTATGCTGGGTGAGGAAAAGATGGATGTCAAGGAATACTACATCTAGTTCACTGGCTTGTGTAAATGGATGGTGTGATTTCATTGAGATTACAGTGGAAGAGAAACTGGTTTGAATGTGGGTGTATGTACGAAAGGATCATGAATTTGGTATGAGACTGGTAGGTTTGAAATGCCTTTGAGATAGCCAAGGGGAAATTTTAAGTAGACATTTGAGACTATATATCTGGAATTCAGATAAGAAGTCTGAGACTTGAGATAGAATTTTAAAAAGTGTATTTGTAGATAATTTGTTAAGATTAAGTTCAACTGTGAGTGACAGAAAATCCAAAATAACAAGGGCTTAAGAAAGAAGATTTTTCCTACATAAAAGTTTAGTACAGGGTTGTTCAATAGAAATACAATGCAAGTCATGTATGCAATTAAAATTTCTCTAGTAGCCATGTTAAAAAGGCAAAAAGAAACAGTTGTAATTAATTTTAATAATACTCATCCAGTATATCCGAAATGTTGTAATTAGACATGTGATCAATATAAAATTATCAAAATACACTATATCTTACATTCTTTTTTTTATACTGTCTTCAAAGACGGATACGTATTTTATACTTACAGCTCAGTTTGGGCTAGCTATATTTTGAATGCTCAGTAGCCACATATGGCTAAGGAGTAGTGTATGGAACAATGCAGGTCTAGAGGTAGGAGGTCCGGAGATGATATAACACTTTATAGTGTCAGAGACCCAGGCTTCTTCTGCATGACCTCCATTTACAAGGTCACTTCTTAGTCCAGAAGAGGTGATGTAGCTCCATTCGTCAGGTCTGCATTCCACTAATAGGGAGGAAGACAAGGAAAGAGAAAAGCATGTCTTTTCCCTTTAAGGTTACTTCTTGGAAATGTGTATACCGCTTTTATCTACATCCTTTTGGTAAAAATTTTGTCACATGACTTGAAGGCCATGTACTTAACTACAGGGAAGTTTGGAAAATGTAGCTTTTATTTCAGGTGGCCACATGACTAGATACAAATCAAGATTCTATTGCTACAGAACCTATTGGGGAACAATCATCAGTCTTTGCCAGTGTCTTCTCTGTACACCCTTCCTCCCATGTAAATAATGCATTTGCTGCTGTCTTTCTAAGAGAGACAATTTCAAAGTCTCCGTCAGATCAAAGTCATGAAGTCTAGGATCTGAATGATGTACAGTCTTTTCCACCAGGTCTAAGTTTGGCTCCTCTTGGTTCAGTGATCCATTAAACTAAAGGATAAGTTATTTGCTTCTCTTTTCCTGTACTATGGTGGTATAGGAGCAGGGTAGCTAAAATAGAAACACCCATTTGGGAAAGGGGAGAATGGGCAACACTCAAATCCCAATATACAGGAATAAGAAAGATTGTCTTCTCTGGGAGAAGGGTAAGTTCTGGGTTAGCCCTTCCTCTCCACAGCCCCTTTGGAAGTCCTGGTTCTCCTCCCCTGGAGGAAGTCCCTTGCTCATCATCTTCTGTAGCCCTGTCACTGCCTTCTGGGAGATTCTGCACTATATCCATTACTTACTACTGGTTCAGATTTAGGTGTCCAGTGTGTTATAGGACTTAAATAATCACAGCCTTTTCTAGGCTAGACTTGTAGGAATTCTTTGGCAATAAAATGCTCAATAATTTAGTAGACTTCCAGTCTATTTGCTACTGGTCAGTTTCATATGTAAGTAACTACAGCCAAAATACTTGCCTAGACATAATTTTTTTTTTACATGAAAACTCTGGTCTTTCTTGGTAGCCTTTGAGTTCTGCTCATTCCCATCACTCAGCTTAATGGTGGCTATGAAGTCAACTAAAGCAATGGGCTGGTTGGAGAAGGCAAAAATCTTAAATCCATCTCTTTAAGCAACTTTGGTAAGATAGGGCATATGTACTGTTAAGATTGCAGTTTCTAAGACATTGCTTAAAACTATTTCAGTTGGGGGAGAGAAGGCTTGGCTTTTTAAATCTTGGGAGGCTCTAATTTATCAGATTTTCAGTTTCTTCTGTTTGCAGGCTATCGGCAGAGTAGCTCTTTCTCAGCAGAGCTGAAGTTCTTTCCGCCTTTGCTTGAAGTCTGGCTAGCTCTAGCTCAAGCTTGTAAGAATTTGACACGGCCAACAAGTATTCTGATTTTTTCTAACCATTTTCCGAGTACTGCATTCTTAATTAGCAAGTGGTCTACATTCTGAGTTATCCTGGGTACCAGTTTTATTAAATATTTTCTAAGACATATGAAGGGTTGCTAACTTTCCAGCCCATAGGAAAGTATTCCAAGTACTTTCACTGAGACAGTGCCACATATTTCAGGAGCTGTATTTGGAGCAGCCCACTTTGTACACAGAATTTTATATTAGTAAGTATTAGTTTGACGCTGAGTGGCAGAAAATCTCAAATAATAATGACATAGAAAATGTTTTTTCTCTCTTGTAAATGTCTTGAAGTAGTTAATATAAGGCTGGTTTGGCACTCCACTGTGTCAGGGATCCAGGGTCCTTCTATCTTGTTCTATTGTGTTGAACCTCCATTCCCAAAGTTACCTCATAACCCAAGCTGGCTGCTGTCAAAGAATGAAAAATGAGTTGATGATGGAGATGTTATGTTGATGATGTTATGCTTTGTCATACTGTACCTGTCTTTTTTTTTTTTTTGGCTGCGCTGGGTCTTCGTTGCTGTGTGCGGGCTTTCTCTAATTGCGGCGAGCGGGGGCTACTCTTCATGGTGGTGCGCGGGCTTCTCATTGTGGTGGCTTCTTTTGTTGCGGAGCATGGACTCTAGGTGCATGGGCTTCAGTAGTTGTGGCACATGTGCTCAGTAGTTGTGGTTTGCGGGCTCTAGAGCACAGGCTCAGTAGTTGTGGTGCACAGGCTTAGTTGCTCCATGGCATGTGGGATCTTCCCGGACCAGGGCTCGAACCCATGTCCTCTGCATTGGCAGGTGGTTTCTTAACCACTGCGCCACCAGGGAAGTCCCTGTGCCTGTCTTAAAATGGAAATATTTATTAATTGTTCATTGATCTGAAATTTCATTTCGATAATTCTAACCTCAGGTTTTTGATACTATAGCATATTTCTACTTTTCTCAAGGATAACCTTGAATTTCTCAAAATAAAATTAACTTTTATATATATGTGAGGGATTGGATTACAAAAGCAAATGAATCATAACAATGATG
Organism: Globicephala melas; assembly: GCF_963455315.2. NCBI lineage: Eukaryota > Metazoa > Chordata > Mammalia > Artiodactyla > Delphinidae > Globicephala > Globicephala melas. Next base: position 103,418,026 of record NC_083318.1, on the reverse strand, counting down.
GCAAAACTGGTGTTTGGTAACTGCTACTTTTCTATGCAGTGATATTTGCAACCCCCTACATACTGATATTTTTGTTCATGTAATACCATTATTTCACTGTTTTAAAAAAATGAGTGTCTGAATCATTTATTATTTGAGATCAAGAACAATGACCCCAAAACTCAATTTATACAGAAAGATAACTACTGCAGACAGGTTTATGTTTATGAGAGTCTCAGTAAGCAGCCATACTGTGGTAGTGGAAAGCTTCTACTGCAAAATTAATTTTTACTCCAGTGCAAAGATTTTCTGTACAGGTGGAATATAAGAGTAATACTTTTGAAAGTGATACAGTTAACTCTGTTTGGGAGTCTTCACTTCTACATAATGAAATTAAAGAAAGTGAAAATGCACTTAAAATTCTTCTGTTTAAAATAGTAAAACAAGACAATCATTATCAATCAAAACATTGTAGTCCCTGAAAAAAGTTCCTTCTAAAGTTTATCTCAAAGTTATCAAATAATAAATATTATTAATTGAAAATTAGGGGCCAATTATTTGGAGTTGGCACATGTAATTATTTGGAGTTGGCACATGTAATTATTCTTCCCCATTCTTCCAACTAATATATAGTCAGAGCACTTTTGCAGCAACTGAAAAAATTGTAGAAAACTTTGCTCAAGGATTAATCATGACATAATAATTGATGCCTTTGTTTTTATACTGCATTTTATTAAAAGTGTATGCTTTATTTCTGACTTTTCATGGTTAATTCAATTATCTTAATTCAAACATAGTGTTTAATACAGTTAGAAATATTTTGAATAATTTATGGAAAATTTTTATCACATTGACAATGAATGGTTAACATTAATATTTTTATAAATTTTAATTTTTGATTTATAATATATTTATAAACTTTTATATTTTAAATGTATTAAATATTTAGTTTCACTAATTTTTAAACTTTAAAATAAAATGCTAGCATTTATACTGGTATGTTAGCATTACATGAAATAAACAGTGAATTACCAGTAGTGTTTTCACTTTGCTCCAGAACTGAAACCACTAACCCGTAACAATGAAAGCATTAGATTTAGTTCGGCCTCACGGTGTTACAAGAGTCTAAAGGTATTTAAAGAGAACTAAAACTATGCAGAACATGTTTTCAGCCTTTTCCATATCTGAGAGCTGTATATGATGTCCTTCTGAGTTCTCATTGTCCATAGTGAGCAGGTTGTGGTCCAGTGGAATAGTAAAATACTACTATTGGGAAGTAGCATTGAGGGCATCTAGACCTACTACAGCTCAGAGAAAAGCAGAGGGTAACTGGTCTGATTTCAATAATCAAGCTTTCCCTCTTGAATTTTTACAGAGGGAGTTTATGTCTGGGATTTTTTTCTCCCCAAATGCTTTATTGAACCTGTCCAAATCTGATCTTAACTGTTGGGCAGGGCTGGCTTCTTGGGTGTATATCCTGGGCAGTCACACAGGACCTGTGCTCAGAAGGGCCCCTTGCCTGGTTTAATACTCTGCTCTTGCCCTCTTGGAATGAGCTCTGCATTTTCATTCTGCCCTGGACCTTGCAAATTACATAACCAGCTCTGTTGCAATGATTTGCTTTTATTTTCAAAGGAAGAATGATGTAGTTACTTTCTAATGTATGACTAACTTCTTTTTTTAAATCTGAATTTGGTGTTTATTCTATTTGGGTATATTTAGGCTCTAAGGCAAAATGTCCCTTGTCAGAGTTGAAGTTGAATAAATATTTAAAGTACTAAACTCTAATTCCTTCTTCCCATTAACACCTCTCTTCTCTTTCCGGTCCATCAGGGCCTTTATGTTCCTTCCTGGACTTCCCTCAGGTCTTCTTCTTGATGTCCCACCATGAAAAATGCAACAAGCATATATATTTTTCATTTAGAGACATACCTATCAAGACATACTTCCTTTCTCTTCCAGTACCACACAGATCTAGACTGTGCCATTGGAACGCAGCCTCAGATGATATTTTAGTAATTCCTCCGAGGTCTTTTCATCATGGCCTAAACCACAACGGGAAAGGGGTCTGTTACGGAGAAAGTGCTCAGGGGAGAGCATACCTGCTTTAGGACTTCCCTGATCCTCACAGAAGTGGCCCCTTTTATTCTGTCTTACCAGTGATGCACTCCACACCAAAGACAAAGGGAGAGAAATGAAGGACATGAGGGAGAAAGTATCCTATTTTTTCTTGCATTCATTCCCAAGACTCAGCCTTTTAACCTGAAACATCGATTCTACTCTTTAAAAAGTCTTCAGGTGAACAAATCCAAGCACTCGTTTCAAAACCCTGCATGCTTGGCCCTGTGGGCTTTGCCTGTATTCTCAGCCTTAAGATGATACCCACATGGGCTTTGAAACATTTGTAAGTTAGGAAGCAAGTCTAAAGATTTTGTTACCTCTTGAAATAGTGAAATTAAAACAACAACATCAACAACTTTCACTTTTGAAGGACAAAATTTGCAGGCTTGTCTCTGTAACCATGAAGTTGCCATGTCAGCAAAAGCCCTTTGTTCACCACAGGAAGCAATCTGGTCATAACAACTTCCTTTCTAACAGTTCAATAGAACTATTGTCTTTGAAGCTTATCAGATAGACCCACTATCAGAAATCCCCACTGGCAACAAAATAGAAATGATCCTTTTTTATAATCAAGGAACTCTAGTTCTCTCAAAGTGGCTACATTTTATTTTATTTATATTTTCTTTGTTTATTAAATTAGCTTAATTTTGGTGATAGATTTGAAAGTGGAGAACGTAAGTAGGTGACACTGATTCACTGAATTAAAACTACGTTTGTGACTTGAAGCAGACTTACGGGAGAGGGATAAAGGACTATTTAGAAGATGTTTGTGGCTTCCTATCCTACTGCATTTTCACTAAGAATAGTTGGTAGGCAGTTAACTATGATGCAGTCTGTAATGTCAGCCTTGTCTGCAGAGTCAGAAGTTTTTCTCTGAAAAACTTTTTTTTTTTTTTTTTTTTTTTTTTGCGGTACGCGGGCCTCTCACTGTTGTGGCCTCTCCCGTTGCGGAGCACAGGCTCCGGACGCGCAGGCTCAGCGGCCATGGCTCACGGGCACAGCCGCTCCGCGGCATGTGGGATCTTCCCGGACCGGGGCACGAACCCGTGTCCCCTGCATCGGCAGGCAGACTCTCAACCGCTGCGCCACCAGGGAAGCCCCGAAAAACATTTTTTTAAACCATAAACCATTGAAGTGCCTCCTTATTTTTAGTTTGAGGGATCTTTATCCTTTGTGTTACCTCCTGCTCCCCTACTTCATATTAGATTTTTTTTCTGCTCAGCTATTATACTGGTAAGCCCCAGAAAGTCAATGCATGACCTCTTGGGTTATTTAAGAATAACGACTTAATCTCTTGTGGAAAAAAAAACCCTTCTCAGGCATTCTTTGAGGGAGATAACCTTCTTATTGGAATTCCTCAATCCCTCCCACATTCCTCAGTCTTTTCCCTCTGCATCAGCAACCCTGAACTGGCAAAGAGACAAATTGCTATTTCTCCCTCTTTGCTTTTCTTCAGTTTTAGTTTAAATAACATTTCTACCCTCTAAACTTCCTCATTGCTGGTTACAGTGTTTCTTTCACTGGAATGACTGTGTCTTCTGGTGTTTTATGTACTTTCCCTTCTTCACTCAGTGACTCAGTCCATCTCTTTAGATCCCATCTTGCAGCATTCCCGCGCCTGTTTTCTTTGGACTGAACCTGACTCCCACACAGTCAAATTCCCTTTACACTCCCCTTAATGTACTTGCCAAGGTTGCAAGTGTGCTTAATTGTATCTTTTCTGCATTGAAATTTTACTTCTTCTCCTTTTAGTGTTTAAAAAAATTCAAGTTTTTCTTAGAAAAGATTACCCAGTCCAGTTCCAGTCTATTTTCTTCTCTTAGATTGGAAATTAAGATGTACAGAAAAAAGGACAGTAGGTTTTTACTGTACAGAATTAAAGGGTTTGGGGGCTTCTATTTTTCTTAGAGCCCTGAGAGTTTGGTGTCCCCTGAGACATGGTGGAGAGTCTCAGGTCATGCATCACTGTGGTGCATGGGAAGTTCATCCCCAGCAAGCCAAAGAGGACTTTTAGATGTGTATAAAAAGAGGAAGCAAATTCCCAGAGGAAGTTGCAAGACATGGATATAAGAATGGAAGGAGAAAAAAATCGCTGAGAAATTAGTTAAATGAAGTCATGGTTAGTTTAGAACAGGGGTAAAAGTTGGTAGTTTGGTCTTTGTTATTCCTACAGCTTCATCCTTGCTGCACTCTTCTTTGTGCATCTACTTCATCTGGGCTTCGCTTAGGTACCCTGCCTGGTCAGACCCCCACTAACCGAGGATGTGGTGTGAGATATGGCACCACATCACTGTGGGCTTCCTTCGTTTCGTGATTTCCCAGATTGAGGCAGCAGTAGCAAATCTGCCTCTCCCTAGATCCCTCCATGAGCGCTTCCCTGCTACCTGTGCCTCTGATAACTGACTGCATGATAAGGCAGTGTGCCAAGCGTAGGGAGAGATATGGCACCATCCGGGTTCTTAGGCTGAGCTGGGGCTGACGTCAGGGCCAAGCGCTAGCTGCATTCTCATTCTGGTGGCAGACAATGCTGGGTTGTAAGGGTTCCTTCTGATAGGTAGCATGAAAACAAGATGGAAACCATCAACGTGATACTGTTAGGTTTTGGTCTCAGAAGCAAAACAAGTGGGGTCTGTAGAGCTCTCTTGTAAGTATTCTGAAAGTTCAGACTTTGGCTGGCATAACAGGGACGTTTTGTCTTGTCCACTTGTATCTGAGAAATGTTGGGAATTGGAACCTGAGCTTGGGTCTGGTTGACAGGTCAGTGACCTCTGTGGTCTTATAGGGAGTTTAAACCTTCATTTCACAGATGAAGATACTTGAGGCTCAGGGAGGTTGAAAGACTTATTGAAGGTGCACAGTCAGAGCTAAAACTCAGGTCTGAGGCACTCTATCTAGTGCTGCCCTATAGGTCTTATGCTTGCAGCTGCTGGCTGGCCCAGGATGCCAAGAGACAAAGACCTATGACATGTCTTTTTAATAAATTGGACTTCCTCATGTTTACTTAGGAATAGTACTTCTCTATCCATATTCTGAATAAAAGTATAATGTGTACGCATTGTGGAGAATAGAAAATTTAGAAACAAAAGGAGAAAAAAATAATGATATTTTATAATCCTGTTACCCAGAGATGATCACTATTAACATTTCGTTGATTTCTTTGTAATCTTTTCCATGTGTAGATGTGTGTGTGTGTGTGTGTGTGCATTTACAAAATTGGGGTTATATATTTTATAATAGCTGGTATCCTTTAGTTGCAAATAACAAACAGACCTAGTTTCAAATTTAAGGAAGGAAAGGAATTTCTTGGCAGGCTACAAAATCAAAGAAACACCTAGGCCTTGGAAAAATAGTACCCAGGAAACTCAGCTGTTTTTATCAAAAGAGAGATTAAATACTGGATAGACCAAAATAGCATTGGATATGGATGTCCTAGTTTTGAAATTTACAGTCACATCGTAGATGAATAAATGGATAAGTTTAAATTTCTTTGTAACCGAAGTCAATTTGTTGCCTAAGTAATTCAGTAACTCTCTCTTCCAGGTCATTATTACATTCAAAGTTCAGACCCCCTCTCAGTATTTCTCCTTTCCATCCCACCCTCCTCTGCCAATGCAATGGCCTCTGGGAACAGAGGAAGCTCATGCTACCATCCTGCTGGCAGGGAATAGGTATCTGGTCCTTGTGTTACCCTCCAGTCCTTTCTGGCAGTGTCTTGCCTTGTGTAAATTTTGCCTGTGGGCCCCTGGCCTCACTGATCTGCTGAGTATGTAGCACATCCTTTATGTTCTGGCCATGGGTAGTACAGCACAGAGCAATTGCTGCCAGGAGTTTTAGCATCTTCCCCTGCTGCTGCTGAAAGCTGATTGCCCCTGGCTCTAGTATGGGGACTCCTTATCCTCTGCTGTGGTCATTCCCTACCCCCACTCACTGGCTGTCTTATTATCCCCAGCTCCCTTCCATTTTCCTCTCCAGGAACCATAGGGCTTATTCGGGCCACTGGCTCTCTTAGGCCGCCTCTGTCTCTAGTCCTGATGTGCTGCCATTTATACCCCTCTGCAGCCACCCTATGTTGTCAGTGGGTATTCTGAAAGTGGCTTCCCCCTGATTTCATGGAGGAAGTAGAACAAAAGTACCTTTTTTCCCCCTCAGATCCTGAAACTTATTTGGAGCACAAGTGTCCATCCTGAATTTCTACCCAGGAAGGGGGACAGTCCCCTCAGTGACTGCAGGGCTCCTGCAACTGGACACCACCAAGTTGACTCCCTTTTCACCTACCCAGTCTCCAATACCCTGAGCCAGGCACCCTCATGCATGGGCATTTTCCTCACCCTGCTCAGTCTCCAACATCCATGCTAGGTCTTCCTTCTATGCAGATAGATGCTCCTATTACCTCATTCGGGGTCACCATGGCTTTCCCTATCCTGGTGCAAATGGGTATCCTGCTTGTCTCCACCTAATGGCTTTTTGACTTAGTTGTTTTGGAAAAGAAGAGAAGAGAAAGTGGAAAGGAAGAGCTCTCTCTAGATCTCTATAATTATCTTTTTAATCTATGGGAATATGGTATGATTTAAAGATAATTTTACTTAAACTGTTATTTACTAAATAATTATTTATATTCCCATACAAATATTTTTGATTAGTATAATATACAGAGTTGAAATAAATGACAATTTTTATTTTCGAATTAAATGGTAGAAAGACAACCCTGGGAACAAGAAAGCAAATTTGAGATTTCATCTACAACTTAAAGAAGGAGAATAAAGTTGAATTTTAGCAAGGCTGAATTTTTCCTTTAAGAAGACAGTATGTAAAGTACAACTCAGGGAGGTTTTATTTTGTTTTTTTTGTTTTTGTTTTTTTTTTATAAATTTCTTTATTTTTTATTCTACTTTAAAAATTTTTGGCTGCATTGGGTCTTCATTGCTGCACACGGGCTTTCTCTAGTTGTGGCGAGCAGGGGCTACTCTTCGTTGCGGTGCGCAGGCTTCTCATTGCAGTGGCTTCTCTTGTTGTGGAGGATGGACTCTAGGTGTGTGGGCTTCAGTAGTTGTGGCATGTGGGCTCAGTAGTTGTGGCTCACAGGCTTATTTGCTCCGCGGCATGTGGGATCTTCCCGGACCAAGGCTAGAACCCATGTCCCCTGCATTGGCAGGCAGATTCTTAACCACTGCACCACCAGGGAAGTCCCCTCAGGAAAGTTTTAAAATTAAAATTAAATAGAGAAAGCTATTCCTTAAAATGTGAAACCTCAGGATGAATAGATGTAATATGTCTGGGCTCTGTGACTGCAGTACATTTGTTACTCATAAGGGATTGTTCTCTAATACACATCTGTTTCTATCTAGAAAAACAAACAAAAAAGCCCTTTCTTACCCTTGGCTCCACTTCTTTGAATTATGTCAAGTAAAATTAAACACTGAAAACCAAAAACTATCCAAAGAAAGCATGGATTTATATAAGCATATTTACGATTATAGGTATTACTGTAAAAGACTGCCTGTTGAGTGTTTTCGCTGTAGATTGTGCTCTTCTTTTTACCACTAAATTCTTCAGTAGAGACTGTTATTGCCTCAGTTTTGCCTCGAGACAGACTATCTATTCTACTTTTCCTCTATCAATTTTCAATTGACTAGAACCTAAAAGTTGTCAGTATCTGGGGACACAGGGAAATAAAATGTCCCCATTACATTTCTTCCTTATATTACTATAGACTCACTGTGAACTTCCTCTGTGATACTTCCCATAATTCTCTTGGGCCTACTTAATCCCCAAGAGTACAATGGCCATAGACTTCATAGAAATTTTGTGGGATTATTTGCATCACAGTTGATAACATGTTTTGAAGTATCCTCCTGTACTACATTACAGCAGACAAACAAACGTTTCAAAATTTCAGTCGTGGAATTTTGGTATATCAAATTGTTTTAACTCAGCTTTGTTTTGCATTGTTCCCTTTGAGAATTTTTTAACTACCAAAGTAGATTAAAGAGTTTATGACGACATAGCTATCTCATAGCATAAAGAGTACATACATTTAAATATATTCTTATATTAATTAAGTATATTAAGTAAGGGATTGAACCTGGGCCCTCAGCAGTGAGAGCCTGGAGTTCTAACTACTGGACCACCGGGGAATTCCCCCTGATTAAGTATATTGTTGATAGAAAAGAATATAGTTAATTTAAGCTGTGTCTTCATGTGATTCATGTGTCCATTTTATTTTATTTTTTGGGTTGTCCATTTTAAATAAATTGTTTACTCTGTTTTGGCAGTAGTTAACTTGAATTGTTTTCTAGTAAATTTTAGAATTTTGTAAACTTATTCTGGAACTTGCTGGCTTTGGCAGAAGAATCTCGGGTGCTCACTTGTCAGAAACAGAGTTCAAGGGGCCATTTCTTTCTTGTCGCCAACAAAACCCAAAATAGAAATAAGACCCAAAAATCCAGTTATGACAAGGTTGAGAAAAAGTATTAAGCCATATATACAGATGGACATGAGTCTATAGTATTGATTTTTTTAAGTCCCAGGATAGAAAAGGGGCCTCTTCCATGAGCAGGGGAGTACTTTTCCATCTGCTTCTAAAGATGACTGGAGAAAGTATTAATGGATTTTTAAAAATTAGCTTTTTATTTTAGAATAATTTTAATTCACAGAAAGTTGCAAAGGTAGTGCAGTTTCTATATACTCCTCATCAGTTTCCCTTAATGATATCCTTACAATACCATTGTACGTTTGTCATAACTAAGAAGCCAGCATTGGTACATTGCTATTCACTGACCTTCATACTTTATTTGGATTTCACTAGTTTTTCCACTAATGTCTGTTCCAGGATCCAATCTGGGATACCACGTTAACATTTAGTCATCACATCTCGTTAATCTCCTCTAGTTCGTGACAGTTTCTCAATATTTCCTTGTTTTTCATGACATGGACAGTTTTGTGGTGTACTGGTCAGGTATTTTGTAGAATATTCCTTAATTTTGGTTTGTCTAATGTTTCTCTCATGATTAGAGTGAGGTTACAGGTTTTTGGAAAGAATATCACAGGGCTGAAGCGCCCTTCTCATCACACCATATCAGGAGTACATGCTATCAACATGACTAATCCTGGTGTTGTTAACCATATCAGTTTTTGTTTGCCAGCTTTCCCCATTGGAAAGTTACTATTATTCCATTTCCAAACCCTATTCTTTGGAAGCAAGTCCCTAAGTCTAGCTCACAGTCAAGAGGGAGAGGGCATGTGGGGAATTAATTTTCACTTCCTGGAAAGGGAAGTATCTACATACATATATTTTTGGAAGTCATCTGTAAGAAAATTTTATTTGCTCTCCCTTATTTGTTTGTTTATTCACTCATTCATTTATATTAGTATGGACTCGTGTATTTCTTTTGTACTTTGGGTTGTAATTCCCTGCCACATTTTTTATTTTGTTGCTTAAATTTTTCTAGCTTTGGCCATTGGGAACTCTTTCAGGTTGGCTTCTGAGTACCTTTGACATGCCTCTATTTGTGTTTTGAGCTTTCTGGCACCACAAGATGCTCTGGGCTCCTCATATATTTGTCCCACTCTAGCCCTAGAATCATCATTTCTCTAAGAAGTCCTCATTCCTTTTTTGGAAAATGATATTTGGATGAAATTTTATAGCCTAGGTTATAGCCTAGGTAGACTTAGATAGAACTCAGACAGTTTTCACAATAGTGATCAAAGGCATCATCCAAAGTCTAGGAATTTTACCGGAAACCACCCTACTGAAGAATTTTATGAAAATTCCACCAAAGGCATTTAAGTGAATTATAGGATTGAAGAACAGTACTCATATTATATCATCTTGGAAATTTTCATTAGGGTGAGCAGGATTTATTAAACTGACAGTATATTAAATCTCTATGATTCATACCTGAGGGGCGTTGCAGTGGAATTCAGTGGACTCTGAGAACAGCTTGCATGAACTTTGTTGGAACTTAGGTAAACAGGAGCAAAATCTAAAAGTAATACATAGATTCATGCTTAAAAGAAATTCTATGGTTAATTTTAAAACTTTTTTTTTCCTGGATTAATATGTGATATTAATTGTGATATGATTGTGACATTAATTGTGATATGATTCCTAAAAGTGTCTGACATTCTAGTTATATTTCAAAAAAATGTGGCTTGCATAGTCAAAGTCACTACAAAGAGTATAAAGACATATGAGAAAGTACTTCTGCCTTCCAGGGAGGTAAATAATACAAGGAGACACTATGTGGTGGAAAAGACAAGTATTAATGAAGAGCCTTGGGAACTGTATGGTAAATAAATTCAGTGGCTATGGCAATGGGATCCCTGTGAAGGCAGTAGAGGGCTGTATCTTTAGAGGCGCCAAGAACCCATGATTCTAGGCAGATGGTTGTGGTGTACTGTGAGAGGGGGAGGAAAACTGAGATAGTGAAAGAGATTGGTTCCTCTCTTTCTCATGGGAGAAATATACTCACTAGTCAGGGAGCAAATGAGGTTGAGTCCATGGGACATGAAGTCCGAAGAGGGTGGGAAAATCAAACAGCAGGACCATGAGCAGGAAGCAATACTTTGGTGAAATATATTTGTTTAGAAATCCTTGGCTCTAAATCGCTCACACACTTTATTTTAAAATATATTATTCAGAGTCAGGCCACAAAGTGGCTTAGAAGAAACTAGAGCCAAGAACTAGAAAGAACAAAGGTATATCCAGAGCAAATATTCAGTCTTATGAAATCTTAGTAGGGGAGATATTTAGCCAGCTAGTTAGGAATCTCAACAAAATGAGTGCTGATGGAGAGTTCTCTATTTTGATTTTCCACTAAACTCTCAGTGCCTTACTTTTTTTTCATGTGGTGAATAATTCATTTTAAAATTTTATTTATTTTATCATGATAAAATATGCATAACATAAAAGTTACCATTTTAATCGTTTTTAAGTATACATTTGAGTGGCACTAAGTACATTCATATTATTGTGCAACCGTCACCACTATTCATATCTAGAACTTATTCTTCATTCCATACTGAAACCTGCACCCAATATACAATTACCTCCCATGCCTCTCTCCCTCCAACCCTTGGTAACCACCATTCTGTCTTCTGTCTCCATGAATCTGACTACTTTAGGTACCTCATCGAAGCAGAATAATATATGTCCTTTAGTGTAAGGCTTATTTCACTTAGCATAATGTCTTTCAAGTTTCATCCGTGTTGTGATGCTGTACTTTAATTCCTAGAGTAGTCATAGTCAAATTCTGCTGAGTTTTTGCTTTTTTCCTGAGGCAATTTCATAGCCTGAGGTAAATAGGAAGACACATGAAACACACATTGGAGGGGAAGAGTGTGAGGCATCAATAGCCAGGGCAGGATATTGAGGCCCCAGATCCCTTAGCTACCAGAGATAGAGTTGGAGATTGAGGACCAGGCATAGCACTAGGGATGTGGGCAATGAAAGACCAAATCACAAGGCTGAGGCTGGTGATATGAGGCTAGGATGCTGGACTGGGGCAGAGATATTAGACGAGAAGAACCTGGAATCCTGTGAGTCCTGGAGTTGTAGGGCATGTGGAGGTGACTCCACAGTCACTAAAGGTGAAGGAAAAGACTCCAGTGAGTGACTCAGATACTGAGGAGGGGGAGGCCACTCTGGCTGGTTGATGCAGGAAAGTTTTTATAGAAAAGTTGGTATATAAAGTGGGTAGAATTTGGACAGGCAGAGGCCTGGGATGATGATCTACTCAGAAGAAGTAGCATTAGGAGAGATAGGGGAGGAGGACACTGCCAGATGCTTTCGGAGCTGAATAGCCCAATTCGACCCAGTCTGCAGAGGGTTTGTAAGGAATGAAGAAGATAGGAGTAGGTTGATGGCGCTGGCTTATGAAGTACACTAGATAAATGGGTCGGATTCTTTTGTAAGCAATGGGCATCATCAGAAAATGAACCAAATTTATCCTTTCCTTTGCCTTGACTGCCATAGCCTTAATCTTGACCTTAATTAGAATACATTAGCCTTATAGTAGGTTAGCATACTTTGCCTTATACTAGGTTGGGAAATGTCTACATCTCCTATGAGAATATAAACTGCCTGAAGGCAGAGCTGTTTTATGTAAGTTCATGTCTCTCAGAGTATTAAGCACAGTGTCTTAAACTTCCTAGTTCCTCAGTAAGCATTCTCTGAATGGAATGGTATTAAATTATGGGGTTTTGATGGGAGAATGGGGTAAAATGGTCAAGGCTCTAATTTAGGAAGATTAATCTGATGAGAATGTATAGAGAAACTGGAGAGGTTGACTGCTGGGGAAGCTTTTACAACAGTGAAGTGGTGAGGTAACTGAAGGCATTTCTCTTCTAGGCCTGGACACGAAGGGAAGGATTGAAGAGAAATTTAATATCAATTAACCCAATCTTTACATGCCAGTAGCCTTTCAGTGGCAGCTCAAAACAGAGGTTAGGAAGAAAGAAAGCAAGCAAGCTGAGGAATGAATCATCAGTTACTCCTGCTGTATATTTTCTTCTGTGGAATCCTGAACAAGTTATTTAACATAAGGCCAACAAATATCATTTCTTTTTCTCAGAAATCACAGAAGCTGGTACTTCCGTAGAAAACTCCATCTCTATTAGTCAGAAAGTAAAATTAATCTAGGTGTTCTCATTTTCTATTTGGACTTGTCTGACTAGTTGGTGACCTTGTGGGTTCTTTGCCTCATTTTTTTTGTTTTGGCTGCACCGCGCAGCTTGTAGGATCTTAGTTCCCTGACCAGGGATTGAACCTGAGCCCCCTGCAGTGGAAGCGCAGAATCCTAACCACTGGGCCACCAGGGAAGTCCCTAGTGGGTTTCTTATAAGTGTGTTTCCTCCTGTCTGTGAACAGTAGAAAAAATATTATATTTGGCAAGATTTTTGTTGGCACATGGAAGCACAGTGAAGTGTTTCCTAGTTATATAGAAATAAGATTATTTGCTGAGAGTTAAGCCTATAAAATTCACCCACAAGCAGATTAGCCACCTGTACAAGTAAACTGATGAGAGATTTTCTGTAAATCTGGATCTAAAGAGTCTGGACAAACTTTAGGGCATACAAATTTCTCTGCAACGCTTTGGCACAAGAAAATCACAGTACTTCATTTTCCAAATTTAATGAAGTCTGGCTCCAAGCCCCCTCTTATGAGGGGGACTGGTGGTGAGATGCCAAATGTCAATCAGTGTTGAGGGCTCCTCCCCATTCCTAAGGGTTTATCTTCAGTAACTGCCTAGAAGCTTGTTATCTAAGCCCCAGGGATCCATTTTGAAGATGCGTCTCCTCTCACTCTTTCTCACTGGTCAGTGGGATCTTGGCCTTGTGTCGGGCCTCCTTCTTGTGCCATGCAGCTCCAGCCTCCCCCAGCCCTGGGTGCTTTGTGCTGGGAGAGCCCATGGCTTGGCATCTGTGACAACTCCAGATCCTGTCCCCATTCCATGTTGGAGATGCTTCCCCCTCCCTGGTGGCAACTTCTACCATCTCTCCTCCACACCACTGCCTCTGGGGAATTAAGCTGAATCTCTTCCAACCTACCTCAAACACAAGCTGTTTACTTCCTTCCTGGTGAGGGAAGCAAGGAACTAAACTTTTAGAAACCAGTGCTTCCTCTTTCCTGCAGTGGGGTGGGGAAAAGAGATTGCTATCTCTCCTTAGTGAGTCTATAGCAATGATAACAATATCAACAACTGTAGTAAAATAACCTATAATAGCAACCACCACCTCAAAACAATCCCAAAAAGTATGTTATTTTCTCATGTTAACTCATCTGATTACACACCACACACTGTAATCAAGGGGATCTGAGTGTATTCTCAGAGTAACGGGTCCTAAACTTGACTGTAATGTAATAGGCTCAAGTAGAATCAATTTCTTTGTAACTTGCTTAGACAAAGACTGGTTAACCTCTGAATCTGATAAACAGAATGGAATCTGGAGAAAAGGTAGCCAGTGAGGGAGAATTTTTTTGTAAATTTTCAGCACTTTTTTTTTCTTTTTTTTAAAAATAGATCTTTATTGGAGTATAATTGCTTTACAATGTTAGTTTCTGTTTTACAGCAAACTGAATCAGCCATATGCATACATATATCCCCATATCCCTTCTCTCTTGAGCCTCTTTCCCACCCTCCCTATCCTAGAGGACCCTCTAGGTCCTCACAAAGCACGGAGCTGATCTCCCTGTGCTATGCAGCTGCTTCCCACTAGCTATCTATTTTACGTTTGGTAGTGTATATATGTCCATGCTACTCTTACTTCGCCCCAGCTTCCCCCCAACCCCATGTCCTCAAGTCCGTTCTCAATGTCTGCATCTTTATTCCTGCTCTGCCACTAGGTTCATCAGTACCATTTTCTTTAGATTCCATATACTTGTATTAGCATACAGTATTTGTTTTTCTCTTTCTGACTGACTTCACTGTATGACAGACTCTGGGTCCATCCACCTCGCTACAACGAGTTCAACTTCATTTCTTTTTATGATTGAGTTATATTCTGTTGTATATATGTGTCATATCTTCTTCATCCATTCACCTGTCGATGCACAGAGGTTGGATCCATGTCCTGGCTATTGTAAATAGTGCTGCAGTGAACATTTTGGTGCATGTCTCTTTGTGAATTATGGTTTTCTCAGGGTATATGCCCAGCAGTGGGATTGCTGGGTCATATGGTAATTCTATTTTTAGTTTTTTAAGGAACTTTCATACTGTTCTCCATAGTGGTTGTATCATATTACATTCCCACCAACGGTGTAGGAGGGTTCCCTTTTAACCACACCCTTTCCAGCATTTATTGTTTCTAGCTTTTTTGATAATGGCCATTCTGACTGGGGTGAGGTGATACTTCATTATAGTTTTGATTTGCATTTCTCTAATAATTAGTGATGTTGAGCATCTTTTCATATGCCTCTTGGCCATCTGTATGTCTTCCTTGGTGAAATGTCTATTTAGGTCTTCTGCCCATTTTTTAACTGGATTGTTTTTTTTCATATTGAGCTCCATAAGCTATTTGTATATTTTGGACATTAATCCTTTGTCTGTTGTTTCATTTGCAAATATTTTCTCCCATTCTGAGGGTTGTCTTTTTGTCTTGTTTATGGTTTCCTTTGCTGTGCAAACGCTTTTAAGTTTAATTAAGTCCCATTTGTTTATTTTTGTTTTTATTTCTGTTACTCTAGGAGGTAGGTCAAAAAAGATCTTGCTGTGGCTTATGTCAAAGAGTGTTTTTCCTATGTTTTCCTCTAAAAGTTTTATAGTATCTGGTCTTACATTTAAGTCTTTAATGCATTTGGCATTTATTTTTGTGTATGGTGTCAGGTAGTGTTTTAATTTCATTCTTTTACATATAGCTGTCCAGTTTTCCCAGCACCACTTATTGAAGAGACTGTCTTTTCTCCATTGTATGTCCTTGCCTCCTTTGTCATAAATTAGGTGCCCATGTGTGCATGGGTTTATCTCTGGGCGTTCTATCCTGTACCATTGATCTATATTTCTGTTTTTGTGCCAGTACCATACTGTCTTGATTACTGTAGCTTTGTGGTATAGTTTGAAGTTGGGGCGCATGATTCCTCCAACTCCACTTTTCTTTCTCAAGTTTGCTTTGACTATTCAGGGTCTTTTGTGTTTCCATACGAATTGTAAGATTTTTTGTTCTAATTCTGTGAAGAATGCCATTGGTAGTTTGATAGGGATTGCATTGAATCTGTAGATTGCTTTGGGAAGTATAGTCATTTTCACAGTATTGATTCTTCCAATCCAAGTACATGGTATATTTCTCCATCTGTTTGTGTCATTTTCGATTTCTTTCATCAGTGTTTTATAGTTTTCTGAGTACAAGTCTTTCGCCTCCTTAGGCAGGTTTATTCCTAGGTATTTTATTATTTTTGTTGCAATGGTAAATGGGACTATTTCCTTAATTTCTCTTTCTGATTTTTTGTTGTTGGTGTATAGGAATGCAAAAGATTTCTGTATATTAATTTTGTATCCTGCAACATTACCAAGTTCATTGATTAGTTCTAGTGGTTTTCTGGTGGCATCTTTAGGATTTTCTATGTATAGTATCATGTCATCGGCAAATAGTGACAGTTTTACTTCTTATTTTCCAATTTGTATTCCTTTTATTTCTTTTTTTCTCTGATGGCTGTGGCTGTGACTTCCAAAACTATGTTGAATAATAGTGGTGAGAGTGGACATCCTTGTCTTGTTCCTGATTCTAGTGGAAATGCTTTCAGTTTTTCACCATTGAGTGTGATGCTCACTGTGGGTTTGTCATATATGGCCTTTATTATGTTGAGGTAGACTCCCTCTGTTCCCACCTTCTGGAGAGTTTTTATCATAAATGGGTGTTGAATTTTGTCAAAAGCTTTTTTGCATCTATTAAGATGATATTATGGTTTTTATTCCTTAATTTGTTAATGTGGTGTATCACATTGATTGATTTGAGTATATTGAAGAACCCTTGCATCCCTGGGATGAATCCCACTTGATCATGGTGTATGATCCTTTCAATGTGCTGTTGGATTCTGTCTGCTAGTATTTTGTTCAGTAATTTTGTGTGTATGTTCATCAGTGATATTGGTCTATAATTTTCTTTTTTTGTGATATCTTTTTCTGGTTTTGGTATCAGGGTGATGGTGGCTTTGTAGACTGAATTTGGGAGTGTTTCTACCTCTGCAATTTTTTGGAAGACTTTGAGAAGGATCAGTGTTAGCTCTCCTCTAAATGTTTGATAGTATTAGCCTGTGAAGCCATCTGGTCCTGGACTTTTGTTTGTTGGAAGATTTTTAATTATGGTTTCAATTTCATTACTTGTGATAGGTCTGTTTATATTTTCTAATTCTTCCTGGTTCAGTCTTGGAAAATTGTACCTTTCCAAGAATTTGTCCATTTCTTTGTGGTTGTCCATTTTATTGGCATATAGTTGTTTGTAGTAGTCTCTTATAATCCTTCATATATCTGCAGTGTCTGTTGTGATTTCTCCTCTTTCATTTCTAATTTTATTGATTTGCATCCTCTCCCTCTTTTTCTTGATGAGTCTGGCTAATGGTTTATCAATTTTGTTCATCTTCTCAAAGAACCAGATTTTAGATTTATTGATCTTTGCTATTGTCTTCTTCATTTCTATTTCATTTATTTCTGCTCTGATCTTTATGATTTCTTTCTTTCTACTGACTTTGGGTTTTCTTTGTTCTTCTTTCTCTAGTTGTTTTAAGTGTAGGGTTTGGTTGTTTATTTGAGACATTTCTTGTTTCTTGAGATGAGATTGAATTGCTATAAACTTCCCTCTTAGAACTGCTTTTGCTGCATCCCACAGGTTTTGGGTCATCATTGTCATTTGTTTCTATGTATTTTTTTTTAATTTCTTCTTTGACTTCTACAGGGATTTCTTGGTTACTTAGTAGTGCACTGTTTAGCCTTCATGTATTTCTGTTTTTTACAGTTTTTTTTTTCCTGTAATTGATATCTAGTCTCATAGCATTGTGGTCAGAAAAGATGCTTGATACAATTTCAATTTTCTTAAATTTTCCGAGGCTTGATTTTGACCCAAGATGTGATCTATCCTGGAGAATGTTCCATGTGCACTTGAGAAGAAAGTTTATTCTGCCACTTTTGGGTGGAATGTTCTATAAATATCAATTAGATCTAGCTGGTCTATTGTGTCATTTAAAGCTTGTGTTTCCTTATTTATTTTCTGTTTGGATGGTCTGTCCATTGGTGTAATTGGGGTGCTAAAGTCCCCTACTATTATTGTGTTACTGTCGACTTCTCCTTTCATTGTTGTTAGCATTTGACTTATGTATTGGGATGCTCCTATGTTGGGTGCATAAACATTTATAATTGTTATATCTTCTTCTTGGATTGATCCTTTGATCATTATGTAGTGTCCCTCCTTATCTCTTGTAACAGTCTTTATTGTAAAGTCTGTTTTATCTGATATGAATATTGCTACTCCAGCTTTCTTTTGATTTCCATTTGCATGGAATATCTTTTTCCATCCCTTCACTTTCAGTCTGTATGTGTCCCTAGGTCTGAAGTGGGTCTCTTTTAGACAGGCTATATAAGGGTCTTGTTTTTGTATCCATTCAGCCAGTCTGCATCTTTTGGTTGGGGCATTTAATCGATTTATATTCAAGGTTATTATGGATATGTATGTTCCTATTACCATTTTCTTAATTGTTTTGGGTTTGTTTTTGAGGGTCTTTTTCTTCTCTTGTGTTTCCCTCTTAGAGAAGTTTCTTTAGCATTTGTTGTAAAGCTGGTTTGGTGGTGCTGAATTCTCTTAGCTTTTGCTTGTCTGAAAAGCTTTTGACTTCTCCATCAAATGTGAGTGAGATCATTGCTGGGAAGAGTAATCTTGGTTGTAGATTTTTCTCTTTCATCACTTGAAGTATATCCTGCCACTCCCTTCTGGCCTGCAGAGTTTCCACTGAAAAATCAGCTGATAACCTTATGGGGATTTCTTTGTATGTTATTTTTTGTTTTTCTCTTACTGCTTTTAATATTTTTTCTTTGAATTTAATTTTTTTTAGTTTGATTAATATGTGTCTTGGTGTGTTTTTCCTAGGGTTTATCCTGTATGGGACTCTCTGTGCTTCCTGGACTTGAGTGACTATTTCCTTTCCCATGTTAGGGAAGTTTTCCATTATATTCTCTTCAAATTTCTTCTCAGACCCTATCTTTTTTCTTCTTCTTCTGGGACCCCTATAGTTCGAATGTTGGTGCGTTTAGTGTTGTCCCAGGAGTCTTGGAGATTGTCTTCAATTCTTTTCATTCTTTTTTCTTTATTCTGCTCCTTGGCAGTTATTTCCACCATTTTGTCTTCCAGCTCACTTATTCATTCTTCTGCCTCCGTTATTCTGTTTTTGATTTCTTCTGTTGTATTTTTCATTTCAGTTATTGTGTTGTTCATCTCTGTTTGTTTGTTCTTTAATTCTTCTAGACCTTTGTTAAACATTTCTTGTATTTTCTCAATCTGTGCTTCCATTCTATTTCTGAGATTCTGGATCATCTTTACTATCATTACTCTGAATTCTTTTTCGGGTAGATTGACTATTTCCTCTCATTGATTTGGTCCTGTAGGTTTTTACCTTGCTCCTTCATCTGTGACATATTTTTTGCTGTCTCATTTTTTTTTTTTTTTTTTATGAGTGGGATTGTGTTCTTGTTTTACTGGTTGTCTGGCCTGAGGCTTCCAACACTGGAATTTGTAGGCTATTGGGTAGAGCTGGGTCTTGGTGCTGAGATGCGGAACTCTGTGACACCTCACTCCAGTGAATATTCCCTGGGGTCTGAGGTTCTCTGTTAGTCCAGTGGCTCGGACTCAGAGCTCCCACTGCAGGAGCTTCCCCCTTGACCCTGGGCTCCTGAATCAAGATCCTGCAAGCCATGTGGGGTGGCAAAAAAAAAAAAAAGAGAGAGAGAGAAAAATAACAAAGTAAAAAATAAAATTAGACTAGGAAACTAACAGATATGTTAGAAAGAATGTAAAAATAAAAATATAGATGAATCAACAACCAGAAGATACACCAGTACCACAATAATAAGAAAGAGGAGAAGGGAAAAAGGAAAAAAGGAAAAGGGTGGGGAAGGCCTTGGCTGTGGAGAGCAGGGCCTAAGCAGGGGCGAGGTTTGGGCGGTGGGCGGGGCCAATGCTCAGGACCCACAGGGCTGGAAAAGGCCCTGGGGGCTGTGGGGAGTGGGGCTTAGGCTCAAGGAACAGAAGGGGCCAGGCGTGCCCCCACCCTGGTCTCAGAGGGCAGGGCACCTCACCTGGGAGCCTAGGAGGCTTCCTGGGCTTGAGTGGACAGGGCAAACACCCTCCTCTCCTTTCCTGCTCCTCAGGTCTGGGGTCTAGGAGGGCCCCTCCCACCTGCCTCTCCTGATCTCCTCAGCCTCCCTCCTATACCCCCAGGACGAATGCGGCCGGTTGGGTGGAGCGGGGGGTAAGGGGGGGCCTTGTAGGGCAGGGGACCTGCTTGGGAGCTCAGCAGACTCCCTGTGCCCGAGTGAGTGGGGCAATCACCCTCCCCTCCTCTCCCGCTCCTCGCACAGGGCCCCTCCACCCTGCCTCTCCTAATCTCCGCAGCCTCTCTCCTGTGCGCCCACGGACCCACGTGGCCTGGAGTGGGTTTTGGAGGGCGGGGGAGTGGCCTGGGAGCTCAGCAGGCCCCCAGTCCAGCACTGTTTTTTCTTTATTTTTTGCGGTACACGGGCCTCTGCCTGTCGTGGCCTCTCCCGTTGTGGAGCACAGGCTCCGGACGCGCAGGCTCAGCGGCCATGGCTCACGGGCCTAGCCGCTCCGCGGCATGTGGGATCCTCCTGGACCGGTGCATGAGCCCGTGTCCCCTGCATCGGCAGGTGGACTATCAAGCACTGCGACACCAGCGAAGCCCCAGCTCTCTTTAATTTAAATGGTTTGATCATGTTGGCAGGTTACATTACATATTCATTTTGTCATGGTGGAAAAGGATGCACCAATTGTTATCTTGGCAGTTATGGAGCTCTTCCAACTCCCTCCCTTTGTTCTGATTTCCTCCCTCCTGGTCAGTTCCGGATCCTGCATGGCTGAGATCTTTCCATGGTGGTGAGGCAGCCCTGAGAAGTCTCACCCCAAGTGGCCCATCAGCCTAAGTAGCATTTCTCATCTCACCTAGTTTAGCTACATCCAAGTTCAAAAAAGATCTCTTTATTTCTATTATGATCACTACAGAAAAAAAAAATACATATACTTTTGCTAGATTCTTGGTTTCCCACTGGGTGTTGTGGTACACATTGGTGAGATTGATAGTTGTTTTTCCCATAAAATGGAAATGTTCCACTCATCCGTTCATTCATGCAACAAATATTTACTGAAAGTCTGGTATGTGCTGGTACTGCTCTAAGTGTTGGAGCTACAAAAATGAATCAGGTAGATATGGTTTCTGTCCATGGGGCTTATAAATTAACCCAAATCGTTTTTTGACCTTTTGTCTAAATCTCTTTCCCTCTTTTTTTTTTGAGTTCTCACCCAGAAGTTTCTAAACATCGGGCTGCTTGTATTTGAATCAATTGCAGATTCCCTGACCATAGCCCTGAACATTCTGATCAAGTGGATCTAGAATGGATATCTGTATTAAAAAAAAAAAAAAAGGCCTTCTTGGTAGTTTGATGTGAGCTAGGTTTGAGAAATGTTATTATCAAAAACATTCTCGGAGCTTCCCTGGTGGCGCAGTGGTTGAGAGTCCGCCTGCCGATGCAGGGGACATGGGTTTGTGCTCCGGTCCGGGAAGATCCCACATGCCGTGGAGTCGCTAGGCCCATGAGCCATGGCCGCTGAGCCTGAGCGTCTGGAGCCTGTGCTCTGCAATGGGAGAGGCCACAACAGTGAGAGGCCCGTGTACCGCAAAAATAAAATAAAATAAAATAAAATTAAAAAAACATTCTAATCATTTAGATTTGAAATTGTGGTGGTGTCTGAACCAAATATGCATGATGGAAACCATTGACAAGTATTATAGGATGTCAAGTAGGAGCTTTCTTTTGTGTGGCATAACTACTGTTAAGACCCAAACTGAAGACAGAAGGCACAATGTGGTCCATATCCTAAATTTATAGAGTCACTAGCAGTTGGGGTCAGCCACCCTTCTGTAGAACTCACTGAGAGGCCCACAGTTAGAGAATGGGCTCAACCACCTGTGACTCCCAGGGGACTTTGGGAGAGAGGAAGACAGCCTTTTAGGGAGTAGAAGTACAGAGTCATTCCTTCTCTCAAGTCAAGTGTGTGAGGGAGGGGAGCTCAAGTAAATCACTTGAGAAGAAAAGTAAACAGACATTTTGTTCCCTGGCTGTATGACCTTCTTAAGTAGCAGACTTGCTGATGCACCTCGTGTGCTATGGGAATGTGGGGAAAGAGAGCTGAGTGGAAATGGCATGAGTGGAACAAAATCCAGGTGGAGAGGTGGTCTCTGTCTTCCAAGTGGAGATGAGGAAGTCCTTACATGCCTGCAGACCTGAGAACTGGCTCTGAGAAGTATATGAGACTGGAAGCCACAGATGCCCCAAGATTGATGCAGTGTGGGGGCAAAGAGGGACCCATATATGGGGGAAGACCACCAGGGCAGTGTCTGCTAAAGGAGGTAACCAAATCTCTCTGCAGAGGGGAATCTTGGAGCCACCACTGGTCCTCCCTGAGCCCATAGAAGATAGTCCAGGCTAGTAGTTAGAGTCAACCGAGGAGAGGGATGAGAGTTTGCTCAGTCACAAGAGGAGATGCTCCTGCTTCCTCCCTGACCCAATTCCAAAGGAGCTCACACCTAGAAAAAGGAGGGGGTGGAGGTGACAAAGAGCCAGAGCTCATTGTCCCTGTACTACCTGAAGCCCATCTCTTCTCTGCCCCACCAAACTCCCTCAGCTTTTAGTCCAAAACTGAAAGTCTGAACTCTTCTGGGTCATGGGACAAGTAGAGTTTTGATAGAAAATACAGTTGAAGTGTTTAAGTGAACAGGACTGAATCTGAAATAGCTGAATGAGATTGTTGTAGTAACCAGATTTTTTTGAAAAGCACATAAATAGGCAAGATGTATTTGGGGAGCTGCTGTTCAGCAGCAAAATGGTGTGTGTTTGGGAAATTTATTGGAAAACTAAAACCATTATATATCCATAATAAGCTGATATTCTTTAATAAACAAAAAGTTTTTGTTTAATGTTTTTTGAATAATTATATATGCCCATGTTACAGAATTCAAAAGATATAAAAAGGTAAAAGTAGAAGATAAGTTTTTTTCCCCTTTCCTCTCCCCCACTCTTGTAGTTCTTATGTTTCTTTCTTAAAATATCACAGAATTGCTTTATACTAAAGTTTCCAAAAATAGTCATATAACTCTATATCGATTCTATAGCACTGATAAACATATATAAGAAATATATGGGCTAGATACATTTCCACATTCTAGGGTTATTTTTTGGAAGCTGTTGCCAGACAGCATCATCTTGTCCTCACTATTTCTTTGTGACCCAGTGGGTCTCAGTGTTTGAAATTCTCCAGAAACAGATGTTTAGAATATCCTCAAGTTTTTGCTTTTTAATTTTGAATCTTTGAAACAGCTATTCCTATATTAATTATGTCTTATTGATTTGCTTATTCCTATATCACTGTCTATATTTTGCTTACTCAAATGAAATCGCTTTATTCATCAAAGGTTTTAAGTCTTATTTAGCTTCAGAAGGAATGCTAATTGTTCCTTCCATTTTTGCCTCCTCTAATCATTCAGGATTCTAAGTCATGAAACCTCTATACTTGGTTTTCTCAGCTATGGAACTCAGTAAAGAGAGCTTGCTTTCTTCTGCTTTATATGGTGGGGAAAAGCTTCATTAGCCAGGACTGGCTTTGTCACAGGCCAAGGGAGAATGTCAAGAAGTTGACTTGTTTTAGTGACTGATTTTTAGAACTAGGGTGTGGGTGGGGTTAAAAAAAACTTTCATTGGCCTAAGGCCAAATTAAGATCTAGGTAACAAGATTATAAACCTGGAAACCTCCTCAACTCTCATCCCTCAAACTAAATTGGATTTAACCACTCTATGTTTGCTTTTTCTTCATGTCAATGATCATTCTTTAGCGTGTAAGCTCCTTAAGGACAGAGACTGTAAATTATTTATTTTGCGTACTTTACAACACAAATCAGAGTGTCTTGTGCATTGTGGGTGATTAATAAAATATTTGTAGAGTGATGGGCTAAGGAGTTTTGCTTTAATTCAGTAATGGATAGGAAACTAAAACAACAACAAAAACCAACAACTAAAATAACTAATTCAGTAATAGAAAGGGGGGAGAGTTTAAATAGGAGAATTACATGACCAGAAATGTGTTTAGAAAGGTGAGTATGGTACAGGGCTACTAGATTTAGCAAATAAAAATACAGAGGTACCTGTATTTATCTGGTACCTCTGGTATGGTGTTAATATAGCCTTTTTAGAAACAGACTCGCAGACATAGAGAATAGACTTGTGGTTGCCAAAGGGGAACAGGGAGGGGAGGAGGGAAAGCGATAGACTGGAAGTTTGGGGTTAGCAGATGCAAACTGTTATATTTGGAATGGATAAACAACAAGGTCCTACTGTATAGCACAGGGAACTATATCCAATCTCCTGGGATAAACCATAATGGAAAAGAATATGAAAAAAAAGAGTGTGTATATGTGTAAAAATTATACATATCTCCTGAATAGATTGAGTAGAAACAGAGTAGAGATAGCTAGGGGACTACTGAAATTATTGTGGGAGAGAAGGTTGCTGACAATGGATATATGCAAGGACTGGATTTGGGGCACACTGTGGAAGTAGAACGGGCAGGACTTGCTGACTGCATGTGGGAGGTTAGGGAGAAATGAAATCCAAAGTGATTTCTGCAAGGTTTTAAATTTAGACTACTAAGTTGATGAATGCAGAAAAGTGATCTCCAGAAAGCTGAAAGGAGACCAGGTTTTTATGGGGAGAGGAAAAGGACTGAGAAAG
The DNA here is from genome assembly GCF_963455315.2 of Globicephala melas. NCBI lineage: Eukaryota > Metazoa > Chordata > Mammalia > Artiodactyla > Delphinidae > Globicephala > Globicephala melas. Next base: position 103,393,433 of record NC_083318.1, on the reverse strand, counting down.
AAAATAAGTTCAATTTAAACCTTTTTGAATTTACAATTGAAAATGACCAGAAGATATTTAGAAATACTGGTTTAGAACCAGGGAGAAGTTTGGTAGGTACAGACACAAGAGCCTTTCAAGAAGGATTCTGGGAAGCAGTGGGTAGAAAGATTTTATTGTAGTATACCTGGTTGTGGACCAGCGGAAGACATGTATCTCTGATGCTGAATTTAGATCAAGAAACAGAGCAACCAAACGTATATAAACATTCCATTAAACCATGCTGTGTATATTGTTAGTTTTTTGTTTTGTTTTGTTTTCAAAATAGCTATGTAAGCCTGAGTATAACAGGGCAATTGGTGAAGCAAGAAATTTTTCTTGCAGAACCTTACCAGAGTCCCTGACAGTTTTGCCCTCAGGGTAAGGAACAAAAGGCAAGGAAAAATCTTAATAGGTGATGCTGCTCCTGCTTGAGTCTCTCCTGGCTTTCTTAGATTGTGTATTCTTGGATAAATACACTGAGGACTTAGAGTAGGGGGTGTGTGTGCATGTGCATGTGTGTCCTACCATAACCCTTCTGCAATTTTTTTTTTTTTGCGGTACGCGGGCCTCTCACTGTTGTGGCCTCTTCCGTTGCGGAGCACAGGCTCCGGACGTGCAGGCTCAGTGGCCATGGCTCACAGGCCCAGCTGCTCCGCGGCATGTGGGATCTTCCCGGACTGGGGCACGAACCTGTGTCCCCTGCATCGGCAGGCGGACTCTCAACCACTGCGCCACCAGGGAAGCCCACCCTTCTGCAATTTTGCAGTGGTGATCAATACATATTTATTGAAAAAAAAAGAGTGAACAAATGAATGAATCTTCAATAAATAGCTAGAGATACAGCTAACATCAAAATAATGGTAATAGAGTAGATATTATGGAAATTTAGAAAATTCATTATTTCCCATGAGTCTTTAGAGGTCTCAAGGAAGAATTCTGTGGAATTATGTTAGAAAAACATAGAACCTGGAGAACAGTCCCAAGTATCTATTCCAGCCCTGCCAGGTTCTCTTCCCTCAATGCACAAGTTCCTGGCTGCACACAGTGACAAAGTCTTTGTGTAGCAGGATTGGAATTTTCTGTCCCATGAGAACAGCATGGGATGTCAGCACCTGTTTAGAGTGGGCTTTTCCATTTTGAGGAGTTCCAAATGGGAACAGTTGGATAAAAAAATGTATGAACTAGTGCCTGAAACAAAGAAGTCCCCAGAGGTAGGAAAATCAAACTAAAGGGTGAACTTCCCCTATAGGTTACTCCTCCCATCGGCTCTCTGTCAGCAATTGGATTTTGATAATCTGAGAACTAAATGCAAATGGAAGGGTTTAAATGGGAACCAGAATTAAAGAAACAAAACCACAACCTCTATGAAGACTCCAACAAAACAAGAGAAAAGAGAAAAAAGAAAGAAGAAGAAGAAAAAAAAAGGTTTAAATGCTTGGAGCTCCATCTTCTGGTCATGAAACAGGATAGAACTGAAATGTGATGTTAATCATAAAAGCTAAAATGTATCAACAGAAACTGTGTTAAATGTATTATCTCATTTAATTTATCTGTTATCTCAAACAAATTACAAGCTCTTGAACTCAGAAATTAAGGATCTTCATGATCTGGCTCCAACCTCCTGTTTCATCCCCATTCATTCACCCATTTTAACAAGCATGTACTTGAGCCTACCAGGTAAACAGTACTGGCTGGGCTCCTTGGGAAGTGCAAACCCATCAGTCTTGGCACCTGCTTAAGGGATGACTCTTTTATTTGCATGCCATCAGCAAACACTTTGGTTATCTTACATTTAGTAAAGTACACAAATAGTATATGGATAATGCTACACAAATAGTTCATGGATAATGCTTCTCTCCCCAAATTAAAACTTGACAGAAATGGATAAATTTTCCTTTGACTGGCACCTCAGCCATAATCCTCTCTTCCTTTCACCAGTAACCACAGTTGTAGGTTTGTGGATGTTATTTAAACTGTGATATGTATGTGAATGCACACATAGAAGTTGTTTGGTACTTCTTGTGAACTTGAATAGGGGCATATGTATGTATGAGTGTGTTTTACAAAAATGGTAAAATACTGTAGTACCACTGTATGCAGTTGCCTTTTACCCCAAGATGCAACACATCTTGGGGGATTTACCTGTGATATTACATACATATCTAGTTTATTCTTTTTAATAGCGACATAATATTTCATAATACTTAGCCTGTCTCCTTTTTAGGCTTGTTTGCAGAGTTATAAGCAATGCTTATAAAGATTCTTATGCACATGGATATTTGTCTAGAGGAGATACTGAGAAGTGGGATTATTGGGCCATGGGGTATGTGTATTTTTGGTTTGATACACACTAATTATTGCCCTCTGAAGGGGCCAATGTAATGAAGGGGCTGTTTTTCCACATTTCCTTGTCTGCATGTCTGCCAACACTTGATATAATCAAACTCTTTATTTTTTTGGTCATTCTGATAGCTAAGAACTGGTATTTTATTATTGTTTTTACTTTCATTTTCTGCTTGTTCATCCTTTTATGCTTATTGACCATTTTATCTTTTCTTTTGGGAACTGCCTCTTATTCTTTCTGTGCTTCTATCCTTTACCCATTTTTATTGGGTTGTTTTGTTTATTATTGGATATGTAGGAATTCTTGGTATATTAAGGATAATAATTTTTTATATATATGGAAAATATTCTTTCTGGATTATTGCTCCTTTTACTTTATTTTATTTTACTTTATTTTTTATTATAGTTGACATACAATATTACATTAGTTTCAGGTGTGCAACATAGTGGCTCAACACTTACATTATGAAATGATCACCACTATGAGTCTAGTTACCATCTGTCACCATAGAAAGTTATTACAGTATTATCAGCTATATTCTCTATGCTGTGTATTACATCCCCATGACTTATTTATTTTATGACTGGAAGTTTGTACCCTTAAATCCCCTTCACCTATTTTGTCCATTCCCCCAGCCCCCCTTCCCTCTGGCAACCACCAGTTTGCTCTCTGTATGTATGTTTCTGTTTTGTTTTGTTTGTTTATTTGTTTTGTTTTTTAGATTCCACATATAAATTAAACATATGATTTTTCTCTTTTTCTTTTTTTTAATAAATTTATTTATTTATTTATTTATGGCTGCATTGGGTCCTTGTTGCTGCACATGGGCTTTCTTTTAGTTGCAGCAAGAGGGGGCTACTCTTCATTGTGGTATGCGGGCTTCTCATTTTGGTGTGCGGGCTTCTCATTGTGGTGGCTTCTCTTTGTTGCGGAGCACGGGCTCTAGGCACGTGGGCACATGGGCTTAGTTGCTCTGCGGCCCGTGGGATCTTCCCAGAACAGGTCTCGAACCCGTGTCCCCTGCATTGGCAGGCGGATTCTTAACCACTGTGCCACCAGGTAAGCCTTGGTTTTTGTCTTTTTCTGTCTGACTTTTTTCACTTAGCATAGTACCCTCTAGCTCCATCCAATATTGTTGCAAATGGAAAGATTTCATTCTTTTTTTATGGTTAATATTTCATTGTGCTCCTTTTAGAAACATTGCCAGTGATATTATTTATAATGCATAAGTTTTTATTTATCAATCTAAATTATCAATCTTTTCCTGATATATATTTGTTATATATTCTCTTGCATACAGATTCTCATATTTTTATGTATATTGTAGCAAGTGTGGTCAGGTCCTCAACCATATCCCCTTGGACCTTACAATTTATATGCAGGTGTCTAAACCGTGTGTGCAAACAAACACACATACATACATTATATTTTTTTCTTTCAGTCTGTTGATACTTAAAAACTTTGCCCATGTTTGTTATAGAAAAACTTTTAGTGGAACAGTGGGTTCACAGCATAGTTTTCAATATCTCTTCTGTATCTAGTATAGTACTAGGCACTATGGTGTAATGGGAAGAGACCTATGAAAGAAAAGAAATTTATGAGGCACTTATATCTCAGGCAGGAATTCACATTTAAGAGAACAAATGATAAAAAGGAAACTGTTACAAAAGAAGTTACCAGAGTAGAAAATTCACTTGAAAATTGTTCATTGTTGAAGACCATAGAGGAATGAGGAGAACGTGGTGTTGGTTAACCAGGAAAGCTTACAGAAATATGTGACGGTTGAATCAAAATGAGGATGTGGTAGGAGATATTTGGCAGAGAGCAGTGGGCAGAGAACTTTAGTTGGTATGAAAAAATAGTGCAGGGTCAAGAATTAGCATGTTGTGTCATGGGGGAACGCTGAATGGATGGGCTTTACTGGTGGGAAGGCTCTGTTTGGGACATTTAATCAGGGGGGACTCTAGACAAACTAGCACTTCCTTCGACCCATCCCTCACCACAGGCAGTCATCATGGGTCTCATTGCCAGCTCTCACTGAGGAACATGCTCATTCAGAAGTAAATGATGACGATTTAAGATTTGGGGACTTCCCTGGTGGCACAGTGGTTGGGAGTCCGCCTGCCGATGCGGGAGGCGCAGGTTCGTGCCCCGCTCGGGGAGGTTCCCGCGTGCCGCGGAGCGGCTAGGCCGTGAGCCATGGCTGCTGGGCCTGCGCGTCTGGGGCCTGTGCTCCGCGGCGGGAGGGGCCCCGGCAGTGAGAGGCCCGCGTACCGCAAAAAAAAAAAGATTTGGGAAGGCAAAGCAATTAAAGGGTGGGGTGGGAAGAGGAGGAAGAGAGGAAAAGGTTTTTCTAGTTAAGATACAAATGTGAACAAAGGCACAGGTGTGAAGGTTAATGGACAACCTGGAGAAAAGACAGGGGTTTCATTTGGCCAGCACAGTAGGGTTCCTAATGCTTTTGAGTATGAAAATTTCCTGTTAATAAGAAATAAATCAATAGGCCCTTACGTAAGTGACTGCATTGTTAGTGCCTTTGATTGAGAAAATACACGATGATAAAATATACTTTTTAACAATTGTTTTTAAGTTAACATATATACATAGAAGAAATTTGTTTAGTTTACAGAGAATAATTGGACTTATGTGAATTCTCAGACCCCTTTACATTATTCCAATACCTCCCAGGTACTTGGCCAACAGGTTGGGCTCCACTGTGCTAGCATGGGGTTTCTGTTGGAAGGGTCTTTCTGTGACAGATTCATTCATTCATTCAGCATATATTTATTGAATATCTACTAAGTACAAGGTACTCTTTTAGTCTCAGGGACTACAGCTGTAAAGGAAACAAAGATCTTCCTGTCACGGAGCTTATATTCTAGTGGGAAGAAACAGACAATATAGAATATTACACAAATATAATATTGCAAATGGTGCTAAGTGTTACGGAGAATAGGGAGTGCCTGGGTAGGCTGTGGGAATGTTAAAGAGTGGAGAGAGAAGTGATATTTGAATAGACGTTTGAGTGATTCAGAGAGAGCATGTGGCACTCAGGTCAAGGGAACTGCTATCGCAAAGCCCCAGAGGTGAGACCATTTTGTTGTCCTTTAGTAAGACTACAGGTATGGCTAGAATTAGGGTTAAAAAAAGATGGAGGGTTGTGGTAAGATGATGAGGCAGAGAGGTAGTGAGTAGCCAACCACATCATATAGGGTCTTGCAGACCATTGTAAGTGCTTTGAATTTCACCCTAAGTGAGATAGAAATAAGCCATTGGAGGACTTTATTAGAATAGTGACATCATCTGACTTATGTTTTAAAGTATCACCATAGCTGTTTATGAAATAAATTATTAAGTAAGGATTGAAACAGGAGACCAATTGCAGAAATCCAAATTAGAGATTAATTGTCAAATGGTTTTGACTGGTTGAATAAAATAAAGACTGAGAATCGACCCTTGGATTTGGCAACAGAGAGTTTACTATGGAGTGTGTACAAGAACCTTCGAAGATTTTATAGGGAAGTGGTATCATAAGCATTGTACTTTATGAAAATCTGTTTACTGGTAGCAGTAGATGGGAAGGATTGGATTAAATGAAAAAAGAAATCTGAGGAAAGAGAGAAATTTTAGGTGCGCATTTTATTGAAAGATTATGAGGTAGCAAAGGGAAAGGACATTTTAGAGTCTGAAGTGAAAGAACTAGACAATTGAAGGAATATAGGCTAAGATCAAGACAGAAGAGTCAAAGCTAAATTTTTTGAAATTGTGTGACCAGAAAAATAAGAGTTCCATTAACAGAAATGGAAAAGTCAGGAACAGAAGATGATGCCTTTAATTTTGTGTATCATGACTTTGAAGTTGTAGACATCTAGGTTGATTTCAATGCTCACCTTTAAATTACTGTTCTACAATCCTCTATCAGCAGTCCCTGCTTTGAGACTTCAGAGGCATCTGATAAACCATGATCTTTTGACTGGCAGAAAGTCACTTCACATCCTTGGGGGCCTTGACACCTGGATCCCAGTCTTCTTCCTAGAGTAAACCTTTGTTACTTTACTCTGTAGTCCATATTGATGATCCACATGGAATAAGAGCCTCACAAAAGATTCCTTATTTTCCTTTGATTATGTGCTGACTTTGAGGTCTATGTGGTAAGTTTTGGTGAAGATATCCTTCAGGATGGAGATGTAAGTCCAGAATATGAAAGAGAAATAAAAGTTGAAGATTGAAAGGTGGGAGCCATTTGCTATCCAACTGGGTAAGGATCCCAAGGGAAAGAATGTAAAAAGAGAAGAATATTAATTACAGGTGCGGGAAGAAATCTATGTAGTAAGAAAGTTAATTTGAAAAATTGATGGGGTGGTGGGAGGACATGTACATTTAAAAGCTATTGAGATCTTAAATGTTCTCACAAGAAAGAAATGGTAATTACTTGATGTGATAAAGGTGTTAGCTAATGCTGTGGTGGTAATCATCTTGCAATATATAAATTTATCAAGTCAACATGTTATATACCTTAAACTTATACAATGTTATATGTCAATTATATCTCAATTTAAAACATTTTTAAAAATTGAAAAAAAGGGAAAGCAAAGAGGAAAATAAAATCTATCAAGAAAATTTCTCAAAAAGAAAACTTTTCCGGGCTCTCTGGTGGCGCAGTGGTTGAGAGTCCGCCTGCCAATGCAGAGGACGCGAGTTCGTGCCCCGGTCTGGGAAGAACCCACATGCCGCGGAGCGGCTGGGCCTGTGAGCCATGGCCGCTGAGCCTGCGCGTCCGGAGCCTGTGCTCCCCAACGGGAGAGGCCACAACAGTAAGAGGCCCGCGTAACGCAAAAAAAAAAAAAAAAAAAAGAAAAAAGAAAAGAAAAGAAAAGAAAACTTTTCCTCTCGTCAGTCACCTTGATGGGCCATATCGTACTGGAAAATAAAATTCAGAGCATAAAAGTGGTCTAGGGGAGACAGAAAGACAAGTGAGCAAGAACGTTTGTGAGGCTTACAGGAGCAATCTGGAGGAAGAGGGTGAAGACCTCTAAGAACTTGGGAAAACTTGGGAGATAGGAAAAAATGGGAGGGGATGGAGTGGACAGGGGCGAGGATCCCAAACGAGATGATCAGTGAGAAGTTTCTGATTCTGGGTATGGCTTTGGACTTTTAAGGACACAGGTGCTTTTTTTTTTTTTATCAAATCCCTTTGATTTTAGGATACTATGGATAATGTAATAGACTGTCAATTTAATAATTTTTTTCAAGAGAAAATATGACAATACTTTAATTTTACAGATTTATTGTAAGATATATCAAAATTCCAAGCACATTAAAATGGGGACAATTTGTCTTGGAATAGCAGGAATACTGAATTCAATTTTAAATCTTTTGTTATGTTGTGCTGTGATATAGTACATTCTTTTACCTCATGTTGTTACTGAAACTTCAGTAAAGATGTATGATCACAGCTATAGTGTGATTAAATCTTATGGGATTAGTGTTTTGGGGAAATTAGTGTTTTGGGATGTATTCTATGTTGTATCAATATGGAGTAAACTTAAGGAAAGACAAAGGTGACAGTTGAGAATTCAGCAGAAGCAAGAAATCTGAGGAAGTGACTCAGAATAATGTTACGTTCCTTTAGAGTTCATGAAGATATTAGGGATGAGATGGGAGATACTGGTTTTCCATCATATGCAGGATAGGGATTCTTTCCATTTTAATTCACATAATATATGCAAAAATATGTGGCCATAGAAGGGGGTGGTGACTATTTTGGGGACATCCAGCTTGTAAACATATGGGTCACAACACATTTAAGGAAGAAAAGAAGAAATGGAGATGAGAAAAGCAGTAATCGAAGAGGTAGAAGCAAATAATTTCAGATTATTTCTAACACTTGGGTGACTTTATATCTGGACTGGTTAAGATGTCATCAAATCCTCTGACCTTTAAAAGTTGTTCCTGTCCTGTAATGCAATTACCTACTCTCTCTCTCTTTCTTTCTCTCTTAAAAAAAAATTTTCTTATAAGGGGTTAAGCGACTCCAAAAAGTTTTTACTTTCAACTCAGGAGAATATTAACTTTGTGCTTTTTGGGGGATGAAATGGATGTGCCATGCAGCATGTGGGATCTTAGTTCCCAGATCAGGAATCCAACCCGTGCCCCCTGCATTGGGAGCATGGAGTCTTAACCACTGGACTGCCAGAGAAGCCCCAGATGTGAGTCTTTTTACCTTCCATGTAAACCTAACTAGATCATAAGTTTCCAAACTGAACAAATTTTGTGGAAGTTGGAAGAAAAGTTCAACTATGTACCTTCTGAGTGAAAGACAGTCATTTAATTCTCTGACACAATATAATGATGAATCCTGTTGCAATGTCTTTCGGAACCAAATGGAGTTCGTTCTTTGCACAGTACTATATGTGTACATGCGCATGTGTGTGTGTGTTTGTGTGGTGTTTTCTCTCTTAAGACTATTAGTTCTCTTTGAAACTGTACACCCAGGGTAAGCTATGGATGGATAGTATGAATTTACCCCAAACAACTGTAGGAGAATTAACCTTTCTTATCATCTTATCATTGTGCTCTTCCTATTTCCTAATTCTCTTTCTGCTGCACAGCAAGGGGGCATTAGGATATAGAGCTTGAAAAAGAGCCCCATGTCACACAATAAAATATTTTAATTTTATATGCCAAAACAGAGTATATAGTGTAAATGATTCCTTGGTTTGGAAATATGTAAAATCTTAGTATGTACTTATTATATATAGTTGTATATTTAGTTGAAAATTGTTGAGACTATATAAAATAGCATGCACCTCAACATAGTGCACATTTGAACTCAAGAAGCATCGGTTGTACTAAACTTTCAAGGTTATCATTTTATTGTTTAAATTTTCTGTGAAATTCAGAGTATTCTTGCTAGTTTCTTTTTTTTTATTATTCTTGCTAGTTTCAATTGCAGAAGAATCAAACGTTTTTCCAAGTTGTATAGAGTTTCACATAACTTCAGACTGAACCTTTATATTCATATTAAGGTATAAAGAACTTCAAATCTTTACCAAAGATATCGTATTTTCATCATTACCCTAACCTAATCAGTTTCTATTCTTAAAAGTTAAGGGGTTTCAAGTGTTAGAGAAAAAAAGCACAGTGCTCTAATAATGAGCTTCAGGTATTTGCTTTGTAGATGTGGTATATAGATTTAAGTTTCTCTGGGACTTATATTTCACCTAATATGTATTTATAACTATTTTAGTTGTAGCAACATGACTTTCATTTTGCATACCTAATAAGGGTAACTGATGAGTCAGACTAATGACACTACTTTATGCTTCATTAGCATCTTTCACCTGCAGCTTACTACATACTTTGTAAACATTAATTAAACATCACAACACACCTTGGAGGAAAGGTAAGTATTATTATCCTTCTGTGGGGAAACAGATATAGAGGGCTTAGATAAGGCAAATATTAAATGTATAGAACTGAGTTCTATAGGATAAGGTGCCAATAATGCTTCTCCCTGGGTACAGAGGGAGAAGCATAGGTGTAATTACTATAAAATTACCAAGGTTTATGGGGGGATGTGAGTTTCAGGAGCCCCAGAACCCTTTGTGAAATTACTTTTGGAGATTATGTGTTAAACTGAAGCTCCTGGTTAAAATAGTGTGTATCACCCAGTACCCAAACTTATCTTTTTCCTGATGAAGTGGAAAATCAGGTCAGGATTACTGCAACGTGCTTGAACTTAGTAACTCAAGTAGAATCATATGATCTGAGTGTTCTAGCACAGCCCTGATTTCAAATGAGCTGATGATCTGCTTCTTCCATAAGTATATGCAAACTGTTCTTATTGTGTGACCTAGTTTTTGGTTTGCGAATCAAATCACCGTAACTATCATGGTTAGTTTTAAAGCTTTTTTTCTGTATCCCAAAATGAAATGGATATTGAGCAGTTTTCAGGTAACTTGGGTGATTTGTAGAGCTGGCATATTAGCTGTAAATTTCATTCAGTTGCTGGTTAATGCAGATAGGAATTTAACAAGATGGACTTTTATTTTTTCTTTCATAAAGGAAGGCTGAAGAGAGATACCCCAGGCTTTAGATGGGGCATCTAAAGTGGCATCAAGGACCCAGGCTCTTTCTCTTATTTCTCCACCATCCATAGCATGTGGTTTCCATCCCCAAGGTTATCTTATGGTCTAAGATAGTTGCTAGGATTTGAGACATCATATGCATGTTCCATGCAGGAAGCAGGAAGGACAAAAAGGCATACTCCAGCTGTCTGTCTTAAGGAGTTTTCTCTAAAGGCCCACTTACTGTTCTTCAACCATCCCTAACTGCAGGAAATGTTAGTAAATGCAGTCATTTGGTGGACACACCACTGCTTGGAATAAAATCAAAGTTCTGTTATTAAGGAAAAAGAAGAGACTATATGCTAGATAGGTGACTAGTGGTTTATAGCAAGAAACCAAAATCAATTATTAAAGCAAAAAAAAAATCATCTTTGGACAGTGAATTATATGGGTGGCCTTTTGTCTTGCTGATATTGACTGAACAACTGGCACATTTCCACTGCATTTCATGATCTGGAGGCACCGCCTATGGGTGTGTATGTGTGGCCCTGGCAAGAAAGTAACCAAACCAACAAGTGCATCAGCAGAATTGTTTGGAAATGTTCTTGCTGAATTCCTCCCCACCCTGCCTTTGGTCATGAACTTAAGTCTGGTTTCCTGGTGCACTTACAACTCAGCCGCTGCTGACCATAGTTAGGCAGAGCCAGGATAGAATAAATCTCCCCTTTAATGATTGATTACAATAATCTGGGACACAGAGCCACATTTCTTTTGTGCAACTTTCTGCCCTGTGCCTTCTATAAGTGTGTCTGTCTCTGTGTGTGTTACCCTGAGGTCCTGCTACTCCACACTCTCCAGACATTGATTGGGAGGAGTTCAAAAGCATAGGTGGCAGCTAACTTGCTTGAAAGGAATATTTCACTTAAAATTCTAATTGCAAAAGGGTGTGGACACCCAGTAGTAATTTCTTTCTCCATTTCTTCTTTCTTTCTTCCTCCCTCCCTCCTTCCCCTCTTCTTCCCTCCCTCTCTCCCTCCCTCCCTCCTTTCCTTCCTTTCTCCCTCCCTCTCTTTCTCTTTCTCTCTCCCTTCCTCCCTCCCTCTTTCCTTTCTTCCTTGCTATCTTTCTGAGAAAGCCTCAGGACTACTTTCTTAGCAAATTTCAATTATATAATACAGTATTATTGACTATAGTCACCATGCTGTACTTAGAACTTGAAACTGAAAGTTTGTACTCTTTTACCAATTTCTCCCCATCTCTCCTACTTCCCCCAGCTCCTGGCAACTACTGTTCTACTCTTTGTTTATATGAGTTTGACCTTTCTTAAAAAAGATTCCACATATAAGTGATATCATGCTGTTTGGCTTGTTTCACTTTGTCTTTCTCTGTCTAACTTATTTTACTTAGCATAATGCCTTCCAGGTCCATCCATGTTGTTGCAAATGGCAGGATTTCCTTTGATTTTTTTCTTTTAAGGTCGAATGTTACTCCAGTATGTGTGTGTGTGTGTGTGTGTGTGTGTGTGTGTGTGTGTGTGTATCTTACATCTGATTTATCCATTCATCAGTGGATGGACACTTAATTTGTTTCCATATCTTGGCGCCATTGTGAATAATGCTGCAATGAACATGGGAATACAGATATCTCTTTGATATTCTGTTCTCATTTCCTTTGTATATACATTCACAAGTGGGATTGCTGGGTCGAGTTCTATTTTTAGTTTTTTGAGGAACCTCCATACTGTTCTCCATAGTGGCTGTATCAATTTACATTCCCACCAACAGTGCAAGAGGGTTCCCTTTTCTCCACACCCTCAGCAACACTTGTTATTTGTGGCTTCTTGATATGGCCATTCTGACAGGTGTGAGGTGATATCTCATTGTGGTTTTCATTTGCATTTCCCTGATGATTAGTGAGCATCTTTCTATGTATCTGTTGGCCATTTGTGTATCTTCTTTGGAAAATGTCTATTCAGTTCCTCTGCCCATCTTAAAATGGAATTGTCTTTTTTTTTTTGCCTTGGAGTTGTGTGAGACCTTTATATATTTTGAATATTAACCCTTTATCAGATATGTCATTTGCAAATATTTCTTCCCATTCCATAGGTTATCTTTTCGTTTTGTTGATGGTTTTCTTTGCTGTGCAGAAGCTTTTTAGTTTGATACAGTCCCACTTGTTCATTTTTGCTTTTGTAGCCTTTGCTTTTGGTGTCAAGTCCAAAAAAATCATTGCCTAGACCCATGTTGAGGAGATTACCCTCTGTGTTTTCTTTAGGAGTTTTACAATTTCAGGTCTTAAATTTAAGTCTTTAATCCATTTTGAGTTTATTTTAGTGTATGGTGTAAGGTAGTGGTCCAGTTTCATTCTCTTGCATGTGGTTGTCCAGTTTTCCCAACACCATTTATTGAAGAGATTATCCTTTGCCCTTTGTATAGTCTTGCCTCCTTTGTCATAAGTTAATTGACCATATATGCATGGGTTTACTTCTGGGCTGTCTATTCTGTTCCATTGATCTATGTGTCTATTTTTTTGCCAGTACTATACTGTTATGATTACTATAGCTCTGTAATATAGTTTGAAATCAGTAAGTGTGATGCCTCCAGCTTTGTTCTTCTGCCTCAAGATTGCTTTGTCTATTTGGGGTCTTTTGTGCTTCCATACAAATTTTAGGATTATTTTTCCTTTTTCTGAAAAATGACATTGGAATTTTGATAGGGATTGCATTGAATCTGTAGATCGCTTTGGGTAGGTAGGGATATTAAAAAAAATTAATTCTTTCAATCCACGAGCATAGTATATCTTTCCATTTGTTTGTGTCTTCTTTGATTTCTTTCATCAACATCTTATAGATTTCAGCATACAGATCTTTCATATCCTCGGTTAAATTTATACCTAAGTATTTTATTCTTTTTAATGCAATTGTAAATAAGGTTTTTTTCTTATTTCTCTTTATGATAGTTCATTATTCATAATGTGAGTATGAATATGTTAATGTTCATTATCTCTTTATGATCGTTCATTATTTCTCTTTATGATAGTTCATTACTCATAATGCATTCTCTTTATGATAGTTCATTATTAGTGTATGATAGTAGTTCATTAAAAATATAAACTTGTTTTTTTTTCTTTTCTTTTATTATTTCTTTTCTTTTCTTTTCTTTTTTTGGCTGCGTTGGGTCTTGCTTGCAACATGTGGGATCTTCATTGAGTATTGCGGGATCTTTTTTTTTTTTTTTTGTGGTACGCGGGGCTCTCACTGTTGTGGCCTCTCCCATTGCGGAGCACAGGCTCCAGACGTGCAGGCTCAGTGGCCATGGCTCACGGGCCTAGCCGCTCCGCGGCATGTGGGATCTTCCTGGACCGGAGCACGAACCCGTGTCCCCTGCATCGGCAGGCGGACTCTCAACCACTGCGCCACCAGGGAAGTCTGCAGGATCTTTTTTGTTGCGGTGCGTGGGCTCTTTGTTGCGGCACACAGGTCTCTCTAGTTGTGGTGTGCGGGTTTTCTCTCTCTAGGGTGTGTGGGCTCTGTAGTTGTGGTGTGTGGGCTCCAGAGCGAGTGGGCTCTGTAGTTTGCAGCACACAGGCTCTTTCATTGAGGCGTGAGAGCTCAGTAGTTGTGGTGCATGGGCTTAGTTGCCCCTTGTCATGTGGGATCTTAGTTCCCCAACCAGGGATCGAACCTGAGTCCCCTGCATTAGAAGGCAGATTCTTTACCACTGGACCACTGAGGAAGTCCCTGTAACTGATTTTTGTATGCTGCAGCTTTACTGAAAATTTTTTATTAGTTTTAAAACGATGATAGACATCCTAACAGGTATGAGGTGATATCTCATTGTGATTTTGATTTGCACTTCCCTGATGATTAGTGATGTTGAGCACCTTTTCATATACCTGTTGGCCATTCATATATCTTTTTGGGAAAAATGTTTAGTCAGGTTGTTCATTTTTTAATTGGGGTATTTGGGGTTTTTGCTACTGAGCTGTATGAGTCAGTTGTGATTCTTTGTAATTTGGTGTGACCTTTAAAAAGTAAATGATCAATTCCATGTTTGCTCTAAATATATGGTCAGGTGGTCTTTGATTTAAGATGCGAAGGTAGTTTAGGGATACATTGTGAAATAGTACAATTTAAGTGCTTCACAAATATTAAAAGCTTTGTAATTTTACTCTGAGTGCCACTTGGGTGTTCCACAGCTTCATCTATGTAGCTACACAGATGGGGGGCTGAAGAAAGTGGAGTTTATTTGTAGGGCAAAAAGGCAGCTAAGGTTGGGAAAAATGATATTTGGAGATCAGCAGGTCCCTCTAACGGTAGCTAGCATAAATCCACTTAGGCAATGACAAAGAGTATGATGTGTCCTACATATCTGTGGTTGTGACTTATACCTTAGAAAGTCACCCCTATATAATTCTAAACTTCTAATGTAGCAGTGTTGTTGATGGGTAAGTTCTCACTAAAACTTCTTATCTTTTGTTTACTTAATGTAGATCTGGGAGCTTGTGAGTCCTTGTTGAGAGAACCTGGTCTCCTTTGTATCTATGTGTGTGGACTTCTTTTTTTCTTTTTTTGCGGTATGCGGGCCTCTCACTGTCGTGGCTTCTCCCGTTGCGGAGTACAGGCTCCGGACGCGCAGGCCCAGCGGACATGGCTCACGGACCCAGCTGCTCCGCGGCATGTGGGATCCTCCCGGACCGGGGCATGAACCCGCATCCCCTGCATCGGCAAGCGGACTCTTAACCACTGCGCCACCAGGGAAGCCCTGGACTTCATTCTTGTCCAGGAGCCACTGCCAGTCAATTTTCAGGGCACTCAGTTTGTTAATGTTTTAAAAATCTCCCCAAATAATGCCTGTTGTTACTTCCTTGGTTTGGAATATAATTAGCGCTAGAGAATAGTGTCAAGAAGATGGTAATAAAAATGTGGCTCAATTTTGTGGTAACAAAGGGTTTCCTAGGACTGCACCCAGAAATGGGTAACCTTTCTCCAGGCTTTGCTCTTCAGGGGCAGTCCCTTTTACCTCGGGTGACCTAATTTATATTCCAAACCAAGACACTTTTGAGAGTTAAAGGAGGAGCTAGTAGGATGAAACGCCAGGACTGTTCTGGGCAAACTATGACATAAGGTCACTGACTTTTATCTCACGACGGCAAAGCAGAAAGCACACTGTCTTCTGGCAGGCAGATCTGAGAGAAGGGGAAGAAGACCAGCACACTGAGTTTCTTCTCCTCAATGCCCCAATTAGATAAATCAGCTCTTCACTACCCACGAGAAGGGAGGGATGGCCCAGGAAGCCAGTTGTGCTCATAGAAAAGCCATCCTCTTAGAATCTGTAGGAGGAAAAGAGGTTTTTCCCATCAGGCCTGCCTCTAATATTTACACAACCAGAGGAAGGCCAGAGTGGGTGCTCTAAGCATAGGGGTTGGGGAGTGGTGTGTAGAGCTGATTGTTAGCATTGCTTCTCAACTCCATATTCAATGATGCTTGGTAGATTGAAATTGGCCGTAATGGGAGTACTTACACCACAGGAAATGGCAAACTATAAATTAGGGCCTTTCTTTCCTCTCCTCTGGTAGAGCTGGTTGTTAAAAATCCATCAGCACACCACTTGGCCCTGGACTGGAGTTTTAATTCCATGGGTTTATGGTTGATACTTCTCTCTGCCCCCATCATCTAGTGTAGATGTTCATGATCAGTGATTAAAGGCACATTTATGATTGCCATGAAAAAACTCCAGCTTTTGCACCATGTGTTTGCCTCTCAGAGATGTACTCCATTGGGCATGCCCCCAGGTCAGTCTGCGCTTTGAGTCCTCTGTCTTGAAAGAGCCAAGGAGCCGGGGATGTGTCTTCCATTGGCACTAAGACTGGTCATTCAGTGCAGGCTTCTATAGTCCTTTGCCAAGTGTATTGAGGTGGAAAGCATAAGAGTCACTTTGATGCTTTTAAGAGTCTTACAGGCATTGATATCAGGACACAGGCTACTTCATGGGGGAACTGAAATTGTTAGCAATCGTTTTCTCAGTGGAGTCCCAAAGTACCTGAGTTTTAGAAGTTAGAAGTTCCGGATTTGAGTCCTGTTTATGCAGATTACAATTGTTGAACTTTGCAAAAAATATTTCACTGCCTGCAGTGTTGGTTTCTTTTAAAGTGGGATTAATAATCTTCAATTATAAAGTTTTGAGGATAAATGAAATAGCATGTGAAAATGAGTTATAAATCAAAGAGCTACGTTAATGTAAGCATTATTGTGGTAAAAGGAGAGGTTAGTTAGTTCTGACATTTTAGCTAATTATTTGGAGGACAGGAAGCAGAGCTGGATTATCCCAAAGTTAATGAAGCATGTGCTTAGCCCTACAGCAAAGGAGTATTGACTTACTTTTTGGAGGGAAAGAATTTGATATATCTTCCTCAATCCCTCCAAAATAAATTAATCATCATTGGAAAAATAGAAATTTATTGGATTTCTTTATGCTTCTTTTACAGTTTGTTTTAAAATTATAATTTAGAAGGGAGTTTATTATAATAATTAAAATTATAATTTGGAAAGCGTATTGCATTCTTTAAAAGTACTTAAATTTCTTAAAAACACCTTAATTCAGCCACCATGAAATAATTTTTACTTAGATTCTTATACTTTTCCTTGTCTTTAAAAGGACTGGGGTGAAGGAAGCCTTCAGAGGTACGTTTTGTGTCATATATAATGCTTTGTACAGAACACATAAGGCTGTTTTTTTTCTCCACACTATATATAGGCAGAGCTCAGATATGAAACTACTTTAGTATAATGTTTCCTTGTAAAATGCAAAATAAATAATTTTTAATATTGAATTTTGATATGTTAAAGAAACAAAGAAAATTTACATCTTTCAGGTTTGAGTGTTTTTAAAAGTGGATTTTTTAGATGTATCTTGGCTTCCCTCTAGTGGTAGCTGAGGCAAACTGAACCAAAACCTGGGGGATAAAAGCTCAGTTCTTTGAATATAAAATAGGGTATTGAATATTTAAGCCTTCAATTTAAAGAGCATGTAATTAATTCAGGTTTTAATTAATTCAGGTTTGGCATTTCTTAGATACTAAGTGTTGTTGTTGTTACTTGAATTTTTCTTGTGTTTATTTTTGGTGGTGTTTATTTTGGTTTATTGTGTGTGTGTGTGTGTGTGTGTGTGTGTGTGTGTATTCTTTCCCACAGAACCCAGAGTCTGATGTCTAGTTATAAATTCTAAATTTTTTGATGCTTTGTGCAATATCTTCTAGTACAAATTCTAGAAAAATAAATTTGTCAGTAAGCTTTTGGCCAAAACTGAGATTATTCTGGTGAACTTTTTTTTTTGGTAGAAATTAATATATTACAAAAAAAATACTAAACTTGAATCTGATCAAACCTTTAGATCCAACTACCGATTTACAGGGAATCCATGGGACAGAAGAACATGTTAGACTATACTGAGGAGATGTAATCAAACTCAGACTGAGAAATTCTACAGGACATAAAAGCACAATTCTTCAACAAAGAAATTGCAAGAGAAAAAAAAAAGATGAAAGCGGAATCTCAAAATTAAAAGAAACTCAAAAGACTACCATCATTTTACCATAGGTGGCTCTAATTTCACTCCTGATTAAAATAAGCAAGGGGAAGAAAATCTATCTGTAAAATTTATGAGACGAATATTTGAAAGTACATGTTTGATATTAACTAATTATTTTTAGGTGTGATAATGGTATTTTAGTTACGTTTAAAGGCAAGTTATTATCTTTTAGGGTTTCACACTGAAATATTTATAGATGAAATCATATGATATCTGGGATCTGCTTCAATATAGTGGAGGGGAAGGAACAGATGGAGGTGATGATATAGCACAATTGGCCATGGGCTTATGGTTATTGGCACCGGATGTATACCTGGGAATTCATTATATCATTTTATCTGCTTCTGAGTGTATTTGAAATTCTCCATAATAAAACAATAATATCAATACATTTGTTACAGTTCTTTTAGTAACAGCTATGTAAATGAATACAGGCTGTCGGACTACTAAAACAATTCCCTTCACCCTACTTAACCCAAGATAAGCGCACTTTTTTTTTCTTTGTTCCCTTAATTCTTTTTTTTTAAATTAATTAATTAATTTATTTTTGGCTGCGTTGGGTCTTCGGTGCTGCACGTGGGCTTTCTCTAGTTCCAGCGAGTGGGGGCTACTCTTTTTTGCGGTGCACGGGCTTCTCATCGCGGTGGCTTCTCTTGCTGTGGAGCAGCCTTCAGTAGTTGTGGTGCAAGGGCTTAGTTGCTCCGTTGCATGTGGCATCTTCCCAGAGCAGGGCTGGAGCCCCTGTCCCCTGTACCGGCAGGTGGATTCTTAACCACTGCGCCACCAGGGAAGTCCTAAGATAAGCTCACTTTGAACTTCATTTTGTATTGGAGGCACATCCTAAAGTTGTTAGAGCAGCCCTGAGAAGTCTGGCTCAGACCAAAGTGAACCTTGATTTCTTGGACCGCTAAGAAATTAGGTTAGTTTCATCTGGACTCTTAACTCCAAATTAAATCAAAGGGGATCGTAGACTAAAGATCAGGGGTAAGGACTTCTTTGGGAAGAGACAATGTAATAAGCTCAAATTACCCAAAGAGTAAGACATTGACTGACCCTGTTGTTCAAGTTCCACTTGGCTTCAGGGTTTGAGACTTGCTTATATACCCCTTCCCTAACTATCTTCCCTCTTCCACCCACCTGACCCTAACCTCAGTGCATGTGGAAAACCACTCCCCTACTTCTTCTAAGGAGGCTGAGTACTGCTTTCCTACCTAGTGCTTCCCGGGATTCTTGCTCTGAACACACTGTCCATGCAGACCCAGGATGCTGCCATCCTGCCAGGCTTCCATCACTGCCTTTTCTGATATAATAATATAATGTTCTTCTCTCTACTCATGAACACACAAGATTGAGCCTCCCTGCACCTGATATCAGTCTGAAATAAGGCATGACCCTTTGCAAATGTTAAGTTAAATTATTTCCCCCTGGAAGCCCCAAGATAAGCCCAGACCACTTCCTAATCTCCTACATAGCTATTTCATCATTCATTCAACAGATAGCTATTGAGTGCCTGATATATGCTAGGCTCAGGGCTAGGCAATGCAATGCAGATAGAAAGGTAAGCAAAAAAGACCATGGTCCTTTCCTTCATTGAGTTTGTAGACTAATGGGTTTTAATGATCCAAGATAAGACTGTTATTTGTAACAAGTCTTTACTGAAGGTAGAAAGATAAAGGGAAGAGAGCAGTACACAGAAAATACCTTCTGCACCAGCCCAGGCTGGCTTCCTGCCTTGGCCTCTCTTGGTCTAATTCCATTTGTGTAGGGACAGTTTTTTCTCCACCACTGGAAGTATTATGGACCATTACATGACTCAGAATCCAGGACAAACTCCAGGGACCCAGAGAGAGAATATTTTTCTACAAACTCTTTTTTTTTTTTTTTCTAAGCACACCATTTATAGAATGACACATATGATATAGATATCTGCATTCCAAGCTTTTTCCAAGTTCCACATCTCTAATATCCTGAATACTTAATTCTCCACAGATACCTCAGGTTCAACACATTGCAACAAACTCACTATCTTCCCAAAGAAGAAAAACTTGCTGATCCTTGAGGTACATTCTATCTGAGCAAGTAGTTCCTCTGAGAACATAGTTCTACAAGTGAGAAAACAAGTATGAGAGCAAAGCCTTATACATAACATTTTCATATACTTCAACTAGACATCCTTCCATCACTGTCATTTATCAGTCATCTACATATTTTTTGAACTGTTAAAAATTACAACAAATATTCAGAAAAGTGCATAAATGTATATCTGTGTTAACTTTCCCAAAATGACCAAATTGCTTTACAAACTCTTTTACTACTTCCTTAAATCCTCATTTCTTGCCAGGATTAACCTTTCCCCAGGAAACTTAGAAAAAAATAGAATTTCAAGACAGAATGATCAAAACTTTAAAAGTTAGAATAAAAGAAAAGCATGTGGAGGCAAGTTTCAACCTTTTATAAAGAAGAGTTTTCTAACAATTTTTGATGTTCAAAATGAAGGAAGTCACCTTGTGATGTTGTCCTTGTGTTCCCGGTGAATTTAAGGTTCTTTCTTTGTCGTGAAAGAATTTAGAGATGAAGGGATAGGTAAGAATCAGATTTATTTAGAGAGAAACACACTCCACTGACAGAGCATCGGCCATCTCAGAAGGCAAGAAGCAAGAAACTTCGAAATATGGCGTGGTTAATTTTTATGGACTGGGTAATTTCATAGGCTAATGAGTGGGAGGATTATTCCAATTATTTGGGGGAAGGGGCAGGGATTTCCAGGAATTGGGCCACCACCCACTTTTTTACCTTTTATGGTTGGCCTCAAAACTGTCATGGCACTGGTGGGTGTGTCATTTAACATGCTAATGTAGTACAATTAGCATATAATGAGGCACAAGCTCTACTGGAAGTTGAATCTTCCACCATCTTGGACCTAGCTGTTTCTCACTACTTTTTGTCATGTACTGTGGCTATGTCATTCTTTTAAAGGTTGTGCTCTGCCCCCTTCCCTCCTGTTTCACTTGGAAATGTAAACAGGTAGGATGACTGTTTTGTCAAGGCTGTGAAAACTCCTATTTAAGGGCTAACACTTGATTCTTTGAACAATGAAAGTGGGAATATTAAAGGCACTGTAACATCTGGAAAGGAGAGTAATATCAGGGCAGAGATGTTTTCCATTTACAGCTTATATGTAAGATGGGTGTAGACAAAAGTTTAGGCATCAGAATTATCGTATGTGTCAGTAGATGGGGCACTGGCCCTAGATTGTGAGAGCAGTGGTGAACCCATTTGCTGCAGGCCTTCCATTCTCAGAAGAGACTTGAGCAGAACCTTCGAAGAAAGCAGTTTTTGCTGCAGCTTCCAAAGTGCTAGTATCCGCTAGGAGGCCTGAAGACATCTAGGATAGTTTGAGTCATATCTTAGGCCATTCTCAAGGGGATGATACTGGCTATGTTGCCAATTATAGAGTTTAACACACCAAATTTGATGTGCCACTTAGGTCTGGATCCTCCTGAAATACAACCAACACCACCACTACCACCACCACCATCAATCACCGTGTTAAATTATGCTGGATAACAAACAACTGAAATCCTTGTGGTCTGTGACAACAAAATTTGCTTCTCACTTTACGCTACATGTCTACCATGGATTGGCTGAAGTTCTGCTCAAGTTCCCTCCCTCTGGAATCCATGTTGATGGAATAGCCACCATCTGAAACTTTGCCAATTACCATGGTTGAGGAAATAAGAGAATATAAACATTGTACACCAGCTCTTAAAATTTCTTCTTGAAATAAGGTATTTGGTTTCTGTGTTGTGATTACGATAGCATTTTGATCATATTAGATCTGGGATCCAGGAATAACTGGATCCAGCCTCTCAGTAGCAATCTTCTTTACCAGATCCCGAAAAAAAAAGTGCATGGAGAAAATAGTAAGAATTCAAAACAGAAACAGACTCACAGACACAGAAAGCAAATTTGTGGTTACCAAAGGGGAGAGGGGCTGGGGGAGGGATAAATTAGGAGTTTGGGATTAGCAGATATAAACTACGATACACAAACTAGATAAACAACCAGATCCTACTGAATAGCACAGGAAGCTACATTCAATATCCTGTAATAAACCATAATGGAAAAGAATAAAAAAAATAGTAAGAAAATACACCATGTTTCTCTGATGTGTGTGTATTCCCAGTGAAGAATTTCAGTGAGCTAGAAAGGACCCCACCAGGAACTCTTTACATAAGCCTGAGAAGCTAGGGACTAAAAGGGGTTAACTACCTGCTCTGCTTACTTCTACTCCACAGCCTGGATCTGAATCTTAAAAAAAAAAAAAAAAAATTATTTATGGCTGCATTGGGTCTTCATTGCTGTGCGCGGGCTTTCTCTAGTTGTGGCGAGCAGGGACTACTCTTCATTGGGGTGCATGGGCCCCTCATTGCAATGGCTTCTTGTTGTGGAGCATGGGCTCTAGGTGCATGGGCTTCAGTAGTTATGGCATGCAGGCTCAGTAGATGTGGCTTGTGGGCTCTAGAGTGCAGGCTCAGTAGTTGTGGCGCACGGGCTTCGTTGCTCCGCAGCATGTGGGATCTTCCCAGATCAGGGATCGAACCCGAGTCCCCTGCATTGGCAGGCGGATTCTTAACCACTGCACCACCAGGGAAATCCCTGGATCTGAGTCTTATTCCTGTTACTCCACATCTGCCAACAAGAGGCTGAAGTGAGCACAAGGTAGAAGGGAAGGAACTAGAGAGAATTTGTCTCAGAACCTAGTGGGGAGCTGGTCTAGGCTGCATGTCCATTACCAAGTCCCATGGGGAAAGAAGCCAGAGAACCCAGAGAGAGAAACAGAGAGCATGAGCCTGCCAGTGGAAAGCATGTGGAGTGGGAGGTGGTGGGCTGTCTCAGGAAGGACAGGCTGGGGACCATACCTTCATTTATCTTGGGTTTTGAGGAAGAGAGGTAGAAGGGACTACAAACACATATATCAAGACATGGCGCCTTTTCAACAATTTCAAAATCTCCAGTCAAGAAGGGTGGCCCATAAAACTGTATCTTCATAAATCCATAGCAACCAACCATTATAGGTAGATACTTAGTACTGAAGAGAAGGTCACGAGGAGATGCGGTGTCCTAACCATGGTTTCCTTCTGGGCAGGGTTGGAGTGAAGGGGGAGAGTGAGCAGGACTTTAATATGGGATTCTTTCCCCGTAGGCCTTATTATCTGGCAAGAATGACCCTAAATTGAAGCATGTAGATGCATGTAGGGAATCAGTTAATAATCTGTTTTTATTTCTCGGTAGGAAGGTATGTCACTTTAATGCTTAGACTTTAAAAAGCTTTTTGTAGGTTGTTTATGTCGATTCCTTATAATTTTATTCTATATTTTTCAAGCACATACAGTATTTTTATTTTTTCTTAAACGTGAGAAGTGGTCTATTATTTACCTTACACATAGTGTGTGGCTAGGGACTGTGACTAGGTGTGAATGTCCTCTCCAGCTTCTAGTTTGGGTCTCTAACTGCTTCCTTTCCAGCAAGGATTCTTAACCCAAAAGAAAACAAAGTAATGTAGTCCCAGTGAGTTATTCTATTTTTTGCACATAGTGGTTTGTTAATGGCAGGCACCTTTCTTTTTTCTTAATAATAGAGAAGTTTTATTTAGATTTTCAGATACGAAATTGATGGAATTGATTCATAAAGTCATGGTATGTGAGCTTATTTCTGAGGGTAAGAGTAGTAAGAATACTTCAGCAGACTCTAGGTGTGCAAATTACCCTTCAGTAGGTCCTGAGAAGAAACAATGAGGGTTGGGATCTTGCGACATCAGCAGGCAGTGCAGTGTTATGGAGAGCAGAGTTATAAGGAAACATTTAACATCAGGAGCTGTGGCCAACTCTTTCTCTTCTCCCCTTCTATTCCCTAAGTAAGTACCTGATTCCCAAGCATCCTCTATGGGCAGAATACTCTTCCCTCTTCCCCTGGCCAAATAAAAATACTCCTCTACCCTTGTTAGCTCTGTGGTGAGGTGATGTAGTTCAGTGTGTAGACTTTGGACCCAGATTTCACAAGTTCAGATTCTTGTACCACCATACACATGACTTTGGCAAGTCACTGGATTTCAGTATTTTTCTTCCTTGGGTGGGGATTGAATGAGATAATTAATGTAAAGTACTTAACAAAATGCTGGGAACTTTAGAGGTGCTCAGTAAAGGTATGTGCTCTCTATATATCTAAAATTATCATGGTAGTCAAATTTCCCAAGGTGACTTGATTTTTAAGCAATTTGGATACACTGTAAGATCATATGTTTTGTTTTTTTGGTTCAGGAAATACATCACAATATCTGTTACTTCTAAGATGAAGGCACATGAAAACTACAAGTTTAAAAAGAAATGTTATCTATGAGTTATCTATGTTATCTATGAGTCAAAATAAGTTATTATCTGTCCAATTGATCTTAACCCTTTACACTGGATCAACCTATTTGCACACACACACACACAAAAGTTGAACAAAGTTCTCTTTATAGTCTCTACGTATTCTAGGTAGTCGCTCAGGATCCTCTCTCTCTTTTATTTCCCTTTCCCCATTCATTGTTCCCAGATTTTAGTTGGGCTCCCTTTTGCCTGGCCCTGGATTCTAGGATTTGGCATAACTTTGAAATTTGCTTCTGTTTCCGATTTGATAACCTTTGAGACACAGCCTTTCTGTCATTTTGGGTCTTAGCACACCCACCATGTCTCAGCTCTTCTCATCCTGTTGGTTATAGGGTCTCCCTGCTAATTGCAGGAGTAGACCTTGGCTGCCCTAAGCCAGAGCTGCTGGGAGACACTCTCCTGGGACACGGACCTTTGGTTCACCCAGCCTGGCACTAAGCAGCAGTGTCTCATAGGTTTTCAGTTAGCAGTGTCTGGGGTTTTCTTCATGATCCCACCCCAGTTCCAGAGACTCTAAGAATCTGCCTGCCCACCAGGGTTTCAAATCTTTTTCCACGGCAGTGGCAGAAAAGGAGCTTCCTGAGGGACACAGCAGATCTTTCCCTGAGCAGGTGCTTAGCTATCATCAACCAGGTGGGTTCCTCTGTCTGGCAGGGATGTGTGGCCCTCACTTTGGTTGTGCCACTGTCTGTCCTGCCCTGAATCGCTGTTAGTGTGTAAAGTAAACTTTGTCATGCGCCTACATTTGAGGGACTTGTATTCTTTGCTTGTGTCCATTTTCATCAATGACAGTACTGTCACCCTTGTGACCACTGTACCCCCTTCCAGTCCCTGGTTCATACAACTCAATTCATGCCTGAGAGATCCCTCAAGACCCTGAGAGGGGAGCCAAGAATGCAGACATTCACAGGGCTGGTCTACACCGGGTTGTAGATTTTTCTCTATATACAAAAACAAACACTTGTTTTGAGAACCTAGGGAATTTAGCTAGACAGTGAGCTTTTTGAAGTCAGGGACTCTATGTTCTCCCCCCACTCCTCCAATGCCTAGCACAATATCTGGTATGTAGTAGTGTGAATTTTAGGAGCTAAATTAATTACACTTCTTGCTTTCCTTCTTAAGTTGGGAACCACCTGAGAAATAGAGGAGTCAGACAGCTGGAAATCAACAGGCTGCTGTTAGCACATAAGTTGCCTTTGTTCAGAGTAGAAAAAGACATCTTTTTCTTCCTTTGAACATACGAATTAGAAGAAAACACCCACTCCTGCCTTTGGGTGGATAAGTTAGAAGAAAGGTGTGGGGAACTGGCTTGGTGTGCGGAAGCTGGGCTGGATTTAGTGCCTGCTTGTCCCCAGGACCAGTGCCTTTGTGCAGGTGCCTCTGGAGACCAAAGCAGGAGGATGTTTTATATTTTTGTTTTGTTTTTTAATAGTATAAGTTGAATTAGAGCATATTGCATAGATACACCACCACGATGGGCTTTCTGATAATCTATCATTGGAAATTCCCTGGTGGTCCAGTGGTTAGAACTCAGTGCTTTCACTGCCGAGCACCCAGTTTCAATCCCTGATTGGGGAACTAAGATCCCACAAGCCTCATGGTCAAAATGAAACAAAAATTTTAAAATCTATCATTAATTGAATTTACCATTCAAAATAGTAGGGTTCTCCTTTTAGGAATAGAACCTGGCCCACTATACTAATCACATAGCGGAGGGCCAACCAGGCTCTGCCCTCCCTACACTGGTATATATAAACCTGAGGCTCAGAAGAGGCTCTGCCAAATTTGCTCAGGGCTTTTGAAACCAGCCCTGCAGGTTGGGCTCTGCAGGGCCTTCCTGGGGACAGACTCCTTGTGTCTTCCACCTCTTGTTTGCAGAAAAGCTTTAGCCTCCTAGGCTGTCCCTGAGTTTCAAAGAGCAAATTTAATCAGAGGAGTGAGAAAATGCAGAAAAAAAGGAAAACAGTCAAGCAGGACAAAATAATAAGTTTACCCGTAAAACAAAGTCAAGAACCTTTAGTTCCTCCTCAACGGCCATTTCCTTGAGTTGTTTTGCAGATACTAAAATCCCCTCAAGTGGAAGAAGTTAACTGCATGCTGACCACCAGCATGGAGACCTCATGGTGGGTTGGAACCAGAGAGTTGGTGAGTGAGATTCCCCAAAACATCAGCATGTTACCTCACCATCAACCAGTCACAGAATTGAGTACAAGCTGATGACATACCCTGTGACCCTCTCCCTCACACTGTCTTTAGAAACCCTTCCCTCAAGATCATCGGGGAGTTTGGGTCTTTTGAGCATGAGCAGCCTGTTCTCCTTGCAATAAATGCTGTACTTTCCTTCCCCACAACCTGGTGTCAGTAGATTGGCTTTGCTGTGCATCAGGCAAGTGGCCCCACGTTTGGTTTGGAAACACTTTCTCCCAAAGTCCACAATAGTATACTTCCTTTCTTTTCCATGGGTGGAATGAGTGAGGAGGTGGGAAGGAAGCCATGGGAATTATTGTTGCAGAAGTTCTTACTCATGGAATCATGAGACCAGGAGAAAGGAGGTTCTCAGGAACATAGTACTCAGAATAATGTTTCCTGAATGAGTGAATACATTTTAAGAAGAGGCAGATATGAAGTTTATTGCATAAATGTGGTTAAGAAAGAACAAGGGTAGAATAGTTAGGAGGCAAATTTGTGGCTTAAATGAATTTTTTTTTGCGGGGGGGTGGTGGTGCGTGCTGCGCAGCATGCCGGGTCTTAGTTCCCTGACCAGGGATCGAACCCATGCCCCTGCAGGGGATGCAGTGGAAGCACAGAGTCTTAACCACTGGACTGCCACGGAAGTCCCTTAAATGAATGTTTTGTGACTTGCTAATATATCAGGAGTATGTAAACCATGCTTGGCTTGTTATCTGGAGGGTTTTTGTTAACCCTTGATGTTGGAGGTGGGGGGATTGACTACTGATAAAGGAACAGAAAAAGGGCCTTTTGAAGGACTTAACTGTTCACAGAGTGAGTTGGAAAGTCGATTTTGGTGGAGAAAGATTAATCAACTCATTTGGAAACCATTCAATTTTTTTTTTTTTTTTTTTTTTTTTTGCGGTACGGGGGCCTCTCACTGTTGTGGCCTCTCCCGTTGCAGAGCACAGGCCCTGGACGTGCAGGCTCAGCGGCCATGGCTCACGGGCCCAGCCACTCCGCGGCCTGTGGGATCTTCCCGGACCGGGGCATGAACCCGTGTCCCTTGCATCGGCAGGCGGACTCTCAACCACTGTGCCACCAGGGAAGCCCGAAACCATTCAAATTTGACTAGAGGGAGAGGAGATAAGGAGTAAGAGCAACAGTTTCTCAACTTGGGTACCTTTGAAAAGACTCTATCTCTAGTGGGTATAATGAGAGTTAACTTTTATTCCTTGGAAGGGAAAAAAGAGGTACCCCTATGAATTCTCAAGTTGCTGCTTCAGAAGGAGATACCAGACAGAATGTTACACAAGAGAATGATAGAAGAAGTGAGAAGGCTTATTTTTGGGCCTTTTTTGGGGACTCTGTGTGTGTGTGTTATCTTATTTCTTATACTCTAATTACATTAATTAGGGTTAATTCATATTTATAAATTAATTAATTCATATTAGTTTATCAACTTAGTCAAGGATTTTGAGGTCCTAAAACACATGAAACAAATGAATTTTGATGGTGGAGGAAAAGATCAGCTGTTGGGTTGGTAGTAGGTGACAGTGGAGTAAAGATGGGGAGCCAGGAGGCAGGGGGACTGCAGTACCTTCTTGGAGGTACTTGAGCTTAAATTAGTAATCTATAGCCCCATAAACAACTACCCCAAGATTTTAGTGGCTTAAAACAACAGTTGTTATTTAGCTCATGGTTAGGGTATGGGCTCAGCTTGGTAGTTTTCCTGCTTGTCTTAGCTGGGCTTGCTCATGAATCTCTGGTCACCTGCTGCTTGTAGATAAGATGGTGGGTCAGCTGGGGAATTGGCTGTTCTCAGTTGGCCTCCCTCACATGTGTGGTAGTTGGCTGGCTGTTAGCTAGGGTATCTCAGTTCTCCTCCAGTGGCCTCTTATCCTCTAGCAGGTGACAACAGGCCTGTAAAGAGATGGTTTCAGGTTTCCAGGTGCAGCAAGGGAGCAAGCACCAGCACTTTTAAGCCTCTGCTGTACCTCATGTTTGTTAATGTCCCACTTGGCAGGTCACGTGGCCAAACTCAATTCAAAGAGTAGAGAAATAGACTCTCTCGATGGTGTGGCAGGGGAGGGATTTGATGCCATTTTTACCATCTACTATAGGACTTTAGGTTGCTGTGAAGGCTGCAGGTTGGAGAGAAAGGAAGAGAGGGTCTGGAGAAGGGGAAGGGTAAAGATGATCTTTGTCTACTTCAAAGCTTTTCCTGGGACTGCCCCTAACTTGGGCTAAATGCCATTGTGTGGTAAAAAGAAATCTGGCAGACTCGGAAATTAAAGTTCATACCAGAAATTATTGGGAAAGGGAAAACTGGTAGAGGAAAGTAGTGTGGTTGATTACAGGATACATATTGCAAAAACATTTTAAAATTAAATGTTGCACAGGACTCAGCCTTAGATATTATTAGGTATTACTTAGATATTAGATATTACTTAGATAATACTTAGATAGTACTCAGTCCAGTAATCTAGATCTTGTATTGCTCTCCCTTTATCTGGATAGGAAAACTGGGTTTTGGGATGTTACCAAACTCATAAAATTGTGTGCAAGAAGCTTGAAAAAACCGGGAATCATACTTATTAAAGCTGAAACTAGACATTGATTAAAGAGCATCATTTTCCTTATTGTTATGGAAAACTGAGGTAAGGGTAGACATCTTACAGTAGTTTCTTTACTATCAGCTGTGTCAAGAATATAAAAGGACAGTGTTTGTGGCATTACTGAATTGTGCATGCTGGAGCCTTAATGAGACGATTAATGATCTGAGCAGCGCATCATTTCAGAAATGGGAGGAGGTGGGGAATGGTGTGAGGGAGCTGCTTTTCCTTCAGTGAGCTCATCTATCAAGGGACTAAATTAAGACAACAAGTGGAGCCAAGGGAAGAACGTGGCTCATTTTCTCCTCCTCTGGGCCTTATGTTCTCTAGGTAGCCTCAGATCTTGAGGCCTCTAAGTCCCAACTTCCTCTCAGTAAATTGAGGATGTATTCCTGAGTAGTCTTACTCAGGAATCTACCGTAAAATCAAGGCTGGGAATTTACATCATCCAAAACTCCTCTACCTCTTTTGTCTTTGTGCTTGTTCATCTGATTTTCTTTAATTGATATATTTTTTAGAGAAGTTTGAGGTCCACAACAAAATTGAGGGGGAGGTATAGAGATTTCCTGTATAACACCTGACTTCACTCATGCATAGCCTCTCCCATTATCAATATCCCCCACCAGAGTGTACGTTTGTTTGATTTTTTTAAAAAAGCTTTATTTTGAAATAATTTCAAACTTATAGAAAGGTGGAAAGAATAATAGAGGGCTCCCATATACCCTTTATACGGATTTAACAATTCTTAATGTTTTGCCACATTTGCTTTTTTGTATTCTCTCTTTCCCTCTGTGTGTGTGTGTGTATGTGTGTATACATATATATATATATACACACACACACACATATATATATACACACACACACACACACACATATATATATACACACACACACATATATATATATATATATATATAATCATTTGAGAGCAGGTTGTATTATTATTCCCTCTGACCTCAATACTTTATTATGTGTTTCCTAAGAAAAATGATATTTTCTTAACATTTTCATAGTATAGTTGTCACATTTAGGAAATTTAACATTGAAACAATACTTTTTCCAGTCTATAGTTCATAATCCAATTTGTCAGTTATCCCAATAATGTCTTTTTTCTCTCCAAGATCCAATTCAAAATCCTGTATTGCAATTGGTTGTCCTATCTCTGTAGTGTCCAAATAGATTTCCTCAGCTTTAAAAGAAATCTTTAATAAAAAATTGATATTTTCAAAGAATACAAGATAGCTATTTTACAGACGGTTCATCACTTTGGGTTTGTCTGGTGTTTCCTGATGATTAGACTTAGATCATGTGTTCCTACCTGTACCGAGAATCAATGCGTTGATCCTCTCAAAGTACTACATCTGGTGGCATACAGTGTGCATCTGCCCTTACTGGTGATGTTAATTCAATCACATAATAAAGGTGTTTTCTGGTTTCTCCACTGTGTAGTTACTGTTTTTCTCTTTCAATGCTAAGCGATCTGTGGGGAGACACTTTGGGACTATGCACATATCCTGCTCCTCACTGAGCTTTTCCCCCTTGGATGCAATGCTAATTCTTGTTCGAATGAGTCTTTATTATGATAGTTGCAGGGTTTTCTTTTCTTACTTCATTCCATAACTTTATCTTTCTTTTCCACAGTTGAAACTTGGTTCCCAACATTATCATCAAATTATTTATTTTCTCAGTCTTACATTACCCACAAAACAGTTTTAGAATAGCTACACTGATATCATGATGAAAAACAAACCCACCAGAAAAACCTCAAGACTTTTTGTGGTTCTTTTATTCCCTAGATTGTGGGTATAATGTCAAAATGCTGTGCTCAGAAGTTATTTGGATTGATTCCCTTTTTTTCCCCTTCTATGTGGTATTTATCCTTCCCTAACTCCTGCTCCCCCACAGCCATCATGGTTATTAATTTAAACTACAGTGTGTTAATTTGTTTCTGTGTCTATTAAGTTTTAGTTTTCTTTCCCATCTCCACTCCATCCTTTCAAACCTAAAATCTATAGCCTACTGTTTTAGTCTCCCAGGGATGCCATAACAGAATACCATATACTGGGTAGCTTGAACAACAGAAATTAATTTTTTCACACTTCTGGAGGCTGGGAGTCGAAAATCATGGTGCTGGTAGGGTTGGTTTCTCCTCCTGGTTTACAGATGGCCACCTTCTCCCTGTGTCCTTGCATGACCTATCGTCTGTACTTAAGCACCCCTGGGGTCTCTTCCTCTTATAATGACTCTGGTTCTATTGGATTAGCATCTCATCCTTTGACCTCATTTAAACTTGGTTACATCCTAAAAGTCCCTTCCGCAAGTGATACTGAGGATTAGGGGTGCAACATATGAATTTTGGAGGGTACACAATTCAGTCTGTTATACCCACTAGACTTTGGCTCTCCCATGAAGCTCTCGATACTGCTTTTGAAATTCATTGAGGCTGCTGACTTCTTTTGATTCGGTTCCTTCCTTGTTCACCTGTTTATATGCTTCCTTACTTATTCTTTTAACAATTCATCCAATCATTCGTTTTTTGAATAATTTACTCATCCGAAAACTATTTATTGAACACCTATTAAGCATAAGGCACTTTGCTAGACATAGGAGATATAATGGTGAGGAGGAAAACCGAACAAAGATAAGTCCCAAGAGTTTATAGCCAACTGGGGGAGTCTGACATGATCAAAGAGTCATCCAAATAACTATTGTATTTTTAATTTCTTAAACATGTAAGATTACAATGCAATTGTGCTCCAAAGAATATATAAGAAAGTTTAAATGGAGGGAATTGGTGTATTTGGTGTAGTCAGGGAAGGCGTCTCCAGTAAAATGATATTCATGCTGGATTTAATGAAATGCCAAGAGTTAACTGGAGAAAAAGAAATAAAGGAGAAGGGGAGGTGGTATAATAGGGAACTGATGGTTCCTGGCAAGGGAACAAAATACCCTAAGGACTATCATTTTAATAATCTGCACCAATACCATCAGATCCTTTGCCAATAGTCCTGCATTGTTCACTTTTCCCATCTCCAGCAGGGTATTAGTTCAACCACCTATAGAATAGTGTTGCTGTAAGTCACACCTTTATGTGGATTAGCTCCACTGCAGATTCATTATCTCCAGTAATGAATGTGTGCTGTTTCTGTGTCTCTGGGCAATTCTCTTTCTATCGTTGCTGCTCAAAAGCTAATTCAAACCTGGCCAAGTTTCCTTGAGAAACCTTGCCCATTACCTCCTATGAATGAATTTTCCTAACACATAGCAAATAGAAGCTGTTATGTGAGAATACCCTACATACTAATTGCCCCATATGCTGGTGAGTTCGGTGCTATCTCTCCAGCTCCCTTACTTCCCAATGTACAATTTGCCATCACTCTTGTTCATTCAACCTTGTCGATATCTTTTAACTGACTTTTTTTTTACTCCATTTAACTACCTATTTCAGACTCTTGACATCTCTCTCTTAGATTTCTACAAAAACCTCTTTAAATATTCTACCCTCTGCCTCCTGTCTTATCTCCTTTTAATTTATCCTCTATAGTGCACCAGAGACAGTCTCTGGTATACTATATTCTGCATCAACAAAAAGAGTGTGGGCTTTGGAGCAGAACAAGCTCTGCCATACAATTATATGTCTTTCTGCAAATGACTTAATTTCTTTAAGTTTCAGCATTAAAAAAAACCCTGTAAAATGAAGATAATAATACCCATACTTGGTTCTTGTATGTAAAATGTGCTCAAGCATTATCTAGTATCATACTATTAACGGTTAGCATTAAACCAAGGGCCGGGCATTATACTAACTGCTTTATGTGCACTACTGCATTTATATTTTCCAGATGATGAAATAAGGCACAATTTGCACAAAGTCACATAGCAAATAAAGTGGTGAGGAATTCATGCTCAGTCAGTTAGCCTCCAAAACACCTGCTCTTAACCACACAACTACAGCTATTATGAGAGATAGGGTGGGAAAGTGAGAACATTGTGAAACTTAGCTTCGGTTCTTAGCTGCTAGATGAACTTGGACAAGTTTCTTAAAGATTTTGAGCATCAGTTATTTTATCTGTGAAATGAGAATATATACCTACAATATTGTAAAGAGAGTTAAGTAAGATTGAATTATATAAAGTAAATGGCATGTAATATCACTCAATAAAGAATATCTATGATTATCATTATTTCTAGCTTAAAAATACAGTTATTTAGCTACTCTGTTTAAAAATCGTGTTGCTCTCCCTCTGCGTCGTCAGGATAAAGTCTACTGTCTTCAGCATGGGCCACTAAGCCGTGCATTAACGCCTCTTTCCCTCATCTTCCACCCCGAGGTTTAATAATAATCACTTGCTGTTCTCCCAAACATGCATTGCTTTCGTATAACTCGCTGCCTTTTTTAAGGCTGCCTTCTTGGCCTGGAAAACTGCCCCTCCTTCTCTTGCTCCCACCCCAATATGTTATCTTTTGTCTAACTCTCATTCTTCAATACTTGGATAACCTCCACCCCTTTTTTCACAAAGCCATATTTGATTAACATCTTCAACTCCCCCAATTATACTTTTGAATGACCTTTCTCAGATGCCTTTGTAAGTGGGCATCCATTGAATCTCATTTCACAATTGTTTACTGGTCATTTTTCCTCACTAGACTGTGAGCTATCAGAGGGCAAAGATTGTGTCTTTCTCATCAGTATTCTAAGACTTAGCACAGTGTGACTGCTCAGTGAATGCCTGATGTGTGTGGATTAAATGCCATAATCAGAAGTATAGAGGGCAGGTATTTAATAATAAATATTTTCAACATTTTAATAATTTTATACATTTATTACCCAATATATTCTATTAATAATATTTATTTAATTATTTATAATATGAGGGTGATGCTTGTGCCTTTGTTCCCTTGTACACATTTCAGAATTTAAGCAACATGTTTAGTGAAGTCTCTCTGCTACAGTTTATTCTATTACCAGTTGAAGTAATTTTAAAGTGATTCTGTAGGCTGCTCATTTTCCTCATTGTCCAAACACAGTGAAAGTCTCCAATTATTATTATTATTTTTTAAGCACGTTCATTAACCAAATGTAATGTCTTTCGTTAGGCTGTTAACTGACCTAAAATAAGGGCATTTCCATTAAATAAAACTGAAAAGAGTCAGCAAGGATTAATGAAAAAAATGACATAAAGAAATAAACATGACAAGCAACACAAAGAAGGTTGGAGATCCTTTTAGAAAGATACAGTTTGCTAATCTGACTCTTCTCTTTTGATGAAGATTCAGCTCTCGGACCCCCTGCTGGGGAGAAGGTGGAGGAGGGAGGGAGGAATGACAGGGACACAATTTAAATGTTTTGACAGCTAGTCAAAGAGAGTGAATTGCTGCAGGCATTTGCACATTTTAACCCCTGCTGTAACAGCTAGAATTCTTTCTTGCACTATCTAAATCCAAGAATCAGCTCTTTGGAAAACTGTCTCCTGCCTGCCACCAAAAAAAAAAAAAAAAAAAAAAAAGAAGTGAAAAATATCAGGAAAGCAAGAAATTGGGTACACTTGTCTCTGTTAGGCAGTAATTTATTGTATTTTAATTTTCTTATTTTCATCTTTCATTAGATTGTTATCCCAGATATAACCAAGAGTGCTAGAGCACTGTGCCTTATTCTCTTGGGCCCCATGTGTAAAATTTCAACAACACATTCTGGCAGGATGTGCAGATTTAATGGTAAGGAATTAAAAAGTCCACTAAGATTTAGTTCCAAAGTTGACTGAATTAGTCCTTTGAAATTCACAGTTGCTTCAGGTCATTTCTTTTGTCAAAACAATGCTTATCGGAAGAGGCAAGTCAATCGACAATAAGCTTCTCACTGTTGGGAGAAGGTGTGGTCTTTTAGGATGGCAGAAACTTTCTATTCTCCGTCTCCCTCTTTTTCCTCTCTCTCTCTCTCTCATCATGGCGC
The DNA here is from genome assembly GCF_963455315.2 of Globicephala melas. Classification (NCBI taxonomy): domain Eukaryota; kingdom Metazoa; phylum Chordata; class Mammalia; order Artiodactyla; family Delphinidae; genus Globicephala; species Globicephala melas. The sequence continues at coordinate 103,358,242 of NC_083318.1, read as the reverse complement.
ATAACTCGGAATTGGTGTCAGTGAGAAAGTGTTGCCTCTGCCGTATCAGGAAACAAGAGATGTTGCAGCCATCCAGCCACTACAACCAGCCCAGACGGTGCGCCCGGAGGCTGCCCGCCGCCAAGCCCTCAGTCACCGCATCCACCCGCAGCGATGCATCCTGAGGAGACTGGATGAAAAAGCACAAGGATACTGGCCCCAGATAGCTGAGGTGTATATCAAAGGAATGATTTCAGTGAGCTCAGACTCTTGCATCTTCCCGCATATACAAGAGCGCTAAATTCTTTAACTTGAGATGTCTGGTTTTCTTTAATTAACAGGAATCTTTTATGTTCTGACTACCTGGTCTTTGTTGCAAAACCTCCTGTATATCCTGGCTCCTTCTGTACCTCTTCCCTTCTGTACTATCCCTAAGATAGTCCCTTAGGGCTATCTTACGTTCTCAATTTTGTCTGCTGAATAAAACATACCTCTCAGCTTTTACGTTGTGCATTTCTTTTTTTTTTTTTCAGTTGCCTTGGGGGAAGAGGAGTAAAGGAAAAGAGGAATGTGGTGTTTGGGACATGGCTTCATATAGCATTTCATTCTACAAGCAGAATTTATGTTGTTGGACTGACTACTGTTTGAAATGAGATCCAGTAGCACTAGGCTTTGGGTAGTGTTATTAAATTTCAACTCACAATTCACAATCACCTACCGCTGTGTTAGGCACGTTGGAGAATTTAAGAGCAATAAAACAATGTCCGTCTGCCCTCTATCCCTATAAATGAGCTAGGCAGGAGTGTGTAATTCATCAAACAAAAATGTCTATTTTATAATTTATTAAGCTAGTAAGAGTTTTTGTGAATAAACAAGGCCAGAGTTAAATCATTTAAAATGAATTTTCTCCTAGATTGAAACATTGTACTGTGAAATAAATTTTAAATTTTGGGAAAAGTTTGATTTCTAATAAACTGCAGTATTTCCCCCTTCTCTTTCATTTCTGTTTTTCTTTCCTGTGGCTTTTCGTTTTGAATTACTAAAACTTCATGATTTACTTCCTCTTTACTTTGATGTAGTAAAAGAAAATAACTGAAAGTGCCAAGAACCTAGAGAATCAAGCAGTCCAGAGTTGGATAGAAGGTGCTTATTGCTTTGCTTGTCAGAGTGGTAGTTTCCAACAGAAGGCTTCATGGGATTAATTTGAATTTCTTGCCTTCTTACGCTTGTAAGACAGCCACATTTTTAGGCACCTGTTTCTAGCGGTACATACTTGCCTTGAAATCGCTCTTTCCATCGTAATGGACTAAATGGTCACTCAGCCTTGAGAATAAACAAGTCTCCTTAAGCACTTAACTCCCTCCTGGGGAGAGACTTCCGGAAAAGTTCATTTTGTGTCACAGCTAGGGACAACATTCATAATGGGCGAGAACAACACCAATTTTTTTTTTTTTTTTTTTTGCTGTACGCAGGCCTCTCACTGCTGTGGCCTCTCCCGCCGCGGAGCACAGGCTCCGGACGCGCAGGCCCAGCGGCCATGGCTCACGGGCCCAGCCGCTCCGCTGCATGTGGGATCCTCCCGGACCGGGGCAGGAACCCGCGTCCACCGCATGGGCAGGTGGACTCTCAACCACTGCACCACCAGGGAAGCCCCCCATTTTTTTTTTTTTTTGACTGTACGACATGTGGGATCTTACTTCCCCAACCAAGGTTCAAACCCACGCCCCCTGCATTGGAAGGGCGGCGTCTTAACCACTGGACCTCCAGGGAAGTCCCTACACCAAATATTTTTAAAGGAGACTAATTAGGGGATAAGCAAGAGGAACTTTAGCTGCAAGTTGTAGAAATAGAATTTTAGAGGTGGGAATAATAGTGTAAAGGTTTTTATTCCTCCATTTCCATAACTTTCATAAGTAAAAATTCTCTGGCTTCAAAGCTGTTGCCAACAAATTGAACTCAGGCAGGGATTATGGCGACTGGATGTTAATGCCCATGGCTATAAATTTGATCACTTTCATTTCCAAATGTTTGTTTTCTTTATCCTGTGCCAGAGTAGGAGGGAGTTTTTGCAGACAAAGATTCCTGAATAACTGTCAAAATGTGTTCACTCACTTATTTATTCCTTAATTTATATGTCCGGTCAGGCTTCTTTGGAATATTCACTTGGTGTCAAGTACTGTATTAGTCAATACTTTGCCTTCAGCACACTTTCTAGCTTTGTGAACTGAACTGGGGTGCAGTGAGGTGAGGTGGTCAAGGGTGATGATGAAAGAAGAGAAGAAATAGTTTCAAGGACGAGTATGACATTTGGTACAAGAAAATATTCTCAGTATATTCTCCTAGAGACAATAGATAATAGAAATTGCTGAATAACATTTAGACATATCTACACTTTTGAAGGACAACTGTTGAGTCGCTGTTAATAATAACTCCAATTTAAATACTTTGGGTTTCATTTCATTATATAATAATAGCTAAATTAATTTGTATTGTTTTTAAAAGCTGTATATTGACTTCAACATTATGGATTCAGCCTCGGGATGTCTCAATTATTATATATACAAGCTATTTTAACACTGATTAACCTCTGCCAGAGATTACTCTCCAACAATCTGTAGGACTTTCCATATTAACCAGAAAAATAACCAAATGTAGTGTTAAATTGGTTAAACAAGGGACCATTCTACTGCGGAGGCGCTAATGCCATGGTGGCTTACATAAGCAAAACACAATCTAAGCCTGCAGATGCCTCAAGGTTACAAAATCAAAAATCTAAGGACAACAATCACACATCAGCCAACTAGGCTTTAAGCTACAGGCAATCAAATAATTTCCTTTTTTTATTTCTGTACTTTATATAAGTCTTTCCCTTGGCTCCTGTCTGCTGAGTACTCTTAACCGTTTTCCATTTGGTGCTGCCTCATTTGAGTCAATTTTTGCTCAAACTCTTAACATTTAAAGACATGGGGAGGGGGAAGCGTAAGCTGGGACGAAGTGAGAGAGTGGCGTGGACATATATACACTACCAAGTGTAAAATAGATAGCTAGTGGGAAGCAGCCACATAGCACAGGGAGATCAGCTTGGTGCTTTGTGACCACCTAGAGGGGTGGGATACGGAGGGTAGGAGGGAGATGCAAGAGGGAGGAGATATGGGGATATATGTATACGTATAGCTGATTCACTCTGTTATACAACAGAAACTAACACACCACTGTACAGCAATTATACCTCAATAAAGATGTTAAAAAATAAATAAATTTTTAAAAAAAGGAATGAATGAGATTTGACTAAATTTAAAAAAATAATAAAAAAATAAAATATACCTCAGTTTATCTTTTAACAGTTTGTTTGTGGCTACTTCATTCATCTCTAACAAATAATAATTGAACGTCTGTGATATGCCAAAAGCATTCAGAGATGAATGAAACTGAATTCCTGATGGAAATATACACAAGGTACACTATAAAGTTAAACCTATGTAGGAACAAGTAGTTAATTGTTCTTAGCTCTGGAGAATAGCAAATCACCTCAAATCACTTCACTTCTCTGGAAATTTCCTTTCCCAAACAGAGGATGAGTTCCTACAGTTTTATAATGGGCAGGGGGCGGACATCAGCGCCAAGGAGAGCCAAAGCAGTGCCTGACTGAACCCCTTTAGAACTCTCTAATGAGGATTTGTAACTGGGAAACAGAAATGCAGATGAGTTGATAAATTTGCTGGAGTTGGCAGGGTGTGGCTGTGTTTGGGTCATGGGTGTGAAGGAGCAGGGAGTGGAGGAAGAGAGAGAGTTTATTTCCTGATCGCTTTCCAATTCTAAGATTCAGCTATGTGATTCTGAGTGTACTTTCTGCCTTTGAGGCCTTGAGATACCTCGGATATATATTTTTTCTTTTTAAATAAAAAACCTCTCTATACTTATCCAGTTTGAGTGGAATTCTTGGCAAACCTTCATGGAATCCACACATTTACTCTTTTTGAAAAACTCCCACTGCTCTAAGGTAGCATCTCCTAAGGTTGATATGTGGTATCTATTCAAATATGGCTGGTTTTGACCCTCTCCAAATAGAAACACATTTGTGGTTTCAACGTATTTTAAGACTGTTATTTCTAAGCAAAAATTTTTAGAAAGATTTCAAAGTTTTCACATGTCCTGGACAGAACTTCTAAAGAAACAGCATTTTCATTGCCAAATATAAGTGAATCAGAAATGACATTATTTCCCCTGAAAAATGCCAGGGAATATTTTCTCCCTATATGGTTGTCCATATAATGCTTTAACATATTTCTGAATCTTACCCTGTGTATTCAGTCTGCAACTTTGTCTTTTATCTGCAGTAGTCTATAATTTTTTTTTACCTCGCATAAGTAAAATGTCAAACCATTCCTCTCTGATATTTGCAAATGTATAATTGAATAAACCCGTTAAGCCATAAGTACTTGAAGATATCTTAACAAGATCCATAAATATCATTTAGAATTGTTTTTTACTAGAATAAAAACATTGTGAGAAAACAAAATTGTAGAAAACATATTAGTCTACTGAAAAAATGTATTTAAATGAACCAAAGTAAACTTCTATTAACAAGATAAGTTTGTGTACTTCTCAGAGTTCTATTTTTTCTAAAAAGGATAACTCTTGAACTTGGAACATTCATCAATTTAAAGATTAAAAACAGCTGAAATTAGAATTTGATATATGATTCACTCAGCCTGCTGTACTGTAACTCACTTCGATACATACAAGTTTATTATGACAATTGGTTTATTTCTGATGAATGTTGCTATGAAAATTTCTCAATAACCACAACAATCCCCCTAAACTCTTTTTTAAAATAATTAATTAATTAATTAATTATATTTTGGCTGCATTGGGTTTTCGTTGCTGTGCGTGGGCTTTCTCTAGTTGCTGCAAGCGGGAGCTACTCTTAGTTGCGGCACGCGGGTTTCTCATTGCGGTGGCATCTCGTTGTGGAGCGCGGGCTCTAGGCATGCGGGCTCAGTAGTTGTGGCTTGCGGGCTCTAGAGCGCAGGCTCAGTAGTTGTGGCGCATGGGCTTAGTTGCTCAGCGGCATGTGGGATCTTCCAGGACCAGGGCTCGAACCCGTGTCCCCTACACTGGCAGGTGGATTCCTAACCACTGTGCCACCAAGGAAGTGCCCCCCCTAAACTCTTAAAAAGCAAATGACTGTAATTTTATTCAAAGGCAAAATTCTTGAATTACTCTGAGGTCCACATATTTTATTTACACTTCATTTTCTACAGTTATCCCTCCTGATTTATATTAGAGTTACCCAGAAATCACCTGGGTTCATCTTTGTTAAAAAAAAAAAAGTGAAAACATAACAGATGCATTATAGTAATTATATGACAATTTCTGCTGCAGACAAAAAGCATCTTTCAGGCATTTTAATTAAGCCAGTGGTGTTTCAGCATGCTAACAAATATTCTGCATTCGATCTTCACAAAATACATATTATAACATACATAATCATGAATAATGTAAAATGCTTTACATTTTGAGAAAACAACCCTGTTCATACAATCTTTTTTTATTTATTTATTTTTTTGCGGTACGCGGGCCTCTCACTGCCGCGGCCTCTCCCGTTGCGGAACACAGGCTCCGGACGCGCAGGCTCAGCGGCCATGGCTCACGGGCCTAGCCGCTCCGCAGCATGGGGGATCTTCCCGGACCGGGGCACAAACCCGTGTCCCCTGCATCGGCAGGCGGACTCTCAACCACTGCGCCACCAGGGAAGCCCTATAATCTTATTTTAAATTGTAAATTTCTACTTTTCAAATAAACTCAGGAATAACTATATAATTTAAAGAAGACACGAGAGGCCAGTTATTTTGAGAAGAGATGGATTTGGGTGCAGGCTTCCACTAGATTCAGTTTTCATGGATTTATTTTTTTTATTTTGCAGGAATAGATCAGTAGAATATTTATGAAATAAAAAATTTTTCTTAATGATAAATTCTTTATAGTATCAAATTTTATTGCAGTTGTACTATAAGGACTAAATTATTAATTTTTAGTTAACAATAAAATGTCAATACATATTTTAGTAAAAATTGAACTTATAACTGGCTTTGTTCTGATGACTGTGATAGCCACTAATCTTAATTTCTAGATTTTGAGTAGTCTGACTTTTGGTTTATTTTGGCATTCTTTTATTATTTTTTCACTTCACATTTTACTATCTTCTATGATAACATTCTTTGAGGTGTCTTTCTATAGGAGGGTCTTCTATATGCAAAGTAATTCCTTCCATTAGCATTCACTTCTTTCCCTTGGTACTGAACAGTTATGAATCCTTTTGGTTGCAAAGGTAGAATAAAGAAGGAATAAGATATAGGAAGAGAGAAAAGGAAAGGAGTGGTAAAATAAAGGAGACAAAATGGGAACAGGTGAAGAATTTTATTTAACAGAAGGAGGTATAAGTAAAAACGTTAACTTTGGAGAAAATAAATGGATGGAATAAATGAATGAGTAGATAAGTATTAAAAAGATAGCATAGAGCTTCCCTGGTGGCGCAGTGGTTGAGAGTCTGCCTGCCGATGCAGGGTACACGGGTTCGTGCCCCGGTCCGGGAAGATCCCACATGCTGCGGAGCGGCTAGGCCCGTGAGCCATGGCCGCTGAGCCTGTGGGTCTGGAGCCTGTGCTCCGCAACGGGAGAGGCCACAACAGTGAGAGGCCACAACAGTGAGAGGCCCGCGTACCGCTGGAAAAAAAAAAAAAAAAAAAGATGCTATCCTATCCATAGCATAGGATAAAGCAAATATCTTATGTTATTCATTTTAGTTAAAGGAAATATAATCTCATGAATAAAAAGAAGTTATATTCTCCTGGAATATATTAATGTCAAAATATCTATTCAGGCTTGTCATACTTTAGATAAAAGTATAATCTTGCACCATGAAAATATTCTGATATCTTTCTTTTGTAAACAGTTTTCTGGGACAGGCAAATCCATCAACTTCATGTTTCAATTACAAACCAAATTAAAATTATTTTAGAATAAAAATGGGATGCATCTTCATTTAGAAGCCAGATGTCTTATTAAATATAATTTCCTCTGTTGGCTGCTTTATATTAGGGGCCTATTTAAAACAAGAACAGCTTCTGTGAAATATAATTATCCCCCTTGTGTGGCTTTCATGGTCATGGAGGCTGGAATATGAAAGTAATTGACAAACAAATCTGCAAAGCAGTTTTTTTTTTTTTTCCTAAAGCAGTTGCTTAAATCCAATCAGCTATCATTTTCACTGGCTGTTCCAGAACCTTGTACTGTGTAGATTATGTTGGATTGATTGATATACCCATTCAGAGTTTCCTGTATGGCTTTTAGAAAAGTGTCTCATTGCTCTATCCAACTTTCAGCCATCAAATACTTATTTGGTGGAGAATTTACATGTTTTACAATTTTCTTAGTCTCATATTTAAAATGGATGCAGTACCATTAAAGTCAGAAGCATAAGCTACATCTGGTGTTTGGGGGTTAGAGTTCTTTTTGTTTCTTTCTGATGTGCACATTCTGGTTAAAGAATGACTTCTTTCGCTTATTGATTATGCTGATTTTACTCTTTCCTCTCTTTTTTTAAAAAAAATCTTAAAGCATGTATCTCCCAGTGAGTGGTATTTACTGTCTTATTTTCAGTTGCTTATGACTAATGAAGTTGGAAATTATTGGCAATGGGAAAACCTTGGCAGTAAGTGATTGCCTGCTTATTAAAGTTTACTCAGGTGCTCTCTGCATTATCCAGTGAACAGAACCATGGAATCCAGAAGCTGACTGGTTAGCTGGTCCAACAACCTAATGCTCTTGGTCTAGGGGTTCATACACATCATGTCTAGACACTGGCACAGGTGAGGAGCCCATTCCTCCTTTGGACCACTCTGTCAGACAATTCTTCATTAGATTGTGCTGAAGTCTTCCTGAAGCTTCCATTTATTGATCATAATTCTACCTACTAGCAACATATAGAAACTTCCTTCCATTTCTCACATAACAACCCATCAGCTGTTTTGCCCATTTGAGTCTTTTCTTTCCTAGTTCCTTCACTTGTATTTCATAGGAGTCCCCTGACTAGCCTGGTCAATCAGAAACTCTAATCCGATCTCTGCTAGAAAGTTGATATGACTTGAGTTCTGTTGCTGGGTTTTTTTTTTTTTAATTAATTTATTTTTGTGTGTGTTGGGCCTTCGTTGCTGCACGAAGGCTTTCTCTAGTTGCAGCGAGCAGGGGCTACTCTTCGTTGCGGCGCACGGGCTTCTCATCGCGGTGGCTTCTCTTGTTGCAGAGCACAGGCTCTAGGCGCGTGGGCTTCAGTAGTTGTGGCTCGTGGGCTTCAGTAGTTGTGGCTCGCGGGCTCTAGAGCGCAGGCTCAGCAGTTGTGGCACACGGGCTCAATTGCTCCGCGACATGTGGGATCTTCCCGGACCAGGGCTCGAACCAGTGTCCCCTGCATTGGCAGGTGGATTCTTAACCACTGTGCCACCAGGGAAGCCCTCTGTTGCTGTTTTTATCAAGACATTTTGAAAACTATTCTAACTTATTAAACAACTGTTTATTTTTCTGTTTAATAAGACCCTCTTTAAAATCTATTTTATATTACGAAATATTCAAAATGCAAAAAAGTAAAAGTATCTGGTTTTCAAATAAAAAAAGCAAATCCATACTTAGTAAAGAAAGACTTTATTTGAGGGGATTATTGCACGATGGGGAAAGGGACTATTGCAGTTAGGTGGAACACTTTGACCATAAGATCTACAAGCATCTCAAGCATTATGCAAAAAGGAATTTTCTTTAATAGAAAGAGTAACAAGGCTAGAGAGAGTGGTGTAGGGAATTGGGATGAAAGGGTAGCAAGATGGGATAATAGATTAGAGAATGTTCTACCCTAAGGCCAGTCTATTCTCCACAGGGCTTATAAAGGAGGAGCTGTCTGCTGGCCAGAGAGACCTGGGGGTAGGAGAGAAGTTAACCATAGTTTAACAAGCACTTTGTCCCGACAAATCGGTAGGGACAAGCAGTTCAGCTAATCATACATGAGGCAAAGAATGGGAATTTGGTCTGTACCTGGTCATGCTTAAGGTAAACAAGGGCGGTATCAATGAATCTTATCTAATTTACATGGGGACTAGTGGTTCTTTGCAGTAAGTCATTTTCCGGAACACAAAAGAGTGAGTGGGGGAAGTTCTTTAAACATTGCTGTTTTGCAGGATCTCAGGGCTCTAATAAAGCTCAACATTGTTACTATTCACCACTTGACTTCACAAAAGTCAAAATTTTGGGTCATATTTGCTCCAAAAACATTTTTTAAAGAAATACATACTACAGATGTAGTGAACCTATGCAACCTATTTCATTTCCTTATTTTTCTCCCCAGAGTTAACCAGTACACCGAGATACATATATATCTCTTTTATAGACTTTGCTGCTTATATATGATCCATCAAACACACACACACACACACACACACACAGAGTATTGTTTGATGTGCTCTCAGTTTACTAGGTGGCATCATACAATATATCCATACGTATCTATCTCTAACCTATCCTCAATCTCTATCATTCTATCTATATCTATATCTCACTTTTTTCACTCAACATTTTTGTGTGTATCTTTGAACTTGCGTCCATGTAAAAAAATTTTTTTAGGGTGTATACCTGGAAGTGGAGTTTCTGAAACTTTACTAGATACCGTCAAAATTTTCTCTAAAGCAGTTGTACAAATTTGTACCCACCTCTCTCTAGCAGTCTATGACAACTCCTTGTACTCCACATTCATATAGTATTTTGTAGTGTCAGAATAAAATTCTTGCCATATTGTTAAGCATGAACTGTTATATCTTTTTGTGTTAATTTTTATTTCCTGATTAGTAATGAGGTTGGGCTTATTTTTATAGATCATTTGGTTTTTAATTTTTGCAATATAGCTATTTGTATTCTTTGCCCACTTTCCTCGAGTTGTTTTTCTTTTCTTATTGATTTGTAGATATTCTTCATGGTTTCTATATACCAATTTCTTTGTTGATCATATACATCAAAAAGACCTGTACCTAATCTGTTTGCCTTCATAGTTTTTATATTTGAATGTAGCTAAGTGTTTCAGTTAGCTTAAGGTAGATCATGCCATGGTAACAGAACTCCCAAATCTCAGGGTTTACAGCAACAGAAGTTTATTTTTTACTCACATTCACACGGGTTGACAGGCCCTGCTCCAAATATTTTTAACTCCAGGGATCATAGCTGAAGAAGCAGCTCTTATCTTAGACATGCCAGTTTTGTAGCAGAGAGAAGAGAGAGATTACGGACCCACAGGAAGGCTCATAAAGCTTCTGTTTGCAAGTGGCACATATCACTTTATAGCCACATTTTATTGGCCAAAGCAAGTGACATGAGGTGAGAGTATATAATCTCCCATAGGTGAAACAGGTAGGGAGGGGTAGCAAATCTGTTCAGAGTGATACAGTCTGCCACGACACGTTCCCCAATCCCTTTGTGGTTTGTGCTCTTCATGTCCTATTGAAAGAATTCCCTACCTAATGTCATAAAAATATTCTCCTATATAGTCTTTGGAAGACTTGATTTTTACATTTGTGTTTTTGATCTATCTGGAATTTATTTGGGGTATGGTGTGAGATAGATATCTAAGTTTAGTTTATTTTTATGGATAATAAAATATGCCTACAAGCATTCATCAGCCATTCCGTCCCTTTTCCTCTGATATTTTTAATGTGATCTGTGCCATATATCCAGTTCCCAGGTATATGCGGTCTCTTTCCGGTGTCTCCAGATAGGTTCTATTTGTTTATTTGTGTATGCCTATGCTAATTACTCTTTTTCTGTCAGTCTTTCTCCATATATATATGTATATATATACACACATATATTAAAAATATATGTATAAATGTATTTAAAAAAAAATATATATATATATATAAATTTAGAAATATATCCAAGCATGGTTCAGCCATGGGGCTTTACTTACTCAAGGAAGACTTTCTCCATGTCAGGTGGAGTTTTTTTTACCACTGAGGTTTTCTATCTTGGAGACAGCCTGTTCCAGGACTTGGTTTTCTTGCCTTCTTTCCTGGCCCTACCCTCCAGATCCATGACATTGGCTGCTTTTGTCACATCTCTGGCTTTGAGTTCCTGCTTCATTTCTGACACTTGAGATTTACCTTTCTAATTTATTATTATTTCTCAGCTTTGTAAACTACTTTGGGGGTTATATTTTATCCAACATTTCGTTATTTTGGTAACATGAGGGGAGTCTATACAGCTCAGTCTGTCCTGTTGCTGAAACCCATAGGAGACTTTTTAAAAGTTGAAAATCTACAATATTCAAATAAGGGAAGATCTAATGGTAGATTTAACAATAACTTGGTTGACAAAAGAAATATATTATGGATCACAAGCCTTCCCAGGGAGTCTCAAATTATGTATTGAAGCAATGGGCTTTCTTTTCTTTTCTTTTTTTTTCTCTTTGCAACGAGCTTTTAAAATTAATTAAAAAGCTATCTGTTACCCAAGCCATTTTGATAGCCAAGCTTACCTTATAGGAAATTCTCTGACTTTGTTCCTTGCTATAGTGTGTTGAATTTAATGTCTCTGCCAATCATCTCTATTTTCAGTAAATATCAGCACACTGAAAGAAGCTTTCAGATTTCAGTGTGTGTATTTGTGTGTGTGTGTGTGTACATGCGCATGTGCATGAGAGTATGTGCAGAAGGGAAGGAGAAAGTGGGAATTAGAGAAGGAAAGGGAAGAGGGAGGGAAAATTTTCTTTTGTTCCTTCCCTCTCCCCACAACTACTTTCCTGCCTGCAACAATTTCTCTCCCCTGCAAGCTTAGAGTGAAAGTGAATGTTATGTGTAACCCAAGTGTCTGGTGCCTGTATAGGCTCTAACCATGTAACAATAAGATCTTATTACCCACCCTTCTCAAACGAGGATCACCTTGCTCTCATATATTTGGGCTGCATCTTAGTCATTCCTGGTTCTGCCTGTTCTCTATTACTGCTTAGTTCCTAACCATGGTTTTGTTCTGCCTTTGGCCCCTGCATGCCATGCTCTAGCACTTGACTTAATAATATAATGCATAAGCGTGTAGATTCTGGAGACAGATGATCTGGTGTCAAATCCTGGCTTGACACTTATCAGCTGTAGGATCTTGGGCCTCTGACTTAATCTTTCTGTATTTCAATCTTCTCACCTATAAAATGGGTATAAAATGTATAGCTACCTCCTGGGGTTGTCGTGAGGGTTATATAGTAAGTGACTTGTCCAATACCCTCAGATTTCGTTTCCATTTTTGTGCACACATGTTCCAGATGAGCTGTCACTCCCGAGCTAGCACTGGGTGTCTTTATTGTCAACTGCCCTTGGCTGTCAGAACCTGCTTTGTAAATTTCCAAAAGTACTTGGAAATTTGTTTGTGTCCCCCAACCCCAGCCTTTTAATCAATGACTGACACTTGTAGAGTGTAAATAACTCCATCATCCTTGCCCCCTAACCATCAGACACACTGGGTGACATAACTCTGAGTTATGTTTTACATCAGAGCTGCTGTGGGATTGAGTTATCCTCCCTCTGACATGGCTCACATCTTTGCTTGGCCTCCTTCACTTTCTGGTCCCACTTCACCACTGCCACTTCTCCTGAAAACACTTTTATTAAATCACTTGCACACAAATCCTTGCCTCAGAGTCTGGTTCAGGGGAAGGCAACTTAAAGCAGTTTATTTGACATGCTATTTACATAGGGTGCTTTGCACATAGGATGTCACATAAGTGTTAGCTTTATTATTCATGCTATTACTATGCTGGTCTAATGCAGGATGGTTTGTTGAAGGTCCCCTTTTCCTCACTGCCTTATCCCTAGAATACATATCTTATTATACTTAGTAATTCACAAGAGGACTGCTAAGATTATGCAAGACTGTTATGTACCGGCTTTCCAGAAGGTTTGGGAATAACAGTAAAGACATAAAACGTTAAAACTGGATGATGAATACAACTTATTTGTTAAGAGGACTCTACAAATAAATAGAGTCTGGCCTTGCCTTCTTCACCGGTGGTCTATACTTCTCTCTGATCCTGAGCCGGGGGTGGGGGGGGTGCGGCAAACTCCTTTAAGTCTTTGTGATGTAAAGCCTCATCCTCTTCAGAAAACTATCTACTCACAGGATCTTTCTAAACTGTGACTTTGGATATGATCCTTTTTTTTGAGTGACTGATATATGAATAATATACCAGGATTTATATCCATATAGCATGTGAATAATATACCAGGATTTACATCCATATAACATGTCAGACACTAATTTTGTAGCCTTTTACAATATTGGGAGAAGAAAAAGAAAAAACTTTTAATGAAAAAAAACCAGTTTTGAATTCAAGGACTGAAAGCATTAAAAGGGTTTGGTCAGCCAATGTATTGTTTTGTAAGCCAACATTTTAATGTTCTTTTTGAAAGAGATGGAACAGTTTGTTTTAAGACATGAGACAGTAAATGTCAAGTCTGAACCCATATGCTGGATTGTAAGTGTTCAAGTAGCTGTATTATGTGAAATTCTAGAAAATTGTGTTTGACATGGAAATGTTATTATAGCTGTAACCATGGGTAGGCTATTGTGGTTTTGTTTATGACCATAAAAAAAGTACTGAAATTTATACCCCAGGTGTAACTGAAGAGGCAAAGATAAATGAAGCATTTCAGTTATTCTAAAATAAGACTCTGTTTCCGCCCCCCCATTGTCAGTTATAAATTAATATAATACTTTAATTTTCAAATAAACTTTTGCACTTATAAGAGATTACAATTTAGACAAGTTCTGAATGCTGATGAATAATATTTAGCTTAGGTTTTGAAGTATGTGGTATGAAGGAGTTATGTCAAAGTTTTGAGCTTTGGAGCATCTGGGGTTATTCTGGAATTCCTTACAGAATGGTAAATTTAGAGAGAGAATGAAACTATACTGTACTGATTTTTCACTCAGAACTAACCTCACCATAAATTTGCTAAACTATAAGAGATATTTACTGTTTGTAGCTGTACTGTTTGGGGACAGGATTTGACATGGTGTATTAGTTTTCTATTGCTGCTGTAACAAATTACCACAAACATAGAGGCTTAAAACAACATCATTTATTGTCTCACAGGTTCCATAGATTAGGAGTTCAGGTACAATGTAGCTAGGTCCTTTTCTCAGGGCTTCACAAGATTGCAAAGTACCAGCTGGGCTGAATTTCTTTCTGAAACTCAGGGTCCTTTTTCAAGCTCCTGTGATTGATGGCAGAATTCAGGTCTCTGAGACGAGAGGACTGAGGACCTCATTTTCTTGCTGGCAATTAGTCAGGGTAATTTTAGCTCCTAGAGGTCTCACATAGTGTTTGGCACGTGGCCTTCTTACAACACGACTGCATACCTCTTCAAGGCCGGCAGGAGAATCTCTTCCTCCAGTCTGAAAGACATTCTTATATAATGTAACATAATCACAGGAGTGGCTATACTATCATTTTTGCCATATAATGTAACCTAACCAAGGGAGTCATTATCCTATTACCCTTGCTGTATTCTGTTGACTAAGAAGCAGGTCATAGTTTCTTCTGCACTGAAGGGAATTATGTAAAGGCGTGCATTACTCATTGAAGGTCATGTTAGGGAGAGCCCACTGTTCTTGGTATACCCAAAGCTATGTAAATAAGTCATATATCACATTAAAGTTGAACTAGTGTCTGGTAGTTTTTCCATTTCATGTCATAGTATGGTAAATTAAGATATAATTTAAAAATTATTACATTATGAAAACACATGAGTCACCGAAATCACTGATGGTCTTGAATAAAGCATTCTTTGTCTTAAATTTGTTTTCTAAGTTCATAAAATAAATAAGAGGTATATGTTACCCTCATGACCGTGATGACATTTGTACTTTTGATTAGTACTTCTTGGTCAGCCCAGAGCTTCAGAAGATTTTGATGGATTACAGGGGTAGAAAAATCTCATAGAGGATTAGGTCTGGCAATAACAAAATGATACTCCAAGAACAATAAACAACAACCAGTTAGAAGATGCAGTACAAAAATGCTCATTTATAATAGTGATAAAAGGTGAAATACCTAGAAATAAAATTAACAAAAATTCACAATGTCTACATGCAAAAAATTAAAATATTACTAAAGAACACAAAGAAGACTGGGGCAAATGTTGTGGCATATCATGTTCATGGAAAGGAAGATTTAATATTATAAAGCTGATATTTCTCCCTTAGTTAATCTATAAATCTAAGCTAAAATACTAACAGAATTTTTGTTTTGTTTTGTCTTAACTACACAAGTTTACTCTGAAATTCATATGGAAAAATGATCAAGAAACTGTAGCATGGAAAATTCTAGCTACACTAAAAAAGAGATGATTTAGGCAGGACTTGCCAATCACATATTAATATGTATATGCTACAATAAAGCTACATTATTTAAGTGTAGTACTGGTATATGAATAGAAAGAATACAAAGTTATGAAATAGACTCAAATATATATAGAATTTTAATGTAAAAGTGGTATTTCAAATCAATGGAGAAAAGATGCTTTATTTATTAAATTCTCATGGGACAATTGGATAGCTTTTTGAAAGAAAGCATAAAGCATGACCCCTATCTCCCCCCAACCCCCAAGTAAATCCAGATGGGTCAAAGGCATAAATATTAAAATATTAGAATAATTATGTAGCAGAGGAATTGTGCAAGATGGTTTTATAAACTTGGTGTTTGGAAGGCCTTTTTACAAATGACACAACCCTTCTGAAATCCATTACAATGATTTAATTTACTTTCATAAAAATAAATATAATGAAAAATCTTGTAAACATAGAAAAATTATAAAACTGGAAAAATATTTGAAATATACTATATAAAAATACTGTTTTCAGTATGTAAAATAGTCTATAAATCAATAAAGAAAAAGATTGTGGGCTAACAGAAAAGTGAGGAAATTTTACTAAGAAAGGAAATAAAAATGACTCAAACAGATAAAACACTTCACTCAAGATAAAGACAAATATATAACCATAATAATATACCACTTATTTTCACTATATTAAGTTGGCAAAGAAAAGTTTGATAATACATGGTTAGCCAGACATAGGGAAACTTATTCTCTTACATTACTGGTGAGAGTGTAATTTTTAAAAATAAATGGGAGTGATTTCTTTGTCTTTGACAGAAGGACTTTATTTATTTAATATTTATTTTATTTATTTATTTTCTTGGTTGTGCCGGGTCTTAGTTGCATCATGTGTGATCTTTCCTTGTGGTGCGTGGGCTTCTCTCTAGTTGTGGCGCATGGGCTTCTTTCTAGTTGTGAGGTGCGGACTCCAGGGCGCTTGGGCTCTGTAGTTTGTGGCATGTGGGCTCTCTCATTGAGGCGCGTGAGCTCAGTAGTTGTGGCGTGCGGGCTTAGTTGCCCAGCGGCCTGTGGGATCTTGGTTCCCTGACCAGGGATCGAATCTGTGTCCCCTGCATTGGAAGGCAGATTCTTTACCACTGGACCACCAGGGAAGTCCTGTGAGAGTGTAACTTGATACAGACTCTTTGGAGGATAACTTAACAATATCCAGCTAACTGAGAAATTCAGATAGTCTTTGATCCTGCTATATATTTTCTATGTATTGATCCTAAAGTATACTCGTACATGAGCAAAATGAATGTGTATAGATATTCATGATAGTATCGTTTATAATAGAAACATTTGGAAGTGACCTAAATGGCCTTTAATAGAATGTTTAAATAAAATACAGTTCGTGAGGATAAGAGCTTTCTTTGAATATTAGTGAGTGCCAAGTACTATAGTATTCACTTTACATATATAATCTAACTCTCACAACAAATATATGAGGTAGGAATAATTATTATCCTCTTTTTACAAAATGGGAAACTGAGACACAGAGAGGACAACTAACTTGCTCCTAATATATAGAGAAGCTGGGACTCAAACTGAGGCTCTTGAGTTGACATAGTCTTACTAGGCTACAGTTTCTCCCATACATGTGGAATTCTAATTCTAGGAAGGTTTGAAAAAGAAGGAAGCCACTCTATGTACTGTACTGTTATCCTAGACTGTCTAGAAATACAAATATTTGTGTATTTCTAAGATACATATTTTATAAGAAAACTGCAAGGAATGGAATGGTGTAGCATATTATCATTTTGTGGAAAAAAGACTATATTGATAAATGTTTATAAATACATTGTCTTCACAGATACAAAAAATTTAGCACTCTTGTTTGCATCAGGGGAGAGGAACTAAGTATCTTGGGGAACAAAGGAAGGAAGACAATTTATTGTTTATGTTTATCATTTTGTGTATTTTGAATTTTGTGCTATGCACACGTACTATTTATTAAAGAAAAATAAAATAAATAATAATAACAAAAGCAGTAAACACAGGAAAGAGTAATTCAGAGGCCTGGTTTATATAGCATGTTGTTGTAAGTATCTTACTTCCACTTATAAGGACAGTTTATGTTATAAAAATTTAACATGCACCATAAATAAGTGGAAAGATGAGTTCTAAGAACTGAGAAGAGATATTTAGTTATAACACATAGAACCAACAAAGGATTATTATCTAAGACATATAAAGGAATCTTACACTTCAGTAAGAAAAAGAAAAACAAACTAATAGAAAAAATGAACAAAGATATGAACAGGTAATTCATAGAAGAGCAAGTTTATGCTAACGAACACATGAAAAGACGATCAACCGCATTTAATAAATATGGGAATGCAAATTAAAATGAGGTATATCATTTCACACTCCCAAATTTAAATATTTGACAGTAAGAAGTATCAACAAGGATGGAGAACAATAGCAAGAACTGCTGGTGGAGTACAAATTGGTACAGCCACTTTGGAGATAATGTGGTAATGCCTAGAAAAGTGGAAGATGCCCCTAAAGACCATGTGACTCAGCAGTTCCATCCATATCTGCTCAGGGAGAACCATGCAAGGATGTTCACAGTAGCATTTTTTTTTTAAATAAAAGTTTTATTGGATATGTTAGGTAATGTAATTCTCATATATTTTATCTTAGAATTTCTAAAGCATTTGGCAAATAATACCCATGGCATCTATTAATTTGGCATTGCTACCGTGTTTTTACTTTTTTTAGTGGTGGCTCTAGAATTTGCAATGCACATTGACAACCAAGCCAAATAACACTGTACCACTTCATGGGTGCTGCAAGTACTTTATAATAACCAAGCATGATGGTAAATTTTGTGTCAGCTTGATTGGCCAAGAGGTGGTCAGACTAAACATTTTTTCTGAGTGTGTCTGTGAGGGTGTTTCTGGATGAGATTAATATTTGATTGGTATCTCAATAAAGTAATTGCCCTCCCCAATACGAGTGGGCATCATTCAATCCGTTGAGTGCTTGAACTGAACAAAAGGCAGAATGAGGAATTCACCCCTTTTTCCCTGCCTCACTAATTGGGCTAGGACAACTTATCATATTTTCTTCTGCCTTTGACTGGGATTTACACAAGCAACTTCCCTAATTCTCAGGCCTTAAGGACTCAGACTGAATTGCACCACTGGTTCTCCTGAGTCTCCAGCTTACAGATAACATCTTGGGATTTCTCAGTCTCCATAAATGGATATGCCAGTTCCTCATTATACACACACACACACACACACACACACACACACACACACACAAACACACACACTACTGGTTCTGTTTCTGGAGAACCCTAATACATCAAGTAATCCTAATTCTTCTCTCCCATCCCTTGTATCATTGCTGTCATTCATTTCACTTATACATAAGCAATAATCATCAAATATATTGTTGCTATTATTATTTTGAACAAGCTGTTATCTGTTAGATCAACTAAGAATAAGAAAAATAAAAGTTTTTATATACCTTCACTTATTCATTCTCTCTAATCTTCTCCCTTTCTTTATATAGATCTGAGTTTCAGACCTTATATTATTTTCCTTCTCTCTGAAGAACTTTTTAAAAAATTTCTTGCAAAGCAGATCTACTGGCAACAAATTCCCTTAATTTTTGTTTGTCTAAGAAAGTCTTTATTTCACCTTTACTTTTGAAGGATAATTTCAGAGGATACAGAATTCTATTTTGGTGTTTTTTTTTTCTCTCAATACTTGAAATATTTCAATCCACTTTCTTCTTGCTTGCATGGTTTCTGAAGAGAAGTCAGATGTAATTCTTATCTTTGCTCCTCTATAGCTGAGGTATTTTTTCCCTCTGGCTTCTTTCCAGATTTTTTCTTTTTCTTTTCTTTATTAAAAAAATTGAGATATAATTGACATATAACAAGATTTTTTTGAAAAAAATATTTATTTATTTATTTGGCTGTGCTGGGTCTTAGTTGTGGCATGCAGGATCTTCATTGCCATGTACAGGATCTTCTTTGCAGCATGTGGGCTCTTTTAGTTGCAGCATGTGGGCTCTTAGTTGTGGCATGTGGGATCTAGTTCCCTGACCAAGGATTGAACCTGGGCCCCCTGTGTTGGGAGTGCAGAGTCTTAACCACTGGACCACCAGCGAAGTCCCAAGATTTTTTCTTTATCTTTGATTTTCTGTAGTTTGAATATGATATGCCTAGGCGTAGTGGGTTTTTTTGTTTGTTTTTTTTGGCATTTATCTTGCTTGGTGTTTTATGAACTTCTTGGATCTGTGCTTTGGTGTCAGACATTAATTTGGGGGAAATTCTCAGTCATTATTGCTTCAGATATTGCTTTTGTTCCCCTCTCTCTTTGTTTTCCTTCTGGTATTCCATTGTATGTATGTTACACCTTTTGTAGTTGTCCCACAGTACTTGGATATTCTGTTCTGTTTTTTTCAGTATTTTTTTTTTTTTAAGTATACATTTATTAGTGTGATCTTTTTTTTTTTTTTCACGGTACGCGGGCCTCTCACTGTTTTGGCCTCTCCCGTTGCGTAGCAAAGGCTCCGGACACGCAGGCTCAGCGGCCATGGCTCAGGGGTCCAGCCGCTCCACGGCATGTGGGATCTTCCCGGACCGGGGCACGAACCCGTGTCCCCCGCATCAGCAGGCGGACTCTCAACCACTACGCCACCAGGGAAGCCCTTCAGTATTTTTTTAAAATAAATTTGTTTATTTATTTATTCTTTGGCTGTGTTGGGTCTTTGCTGCAGTGCGCAGGCTTTCTCTAGTTGCAGCGAGCGGGGGCTACTCTTCATTGCAGTGCACGGGCTTCTCATTGCAGCAGCTTCTCTGTTGCAGAGCACGGGCTCTAGGCATGTGGGCTTCAGTAGTTGTGGCACATGCGCTCAGTAGTTGTGGCTCACAGGCTCTAGGGCACAGGCTCAGTAATTTTGGTATAAGGGCTTAGTTGCTCCAGGACTCGAACCTGTGTCACCTGTGTTGGCAGGTGGATTCTTAACCACTGTGCCACTAGGGAAGTCCCTTTTTCAGTATTTTTATTTTTGCTTTCAGTTTCTACTGACATATCTTCAAGCTCAGAGATACTTTTCACAGATGTGTCTAGTCTACTAATGAGCCTAGTGAAGACATTATTTTTGTTATAGTGTTTTTGATTTCTAGCACTTCTTTTTATACTATCTTAGAATTTCCATCTCTGCTTATATTGCCTGTTTGTTCTTTCATGTGTCTACTTTTCCCATTAGAGCTCTTAGCACATTAATCATAGTTGTTTTAAATTCGTGGTCTGATAATTCCAACTTTCCTGCCGTATCTGAATCTGGTTCTGATTCTAGTTCATTCTCTTCAAGCTGTGTTTTTTGCCTTTTAGTACGCCTTGTAATTTTCTGTTAAAAGCCAGATATGATGTATGGGGTAAAAGGAACTTATGTAAATAGGCCTTTAGGGGTGTGGTGGTAGGGTGTTGGGGGAGGGGACATGTTCTGTAGTCCTATGATTTGGTCTCAGTTGTCTAGTGAGTCTGCATCCCTGCTCTGTGAACTTCACAAGTGCTTCTCAGTTTTTTCTGCTGCCTTAGGTGGGGGACAAGATGGCTAAAGGAGGCTGGAGTTGGGGTTGAATGGCTGGAGTTCCTTTCCACCAAGTAGATTAGGCTCTGATAAAACCCCAGTAGTTTAGAGTCTTGTAAAATAGATTCTTGAAGGGCAAGCTTTGTTAAGAACAGAATGCTTGGGGCTTCCCTGGTGGTGCAGTGGTTAAGAATCCGCCTGCCAATGCAGGGGACATGGGTTTGGCCCTGGTCTGGGAAGATCCCACATGCCACGGAGCAACTAAGCCCGTGTGCCACAACTACTGAGCCTGCGTTCTAGAGCCCGTGAGCCACAACTAATGAAGCCCGTGTGCCACAACTACTGAAGCCCGCATGCCTAGACCCTGTGCTCTGCAACAACAGAAGCCATTGCAATGAGAAGCCCATGAACTGCAAGGAAGAGTAGCCCCCACTCACCACAACTAGAGAAAGCCCGCGCACAGCTACAAAGACCCAAAGTAGCCAAAAATAAATAAATTAATTTTAAAAAACCCTCAAAACAGAATGCTCTAGTGATTTAAAAATTGTTACTTTTCTTCTCCCCCCTGCCAGAAGCACAAGGGGATTTTTCCTTCATTCTTCACTGTGAGAACTTGGTAGAGGTCCTGATGGTAAAATTCACAAAAGTGTGGGGAACCCGAAGGGAGGCCCCCTGCAATTTTTAACTCTTGGGCTTGTCCACACTGAGCTTCCAGCAATTCTTCAATTACAGTTCAGGTTTTCCTACCCAGCACGGGTTCTCATGGAATTTTCTGCTCTGGTAAATTGTAATTCTCTGTATGCATTTCTCCAATTTTGGGAGCAGCAGTTTGCCCTTTGACCTCACTTAATGGATGGATCTCAGAAGAGTTGTTGATTTTCAACTTTTTACCTGTTGTTAGGGTGGATTTTCAACTTCCAAGCTCACTGGAAGGACTGACTGAAAATGAGAAGTCTGCTCAGTGGCATTGCTTTTAGTATTGAAAAATTTGAAACATCCTAAATATCTGTCAATAGGAGAAAGAATAACTTGACTGTGGAACATTCATATAATGGACTACTATAATGCAGCTAAATGAATGCATTGGATTTATATGATTATATATATATTTTATATATATATATTTATATATGTTTTATATATTGATATATAGAAATATATATTTATATATTATAAATATTATATTATATTTATTTATATTTATATAATATATTATATAAATCATATTTATATATTAATATATTATATATTATATTAATATTATATAATATAATAATATAATATAATAATAATATATATAATATAATATGATATATAATATATATTATATATATTATATATAATATAATATGATATATAATATATATTATATATATAATATATAATAATATATTATTAATAATATATAATGTATATAATAATATATAATGTATATATTATATATATTATATATAAATATAAATATAATATATATAATTATATATAATATATATTATATATTATATTATATATAATATATTATTATATATAATATATAAATATATATAATATATAATATATAATATATATTATATATAATAATATATAATATAATATAATATATAATATAATATATTAATATTATATATATTATATATTATATATTTATATAATATATATTATATTTATTTATATTTATATAATATATTTATATTATAAATATATATTTATATAAATAAATATATATTATATATATTTATATATATTATATATATTTTTATATATATTTTATATATATATTTTATATATGATTTTATATATATTTTAAATATATATATATTTATATGATTTTATATGATAAAAAGCAAATGCAGAATGATACACAGAAAACAATTCTATATATTGTTTATGAATACATATGTGTGTAACAAAAGTACAGTAATGTAACAGAAAGGTACATAGCTTTAGGATAGTGATTTCTTCTGGGATGCAAGGAGGGATAGATTCACTGAGGAATAAAACAGGGACTTCAGCTACGTGTGTAATATTTTATTTATGAAAAGAACAAAAGATTTATAGCAGATGCATCAAAAGGTGTTAACACCTGTTAATTATGTGTGACCTTAGGAAAGCTCATTAACCTCCCAGTACTTTAGTTTTCTTTCTTTGACATAGAGACAGTTGTGAGGGTTGAATTGATTATATACATATATTTCTAATACATTAAAATTTTTATAATAAAAATGTAAAGATAAGTTACTACAAAAGAAGACTGAAATATTAAGAATTTGGATAAACTTAAAAAATGACATTGTGTGGGTTATTACTGTAACAAGTTCTACCGTACTTGACTCAAATTAGTACAAATATTATCTGTTAGCACTCCTTACTCTAGCTGTCGTTTTATTTGAAAAATGCCACTGATGCTTCTGCTTTTGGTGATATACTGATCAAGGGTAAAATGGAAAAACAAAGCATTAGTTTTATTTGTTTTGGAGCAGTCAGAGACTGATGTGGTTTCCATCATCATTTCCTGGGGAATGAGAAAATTTTTGCTGAGTTTGTTTGATTTTTGTCTCCATACTTCAATAACTCACAAGGAGACCTCCTTTTGTGCCCCTAGAATGAAATAAAAATGTTTTTGAGCTCATAGTGGAATTTACTACTGTTTTATTCATTAACAAAATACCAGAAAGCAGCAGGAGAGCCTTCAATGGGGGCAATAGAGGGAACAAGAATCATCCTAGAATATGCTGCTTGTATGTCTTCTTCTTTGTCCTCTATTGTGGGTGGTGTCTCTGATCTGACTGACACCTTGGTCCATGTTTTCTAAATCACTAGAGCTTCATAACGTATCAGATCACTGTGACTTTCATTGAGACTGCTTTGAAAAGTACAGTGTTTTCGAACGACTTGGAAACTACCTTCTGTTTAGAAAAATGCTTGTGTTCTGGGTGTCAGTAAGGCTGAGATTATTAAAAAAAAGGTAAAGAAGATAAAGTATTCTAGGAATCATCTTTCTAGCTTTAAGTGAAAAGAAATCTACACAACCATATGAGCTATGAAAACCACAGTTCTAAGCCTGAAATTTCTGTTGTGAATATCATGTCTTTGAGACACATGCTTTGTGGCTAAAATGTTCATATGGTTTCTGTAACTATGTAATGCAAAAGTAGGTCTCTTTGACCCAAACTGAGGGAAACTATTGAAGTACCAGTTCCTCTGTGAATTCAATGCTTGTAGCAAAATAAGAATAAAGATATTTTACCAATGCTGGTGCAGGCTTTGGGATGAATCTGAACATTGCCTTCTGTGTCAAATATTCTCTATGACTACGTGAAAAAGGCAAGGGAGTCCCAGGTTTACTTTGTAGAATACACAGACAGGCACGCACACATTCATGGCATATGCATGCAAATATGCACACACAGATATACCTCATCTCCTTTTTCTTCATAGGAATGAGGTTTTCTCTATACAAATGAAACTTACTAAACTAAGGTGGGTGGACCTAGAGTCTGTCATACAGAGTGAACTAAGCCAGAAATAGAAAAACAAATACTGTATGCTAACACATATATATGGAAATAAACAAAAAATGGTTATGAAGAACCTAGGGGCAGGACAGGAATAAAGACGCAGATGTAGAGAATGGACTTGAGGACACGGGGAGGGGAAGGGTAAGCTGGGACGAAATGAGAGAGTGGCATGGACATATATACACTACCAAATTAAAATACATAGCTAGTGGGAAGCAGCCACATAGCACAGGGGGATCAGCTCTGTGCTTTGTGACCACCTAGAGGGATGGGATAGGGAGGGTGGGAGGGAGACGCAGGAGGGAGGAGATATGGGGATATATGTAAATGTATAGCTGATTCACTATGTTACAAAGCAGAAACTAACACACCATTGTAAAGCAATTATACTCCAATAAAGAAAAGAAACTTTAATATTTAATATGAATCTGCCTTCTTTAATAAGTATACCAAACACATTTAAACTTTTTCTTGATGATTCATCCATCACTATTAATAATTAAATATGATGTTTTTATTTCTCTGTAATGCTTTGCTTTTATTCCCTCCCCTTCCCCATTACTGAAGCAATACTCATTACAGAAAATCAGAAATACATAGAGGAAAACATCAGTTATTACATTTATCCAGAGATAACCAATGCTAACTCTTTGTGTATTTTCAAATGCACACTTATAGGCACACATATACTAAAACAAAAAGGAACATACAATAACATATTTTGTGATCTGCCTTCTTCTCATAGTGATTTGTTGTGAATACTTTTTTTTATATCTATGGATCTATACCTGAAACATCATTTTAAATGACCACATGATACTCCATTATATGGACTTATTATATTTTATTTCAACAATCCCATATTGTTGAAGTTATATTATTTTCAACATTCTTATATCACAGACAACACTGTATTGAATGTACATGTGTTTGTTGGTATGTATATGTGTACAAATATATATATTTATACATATCCTTATGATAAATTATTAGAATTACGTATTCTTTGAATTTATAGTTCAAAGAATACATACCTTCCTTCAGGAAGAGGAGTTGTTTCTCTGAAATGGTTTCTCAGGTTTTTCAGCCTTTAGCCTATTCTTTTGGAAGACTTCTGTCTTCTGGAGACTGGCTAAAAAAAAGCTTTCAGCCTGGATCCTCCAGGACCAAGCTGCCTCCTTATGACCAGCTGCAATTGGCTTGAAAGCTGTTTGAATTGAGCCATTGTGCTGTACATTGTTTGAGCTTTTGAAAATTGTTCTTTACTCTAGTGGAAAAACCTCTAGAAAATGGGATCTCAGTTATCTAGGTATTTTGAGGGTGCTCCTACCCCCAGAGGACTCTGGCTGATTTTATGTTTAAAAACCATGGTTCTTCCTCATGTGCATTTCTAACTAAATGGACCATTAAAAAGTCTGGCAAACAGATTCTTTTATCTAGTGGGTATAAAT
Source organism: Globicephala melas (assembly GCF_963455315.2). Classification (NCBI taxonomy): domain Eukaryota; kingdom Metazoa; phylum Chordata; class Mammalia; order Artiodactyla; family Delphinidae; genus Globicephala; species Globicephala melas. The sequence goes on along the minus strand of NC_083318.1, from coordinate 103,332,277 downwards.
ATGTTTTAGTCAGAGTCTGTATGTTTTCACACTGGACTGGAGTCTTCCCTTGCAGACAGGCTGCTACTGCTTCTTCTATGGCTAAAGTCCTTTTGGGAAAGATTACCCCTACCTGGAGAACTCCTCTCAAACTTCATGGTAATTGAGGAAACCATTTACTGGCCCAGTGTTTCAACAAGTCTGTGTTGTTTGGTTCGTTTTACAACACTTTCACTGTGCTTACCACCCTCAAACCTCTGGTTTAGTCAAATGCAGTAATGGCATTATTAAGACTCAATTGGCAAAATTTATAGAGGCCCTTCAAATAATGTGGCCCAAAACATTGCCATTGGTCCCTCTAAATCTCAGATCCACCCCTTTTGGAACTTATAAGCTCTCATCCTTTGAGACAGTCACTGGATGCCCAGTGCACTTGACTCTTTCTTCTTTTGACTCACAACTGATGAAAGGAGAGATACTCCAATATTGTAAGGCCTAATTGCTTCTATAACCATGTATTGGTAGAGCAGTCTTTTCACGGTGTGCTTTTGGGAGGCAAAGACCTTAAGCATCACACCTTGCAACCTGGAGATTTCACCTGTTGGAAAAGACAACACCCGAAGAACTCTCTTCAGCCTCACTGGAAAGACCCAATCAGGTACTGCTAAGCAACTGTTGTGCTGACAAACTCCAAGGAATAGACTCTTGGCTCCATGTGACACAGCTAAAAAAAATGTCAAATCCTGTCTGAACCTGCACATTATCTGATAACCTGAAAATAAATATTTCCTGGAATTGAAGTAGACAACATCTGATGAGACAGTATTCCCAAGACATCCTGACCAGGCCTGTTGGGAACTTGTTGCTAAATCTTTGATGTTGATGTAATGCTTCAGATGATCATAAAGTCTATGAACTTGATAAAAATGTAGATAAAAAGTGCCTGAGAGTTCTCCCTCCTACCCCTCATTGTTACTTGAATGTGACATTAATAGGTTTCCAATTTGTGCACTTTCCCTCCAGCGTGAGACACAACAGCCAGGAACGGTCTTTCCTGACAACTGAGGGAAAAAAGTTCTGAAACTAGAAAGCCTGACTCTTCATCAGCGATGCTTTCAGAGAAAGATCTTGATCAAAAGGGGGAAATATAACAATTAATAAACAGAAACCTCAATTAAATAGAGTTGGGAGACCAGAAGAAGGAGCGCTCACACTCTGTGATGATAGCAGAGCCCAACAGGAAAAAGAAAGACTCCTTTCATGGCAAGGACTCAACTAATAAAAAATCATGGTTGCTTTGTTTACTGTAGCCCTCCCAACTTCATTTTCCTCCTTATAAAAACATTCTCCAAAAAAAAAAAACAAAAAAAAACCCCAACATTCTCCTTTCCTTGTAGTACAGGGACTTGCATGTAGCTTGCCATGGTTGCAGACCCGAAATTGCAATTCTCTGCTGATCCCCAATATACTCATCTTTGCTAGGGAAATAGTCAGCAGTCTATTTGTTTCCGGTCAACAATTCATATTTTAAAGGGAGATGAGGTGATCTCCCTTAAAGGTTTTGCTTTTATTCTCATATAAAAATAAACACTTGAACCTCAGAAAATGTTTGGGCATAGAAAATTTGGGGCTGGAAGGCAGATTTTTTCCCCATGGATTAAAATATGCAATACTTGAAAAGCTTTAAGCAGACATTCACCAAAGATATGTAAATAGTAACTAAAGACATGAGAAGGTGCTCCACATCATTAGTCACCTGAGAAATATAAATTAAATCCAAGATGAGATAGTACCACACACCTATTAGAATTGCTAAAACAAAACATAAAAAACAAAAAACCCCGACAAATACCAAGTGATGATAAGAATGTGGAACAACATTGTGCATGGAAATGTAAAAATAATATAGCCACTTGGAAAACTGTTTGACAATTCTTTTAATATTAAACATACACTTACTATATGACCCTGCAATTCTACTTCTAGGTATTTACCCAAGAGAGAAAATAACTCTGTTTACACAAAAACATATATGCAAATACTTACAGTGGCTTTATCCATAACTGCCCCAAATGGCAAACAAACTAAGTATTCACAACTGATGGATGGATACAAATTGTTGTACATCAGTGCAATGGAATACTGCTCAGAAATAAAAAATGTAAAAAAAGAAATAAAAAAAAGAGAGTATTGATGCACGTAAGAATATGAATTAGTTTCAAAAGCATTGACTCAATAGGCTACATAACATATGATTTCACTTATAATTTAGAAAAGGAAACATTATTGGGACAGAAAACAGATCAGTTGTTGCCAGGGCCTGGGGATGGGACGAGAGGGTCACTTTAAAGTTATACCATGAGGGAATTTTTAGGCTGAGGGAACTGATAAATTTCTTAACAGTGGTTGTGGCTATATGACTGTATGCATTTGTCAAAGCTCATAGAACTGTCCCTAAAAATGAGTTAATTTTACTGTATGTAAATTTAAAAAGTTAATAAAAATTTAGAAACTAAAAAAATTCTATTTTAATAAAAAAAAGAAAATACCTTGCCAAAGTGTCTGTAGTGGCCATAAAAGTAGGCATTGCATACATCCAACACACAGAGCTTGACCAAAGGGTCAGCTTCTGTGCTTGAAATTCTTTGCTGCATTTGCCAGTGACTGAGCATGGCAGTGATATTAAGGCAGGCACATTCCTGGGGGTCATGGGTCTCTCCAATCGCCTCGTTGAACCTTCCTTAGGCTACACCACAGTGTAGGACACTTCCACCCAACCTCCTTTCCTCCTTCACTCAAGACAGAATGCATGGTGGTTATGGCTCTCCCAGACTCACTGGCTCTCTTCTCAAGGTCTCCCACACAAGCATTTCCCTGAATAAAATCCTTACATATTTAATCTTGTCTTGCCAGCTGCTTTTTGTGGGACCCGAACCAACACAACTTCCAATTTTATGCTCTATAATATGATCGCCACAGAGATAAAATGCATAATCACATTTTTAACTTACTTTTACCTAATCACCTCTTTTATAAATAATTTATTGACTACAGTATACATAAAGAAAAACATACAAAATGTAAGTGTACAGGTCTATGAATTTTCACAAAGTGAAAATATTACCCAGATCAAGAATAAGAACATTACTAGTAATTCAGAAGCACCCCCCACCCCCCCAACTTATGCCCTCTCCCACACTGACTCCATCTCAAATGTAATCCGTGGCCTGAATTCCCAACACCATAGATCTGTTTTGCCTATCTTTTAATTTTAAAATAAGTGGCATCACTCAGCGTATACTTTTATTTTGGTCTGGTTCCTTTCAGTTATTATTATGTTTGTGAGAATCATTCATGATGGTATGTATGTAGGCTAGATATGTAAGGCTACATTGGTGCTTATACTAAATGACCATACACTGCTATGCATTTGGTGTCCTCTTAACAGAGTTTTGACAATTTTCCTATCTCTCAACTTAGTGGGTTGTTAGCTATCATTTCTGTTGCTATCACTATGCTTATCTCTAACTGCAACTTCTTTTCATAATTTTTTGCCTTAAGTGTGCTATGATTGGAAAATCAATAAAAATGTAAAATAGGTAAAAATTATTTAATAAACTGAAAGGATTTTAGCACATAGATTTTGTGACTTTTATTATGGCCATCTAGAAGTTACTTAGAGCCTTTACATTTATATCTAGGGTCTAGTTTTGCTTAAAGTGACTGAGATTTCCAGAAGTGCAAACTCCAGGGAAGAGGGGTATTATTCTGTATCCATAACTCTTTAGATGGTAGAAGGGACTGATGAATTCCCTAGTTCCTTACTTACTTATAGGACCTTTTTTCCATGTTCTATGGGATTATTTCATCTTGAAAGGTAAAGAAAAAGGAAAGTTGGTTTCAGCTTCTGTACAGGAATTTTAAACAAAATATTTTGATTATTTCCCTTAAGGTAAGAATTTAGTATAAATCTTATCACTAAGTTTGAGTTTGCTATAGACCAAATTTTGTGTCCCTCCTGCCCAATTCATATGTTAAATCCCAATACCCAATATAGTATAATGGTATTTGGAGGTGGGTCTTTAGGAGGTGATTAGGTTGTGAGGTTGGAACCTTAATGAATGGGATTGGTGCCCTGGTTCCAAAGAGATCCCTTGTCTCTTCTGCTGTGTGAGGACACAGAAGACAGCCCATCCATGAATCAGGAAGAAAGTTCTCACCAGATACCATATCTGCAGGTGTCCTGATCTTGGACTTCCAGACTCCAGAACTGTGAGAAATGTATGTTGTTCAAGTCACCCAGCCTATGATGTTTTGTTATAGCAGCTCAAATAAATTAAGACTCCAGTCAAACCTGTTTATTCCTGTAGCTGTAGAGTAATTCTATGTGAGACCAGTGAATAATCACCCAGCACAAACTGTTGATCCACAGAAACATAAACAAAAAAAAGGTGTGTGTTATTTTAAGCTACTCTGATTTGGAATAGTTTATGACACAGGTTAGATAAATGATAGATTTGTCATGAATGTTCAATAAATGGACATAAACCCTCACCTCTTGAGGGAAGGGTAAATTTAATTTTGAAGTACAATTTCAAAGGTAATCCTTTTAAAGTACTGAGATTTATTTCTTAGGATTAGGTGGACAACATTTTAGAAAGTTATTTGGATTATTATTGTTCTCTCTTTGTGTTTATCTCATTTCCAGATCACTATGCATATATACCCAAAACAAAACTATTTAAGACAAAATTGAGTTTGTTGAAAGTTTGTAAATCAGGAGGAATCTTTGCCCTTGATTAATGAGGGTCCCTTACATAGAACTACATGTTGGATAAGTGAGACACAAATATCATAGCTAGTACTTGGGGGTAGGTCTGTATTGTACAGTGCAAAGGACCTGTGGATGAGCAATTTTAAAATTTCTCTTTATGAGAAAACAATAAGATAGATAATTTCTTTCTTTGAGCCTGATAGGGGATTATGACTCTAATTTGTCATAATGGAGCAAACTAAATTTTGCAAGTGCATATTGTTTTTTCAAAAGGTTTGCAGAGTATGAGTAATAGTTAACACTTATTGAACATTTAATGTGTCAGGCATGTTCTAAGCATTTTTAAAAGGATTTTATAATTACACCTCAGTTTCCTTCTCTGTAACAAAGGGTCAATAGTAGTAGATATGGGTGAGGAAGCTGAGGTGCAGTGACTTTGTTTGGGCTCCCTAGGAGCAGAACCTAAGGTGGGGATTCTTATGCAAGTGATTTATTATGTGAACACTCTCAGGAGAAAGAGGGTGATGGAATCAGGATAGGAGAAGGGAAAAAAGCTAAGCCAGAATATGCTTTCAGCTGAAGTCTAGCTTCAACCTGATCCTATGGGGAGTTCTAGAGTATTAGTTGCACCAAAAGGTTAGTCCTACCTTGAGGAAAGGAGTCCAGCCTTTTGTATTCCTATATTAGGCAGTTATTAGCTGTGGATTGGCTGCAGCTGGGGTTTCTGGAGTACCTAACATCCTGTGGGGGAGGAGCTCCTGTTGCTAAAGGGCAATTCTCATGGGAAAGGGGCAAATGTGAGCCAGTAAGAGCAATTACAACAGCTGAGGGCTGGGGGCACCAATGGAGTAAAGGGATCTGGGTGGGCATCAACAGTGTCTGATACAGTCCTCTCCTTGCAGTGATGAAATCCACTTGCTTCTCACATTAAGCTCACTCTGTGCAAGTGTTGCTTCCCCGGGATTCTGGTTGGTCACAATTTCTGGAAAACCTAAGAGGAGAATTAGTAGGAAAAACGACAGCCCCTGTTGCTACAGTAGATCCTGAGATCATAACTTTCACTCATTAACTTCTGCTTTTACCTTCCATCCATCTTCTCTCCCTGCTGGTTAGCACTTCTCCAGTTCTAATAGCCTGCGTGCTAGAGTGATCAAGACTTTCAGTCCTGGAAAGTCTAGGCCCCTGATTACCACGTCTTTATCAGACCAAAGTTCCTGAATTTACCCATTTAGAGTTGAAACTGGCATAGGAATACTAAGAGATATCAATTATGATTGGTATCTGAGTATCAATCATAATTCTACTGCCCCCACTATGTAGCAATAGTCCTTTATCCTCCTGATGTTATTATCTCTGCCAGTATATTAACTTCCTTTTGCTAGTCTACTAGAACAAGGCATACAAAGTGACCAGACAGCCACTATAGCTTTAAGTTCAGTGGGACTCAATGTACCCCCTGGTGGGAGTGAATACTTACTGAGAGTCAGGATATCTAGACCCACGGGTCCGAAAGATTCAAGGATAGGAAGCAAAAATTCCTCAAGTGTGTTACTGGAATGATCATGAGCAGGAAAACTCCTACTTCTACTCCTTTGTTCCCATATATTCTACCTTTTGGAGACACAGCACCAAATAAAGGGTATTGGTTTAATGAGTATATTACATCCTAAAGGATAGTGTTCTGTCCTCACAGGGTGTCCTCTCCAAACTGGCCCTTAGCTGTATCTTCAAGAAGCCATTTCACGGTTCTATCAGCTCAGCAGCTTTGGATGGTGAGGTGTGTGTTAGATCAGTGGATTTTATTATCATGGGCTTACTACTAAACCTCCTTTGCTAAAAATTGGGTCCCTTGATCTGTTATCAAACAACGTTATGAGGGATCTCAACCTATATTGGGAATATTTGTCAATCTTGATCAAAATAAATCATTGCCCTTTTATCAATGTCACATCAATAGGCTTGTTGGTGTCTGTGAGGGATGGTTCTGTATTGGAGGCTTCGATTTGTCTCTGCAGCTAACATACTGCACAGTCCACAGTGATAGCAGCTAGATCAGCTTTGGTTAGAGGGAGGCTCTGATCAACAGCTAAGCAATTTGCCTCACACAGACTATGTGTATTCTTACACTGGTCACTCCTCTCTCCATGCAAAACGGATGGCCAGATGTACTGCCTAGAGCTCTACCTACTGGGGGCGTTTCCTCTCACTGCTGTCTTTTAGAATCAACTTGAGTAGCACTGTAAGTTAGCAACTGTCTCTTATCAGCTTTCACCAACATACTGAGCTGACCCATCTGTGAATTAAGTTTAGTTTTTGTTCTTCACTAGCTGGTCACGGGGAAAACTACCCCCACTCAAGCCCCAGTTAGGTCCTAGGTGTGAGCTGAGGGAGAGGCCTTGGAACAACAGTGGTGAATGACATGGGGATCTGGGCCACATGTTTGTGCAGCTTTCTTGTGCCCTCGGAACCTGATAGATACATCACTTCCATTTTATAAGTATTTTCAGAATTGGTTCTCTGGAAGCAGACTCTAGGAAAAATTTGGGGTGCAAGATGTTTTTAAAGAATCTGCATTTGGGACTTCCCTGGTGGTCTAGTGGCTAAGATTCTGCGCTCCCAGTGCAGGGGGCCTGGGTTTGATCCCTGGTCAGGGAACTAGATCTCACACGCCGCAACTAAGAGTTCACGTGCTGCAACTAAAAGATCCCTCACACTGCTACTGAAGGTCTCACGAGCTGCAGTGAAGATCCTGCATGCCACAACTAAGACCCGGCACAGCCAAATAAATAAATAGTTAAAAAAAAAAAAAGAATTGTGTTTGTGAAACGAAGTGGAAGGAAGCAAGACTGGGCAGAGGAGGAAGTCAAACTTCCACCCTGTCCACCAAGGCCTGGGCTGAACTGGTTGGGAGCTCTGCAGCAAATGGTGTCTTTTGGGGTATCCTGCAACAGGCTGCAAGAGCCAGGCCTTGGCTCCCTTGTCTCTCTCAGTCACTAGGTGTGGGCACTGGGAATGGTATAACCTTGGGTTGGGTGTCTCTCTGCTGCTGAGGCAGACCCTGAAGGAGCAGACAGTTGGAAGTTGTCTGTACTTCCTACTGTTGGTTGGCAAGTCTTCCTTTGAGGGGCTCCATATCTATCTCAGCCACCCTAACCTAATGACCCAATGGGATAGGTCTGACCGTATCCAGCTCATCATCTGCAGTTATGACTTCATGTCCCATGATCAGATGCTCAGACTCCACCAGAGCTCAGGAACATGCCAGAAATTGTTTGTAAATAGTGCCTAATTCTATGCTACAGACAATATACTCTTACCCTAGAAGCCCAAGGCTCTGTGCTGCAATTCCCCTACGGGGGGCTTGCCACAAATTCTGCTTGGTGTCTTTCTTTACCAAAGATACCTCTACTGCCACAAGATTTGCTAGGTTATCTGGCCCAAACTGAAGAACTGCTTATACCACAGCTTGGACCTTCAATAAAAACCTTTTTATTTTTTACTCTGGGATCAACTCTAATCTAGCCGTCTCTCTTATCACCCAATAAATGGGTTGGTGCTATATTCCAAACAAAATATGCTACATTAAAATTCTAAATTGGCCTACCTCGTGTTGTGATTCTTCTTTCTACTAAGATATACAAGGTGAATAACTTGCTCTTTAATTTGAAGAGGGTGGTTGAGCATGACCCAGATCAGTGAGGCCCTTGAATCTTTGTAAGGTTTATCTCCTACCCTCTGGAGCACATTAATTTCACTATGGCACTCAGAATACTAGCTACTTCTTGTTAATCAGGTCTGATTTACATGATATCATCAATATAGTGAATTAATGTGATGCTCTATAGAATGTCCAGATGGTCCAAGTGCCTTCATTATAACAGGGAGCAGGAGGTTTAGAGCGCTACATCAAGACCATGAATTAATATTTTTGTCTGTCCATGTGAATGAAAACCATGAGACAGATTTGGCCAGAACTCCGTTTATTATCTCATTTCCATAATGACACCAAGTATCAGCATCAACTCAGACCCTGTGTACCACAGCCCTCAGAAGATCTGGGTATCCTCTTTTTCCAGTGTATCATGAACTGAGTGAATTGCTATGGTCCCCTGGGGGAAAGATTGGGGAATTACTACATACATTTTCCATGGTCTTTTACAGTCCTCCCTAATGTAATCCCAGCCGCTACTTAAGTGAGTGGGTTCTGGGTCTGAGAATGCCTCAGGTCTGGAGATTGGGCAAAGGATCATGACTTTCCTGTTGGAGGTCTGACTTCAGCCTTCTGTTCATCCAGTTATGATCTCCTTGACTATATAAATTAAGGATTATCCTAATTGGCTGTCCATTTGTTTCCCCCTAGGAACCCTATGTTTTATTTCCTATCTCCATTGATCCCTGTGGGTCAAGCCATTCTGTCCTTGCATCTGAGGGTTAAGTGCCACCCTCAGACATTAGCTCTTCTGGGATCCTATCATCTCACTGCAAGAGTGAGTGCAGTTCTGTAGCAGCACCTCCTGTTATCAGCTGTAGCTCTTGGAAGACGACCAGTTCCCAGTAAGCTTCCTAAGAGAGTTTGCTCTCTGAAGACTCAGCCAGCCTGCAACACTGGGTTAAGGCAAATTAAATGTAATTTCTTTTCTGAAGGGTTTTTAAATGTCTTTTATGTGAGAGTGGAATGTGAATTTCCATGAACAGTATATAACATTTTGAGTAAAAACCCTGTTTAACAATTTTGTCATGCGACACTTCTTAAACTCCCAAACTGACATTCAATGTTACTGATGTTACTCAATGTTACTAATATTATAGATGAAAAAATCTCAAAATATTATTTTAACTTTTAATTCTCTAATTATGAGGATGTTTTCATATCATTTTTATAATACTTGTATTTTCTTTTTTATAAACTGTCCATTGTTCATTTTAAAAATTGAGTTGTTAGTCTTTTATTGATTTGTAGAAGTTCTGTATATGTGGTGGGAATTAGTTTTTTGCTTAATATGATAGAAAGTATTTTTTCTTTATTATTACTTGACATTTGAAGTTAAGAGTTTACTTTTTTCTTTTCTCTCTCTTTCCTTTCTCCTCTCCTCTCACACTCCCTCCTTTTATTCCTCCTTTCTTTCTTTATTTCCTATCATCTTTTCTATCCTAAGCCACTGCAATAACCTTCTAACAATAATAGCCTAGCTTTCGTTCCTGTCCCTGTCAGTTTTTTCTTCATACAACAGCCAGAATGATTTTTTTTAAAAAGCACACTTGTGAATATTTCACACCTACTACTTCAAATACATCAGCGGTTTCTCATTGCTCTTAAAATAGGGTACTAAGCTGGTTACAAGTATTCTCTAATCTGGGCCCTCACCTACTCCTGTAGCCCCATCTCTAGCCACTTCCTTTCTTTTCCTCTAGTATGTCAGGCCTCGTTCCCCTCAGAGCCTTCATACTGTCAGCTGCCCCTCTTCATGTCCCTGCAACTTTGCCTGGATAATTTCTTGTTCTTCAGACCTTAGCTTAAATGGCATTTCTGTAGGAACAATTTTTCTACCCCTCAGATTAGGTCTCTATTATAAGCCCTTGTGGCATCCAGTAATAACCTTTGTAGTCCCTGACCCAACTACACAGTATATACAATTAACCATTTGTTTAGTTAACTTTTTGTATCTCCTGCTAGAGTCTTATCTCTGTGCTGTCAAGAATTCTCTCTCTCTCCCCCTCGCCCTCTTTTTGTATTCCCAACACTTAACAAAGAGCCTGGCACAGAGTACATGCTCAGTAAATAACTATTTAAAAACTATTGAAGGCAAGAATGATTGAGGTTTGAGAATTAGGCAGTAGGGAAAATGATGAAGATTTTAGTACTGTGCTGATAAAGTTATAGTTTATGCTATGGAAAATGAAGAGTCATTGAAACATTTAATAACAGATCAGTTTTATGTTTGTTCTGTTCTTCTCTCTCTTCTTACAGAATGTTAATTTTCCAATCAATAATTATTTCTTGGGTTTTTTTTTTTTTAATATGACCAGGAATCTGCATGGGTAGATAGTAGGACATCTGTAATTCTTTAATTAAAATGGAATGTATTTTTTCTCCATTGGTTTAGGGAATGGATTTTAAAGTTATTGCAATATCTATATATATTTGACTTTTAAATTTTATTTTATTTTAAGCAAGTAATTTTTAAAAGAGACTTGTTATTTCTTCTCAATGCTCTCCCAACCAAAAAAAAAAAAAAAAAAATTGCAGTGGTCCAAGCCATATGACAATGTTTTATGAAGCAGGTCAACATCACTGTACTAGGGAATCACTGATTTACGTGGTAATAGCATGTTCAATGCTACTTTTGTGAAAGAAGGAAAATACCTATGTGAGGGTCAGGTCATAAAGAAAAAAGACCTATTTGTTGTCTTATATTTTTAAATCCAGAAATTATTAGATAATGATCTAATAATACACATGACAATAATAATAAGCAGAAAATATATGTTTGTGCTTTTTACAGAATGGCTCAGTAATTTCTGTTTAAATATTAGTACTTTCATTTATGTAATGCTTTTCATGTTCAAATTACTTATCCAAAATTAAGTAATTAATCCTAATACTAAACCATGCAAGGCAGATAAGAATTATCTTCATTTTACAGATTAAGTCAAATGTACCGTATTCCAACTGATAACTGTTTTAAAATCTCCAATACCAAATGGTCTGTGTTCCTCTGGAAGCATGTGGAAATCCAAATTTACATAGCAATTATGTGTTCAATTGTGCTGAGGAAGCAAGTGGCAGGCCCAGATAACCTTCCAAAAAAAAAAAAAAAAGAATACTGGTAATATACAAAACAGAGGAAAGCAGTTTTTCTTTCTTGTTGAATGATAATATTATTATTCACATATAGTGTTTTTCTCCTCAGAAGTTCTCTAAAGCTAAAAAAAACCAAAACCACAAAATGATGTTCAATGTACAGAATCAATGCAATAAGTTGGTTGAACTTGCATCTTGACAAATGAAAAAGAAGCCACAGTCTCTTTGGAGATAACAATAATGCACAGCTGTTTCCTTATCATTTGGTACATACATAGTAGTATTGGGCTGCATTCTGGCTACTATTAATATACCTTCTTCATGAAGACATTTTTTGTGAGGAGAATTTGTGTTAAAAAATAAATTATAAAATATTGTTAGGAAGTAACTCCTTAGCCTTACATTGTGGAAGGACTCATAAATATGCCATTTCTATTTTTGAAAACTCACAGCACTTTTTTCTCTTTTTTCATGGCAGAGAGACAAGTCATAATTGTTACTGAAAAAGTGAGAAAAGTTTATCTATCGATCTATCTATTATCTCCTCAATACTGTGTTCCACTGTGTTCAGAAGAAAAGCCATCCCCATTCAAAAATAAAAAAAGGAGGGTGCCTGGTTGATGGTATTTTAGTTCAGTGAGAACAGTTCCTTCTACACTGTCTGATACTGTGCAAAAGTGCCAGAAATACCACTATTTATAGATTCAGGAACTTCTTTTTCTGATAATATGGTGTACCAGATATCTGGAGTAACTCTTCTTGTAAAGAACATCTATAAGTCCAGTATAAAATTTTTAAAAATTAATGATTAGATGATCCATTAGGAAAATAAGGGAAATTATTGGAGAAATGACAAGAAGGCATGAGTCAGAAGACAAGGGAGAGTCAGAGACACTTTAATGAGCTATGAAAGGGCTATGGGAGACCAATCTTGGGACTTATGCAAAGTGAAAGATTGGGCCATAAAGCTAGATCTGCCATATCCTCAGTGGATAGACCAGAAAAATTTCTGTCTCCTGGCGGGTATGTAGGGATTCTTGCCTATCTCTGCAATGGCTCTTGGAAAAGCAGGAGAAAACATGTCTCCTGAGAAGTCTCCGTGAGGCCTGCCCTAACATAGGTTTTTTTTTTTTTTTTTTGCGGGGGCTGCCCAAATCCATATTATTGAGGATTGAAGAAACTTTGGCTGAAAACTTAAGTGCTCTCAGGCTTTGGTTATTCCTACGCCCTAAGCAAAATCAAAGGCAAATCTCTCTGGAGGAATTCATTGTAAACTCAAGCTTCAGTGCTGTCCTTCAGATAAAATTCCTATGCATATAAGCAGGCAATAAAAATCATAAAATGTACATGGAACCATGAGCAAAGACCAGTAAAAATATCAAACTACAGAATCAGACCAGCAAAGACTGGGTATTGGAAGTTATCAGATACTAAATGCAAGTATGAATATTTAATATTTTTAAAGAAGATGCAGGATACTATCATAAATACCATAGAAAACAATAGTCTACCAAAACTAACCATTTAGATTTAAAAAAAAAACAAGAAGGGCTTCTGGAAATGAAGTATATATAAAAGTTTGTGAGAAACCCAAAAGACTGTTTACACAGCAGATTTGACGTGATAAGGAAAGGAATAATGAAGTGTAACATGTCTTGAAGAATAGACCTGTAAAGTTAGAAACTATGAAAAAGAGGTACATGATACGTAAGATAGAGTAAGATGGCATAATATATATCTAATTGGAGTACCAGAGAGAGACTAGAGAAAATGGGGAAGAGACAATATTTTAAAGAGATAATAGAGAGGATTATACAAAATGATGAAGGGTTTGAAACTCAAATTCTAGAATGAACCCCTAGAAGAATCTTTAAAGATGAATCCACACTGAGATCTATCCTACTGCAAATGTAGAACCTCAAAGACAAGTGAAGATCTTAAAAGCTGAATGATAATTACTTACAGTTAATTTCTACACAGCAACAATAGGAGCCAGAAGACATTGTAATACAACTTTTAAGCAGCTGAGATAAAATTCTTATTAATCTAGAATTCTATGCCATGTAAAACTCTCTCAATAACAATTGTATACTAAATGCTCATTAGAGGAAATTCTAGAAGATTTACTTCAAGAAGAAGCAAAATAATTTCAGAAGGAAGAGCTGAGAAGAAAACGTGAGCAAAGAAACGGTAAACATGTACATAAATTTAAATAACCATTGAGCATGTTAGACATCAAGAACGATACCTAATTCGTGGCGTAAAAAAGAAGAAGGTAAGTTAAAATACTGGAAAGCAGTAGCTTTCAAGATGAAAAGGTATAGCTTGAGTTAAAGTGTTCATAGTCCTTATAATAATTGAGAGGAAGGGAAGAGTGTTATATCATCTGATATTAAGATAAACATCCATTTTATATTTTAGGGTAATCACTAAAATAACGAATTAGAGTATAAAATTTTCAACATATTCAAGGGAGAAATATAAAATGAAAGCTATATTTATGTGAATTAGTTCAACTTATTTAAGCTGTCAATATATGCTAGAGAACTTTGTGCAATCTGTTTTTCACATATTAAGGCAAAATATTTTAACCCTCTTTCTTTTCTCCTTTTTCTCTCTCCTTTTCTTTTTTCTCTCCTTAATTATTCCTTGGATATCTTATATGTAATAGGACTTAGGTAGGTGCTGTGGATTCAGAGATAAATAAGACAAAGCCTTTGTTTTTAGCAGTTCAAAGACCACCTACTCTCTGAAGGAAGGAATATCCTGATGAAACAAAGAAGTAATTTTGATCCATGGGAATATGAGTGTAGCTACAAGGAGGGCAACTATGAGAAACAAGAGATCAGGAGGGTACAAGACCCTGAGCTACCAACACAACTCTGAGTTGCAGAGTTACGAGGGTGACATAGACAGTGTTTATTGACTTGGAAACCACATTTGATCATTTAATGTAACTTTAATATTTTCCTTGACAAAAGTGATCAAGTTGAAAAAATGAAAAAAACTAGGTACCAACTTTCTGCAGATTTTTCCCCTCCTTAGCCTTTTTAGGATACTTATTATGTGCCAAGTACTTTATATACATTGAACTATTTCATGCTCTCAAATGATATATGAAATAGGTACTATTACTATCTCTATTTCCAAGATGGGGAAATCCAGGCTGAACTGAGCAAAGTGACTGCACAAGAACTGATTCTAGAACCTAGATTGTAAGTGAACAGAAAGGGATCCATGCTCAAACAAGTTTGGGATATACATGTTTAAGAAAGCTAAGCATGCAACTTTCCTGATATGTTTTTCAGATACTTTATGTGTCCCTAAAGGGGAGCTGTAGTATGCAACATTTCCCAGACTTGTGGAGCTGGTATGTTTGACCAGCACAATCTGTGGGATGCAATACAAATGCAAATTTATTTTTGTCTCCCACTATCTCTCTACAATTTTTTCAGTGGGGAATGTGATTCCCTAGCTCCTGGATGAAAACTGGACAGAGCTAGATTTTCTGGTTACTCAGTAGTAAAGTAATTTATTTACTTTAAGTTGGAAACAGCACCTTAGGTCAGTTATTAAAATCTTTTTCCCTCCCCTAGCTCGGGCTAGCTGTGGGGAAGTATCTCTCTCTCTCTCTCTCTCTCTCTCTCTAGCTACCTGCTTTTACAAGATCTTCAGTTGGAGTAGGAGGAGGGAAGGAGGGAAGGAAAGGGGGACTGAAAATTCTTAATTTACCTTGCCATAGCATGGCTTTATGCTTTCTAGGTTTGGCAGAGGTCTGATGCTGGGTCTTTCTCCCCTGAGTGATTTGGAAGTTTCCTTGCATCTTTTCTGACACAGGCAGTGAGGCTCTATTTTTCCTGCTTCAGTTTCCCTCTCAGCCTTGGTTTTCTGCTGATCTGCTTTATATGTACTCACTCTGTTGAGCCCTATGACTCTTCCAGCTGGTCCTCCTGCCAAGTTTAATTGGCTGCAGGCCACTTTTTTTTTCAGGTGGCCCACTTCCAGGATTCATCTATACCTTGGAGTGTATCAACATATCTCTTGGCCTGACAAGCTCAAGGTCTTGAGGCCAAGCCAAGGTAGCCACTTTTCCCTCTTTCCTGCCATAGCAGCCAAGCATAGTTTCATGCTTATTGGCTCTTCAAGTGGGAATCACCCTCCAGTTCACTTTGTGTGCCCAACTGCAGTAGTTACATGCACTCTGACTAGTACTATTAAAACCCCTTTCATAGATATGAAATGAAGGACAAGCATCTCTCCATCCTTCTCAGTTCTCTTTGGTGATGATGCTACCCCATTATCTGGGGTAGCAGATGGGGCTGGACTGGGACTGGACTTACAGTACTCTTAAGATCTCTCTAAATAAATCCCTCCCACAAATCTTCTTTATTCTATTTCATTGAATCTAAGAGACTATCTCTATTAATTATCTATTGCTGCATAACAAATTATTCCCCAAATTAGCAGACATTTATTAATACACACAGTGTCTAAGGGTCAGGAAACCTGGAGCAACATAAGGTGGTTCTCGTTCAGGGTCTGTCATGAGGTGGTGGTCAAGGTGTCAGCCATGCAGCGGTTACTTTCTTTTCACCTGATACTTTCACCAGGGCTGGAAGATCTGCTTCCAAGATGGCTTACTCATTAGGTTGTTGGCAAGAGGCTTCAGCTCCTTGCTGGCTGTTAACAAAAGGTCTCAGTTCCTTGCCATGTGAACTCTCCAAGGCAGTGTTCATGACATAGCAGCGGACTTCCTCAAAGTGCAAAGTGACTGATGAGAGGAGATACCAAGACAAAAGCAGCAGTGTCTTTTATAACTTAATCTTGGAAATGACATACTATCACTTCTACCGTATTCTATTGGTTACATCGATCGCCCTGGTACGGTGTTGGAGGTGTCTACCTGAGGTTGTGAATGCCAGGAGGTAGGGGTCACTGGGAGCCATTTTGGATGCTGCCTACCATACTATCTATTGTAAATGTCCCATTTATTTTATGCACCACTAGGAAAGAAAAAAAAAAAAAGTTGAGGATTATGATTGAAGTCAAGTGTAAGACATATCTAATTTCAGAAATGTTGAAAGGTAAAAGAAATGAGTCCTAGAATTGATGACCTGCAGAAAAATCTCCTTTGTGGGTAAGAATATTTTGAAATCACAAAATTGATTCCTGATTATTTTCATTGAAACTGCATCCTGGTCCATCCATCCTCCATCTTTTTTCTTGGACCATTCTCATGCACTAATTTTCTGCTGAATGCTTTTTGGTAATGTTGTTCTAGTTTGAGAACTAGTTGGTTCTCTCTGCTTGTTTCTGTGGTTTAAATTCCTTTATTAGTAAATATTAACAGAATGCCAACATTGAGCAGAATATCATGCAGATTACAGTAGGACATAGTCTTTAAGTGACTTTGTAATCTCATTTCATAGAGAGGATAAGTTACAGCAAACATAATGAAAATATCTGCTTAACTGGATGGTAGAGCAAATTTTTTGTTTTAAATAAACAATTTGAAAAATTAGTTCAAATATTTAAAATGCATCTATTTTTGTTTGTTTTTTTTTGGTACATGAGCCTCCCACTGCTGTGCCCCCCACGCCACACACACACACTGCTGCGGAGCACAGGCTCCGGACGCGCAGGCTCAGCGGCCATGGCTCACGGGCCCAGCTGCTCCGCGGCACGCGGGATCCTCCCGGACCGGGGCACGAACCCACGTCCCCTGCATCGGCAGGCAGACTCCCAACCACTGCGCCACCAGGGAAGCCCTGAACTATACAATTTTTAATGCAGCTTTTAAAAAATGTTTACTTAGGTGAATTCAGGTTAATAATCGTTGCCATTTTAGTATCATCCACCAATATAATTTGGTTCTTAAAACTACAACAGAGTTCAAACACATTTACATTGGATATTTATAACTGTTTTTCAAATTTTAGGATGATTTTCAGGGGAGGGCATGTATATATTTGAAAGCATGCACTCTGAAATCAGGCAAAGCTAGGTTGAATATATATTCCAATATAGATTCCCAACTATAGTGATATAATTGGGCTCGCGTTAACATCTTTGAGCTTCAGCTACCTTTTCTGCATAAGGATGATGTTACCCACTCTATTAAGAAGTAGTGAGGATTAAATAAAACAGTGTACGTAAAGCTTTTGCCTATTGCCTGGCACATAGTGACCTCCAACAAATGATAATTATTCTTGTTATTTACCATGAGACAGTGTCAAATTTGATGTGTTCTGGCTTTGTGTCTGTCTAAGGTTTTAAGAGCATTTAAAGAGAAAGTCAGAATTTGGGTGTTGGGCAAAGTTCATACTGTCCCTGCACTTTTATTTTGAAAAAGACTTAAAAATCCAGTCTATAGTGGTTGACCAATTATTCTGAATACCAAGTCCTTTAATCATAATAAAAATAAACATTTAAAGACAAGGGAGGGGACTTCCCCGGTGGCGCAGTGGTTAAGAATCCGCCTGCCGATGCAGGGGACATGGGTTCGAGCCCCGGTCTGGGAAGATCCCACATGCCACTGAGCAACTGGACCCGTGAGCCATGGCTGCTGAGCCTGTGCTCCGCAACGGGAGAGGCCACAACAGTGAGAGGCCCGTGTACTGCAAAAAAAAAAAAAAAAAAAAAAGAGTAGCCCCCACTCACTGCAACTAGACAGAGCCCACGTGCAGCAACAAAGACCCAACACAGCCAAAAATAAAATAATATAAATAAATTTAAAAAAAAATAAAGAAAAGGGAGGGAATTCCCTGGCTGTCCAATGGTGGCCATCCAGTGGTTAAGACTCCATGCTTCCACTGCAGAGGGTGTGGGTTTGATCCGTGGTTCGGGAACTAAGATCCCACATGCAGCGTGGCCAAAATAAATAAAAAATAAAAAAAAAGAAGAGAATGTAAGTACATTGCATTTAGAGAAAAGGGAAACTTTAGGATTATATTTGATAAATAGTATAGAAGGCAAACTTGACAGTAATATACCATAAATAAGAATAACTAAAATTGATTTATTCTTTTAGATTAAACCACAAGAGACTAAAATACTGAAAAGGAAAGATACACAAAGACTTTTTGAAAGAAATATTTGAAATGCAGGAATTTTTAGCATGGCTTAGTTTAGACTGAGTCTAGGAAAAAATCTTTATTTGTGACATATATTTAGCATATAGCTCTCTGTGACATTGTTGTGGAAGAAATGAGTTCAAGAAGAGAAGGGAAGCCATAGGTTAGGCAGGGTGCTTAAGTCATAAAACTGGGTCGTTTGCAGAAAGATCTTAGAAACACTGAAATCTCCAACAGACAAAAGAGACATATTTTTAGTAGTTTAGTGAAAACACTAAAGTGTAAATTTCTTTTTATTTGGAAAATAGAAAAATACTTGGAGTCATTTTGTGTATATATATATATAAGCTTTTAAAAATGAGCTAAACTAACACATATCGCTTCCAGTAGAGGCACATTTCAATATTAGAAGTGATGTTGGAACTGATAGTCATTTTATTTTAAGATTACTACTTGTATTATCTACTGTTAACACAACAAGCAATGTTTTAGGAAATTAAACTCTATTAGGAAAAAAAGGGATTCTATCAGTCCTTCTTATTGGCCTCTTTGCGGTTTTCAGTGCCTCTAAGTGTTGATTCTTCCTTTTCTTGGCTTTCACTATCTAAATGCTTCTTGTCTTTGTCAATCCTGTGTCTTCTTGCTGGTTATGCTTCTTCCTCCTTGCCCTGAATGTGGGCTTGGTCCTTGACACTTTGCCATTTCCTCACAAGAGTCTTTCCTCAGGAGGCTCACTGAGATGCTCCTCAATCTTCTACCCTGGCTGTGACACTTTTCCCTGAGATTTATTTCTTCCCCTCAGTCTGCCAGCTGGACATATTTCTTATGGCCAGTTATGCTGAGTCACTGAAGTCAGCTTTAGTTTTTCTCTCTCCATTTCTCCAAATCAAATTAGTCACAATTTCTTTTTTCGGATTCATCTTCTCTGGATTCAGGCAGGTTTTTTAAACAGAAGGATAAGATGGACTGGTGCAGGTAGGTAGCTTCCAGTGGTGAGACCCAAAGTGAGAGCAGGCAGCCAACCTGACGAGGACTCCTTCACAAAGATGCTAGATAGAGTGTGAGGCTCTAAAGTAGAGACAAAGCAGTGGAAACAGGGGACGTAAGACCTGAAGAAATGGTTCTAAAGTGGAGGGTGGGAAGTGAAGTTTGGTGGAATTCCACAAGCTGTCAGAATATCACCATAGGTAATTTTAAAATTTTTAATTAGTTAATTAATTTATTTTTGGGCACATTGGGTCTTTGTTGCTGTGCGCGGGCTTTCTCTAGTTGCAGTGAGGGAGGGCTACTCTTCATTGCAGTGCATGTGTTTCTCCTTGTGGGTGGCTTCTCTCATTGTGGAGCACGGGCTCTAGGCATGTGGGCTTCAGGCTTCAGTAGTTGTGGCACAAGGTCTTAGTTACTCCGCAACATGTGGCATCTTCCCGGACCAGGGCTTGAACCCGTGTCCCCTGCATTGGCAGGTGAATTCTTAACCACTGGACCACCAGGGAAGTCCCACCATAGGTATTTTTATAAGGCATCTTCAGCCTCATAAAGGGAAAGTAGTCTTAGATGCACTTCCTTTATATGAAATTACAACAGTCTCCTAATTTGTTTGTGGATCTCTCAAGTCTTCACCTTTTTAATACATCTTGTATACTACATTTAGGTTACTTTCCTTAAAATGATCTCTTTACCCATGCCTCTCCCCTGTGCAAAATTTTGTTGACTCTCTTTTCCCCATGGGATAGAATGCTTTGCCTGGCAATGGAAGTCTCCCGCACTTTTACCCACTTCTTATATGGGTCTGCCTTCCAGGAAAACCAGGCTACTTAATACTTATACTCCACAACAGGTGAAGCCCCACACCATTCTCACTCTCCCTGTATGATTCTCTTCACACAAAATAACATCTGCAATTTTTTTCTTGAATAGAAGCCTCCAGATTTTCCTTTTTTAAACTAGAGGCACAAACACTTGTATTATTGAATAAGTGTTAAACCAGAATGTGATGTGAATCACAAGCAATATGCTAAGACATTGCAAAACAGAAAAAAAAATTTCTCCTTTCTATGTAGCCAAGCAAATATAACCCATTACATACAAGTTATCAAGATAAACGATGACTAGTCCTCAAGGGGACTTGATAGTACCAATTGTCACACATAGTTCATCCTAACTTCACCTGGTAATTAGGGTGACTATCTGTTAGCTTATGGGCTCCATCCAGAGGAATAACAAACTTCTCATATCTTTATGACAGGAGTGAGTGTTGCAAATTGGAACAAGATGCCCACTGAGGTTAGACTCCTACCGGCCCGTGGGAACTGTTAGGGGGAGGAGCTATTTCCTTGATGTGTACATTTGAAAAAGATGGCTTCCAGGTACTTGAGAAATACATTCCTGGGTCATAAAACTGAAAAAAAAAAGACAAAAAAGAAGAAAAAAAAAGGTCAGCTGAATAAAGGCCTAGCTAGTCTTTAGTGAGATACATTTTATTTTTTTTATATTTTATTTTTTAACACTTTTATTGGAGTATAACTAGTATAACTGCTTGACAATGTTGTGTTGGTTTCTGCTGTATAACAAAATGAATCAGCTATACGTATACATATATCCCCATATCCCCTCTCTCTTGTGCCTCTCTCCCACCCTCCCTATCCCACCCCTCTAGGTGGACACAAAGCACCGAGCTGATCTCCCTGTGCTATGCGGCTGCTTCCCACTAGCTATCTATTTTACATTTGGTAGTGTATATATGTCCATGCCACTCTCTCACTTCGTCCCAACTTACCCTCCCCCCTCCCAGTGTCCTCAAGTCCATTCTCTATGTCTGCATCTTTATTCTTGTCCTCCCCCTAGGTTCATAAGTACCTTTTATTTTTTTTTAGATTCCATATGTATGTGTTAGCATATGGTATTTGTTTTTCTCTTTCTGACTTCACTCTGTGTGACAGACTCTAGGTCCATTCACCTCACTACAAATAACTCAATGTCATTTCTTTTCATGGCTGAGTAATATTCTATTGTATATATGTGTCACATCTTCTTTATCCATTCATCTGTCCATGGATACTTAGGTTCCTTCCATGTCCTGACTATTGTAAGTAGTGCTGCAATGAACATTGTGGTATATGTCTGTTTTTGAATTATGGTTTTCTCAGGGTATATGCCGAGTAGTGGGATTGCTGGTTCCTATGGTAGTTCTATTTTTAGTTTTTTAAGGAACTTCCATACTGTTCTCCATAGTGGTTGTATCAATTTACATTCCCACCAACAGTGCAAGAGGGTTCCCTTTTCTCCACACCCTCTCCAGCATTTATTGTTTGTAGGTTTTTTAATGATGGCCATTCTGACTGGTATGAGGTAATACCTCATTGTAGTTTTGATTTGCATTTCTCTAATGATTAGTGATGTTGAGCATTCTTTCATGTTTGTTGGCAATCTGTATATCTTCTTTGGAGAAATGTCTATTTAGGTCTTCCACCCATTTTTG
This sequence comes from Globicephala melas, assembly GCF_963455315.2. Lineage (NCBI taxonomy): Eukaryota > Metazoa > Chordata > Mammalia > Artiodactyla > Delphinidae > Globicephala > Globicephala melas. Next base: position 103,310,171 of record NC_083318.1, on the reverse strand, counting down.
GATTGGGTTGTTATTATTATTATTATTATTATTTTGATATTGACCTGCATGAGCTGCTTGTATATTTTGGAGATGAATCCTTTGTCAGTTGCTTCATTTGCAAATATTTTCTCCCATTCTGAGGGTTGTCTTTTCGTCTTGTTTATGGTTTGCTTTGCTGTTCAAAAGCTTTTAAATTTCATTAGGTCCCATTTCTTTATTTTTGATTTTATTTCCATTTCTCTACGAGGTGGGTCAAAAAGGAACTTGCTGTCATTTATGTCACAGAGTGTTCTGCCTATGTTTTCCTCTAAGAGTTTTATAGTGTCTGGCCTTCCATTTGGATCTTTAATCCATTTTGTGTTTATTTTTGTGTATGGTGTTAGGAAGTGATCTAATTTCATTCTTTTACATGTAGCTGTCCAGTTTTCCCAGCACCACTTATTGAAGAGGCTGTCTTTTCTCCATTGTATATTCTTGCCTCCTTTAGCAAAGATAAGGTGACCATATGTGCTTGGGTTTATCTCTGGACTTTCTATCCTGTTCCATTGATTTATCTTTCTGTTTTTGTGTCAGTACCATACTGTCTTGATTACTGTAGCTTTGTAGTATAGTCTGAAGCCAGGGAACCTGATTCCTCCAGCTCCGTTTTTCTCTCTCAAGATTGCTTTGGTTCTTCAGGGTCTTTTGTGTTTCCATACAAATTGTGAAATTTTTTGTTCCAGTTCTGTGAAAAATGCCATAGGTAGTTTGATAGGGATTGCATTGAATCTGTAGATTGCTTTGGATAGTATAGTCATTTTCACAATGTTCATTCTTCCAGTCCAAGAACATGGTATATCTCTCCATCTGTCTGTATCATCTTTAATTTCTTTCATCAGTGTCATAGTTTTCGGCATACAGATCTTTTGTCTCCTTAGGTAGGTTTTTTCCTAGGTATTTTATTCTTTTTTGTTGCAAGGGTAAATGGGAGTGTTTCCTTAATTTCTCTTTCAGATTTTTCATCATCAGTGTATAGGAATGCAAGAGATTTCTGTGCATTAATGTTGCATCCTGCAACTTTACCAAATTCATTGATTAACTCTAGTAGTTTTCTGGTAGCATCTTTAGGATTCTCTATGTATAGTATCAAGTCATCTGCAAACAGTGACAGTTTACTTCTTTTCTGATTTAGATTCCTTTTATTTCTTTTTCTTCTCTGATTACCATGGCTAAAACTTCCAAAACTATGTTGAATAATATTGGTGAGAGTGGACAACCTTGTCTTGTTCCTGATCTTAGTGGAAATGCTTTCAGTTTTTCACCATTGAGGACGATGTTGGCTGTGGGTTTGTCATATATGGCCTTTATTATGTTGAGGAAATTTCCATCTATGCCTACTTTCTGGAGGGTTTTTATCATAAATGGCTCTTAAATTTTGTTGAAAGCTTTCTCTGCATCTATTGAGATGACCATATGGTTTTTCTCCTTCAATTTGTTAATATGGTGTATCACATTGATTGATTTGCGTATATTGAAGAATCCTTGCATTCCTGGTTTAAACCCCACTTGATCATGGTGTATGATCCTTTTAATATGCTGTTGGATTCTGTTTGCTAGTATTTTGTTGAGGATATTTGCATCTATGTTCATTAGTGATATTGACCTGTAGTTTTGTTTTTTTTGTGACATCTTTGTCTGGTTTTAGTATCAGGGTGATGGTGGCCTTGTAGAATGAGTTTGGGAGTGTTCCTCCCTCTGCTATATTTTGGAAGAGTTTGAGAAGGATAGGTGTTAACTCTTCTCTAAATGTTTGATAGAATTCACCTGTGAAGCCATCTGGTCCTGGACTTTTGTTTGTTGGAAGATTTTTAATCACAGTTTCAATTTTAGTGCCTGTGATTGTCTGTTCATATTTTCTATTTCTTCCAGGTTCAATCTTGGAAAGTTGTGCTTTTCTAAGAATTTGTCCATTTCTTCCAGGTTGTCCATTTTATTGGCATATAGTTACTTATATTAATCTCTCATGATCCTTTGAATTTCTGTAGTGTCAGTTGTTACTTCTCCTTTTTCATTTCTAATTCTGTTAGTTTGAGCCTTCTTCCTTTTATTCTTGATGAGTTTGGCTAGTGGTTTATCAATTTTGTTATCTTCTCAAAGAACCAGCTTTTAGTTCTACTGATCTTTGCTATTTTTTCCTTCATTTCTTTTTCATTTCTTTTTGATCTCATCTTTATGATTTCTTTCCTTCTGCTAACTTTGGGTTTATTGTTTTTTTTTGTTTGTTTGTTTGTTTTTTTTGTGGTACGCGGACCTCTCACTGTTGTGGCCTCTCCCATTGTGGAGCACAGGCTCCGGACACGCAGGCCCAGCAGCCATGGCTCACGGGCCCAGCCGCTCCGCGGCATGTGGGATCCTCCCGGACTGGGGCACGAACCCGTGTCCCCTGCATTGGCAGGCGGACTCCCAACCACTGCGCCCCCAGGGAAGCCCAGGGTTTATTGTTTTTGTTCTTCTTTCTCTAATTGCTTTAGGTGTAAGGTTAGGTTGTTTATTTGAGATTTTTCTTGTTTCTTGAGGTAGGATTGTATTGCTATAAACGTCCTTCTTAGAATGGGTTTTGCTGCATCCCATAGGTTTTGTGTTGTCATGTTTTCATTGTCATTTTTTTTCTAGGTATTTTTTGATTTCCTCTTTGATTTCTTCAGTGATCTCTTGGTTATTTAGTAGTGTATTGTTTAACTCCATGTGTTTGTATTTTTTACAGTTTTTTTTTCCTGTAATTGATATCTAGTCTCATAGTATTGTGGTCAGAAATACACTTGATATGATTTCAATTTTCTTAAATTTACCGAGGCTTGATTTGTGACCCGAGATATGATCTATCCCAGAGAATGTTCCATGAGCACATAAGAAGAAAGTTTATTGTGTTGTTTTTGAAAGGAATGTCCTATAAATATCAATTAAGTCCATCCTGTTTAATGTGCCATTTAAAGCTTGTGTTTCCATATTTATTTTCATTTTGGATGATCTGTCCATTGGTGAAAGTGGCGTGTTAATGTCCGCTACTATGATTGTGTCACTGTTGATTTCCCCTTTTATGGTTGTTAGCATTTGCATTATATATTGTAGTGCTCCTATGTTTGTTGCATAAATTTTTCCAACTGTTATTTCTTCTTCTTGGATTGATCCCTTGATCATTATGTAGTGTCCTTCTTTGTCTCTTGTATAGTCTTTATTTTAAAGTCTATTTTGTCTGTTATGAGAATTGCTACTCCAGCTTTCTTTTGATTTCCATTTGCACAGAATATCTTCTTCCATCCCTTCACTTTCAGTCTGTGTGTGTTCCTAGGTCTGAAGTGGGTCTCTTGCAGGCAGCATATATATGGGCCTTGTTTTTGTACCCATTCAGCAAGTAGTATGTCTTTTGGTTGGAGCATTTAATCCATTTACGTTTAAGGTAATTGTTGATATGTATGTTCCTATTACCATTTTCTTAACTGTTTTGGAATTGTTTTTTAGGTCTTTTCCTTCTCTTGTGTTTCCTGCCTAGAGAAGTTCCTTTAGCATTTGTTGTAAAGCTGGCTTTGTGGTGCTGAATTCTCTTAAGTTTTGCTTGTCTGTAAAGATTTAAATTTCTCTGTTGAATCTGAGTGAGATCCTTGCTGGGTTGAGTAATCTTGCTGGTAGGTTTTTCCCTTTTATCACTTTAAATATGTCCTGCCAGTTACTCCTGGCTTGTAGAGTTTCTGCTGAAAAATTAGCTGTTAACCTTATGGGGATTCCCTTGTATGTTATTTGTTGTTTTTCCCTTGCTGCTTTTAATATTTTTTCTTTGTATTTAATTTTTGATAGTTTGATTAATATGTGTCTTGGCGTGTTTCTCCTTGGATTTATCCTGCATGGGACTCTCTGTGCTTCCTGGACTTGATTGTCTATTTCCTTTCCCACGTTAGGGAAGTTTTCAACTATAATCTCTTCAAATATTTTCTCAGACCCTTCCTTTTTCTCTTCTTATATTTTGGGCCCTATAATTTGAATGTTGGTGCATTTAACATTTTCCTAGAGGTCTCTGAGACTGTCCTCACTTCTTTTCAATCTTTTTTTCTTTATTCTGCTCTGTTGCAGTTATTTCCACTACTTTATCTTCCAGGTCACTTATCCATTCTTCTGCCTCAGTTATTCTGCTTGATTCTTCCTAGAGAATTTTAAATTTCATTTATTGTGTTGTTCATCATTGTTTGTTTGTTCTTTAGTTCTTCTAGGTCCTTGTTAAACGTTTCTTGTATTTCCTCCATTCTATTTCCAAGATTTTGGATCATCTTTACTATCGTTATTCTGAATTCTTTTCTGGGTAGACTGGTTATTTCCTCTTCATTTGTTTGGTCTGATGGGTTTTTTACCTTATTCCTTCATCTGCCGTGTGTTTTTCTGTCCTCTCATTTTGCTTGACTTACTGTGTTTGGGGGGGGGTCTCCTTTTTTCAGGCTGCAGGTTCGTAGTTCCCATTGTTTTTGGTGTCTACCCTTAGTGGGTGACGTTGTTTCAGTGGGTTGTGTAGGCTTCCTGGTGGAGGGGACTAGTGCCTGTGTTCTGGTGGATAAGCCTGGATTTTGTCTTTCTGGTGGGCAGGACCATGTCCAGTGGTGTGTTTTGGGTGTCTGTGACCTTATTATGATTTTAGGCAGCCTTTCTGTTTATGAGTGGGGTTTTGTTCCTGTCTTGCTAATTGTTTGGCATGGAGTGTCCAGCACTGGAGCTTGCTGGCCATTGGGTGGAGCTGGGTCTCAGTGTTGAGACGGAGATCTCTGGGAGAGCTCTTGCTGATTGATATTATGTGGGGGTGGGAGGTTTTTGGTGGACCAATGTCCTGGACTTGGCTCCCCCACCTTGGAGACTCAGGCCTGATACCCTGCCAGAGCACCAAGACTCTGTCTGCCACATGGCTCAGATAAAAAGGAAGTAAAAAAAGGAAGAAAAGAAATTTAAAAATATAGAAAAAAAAGTAATAAAAAAATAGAGAGCAACCAAACCAATAAACAAATCCCCCAATCATAACAAGCACTAAAAACTAAACTAAGATAAACATAAAAATCAGATACAAATCAGTCGCAGACAGCAAACCCCAAGTCTACAGTTGCTCGCCAAATCCACTACCTCAATTTTGGGATGATTTGTTGTCTCTTCAGGTATTCCACAGATGCAGAACTCATCAAGTTGATTGTGAGGAATTAATCCAGTGCTCCTGAGGCTGCACAGAGAAATTTCCCTTTCTCTTCTTTGTTCCCACAACTCCTGGGTTTTAGCTTCGGTTTAGGCCCCACCTGCGCATGTAGGTTGCCCTCAGGAATCTGTTCCCTGCCCAGACAGGAGGAGGTTAAAGCAGCGGCTGATAAGGGCTCTCTTGCTCTCTTAGGCCGGCTAGAGGGAGGGGTATGGTAGTCATAACTGGAATGCCGGGCAAGCCTGTGGTGGCAGAGACTTGCGTGACATTGCAACAGCCTGAGTTGCAGCATGTGTTCTCCCAGGGAAGTTGTCCCTGGATCTTGGGACCCTGGAAGTGTCATGCTGCACAGGCTCTCGGTGGGGTGTGTGGGTAGTGACCTGTGCTTGCACACAGGATTCTTGGTGACAGTGGCAGCAGTGTTAGCATTTCATGCCCATCTCTGGGGTCCGAGCAGATAACTGCAGCTCGTGCCCATCTCTGGAGCTTGTTTAGGTGGTGCTCTGAATACCCTCTCCTCACGCACCCTGAAACCATGGTCTCTTGTCTCTTCAGCAGGTCCAGACATTTTTCCTGACTCTCTCCTGGCTAGTTGTTGGGCACTAGCCCCCTTCAGGCTGCCTTCATGCAGCCAACCCCAGTCCTTTCCCTGGGGTCTGACCTCTGAAGCCAAAGCCTCAGTTCCCAGCCCCCACTCGCCCCGGTGGGTGAGCAGACAAGCCTCTCAAGCTGGTGAGTGTTGGTCAGCACTGATCCTCTGTGTGGGAATCTCTCCGCTTTGCCCACTGCTCCCCTGTTGCTGCACTCTCCTCCGTGGCTCCGAAGCTTGCCCCCTCGCCACCCCCCGTCTCCCCCAGTGAAGGGGCTTCCTAGTGTGTGGAAACTTTTCCTCCTTCACAGCTGCCTCCCCGAGGTGCAGATCCCATCCCTATTCTTTTGTCTGTGTTTTTTCTTTTGACCTACCCAGGTATGTGGGGGTTTTCATGCCTTTTGGGAAGTCTGAGGTCCTCTGCCAGTGCTCAGTAGGTGTTCTGTAGGAGTTGTTCCTCATGTAGATTTTTTTTTTAAAATAAATTTGTTTATTTATTTATTTATTTTTGGCTGAGTTGGGTCTTTGTTGCTGACCATGGCTTGTTCTAGTTGTGGTGAGTAGGGGCTACTCTTCGTTGTGGTGAGTGGGCTTCTCATTGTGGTGGCTTCTCCTGTTGTGGAGCATGGGCTCTAGGCATGCGGGCTCAGTAATTGTGTCTTGAGGGATCTAGAGTGCAGGCTCAGTAGTTGTGGCACACGGGCTTAGATGCTCTGCGGCATGTGGGATCTTCCTGGACCAGGGCTTGAACTCGTGTCCCCTGCATTGGCAGGCAGATTCTTAACCACTGCGCCACCACGGAAGCCCTGTACATGTATTTTTGATGTATTTGTGGGGAGGAAGGTGATCTCCACGTCTTACTCCTCCACCATCTTGAAGGTTCCTCTCTAGTGGGATACATTTTAAAGAGATGAGAAAGCATTTAGAGGTCTTCTAAGGCATATATTCTGATAAAACAGAGGGAGAGATCTGTTTCCTCATTTTCAACAGGGAGAATGAAGCCTCTTTTTAAGAAATTTGTATTCGACTCACCTGGAAACTCACTGTGTGACTGAGTTTTCATAGCACACAGCCATACAGCCTAAAAACATATTTCAGGGTGCCTGATGATGACACTCCAGCAAGGGGACACACACATGTGTACACCTGGGGAACCTTGTGTGACATGTGTGTGATACTGACACATTTCAGCACAGCCTGGGGACACCTCACATACACCCTGGGAACCTAGTGTGACAGGTGTGGGATGCTGTCATTATGTCAGATGTGACAGATGTGAGGACTTCAGATTTTCTAGGCAATGTTACAAACTATCTACACCTTCTGTAACCTACCACCTAACTGCCTTAACTGTTAACAGTGATATCCACTACCCCTAAAAGAGCCACTGCCAACATTTGTTGATTTTTATTATATGCTAAATTTTTTATATAGATTAATTGGTTTAATTCTTATTTAATCCTTGTTTATTATTACTTACTAACATTTTATTAATAGGGGGTAAGTAACATATCCAAGCTCATCCCACTAGCAAAACCAATGTCTTCTTGTCCTCACTCTTTCCTTTTATGCCTCAATTCCTTTATCATCTAAATTTTGTGGTTGATTTGTTGTTGATTGCAGGCACATGTATGTTCTGTGTACCTACCTGGATATTTTCCTCATCATATAGCAAGGCCCTTGCCTAAAATTCTTTGTATCCTCAGAGCCTAAAGATAGTGTCATATGATAGTGTCAAAGATGTTTAGTCATTATTCATTGCTGTTTATGTTGGTGCTCCAGAATGAAAAAACAATCAAAGCTTGGCTATTTAAATTATTTTGTTCCACCTGAATTTTTTTAATAGAAAGATCTATATGATAATAATGAAGAAAATTCTTAGAACACAACTATCCCAGAATGCTTTTCTCTTTACAATTGCTTCTGTAGGTAATATACATTTTACCCTAAGCTATTTTGATTTCATTGTGATACTAATGAATATGTAAGTACTAAAAGGGGAAATATATACCATATTTATTTTAGATCTATTTATTTCTGAAGCGAGGGTCCAGGAAAAGAGTTGATATCTGCCTGTGGAAAAGAATGAAGCTAACAAGAAAATAAACTTTAGTTTTCAACCTTCACAAAGTACATTAGCAAATAACAACAAAGGCTGGGGAGAGAATTTAAAAAAAGTCATTACAAAAAGTCTCTTATGCTTTCCTTAATGTGTTTCTCTTCCTAATATAATTCCTGTTTGCTAATATTTTCCAATTTTCATTATCTTAACAGGCTGTTCTCATTTTTATAACACTTCCAGTTGTTTCATATAACCTGCTGTGTGTCGTATACCCATAAAAACTTCTCACCTTTTTGTTTATATGCCTGCGAGTCTCTTTTGAATTTACTTTAGTGAGTGTTAAAAAAAATCCTACCTTAAAGTACACTAAAGATAACTATGTCCTTATTAGTTTACCAAGAGTGCCAATGAAATTAATATATGTAATGTTTAAAAATGTGTAATATTTACTTTGCAAAAGAGAAATAAGCTATTCTGATTTTCTATTCTATTCTCTTAGGTACACTAGGAAACAGATAGGTAGTCATTATTTTCAATATTTAGGCCCTTGATTAGTATAATGGAGTGAAGGGACAAGAAAGGTATCACTACCCTAAAGCAAATAAAAAATTAGCTAATAATGTATATAAGGTACTTGGTATATAATATAATTCAACAGATGGTGACAGTGATTGTAGTAGCTGTTGTGAGTGTCCTTAATAATGGCTATGGCAGTTAAGTGGTTGGCAGAATTGAATATATCGTCAGGTAAAGATAGAAGTATTTAGAAGAGTCTCTTTCCCACATACGCCTTCAAATTTAACATTAGAGTGTTATTCCCATATGTTAGACATTGCCTTCTGTTTTCATCTTCTTTAAAAATGCAAGGACTCTTGGGGTGTAGTACACTCAGTATAGTACCTTGTCAACCAAAACATAAGGTAGGAGGCTGCAAATAAGAAAAGAGTTTATTTGGGGTCTTAAGAATTGCAATTTGAGAGGCACAGATTCAGGTAACCTTGAGAGTGTTCAGGGGAAGAAAAAGAGTCAGGGGTTCATAAACACAAAAAGCCACACGGTTGTTAAAAGTTGCCTGGCGAGAACTGTGGTTGACTCTGATGCGAGTAAGAACATATTTGTCCTTAAGAAATCATGAGTTGTTTTAGGGTAGGGTCTGATAAGTGGATAGACTATTATGAGTTATTTTAGGGTCTGATAAGTATCTTGAGTTTCTGGCAGATGTTCTGGATGCCTTTGTTAAGACAGTAAGTGATCAAAGGCCAGATTCCATCCAGGGTGAGATGTGCATAAGCCACACTTCCTCAGTGTCCTCCCCGCTCCATCTTTCAGAGCCCTCTTAGCAATGCCGACTCTGTTTTGATTTTTCTTTCACACCTAACACTTCATTCATTCAGTTATAATTCATAAAACATCTGTATGTTGCAGGTCACTTTGCTGGCAAGAGCAATATATCAATTCCTGAGAACATGACAGTTAAGGCTCTTACCTTTGATGGTTGACATTCTAATGTCAGAGCCAGATGACCAATAAATACACAACATATATACTCAAAATAGTTAACTGATGGGACGAAGCTATAAGGGACCTAAGCAAGGTGCTGGGATAGATAATTCAGTGGAGCTGGGTGTGGGGAGGACTACTTTAGGCAGGAAAGTTCCTCTCTGAGGAGTTGGGAAGTCATGTGAAAGCTTGAAGTTGGCCATAGAGGAGAGAGTGAGGCTGGAGCACAGTGAGCACGGGGTTGGAGACAGGGGCAAAGCTGATCCCGTGGGGCTTTGTAGGTCATGGTAAGGACTTCAGGCTTTATTCTAAGAGTAATGGGAGGCCACTGACAAGATTTTGTCAGAGGACTGGCACAATATCATTTGTTTTTGAAAGCTCCCTCTAGCTGTGGTGTAGGGAATATTTGCAGCTAGTTAGCGGTGGGCTGAGGTCTGTCCCCAGGCCTTCTACTCCAGCACTGAGGCCCTTCCTTCCTGAGCTGTACTCCACTTCCTTGCCTTGGTGTTTTGTATTCCCTTTGCCTGGAGCAGCCTCCTTCTTCCCTGAACCACCCATTCTCCAGCTGGCAAATTCCCATTTGCTTTTTAATTTTTATTATTTTTAATTTTTTAGGCCATGCCGCATGGCATGTAGGATCTTAGTTCCCCGACCAGGGATCAAACCTGTGCCCCCTGCATTGCAAGTGCAGATTCTTAATCACTGGACCACCAGGGAAGTCCGTGCTTTTTTAAATGTAAGCTCAAATGCAACCTCCTCTATGAATAGGATGACCATACAATTATCATCCTCATGAGACTTTTTGAGGGGCACTATTAAAAATGATCCTAGGAAAACATGAGTAAAATAAACTGTCCCAACCAAACAGGAATGTATGGCCATCTTTGCTCCCTTGTTGGTTTTACCTGCATCTTCATGACATTCTATAGTATTATTCCTCCTCTTGGATGCAGTATACCCAATGGTTAAGGCCACGGGCCCTGAAGTCAGGCCACCAGAATTCACATCTCAGCTCGTCCTCTACTCATGTTGAACTGTGTGACTTTGGTCGAGTCACACAAACTCTCTAGGCTTCTGTGTCTTCATCTGTTTAATGCAAGTAATGATGGTGTTTCCTTAATGACTATTTTATTGCGAAGAAAAAAATTAAGTACTATATGCCGAATACTTAGCACAGAACCTGGCACATACTTAAGATTCATTAAATATTAACTATTATTGTCTTTTTCAAATAGAACTACAATTATGTTCATAGTTCTCTCTCCCCTAATAGACTCTGAACCCTTTAGGGTGGAGACCATGTATTATTTATTCACCTTTGTATTCTTAATTTACAGCCCAGTGCCTAGGGTACAAAGAATTTTTAAAAAATGACTAAAAATGCAGAAAAGATGAAAGGTGACTTAGAGATTTAAAAAAGTTTCCCCACTCCACTTTTTACATATGAAAGGAGAAAGTTTTAAGTGTATTTCTTGAGTCACAGAGAGAGAGAATCAGAATCTAGTTCTCTTGGTTATCTGGCTATTTATGCAAAGGTGTCCAATTTGATCATGGTGAGAATAAATAGATATCTATATACTATTAGGTGAATATTGAAGTAATTAGAAGAATCTGTTTCTCAAAATCTGAAACAAGTGCAAACCTTTATTCAGTTACTACTTAGGAGCACTAATATTTTTAGATAAAATTAAATAGCAACTTTTTTTTTTTTTTTTTGCTTAGCGCTCTTTTGCTTATAAACTTACAATCATACAAAGAGCTAAAAATTAAAATAAAACTTAATATCCCCAGAATTGTTCAAAATATAATGAAGGTTAGAATAGGCCAAGATAAAAAAGTCAGAGAGGCTTATCTTGTTACACATTTTTCTTTAAACTTGAGCAATTTAAAATATTTTCAAGAGAATTAATAATTTATTGCTCTTAAACATAAGAAAACAAATGTAATTAGAGTCACAGTACTGCCTAATCCAGAACAAAATGAATCAGTTGCTCAATACTATTATTAGTCAGTGTACCAAGAAGCAAAAAAGGGCAATAGAACTTGGTGAAATGACCCAGACGTTGGGAAATCCTATTGCATATTTAAATTAAACAGATGCACACACATGCATGCACACGTGTACACGCTAGTTTACTTCATCCAAAAGTAGACTTTGTATACTTAAAAACTGGATTTTGGGCTTGCCTGGTGGCACAGTGGTTGAGAGTCCGCCTGCCGATGAAGGGGACGCGGGTTCATGCCCCGATCCGGGAAGATCCCACATGCCGCGGAACGGCTAGGCCTGTGAGCCATGGCCGCTGAGCCTGCGCATCTGGAGACTGTGCTCTGCAATGGGAGAGGCCACAACAGTGAGGGCCCGCATACCCCAAAAACAAAAAACAAACAAAAAAAACTGGATTTTTTTTGGCAGTTATCTTAATTAAGTTTTTCATGAGTCCTTTAGGGAACCATCACTCCCTGGATTTGTGGATTAATGATGGGGCCATCAGCAGAAGTGCTTGTAGTTAATATAAAAGTTTTAACAACAGGAGAACTAGTTCCTCAATAATCAAAAACAAATGTTTAGTTTTACATTTGGCTCATTTCTGAGTAAGCTGTTATTTTATATTGTGTTCCAACACATAGAAAAATGGAATTAGAGTTGGCCTTACAAGCAGGTGAAACAGGTGACAGCACTGCACAGATATTTGTTGCCCTACCTGACTCATTCCCTCTCAAGTGAACTGCAGTCCCTTGCCAAACATTTATGGTAAATTTATTGTAATTCCCTTTATGACCCATATCCCTTGGTAGACTCTCACCTCCTTAGGAGAAGGAACCAGGTCTTATTCGTTGTTTAACCCAGTGGTTGGTGCAGAACTGGGCACATATTTGCTGGCATTCAGAAAATCTGTGATGGAAAGAGTGAGGGAGTGAAATTCCATTGAGAGCATCATGTTGTTAGGAGCTACAGGAGCTACAGTGATGACTAAGATACAGTAAGAACTTCTTCCTTGGGTCCTTACATCTTTATTTTCAAGACTTTCTGTAAAAATTCAATGCTAATTTCTTATCATCGATATTAGTTTGATGCCACTGAGCAAGACAGATTTCTAAGATGGGGTACAAGAGGAAATAAACCAGAAAATGGAACACAAGTGATTCAAAGTTTTATGGGTTATTCTCAAATTTCAATGAGTATTCTCTTATGAAATATTATTTAATTTTCATTAAAAAATTACTCATCAAAATCAATGAATTTGAAATTCAAACAGGTATATTAAAAAATACTAAGTGATTATTAAAGCAGTTCAGTTTTACTACTTAATGGCTACATAAATTTTATGGAAATTAATTGATTTAAAATGTGGTCTCCAATCTGATGGTACAGTTTATTTGATTTGAGTCCTATGGAGTACTTAGATAAGATCATGTTGTATGATAAATTGGTATATATGTAATTTTTGTGTTCATTAATGTATATGCTATAGAGATCAGTTATTAAATATGTATGCATACTAGTATTTTTCATATTGTATTTAATTTGCAGAATTGATGTTTCAATTATTTTACCTCTGTCAAAGGGAGAAGGAGAGCAAAATCAGTAAAACTGATAAAAACACATAGATATTACGATGAAGAATAATTTTTCATTTAGAAAAAGACACATTTTATAGTCAGGGCTATTCTTCAAAGCCAGTAAAAGAGATATGTTTTTAAATTTGTGAAAACTTCTTAGATGTAGATCCATGCAGATATTCTGCCATTGCTGTTTTGTGATAAATAGGATTAAATGATCTAGCCTTAGAAAAGATTGTTAAACGAAAGGAGTATTTTATACTAAAATGTTTTGAGTAGTCTGCGTTTGCTAATTTAATTTATAATTTATTAAGTCTTCTTGATGAATTTCAAGTTACTGCTTTAATGCATTTCACAACAAATGATTTTGCCATAAGTCCATAATAATCTGTTATTTTAATTATAATCTCTAACTGATGTGTGAAAGTAGAACATTTGCTATGACATTGGATAAAAGTACACAGTTTTTTAAAATGTAGGGTTTGAAGTGAAAACACATTTTAGATGGTGATTTAGAAATGGCAAACACCACCCACTGATAAAACAACTCCAGATTAAAAAAAATAACTCATTTTTTCTTAGCTAAACACTCTCAATTTGCTGTTAAATCAAGTTATTCAACAAGTATTTATTGACTACTGTGTGCCTTTAATGTTCATACTATTAATCATAATCTCCAATAACATTTATTGAGTGTGTACTGTGTGTAGACTACTGTACTAAAGGGAGCTAGTAGTTTGAAATGATTAATAGTTTGTTTATTTGCCATAAAGCCAGGCTCTGCTCTGTGTTGTTTGGGGCTTGAGGGTTCACTGAGGGAAGCTGTAGTATGTTCAGAGAAAAAGGTTGCTTCAAGGTCATCTGAAGCAAGGAAATAGCTTTGGAATGAAGAAAAATTTCTACATTTTAAGCCAAATTTTGGGGAAGATATCTTATGCATTTTTCTCTAGAATTCTTCATTCTACCTCACATATGCCTACTGTGTACCATATATACATATGCAATGTATTATATGAGTAAAAAAATCAATAAAACATAGCATCCACATACAAAATGCATTTATTACTTATCTTCCATTGGGATAATTCATACCTTACAGTATGAATGGTTTTACCATTTCTTCAGGAAAGTTAGAACTTTGTAGGATAAGACCCAAACAAGGAAAGTCTTGAAAGGAGAGAAGTGGATTTGGGAAAGATGGGAGAGTAGAGATTGTCTGGATGGGGCAGCAGGAACAGCCTTGGGCATGCTGGAAATCCAGGAAGATCTCACAGGGATAGGAGGCTCTCAAGGAGGATCTCCAGATTAATTAAAACAATCTCAGAAATCATCTGTAAGTGGATATTAAACATAATACCTTAAACCATCCTTATTCAACTCCATCAAAATTCAGTTTCTGTCATTAAGTGACTCATGCTGAAATAACTAGACCTGGGGCTATAGCTTTAAACATATTGTTCAAGGATAATTTTGAATTACAAGCAGAAAAGCTGAAGAAGAGATACATTTAGGAAATGGTTTATTTAAGAATTTAAGAATCTGGGACTTCCCTGGTGGCACAGTGGTTAAGAATTCGCCTGTCAGTGCAGGGGACATGGGTTCGAGCCCTGGTCGAGAAGATCCCACATGTCGCAGAGCAACTAAGCCTTATGTGCCATAACTACTGAGCCCATGTGCCACAGTTACTGAAGCTCGTGCTCCACAACAAGAGAATCCACCTCAATGAGAAGCCCACGCACCGCAACAAAGAGTAGCCCCTGCTTGCCGCAACTAGAGGAAGCCAGTGTGCAGCAACCAAGATGCAACACAGCCAAAAATAAATAAAGAAAAAGAAAAAGAAAAAAGAATTTAAGAACCTAAGTTTAAAAAACTGAATCTACACACAGAAACTTCCATGGAGAATCAAAACAACCTTTTTGGGATAATTAAATGCAAATAAACGGCAATATTAAAAAACTTCCACTACAATTCCTTAGTTAGTCAAATGATCAACATCAAAGAGTTTTCTTTTTTCAGGAGAATATGATTTTTTTAAAAATAAAAGCTGTAGGATTTGAAAATTCTACTTTTAAAAATAATGCAGATAGCACACATTTGTCATACAAAATTAACAGATATAAATGTACAGAAAAGAAGAAAAATTTAAAAAGAAGCTTTAATAATTCTTTAAGTGCTGGGAAGCCATTGTTAATATTTTGATGTGTTTATGTACTTATTTCTATGTGTGCATATAGACATAAGTAGACAATGCAGGTTTTCCTTCAGTCAGAGAAATGAAGAGGAGAGAAGTGGTTGGGCAATGTAGAGGTGGACAGTTTAGCCCACATATAACCCACCCATAAGAGCAATTCCACTAGAAGGTTCTTAAGAGAGAGATCCTTAATACAGTGGGGGGAAAAAAGCAACGACTCCACCCTTGGTTTCAACCTTCCATTCTTCCCATGGTTCCAGGGCTGGATATTTCTAGCTGTCAGATATTTGTTTCTTCAGAAGAATGTGACTGATGGTGGATTAATATAGGGGACACCCTCTGGATCATGGTTTTATGCTGCTGGACCCTCATATTTGTTGCATGTGTTGGAAAATGAGGAATCTGAAAAAGGAAGATGTGCATGGAATAGCTTCTTGTTGTGGACCAGTTTACCTCTTGTAAAAGTTGCCCAACTCAGCCTTTAACATCAAAAGCAGGGGCTTAATCTGCCCTGGCTAATTTCCCAAGGAATTTTGGGACAGATGATGAGGGATGTAGAAAGTATCCTTCCACCCTTTTCCACATGGTCTCTGTTTATGAATTAATAAAAATGACAGGAACAAACATTCATGAGCCTTTCCATGTTCTAGGCACTATACTCATTAACTCACTTTGTTCTCACAAGAGACGATGAGGGTGGCTGTATTTGTTTGTTAGGGTTGCTGTAATAAAATACCACAGATCAAGTGACTTGAAAAACAGAAATTTATTTCTCACACTTTTGGAACCAAGATCAAGGTGTCAGCAGGGCTGGTTTCTCCTGAGACTTCTCTCCTTGACTCAGAGATGGCCGGCTTCTCACTGTGTTCCCACATGACCTTTTATCTGAATGTTCATCCCCTGGGCTTGCTTCTTCTTCTTTTCTTTTTAAAATTGAAGTATAGCTGACTTACAAAGTTATATTAGTCTCAGGTGTACAAAATAGCGATTCAATATTTTTATAGATTATACTTCATTTAAAGTTATTACAAAATAATGGATACTGTACTGTACAATTTATCCATGTTACTTATCTATTTTATACATAGTAGTTTGTATCTCTTAATCTCATAATCCTATCTTGCCTCTCCCCATTTCCCTCTCCCCACTGGTGACCATAAATTTGTTCTCTATATCTGTGACTCTGTTTCTGTTTTATTATATACATTCATTTGTTTTATTTTTAGATTCCACATATAAGAGATAACAGAGTATTTGTCTTTCTCTGTCTGACTTATATCACTAAGCATAGTACCCTCTAGGTCCATCCATGTTCACGCAAATGGCAGAATTTCATTCTTTTTTATGATTGAGTAATATTCCATTGTATATATACCATATCTTCTTTATCCGTTCATCTGTTGATGGACACTTAGGTTGCTTCTACATCTTGGCTATTGTAAATAATGCTGCTATGAACGTTGGGGTGCATGTATCTTTTTTTTTAATTAAAAATTTTTTATTTACTTCTTGGCTGCATGTGGGGATCTTAGTTCCCTGACCAGGGTTCAAATCCATGCCCTCTGCAGTGGAAGCACGGGATCTTAACCACTGGACCACTAGGGAATTCCCAACAAACATTTATTATTTCAGTTTTTTTTTTAACATCTTTATTGGGGTATAATTGCTTTACAATGGTGTGTTAGTTTCTGCTTTATAACAAAGTGAATCAGTTATACATATACATATGTTCCCATATCTCTTCCCTCTTGCATCTCCCTCCCTCCCATCCTCCCAATCCCACCCTCCAGGTGGTCACAAAGCACCGAGCTGATCTCCCTGTGCCATGCGGCTGCTTCCCACTAGCTATCTACCTTACGTTTGTTAGTGTATATATGTCCATGACTCTCTCTCGCCCTGTCACAGCTCACCCTTCCCCCTCCCCATATCCTCAAGTCCGTTCTCCAGTAGATCTGTGTCTTTATTCCTGTCTTACCCCTAGGTTCTTCATGACATTTTTATTTCTTAAATTCCATATATATGTGTTACCATACTGCATTTGTCTTTCTCTTCCTGACTTACTTCACTCTGTATGACAGACTCTACGTCCATCCACCTCATTACAAATATCTCAATTTCATTTCTTTTTATGGCTGAGTAATAGTCCATTGTATATATTTGCCACATCTTCTTTATCCATTCATCCGATGATGGACACTTAGGCTGTTTCCATCTCCTGGCTATTGTAAATAGAGCTGCAATGAACATTTTGGTACATGACTCTTTTTGAATTTTGGTTTTTCTCAGGGTATATGCCCAGTAGTAGGATTGCTGGGTCATATGATAGTTCTATTTGTAGTTTTTTAAGGAACCTCCATACTGTTCTCCATAGTGGCTGAACCAATTCACATTCCCACCAGCAGTGCAAGAGTATTCCCTTTTCTCCACACCCTCTCCAGCATTTATTGTTTCTAGATTTTTTGATGATGGCCATTCTGACTGGTGTGAGATGATATCTCATTGTAGTTTTTTTTGTGCGTGTGTGGTACATGGGCCTCTCACTGTTGTGGCCTCTCCCATTGCGGAGCACAGGCTCCGGACGCGCAGGCTCAGCGGCCATGGCTCACGGGCCCAGCCACTCCGCGGCATGTGGGATCTTCCCGGACCGGGGCACGAACCTGAGTCCCCTGCATCGGCAGGTGGACTCTCAATCACTGCGCCACCAGGGAAGCCCTCATTGTAGTTTTGATTTGCATTTCTCTAATGATTAATGATGTTGAGCATTCTTTCATGTGTTTGTTGGCAGTCTGTATATCTTCTTTGGAGAAATGTCTATTTAGGTCTTCTACCCATTTTTGGATTGGGTTGTTTGTTTTTTTGTTATTGAGCTGCATGAGCTGCTTGTAAATTTTGGAGATTAATCCTTTGTCAGTTGCTTCATTTGCAAATATTTTCTCCCATTCTGAGGGTTGTCTTTTGATCTTGTTTATGGTTTCCTTTGCTGTGCAAAAGCTTTGAAGTTTCATTAGGTCCCATTTGTTTATTTTTGTTTTTATTTACATTTCTCTAGGAGGTGGGTCAGAAAGGATCTTGCTGTGATTTACGTCATAGAGTATTCTGCCTATGTATTCCTCTAAGAGTTTGATAGTTTCTGGCCTTACATTTAGGTCTCTAATCCATTTTGAGCTTATTTTTGTGTATGGTGTTAGGGAGTGATCTAATCTCATACTTTTACATGTACCTGTCCAGATTTCCCAGCACCACTTATTGAAGAGGCTGTCCTTCGTCCACTGTACATTCCTACCACCTTTATCAAAGATAAGGTGTCCATATGTGCGTGGGTTTATCTCTGGGCTTTCTATCCTGTTCCATTGATCTATCTTTCTGCTTTTGTGCCAGTTCCGTACTGTCTTGATTACTGTAGCTTTTAGTATAGTCCGAAGTCAGGGAGCCCGATTCCGCCAGCTCCGTTTTTCGTTCTCAAAATTGCTTTGGCTATTCGGGGTCTTTTGTGTTTCCATACAAATTGTGAAATTTTTTGTTCTAGTTCTGCGAAAAATGCCAGTGGTAGTTTGATAGGGATTGCATTGAATCTATAGATTGCTTTGGGTAGTAGAGTCATTTTCACAATGTTGATTCTTCCCATCCAAGAACATGGTATATCTCTCCATCTATTTGTATCATCTTTAATTTCTTTCATCAGTGTCTTATAATTTTCTGCATACAGGTCTTTTGTCTCCTTAGATAGGTTTATTCCTAGATATTTTATTCTTTTTGTTGCAATGGTAAATTGGAGTGTTTTCTTGATTTCACTTTCATATTTTTCATCATTAGTATATAGGAATGCCAGAGATTTCTGTGCATTAAT
Source organism: Globicephala melas (assembly GCF_963455315.2). Taxonomy (NCBI): domain Eukaryota; kingdom Metazoa; phylum Chordata; class Mammalia; order Artiodactyla; family Delphinidae; genus Globicephala; species Globicephala melas. Next base: position 103,291,239 of record NC_083318.1, on the reverse strand, counting down.
TTTGTATCCTGCTACTTTAGCAAATTCATTGATTAGCTCTAGTAGTATTCTGGTAGCATATTTAGGATTCTCTATGTATAGTATCATGTCATCTGCAAACAGTGACAGCTTTACTTCTTCTTTTCTGATTTGGATTCCTTTTATTTCCTTTTCTTCTCTTCTTGCTGTGGCTATAACTTCCAAAACTATGTTGAATAATATTGGTGAGAGTGGGCAACTTTGTCTTGTTCCTGATCTTAGTGGAAATGCTTTCAGTTTTTCACCATTGAGGATGATGTTGGCTGTGGGCTTGTCATATATGGCCTTTATTATGTTGAGGAAAGTTCCCTCTATGCCTACTTTCTGCAGGGTTTTTATCATAAATGGGTGTTGAATTTTGTCAAAAGCTTTCTCTGCATCTATTGAGATGATCATCTGGTTTTTCTCCTTCAATTTGTTAATATGGTGTATCACGTTGATTGATTTGTGTATATTGAAGAATCCTTGCATTCCTGGAATAAACCCCACTTGATCATGGTGTATGATCCTTTTAATGTGCTGTTGGATTCTGTTTGCTAGTATTTTGTTGAGGATTTTTGCATCTATGTTCATCAGTGATATTGGCCTGTAGTTTTCTTTCTTTGTGACATCCTTGTCTGGTTTTGGTATCAAGGTGATGGTGGCCTCGTAGAAGGAATTTGGGAGTGTTCCTCCCTCTGCTGTATTTTGGAAGAGTTTGAGAAGGATAGGCGTTAGCTCTTCTCTAAATGTTTGATAGAATTTGCCTGTGAAGCCATCTGGTCCTGGGCTTTTGTTTGTTGGAAGATTTTTTAATCACAGTTTCAATTTCAGTGCTTGTGATTGGTCTGCTCAGATTTTCTATTTCTTCCTGGTTCAGTCTCAGAAGGTTGTGCATTTCTAAGAATTTGTCCATTTCTTCCAGATTCTCCATTTTATTGGCATAGAGTTGCTTGTAGTAATCTCTCATGATCTTTTGTATTTCTGCAGTGTCAGTTGTTACTTCTCCTTTTTCATTTCTAATTCTATTGATTTGAGTCTTCTCCCTTTTTTTCTTGATGGGTCTGGCTAATGGTTTATCTATTTTGTTTATCTTCTCAAAGAACCAGCTTTTAGTTTTATTGATCTTTGCTATTGTTTCCTTCATTTCTTTTTCATTTATTTCTGATCTGATTTTTATGATTTCTTTCCTTCTGCTAGCTTTGCGGTTTTTTTGTTCTTCTTTCTCTAATTGCTTGAGGTGCAAGGTTAGGTTGTTTATTTGAGATGTTTCCTGCTTCTTAAGGTGGGCTTGTATTACTATAAACTTCCCCCTTAGAACTGCTTTTGCTGCATCCCATGGTTTTGGGTCGTTGTGTCTCCATTGTCATTTGTTTCTAGGTATTTTTTGATTTCCTCTTTGATTTCTTCAGTGATCACTTCATTATTAAGTAGTGTATTGTTTAGCCTCCATGTGTTTGTATTTTTTACAGATCTTTTCCTGTAATTGATATCTAGTCTCATGGCATTGTGGTCAGAAAAGATACTTGATAGAATTTCAATTTTCTTAAATTTACCAAGGCTTGATTTGTGACCCAAGATATGATCTATCCTGGAGAATGTTCCATGAGCACTTGAGGAAAATGTGTATTCTGTTGTTTTTGGATGGAATGTCCTATAAATATCAATTAAGTCCATCTTGTTTAATGTATCATTTAAAGCTTGTGTTTCCTTATTTATTTTCATTTTGGATGATCTGTCCATGGGTGAAAGTGGGGTGTTAAAGTCCCCTACTATGAATGTGTTACTGTCCATTTCCCCTTTTATGGCTGTCAGTATTTGCCTTATGTATTGAGATACTTCTATGTTGGGTGCATAAATATTTACAATTGTTATATCTTCTTCTTGGATCGATCCCTTGATCATTATGTAATGTCCTTCTTTGTCTCTTCTAATAGTCTTTATTTTAAAGTATATTTTGTCTGATATGAGAATTGCTACTTCAGCTTTCTTTTGGTTTCCATTTGCATAGAATATCTTTTTCCATCCCCTTACTTTCAGTCTGTATGTGTCTCTAGGTCTGAAGTGGGTCTCTTGTAGACAGCATATGTAAGGGGCCTGTTTTTGTATCCATTCAGCCAATCTGTGTCTTTTGGTGGGAGCATTTATTCCATTTACATTTAAGGTAATTATCAATATGTATGTTCCTATTCCCATTTTCTAAATTGTGTTGGGTTCATTATTTTAGGTCTTTTCCTTCTCTTGTGTTTCTTGTCTAGAGAAGTTCCTTTAGCATTTGTTGTAAAGCTGGTTTGGTGGTGCTGTACTCTCTCAGTTTTTGCTTGTCTGTAAAGATTTTAATTTCTCCAGGAAATCTGAATGAGATCCTTGCTGAGTAGGGTAATCTTCGTTACAGGTTTTTCTCCTTCATCACTTTCAGTATGTCCTGCCACTCCCTTCTGGCTTGCAGGGGTTCTGCTGAGAGATCAGCTGTTAACCTTATGGGGATTCCCTTGTGTGTTATTTGTTGTTTTTCCCTTGCTGCTTTTAATATGCTTTCTTTGTATTTAATTTTTGATAGTTTGATTAATATGTGTCTTGGTGTATTTCTTCTTGGATTTATCCTGTATGGGACTCTCTGTGCTTCCTGGACTTGATTAACTATTTCCTTTCCCATATTAGGGAAGTTTTCAACTATAATCTCTTCAAATATTTTCTCAGTCCCTTTCTTTTTCTCTTCTTCTTCTGGAACCCCTACAATTCGAATGTTGGTGCGTTTAATGTTGTCCCAGAGGTCTCTGAGACTGTCCTCAGTTCTTTTCATTCTTTTTTCTTTATTCTGCTCTGCAGTAGTGATTTCCACTATTTTATCTTCCAGGTCACTTATCCATTCTTCTGCCTCAGTTATTCTGCTATTGATCCCATCTAGAGTAGTTTTAATTTCATTTATTGTGTTGTTCATCATTGCTTTTTCATCTTTATTTCTTCTAGGTCCTTGTTAAATGTTTCTTGCATTTTGTCCATTCTATTTCCAAGATTTTGGATCATCCTTACTATCATTATTCTGAATCCTTTTTCAGGTAGACTGCCTATTTTCTCTTCATTTGTTAGGTCTGGTGCATTTTTATCTTGCTCCTTTATCTGCTGTGTGTTTTTCTGTCTTCTCATTTTGCTTATCTTACTGTGTTTGGGGTCTCCTTTTTGCAGGCTGCAGGTTCATAGTTCCTGTTGTTTTTGATGTCTGTCTGCAGTGGCTTAGGTTGGTTCAGTGTGTTGTGTAGGCTTCCTTGTGGAGGGGACTAGTGCCTGTGTTGTGGTGGATGAGGCTGGATCTTGTCTCTCTAGTAGGCAGGTCCACATCTTGTGGTGTGTTTTGGGATGTCTGTGGCCTTATTATGATTTTAGGCAGTCTCTCTGCTAATGGGTGGGGTTGTGTTCCTGTTTTGCTAGTTGTTTGGCATAGGTTGTCCAGCACTGTAGCTTGCTGGTCGTTGAGTGTAGCTGGGTGCTGGTGTTAAGATGGAGGTCTCTGGGAGATTTTCGCCGTTTGATATTATGTGGAGCTAGGAGGTCTCTTGTTGACCAGTGTCCTGAAATTGGCTCTCCCACCTCAGAGGCAGAGCCCTGACTCCTGGCTGGAGCACCAAGAACCTTTCATCCACGTGTCTCAGAATAAAAGGGAGAAAAAGTAGAAAGAATTAGTAGAAGTATGAAGAAAGAAAGAAAGAAAGAAATGAGGGAAGGATGGAAGGAAGGAAGGAAGGAAGAAAGAAAGAAAGAAAGAAAGCAGAGAAGAAGGAAAGAAGGCAAGAAGGAAAGAAAGGAGGGAGGGAGGAAGGAAGGAAGGAAGGAGGGAAGGAAGGAAAAAAGACAGAAAGAAAGAAGGTACAGTAAAATAAAATAAAGTATAATAAAGTTATTGAATTAAAAAATACTTAGAAAAAAAAAAGGGACGGATAGAACCTTAGGACAAATGTTGGAAGCAAAGCTATACAGACAAAGTCTTACACAGAAGCATACACATACACCCTCACAAAAAGAGGTAAAGGGGAAAAAAATCATAAATCTTGCTCTGAGTCCATCTCCTCAATTTGGGATGATTCGTTGTCTAAAGGAAGGAAGGAAGGAAAGAAAGAAAGAAAGAAAGAAGGAAAGAAAGAAAGAAAGAAAGAAAGAAAGAAAGAAAGAAAGAAAGAAAGAAAGGTATAATAAAGTTATTAAAATTAAAATTAATTTTTAAGAAAAAAAATTAAAAAAAAGACAATGGACCGATAGAACCCTAGGACAAATGGTGGAAGCAAAGCTATACAGACAAGATCTCAAACAGAAGCATACACATACACATTCACAAAAAGAGGAAAAGGGGAAAAAAATCATAGACCTTTCTCTCTTAGTCCACCTCCTCAATTTGGGATGTTTCGTTGTCTATTCATGTATTCCACAGTTGCAGGTACATCAAGTTGATTGTGGAGCTTTAATCCGCTGTTTCTGACGCTGCTGGGAGAGATTTCCCTTTCTCTTCTTTGTTCTCACAGCTCACAGGGGCTCAGCTTTGGATTTGGCCCTGCCTCTGCGTGTAGGTCGCTGGAGGGCGTCTGTTTTTTTGCTCAGACAGGACGGGGTTAAAGGAGCCGCTGATTCGGGGGCTCTGGCGCACTCAGGCCAGGGGGAGGAAGGGGCACGGCGTGTGGGGCGGGCCTGCGGCGGCAGAGGCCGGCATGATGTTGCACCAGCCTGAGGCCCACCGTATGTTCTCCCGGGGAAGTTGTCCCTGGATCCCGGGAACCTGGCAGTGGCGGGCTGCACAGGCTCCCCGGAAGAGGGGTGTGGATAGTGACCTGTGCTTGCACACAGGTCCCTTGGTGGCGGCAGAAGCAGCCTTAGCGTCTCCCGCCCGTCCCTGGGGTCCGCGCTTTTAGCCGCGGCTCGCACCCGTCTCTGGGGTTTGCGCCTTTAGCCGCGGCTCGCGCCCATCTCTGGAGTTCCTTTAAGCAGCGCTCTTAAACCCCTCTCCTCGCGCACCAGGAAACAAAGAGGGAAGAAAAAATCTCTTGCCTCTTCGGCAGGTGCAGACTTTTCCCCGGACTCCCTCCCGGATAGCCGTGGTGCACTAACCCCTTCAGGCTATGTTCAAGCCGCCAACCCCAGTCCTCTACCTGCACTCCGACCGAAACCCGAGCCTCAGCTCGCAGCCCAGCCCGCCCCGGCGGGTGAGCAGACAAGCCTCTTGGGCTGGTGAGTGCCGGTCGGCACCGATCCTCTGTGCGAGAATCTCCCCGCTTTGCCCTCCGCATCCCTGTTGCTGTGCTCTCCTCCGCGGCTGCGAAGCTCCCCCCTCCGCCTCCCGCAGTCTCCGCCCGCGAAGGGGCTTCCTAGTGTGTGGAAACTTTTCCTCCTTCACAGCTCCCTCCCACTGGTGCAGGTGCCGTCCCTATTCTTTTGTCTTTGTTTTTTCTTTTGCCCTACCCAGGTACGTGGGGAGTTTCTTGCCTTTTGGGAGGTCTGAGGTCTTCTGCCAGCATTCAGTAGGTGTTCTGTAGGAGTTGTTCCATGTGTAGATGTATTTCTGGTGTATCTGTGGGGAGGAAGGTGATCTCCGCATCTTACTTTTCCGCCATCTTCCCAGCACCCCCTGCATGTATCTTTTTGAATTAGTGTTTTCATTTTCTTCGGATGTATATACCCAGTTGTGGAATTTCTGGATCATATGGTAGTTTTATTTTCAGTTTTAGCCTATTTTTACTGTTTTCCATAATGGCCACATCAATTTACAATCACACCAACAGTGTTCTAGTGTTCCCTTTTCTCCATGTCCTTGACAACATTTGTTATTTGTAAACTTTTTGATGATAGCCATTTTGACAGGTGTGAGGTGATATCTCATTGTGGTTTTAATGTACATTTCTCTGATGGTTAGCGATGGTTAGCATTTTTTCATGTGCCTATTGGCCATTTGTATATCTTTGGAAAAACTTCTATTCAGGTTGTCTGCCTATTTTAAAATTAGGTTGTTTGTTTTTTGATGTTGAGTTGTTTATATATTTTGGATATTATATCAGCCATATCATTTGCAAATATTTTCTCCCATTCAGTGGGTTTTCTTTTTGTTTTGTTGATGGTTTCCTTTGCTTTGCAAAAGCTTTTAAGTTTAATTAGGTCCCATTTGTTTACTTTTGCTTTTGTTTCTTTTGCCTTAGAAGACAGATCCAAAAAAATATTGTACAATTTATGTCAAAGAGCATTCTGCCTATGCTCTCTTCTCAGATTTTACATTTAGGTCTCTAATCCGTTTTGAATTTATTTTTATATATTGTGTGAGGGAATGTTCTAATCTCATTCTTTTACATGTAGCTGTCCAGTTTTCCCAGCACTGCTTATTGAAGAGACTCTTTTTTCCATTGTATATTCTTGCCTCCTTTGTCACAAGTGCATGGTTTTGTTTCTGGGCTCTCTATTCTGTTCCATCGATCTATGTGTTTGTTTTTATGCCAGTGCCATGCTGTTTTGATTACTATAGCTTTGTAGTATAGTCTGAAGTCAGGAGGGTGATACCTCCAACTTCGTTCTTTTTTCTCAAGATTGCTTTGGCAGTTTGGGGTCTTTTGTGGTTCCATATAAATTTTAGGGTTATTTGTTTTAGTTTTGTGAAAAATGTTGAGGGTATTTTGATAGGGATTACATTAAATCTGTAGATTATTTTGCATAGTATGGACATTTTAACAATATTAATTCTTCCAGTCCAAGAGCATGGTATACCTTTCCATTTCTTTGTATCATTTTCAAATACCTTCAACAGTGTGTTATATTTTTCAGCATATAGGTCTTTCATCTACTATTTTCTTGCTTTCTCTTTCTGATAGTTCATTGTTAATGTAGAGAAAAACAACAGATTTCTGTATATTAATCTTGCATCCTGCAATTTTACTGATTTTATTTATTAGTTCTAATAGATTTTTGGTAGAGATTTTAAGGTTTTCTGTATATAGTATTATCATGTCATCTGCAAATAGTGACAGTTTTACTTCTTCCCTTCCAATTTGGGTGCCTTTTATTTCTTTTTCTTGTCAGATTGCCAGAACTTCCAATACTAGGTTAAATAGAAGTGGCAAGAATGGGCATTCTTGTCTTGCTCCTGATTTTAGAGGAAAGGCTTTCAGCTTTTCACTGTTGTGTGTGATGTTAGTTGTGGGTTTGTCATAAATGGCTTTTATTATGTTGAAATATGTTCCTTCTATACCAAGTTTGATCCATCATAAAAGGATGTTGAATTTTGTCAAATGCTTTTTTATGCTTCTATTGGGTTATCATGTAATTTTTATTCTTCCTTTTGTTAATGTGGTGTATTACACTGACTGATTTGTAAATATTGAACCATTCTTGCATCTCTGAGATAAATACCACTTGATCAGGGTGAATGATCCTTTTTTAAAAAAAATTCATCCTTTTTTATATACTATTGAATTTGACTTGCAAATATTTTGTTGATGATTTTTGCATCTATGTTCATCAGACTGCATGTACTTTTCTTTTTTTTCTGCGGTATCTTTGCTGGTTTTGGTATCTGGGTAATGGTGGCCTCATAGAATGAATTTGGGAGTGTTCCATCCTCTTCAGTTTTTTAAGAATAGCTTAAGAAGGATAGGTATTAGTTCTGTTTTATATGTTGTGTAGAAGTCCCCTATGATGCTATCTGGTCCTGGACTTTTGTTTGCTCAGAGTTTTTTTTTTAAATTACTAATTCAATTTGATTACTAATGATCTCTTTGTTCAGTCTGTCCCTTTTCTCCTGATTCAGTCTTGGAAGGTTGTATATTTCTAGAAATTTGTCCATTTCTTCTAAGTTGTCCAATTTGTTGGCATGTAACTGTTCACAGTATTCTCTTATGATTTTTTTGTATCTCTGTGATATCAGTTGTTATTTCTCCTCTTCCATTTCTTATTTTGTTTATTTGGCTCCTTTCTCTTTTCTTCTTGTTGAGCTTGGCAAAAGGTTTATCATTTTTGTTTATCTTTTCAAAAAACCAGCTCTTGGATTTATTGATCTTGTCTATTTTATGTCTCTATTTATTTCCTCTCTGATCTTTAGTATTTCCTTCATTCTGCTGAATTTAGGTTTTGTTTGTTCTTTTTCTAATTCCTTTAGACAGTAGGTTAGGTGGCATGTTTGAGATTTCCCTTTTTTTTTTGCGGAAGGCCTGTAATAGATTTTGGAAAGTTATGTTTCTGTTTTCATTTGTCTCAAAGTATTTTATGATTTTCTCTTTTATTTCTTCATTGACATATTGTTTTTTTAGCAGCATGTTATTTAGTTTCCATGTGTTTGTGCTTTTACCATTTTTCTTCCTGTAATTGATTCCTGGTTTCTTACTGTTGTGGTGGGAAAAAAGGCTTAATATAATTTCTATCCTCTTAAATTTGTTGAGATTTGTTTTGTGACCTAGTATGTGATCTATCCTGGAGAATGTTCCACGTGCACTTGAAAAGAATGTGTATTCTGCTGTTTTTGGGTGGAATGTCCTGCAGATATCTATTAAGTCCAACTAGTCTCTTTTATCATTTAAGGCCAGTGCTTTCTTATTGATTTTCTGTCTGGATGGTCTGTCCATTGATGTAAGTGGGATGTTAAAATCCCCTACTATTATTGTATTATTGTCAGCTTCTCTCTTTATACCTATTAATGTTTGCTTTATATATTTCATTGCTCCTGTATTAAGTGCATATATGTTAATAAGTGCAATATCCTCTTTTTGTATTGTTCCTTATGAATCTCTTCTTCTTATAAGGACACCAGTCCTATTGGATGAGGTTGCCACCTGTATGACCTCATTTAACCTTAATTACTTCTTTAAAGACACTGTCTTCAAGTACAGTCACATTGGGGTTATGGCTTCAACCTATGATTTTTTTTGGGGGGGTCACAATTCAGTCCCCAATAGTGATAATATTGTTCCCATTTTATAGAAAAGAAAATTTTATAGATTTTCATTTACCAGGTTCAACTAGCTGGGTAATGATGAAATTCAATCCACCTTTGTGTGATCTGGAGTGCGTATTTTTGACCACTATGTGAAACTGCCATGAGATGCAATTTAGGCACATTTTCCTCTGTGTAGTTCCATTCTACACTCTACATAATTTAAGATTCTGGCACTAGGCTTTCAGTTTTAGTTTTCAAGGTTGTTTTAAATTTTATCTCTCTTTTCTGTCTCCTGAGCATTTTCACGAGAAGATGAGAGAAATTGCATTAGTGACTAGTAAATGATTTGGAGCCATTTGGACTAGCTAACTCCTGATCTCAACTATATTTTGTATGGTTAGAAATCATTGACTCTGGAATGGTATCAAATCTATAGCTTTTGTTATCAGATTATAGTTAGGTATATTCTATCCCAAATAAAATATTTGCTTATTAACTGTTTCCTATTGATTATAGATAGAAAGATTAAGAAAACAAGGCATCAGAGATTCAGTTGTCAGAAAGGGTAGAAGGTTTCAGATTTGGGCACTAGTTTGGAGGTGGACAAGCAACAGTGACTCGTCCTGGGTCTTAAGAGGTTGGGGTTAAGGTAGTGAAATTTCCACTGTTTAATATCAAGTTTTCTAGAGTTCATAGAAGGTCTAAGGCATTAGGTAACATACATATGGTTCTAATTGTTGAAAGACAAAGGATGCAGAAAATGGAATCTATTAAGTGTTCTGTTAAAATCAGTTGGGAAATGTTAGCTTGCATCAAAGGAAAAAAACAGCACAGACTGGCCAAAATAATAGGAAACATTAAAAATTGAGAAACTGAGCAGTAATAATGGACTTCAAGTAAAGTTTGATCAGGACAGTTGTAATGCAGTTATTTTGGTTCTATTCTCCTTTGTGTATCTGCTTCTTCCTCAGGTTGCTTTTTTCATGATAGTAAAGCAGCAACAACAATTCCAGTTATTGTACCTGTACATCACATACTTCCGAGAAATAGAGATTATCTGTATACCAGAATTTTCAGCATAAGATCTGAGATTTTCTCTGATTGTATTAGCCTGGATCACATGCTTGTGAATGAGGCAATAATAGTGCTCAGAGTGTGGAATGCAACGATTAGCTTACACTAGATTTTGTACTCCATTCATGGGGCTGAAGGTAAATCCAGCTTTTCTAGAACTACATGGATGTAACATCATGGATGAGGGGTAGAATGGTTGTTAGGATGATAACCAAATGTCTATTATATTCACAAACATTCTTTTTAGTGGACCCAAACCAAAATGTAAAAACGAAAGGGATTCCTTTAGAATAAATTACGTTTACCATCATTTATTTATTCATTTATTCACAATTTTCAAAAAAAATTAATTGAGTGCCTATTATGTACTGGAACCTGGCTGGGATTCAGAGATTAAAGAGCTCCCCCATCTAATGAGGGGTGGCAGACAAATAACAAGACAATATTAATTCAATATGGTAAGAGTAATTAAAAGTAAAATGGAAATGGGGCTGGAAGAAGTTGCTGCCACAGGCAGCTGACATTAGAAAGACCAGGTTATTATTTGTCAGGAGATGAAAGAGAAAGGAGACACTGGAATTCCTGTAATGACCAGGCATGTGGCTGACAGGGCCTTGGTGCTCTGGCCAGGTGTCAGGCCTGAGCCTCTGAGGTAGGAGAGCTGAGTTCAGGACATTGGAACACTAGAGACCTCCCAGCCCCATGTAATATCAATCAGTGAAAGCTCTCCCAGAGATCTCTGTCTCAACACCAAGGCCCAGCTCCACTCAATGACCAGAAAGCTCCAGTGCTGGACACCCCATGCCAAACAACTAGCAAGACAGGAACACAACCCCAGCCATAAGCAGAGGGGCTGCCTAAAATCATAATAAGTTCACAGACACTCCAAAACACACCACTGGACGTGGTCCTGCCCACCAGAAAGACAAGATCCAGCCACATCCACAAGAACACAGGCACCAGTCCCCTCCACCAGGAAGCCTACACAACCCACTGAACCAACCTTGCCCACTGGGGGCAGACTCCAAAAACAATGGGAACTGAGGACCTGCAGCCTGTGAAAAGGAGACCCCAAACGCAGTAAGTTAAGCAAAATGAGAAGACAGAGAAATACACAACAGATGAAAGAGCAAGGTAAAAACCCACCAGACCAAACAAATGAAGAGGAAATAGGCAGTCTACATGAAAAAGAATTCAGAGTAACGATAGTAAAGATGATACAAAATCTTGGAAATAGAATGGAGGAAATACAAGAAACGTTTAACAAGGACCTAGAAGAACGAAAGAGCAAACAATGATGAACAACACAATAAATAAAATTTTAAATTCTCTAGAAGGAATCAATTGCAGAATAACTGAGGCAGAAGAAAGGATAAGTGACCTGGAAGATAAAATAGTGCAAATACCTGCCTCAGAGCAGAATAAAGAAAAAAAGAATAAAAAGAATTGAGGACAGTCTCAGAGATCTCTGGGACAACATTAAATGCACCACATTCGAATTATAGGGGTCCCATAAGAAGAAGAGAAAAGGAAAAGGACTGAGAAAATATTTGAAAAGATTACAGTTGAATACTTCCCTAATATGGGAAAGGAAATAGTCAAGTTGAGGAAGTGCAGAGTTCCATGCAGGATAAATCCAGGGAGAAACACGCCAAGACACATATTAATCAAACTATCAAAAATTAAATACAAAGAAAAAATATTAAAAGTAGCAAGGGAAAAGCAACAAATAATATAAAAGGGAAATCCCACAAGGTTAACAGATGATCTTTCAGCAGAAACTCTACAATCCAGAAGGGAGGTAGCAGGACATATTTAAAGTGATGAAAGGGAAAAACCTACAACCAAGATTACCCAGCAAAGATCGCATTCAGATTCGACGGAGAAATTAAAAACTTTACAGACAAGCAAAAGCTAAGAGAATTCCACACCACCAAGCCAGCTTTACAACAAATGCTAAAGGAACTTCTCTAGGCAGAAAACACAAGAGAAGAAAAAGACCTACAAAAAGAAACCCAAAACAATTAAGAGAATGGTAATAGGAACATATGTACCAATAATTACCTTAAATGTAAATGGATTAAATGCTCAAACCAAAAGACATAGATTGGCTGAATGGATACAAAAACAAGACCCACATATATGCTGTCAACAAGAGACCCACTTCAGACCTAGGGACACATACAGACTGAAAGTGAGGGAATGGAAAAAGATATTCTATGCAAATGGAAATCAAAAGAAAGCTGGAGTAGCCATTCTTATATCAGACAAAATAGAGTTTAAAGTAAAGACTATTACAAGAGACAAAGAAGGACAGTACATAATGATCAAGGGATCAATTCAAGAAGAAGATATAACAATTGTAAATATTTATACACCCAACATAGGAGCACCTAAATACATAAGGCAAATGCTAACAGCCATAAGAGGGGAAATTTACAGTAACACAATAGTAGTAGGGGACTTTAACATCCTTCTATCACCAATAGAGAGATCAACCAAAATGAAAATAAATAAGGAAACACAAGATTTAAATGACACATTAAACAAGATGGACTTAATTGAAATTTATAGGACATTCCAACCAAAAACATCAGAATACACTTTCTTCTCAAACACTCATGGAACATTCTCCAGGATAGATCATATCTTGGGTCACAAATCAAACCTTGGTAAATTTAAGAAAATTGAAATTGTATCAAGTATTTTTTCTGACTACAATGCTATGAGACTAGATATCAATTACAGGAAAAAAAAAACTGTAAAAGATACAAACACATAGAGGCTAAACAATACACTACTAAATAACCTAGAGATCACTGAAGAAATCAAAGAGAAAATCAAAAACTACCTAGAAACAAATGACAATGAAACACGACCACCCATAACCTATGGGATGCAGCAAAAGCAGTTCTAAGAGGGAAGTTTATAGCAATAATACAATCCTACCTCAAGAAACAAGAAAAATCTCAAAAAAACCCTTAAACTTACACCTAAAGCAATTAGAGAAAGAAGAACAAAAAAACCCCAAGGTTAGCAGAAGGAAAGAAATCATAAAAACTCAGATCAGAAATAAATGAAAAAGAAATGAAGGAAAAGATAGCAAAGATCCATAAAGTAAAAGTTGTTCTTTCAGACGATAAACAAAATTGATAAACCATTAGCCAGACTCATCAAGAAAAAAAGGGAGAAGTCTCAAATCAGTAGAATTAGAAATGAAAAAGGAGAAGTAAAAACTGACCATGCAGAAATACAAAAGATCATGAGATATTACTACAAGCAACTATATGCCAATAAAATGGACATCCTGGAAGAAATGGACAAATTCTTAGAAAAGCACAACCTTCTGAGACTGAACCAGGAAGAAATACAAAATATAAACAGACCAATCACAAGCACTGAATTGAAACTGTGATAAAAATCTTCCAACAAACAAAATGCCGGGACCAGATGGCTTCACAGGCAAATTCTATCAAATATTTAGAGAAGAGCCAACACCCATCCTTCTCAAACTCTCCAAAAACATAGCAGAGGGAGGAACAGCCCCAAACTCATTCTACGAGGCCACCATCACCCTGATACCAAAACCAGATACAGATGTCACAAAAAAAGAAAACCACAGGCCAATAACACTGATGAATATAGATACAATAGTCCTCAACAAAATACTAGCAAACAGAATCCAATAGCACATTAAAAGGATCATACACCATGATCAAGTGGAGTTTATCCCAGGAATGCAAGGATTCTTCAATATATGCAAATCAATCAATGTGATACACCATATTAATAAACTGAAGGATAAAAACCATATGGTCATCTCAATAGATGCAGAAAAACCTTTCTACAAAATTCAACACCCACTTTTGATAAAAACTCTCCAGAAAGTAGGCATAGAGGGAACATACCGCAACATAATAAAGGCCATATATGACCAGCCAACATCGTTCTCAGTGGTAAAAACTGAAACCATTTCCACTAAGATCAGGAAGAAGACAAGGTTCCCCACTCTCACTACTACTATTCAACATAGTTTTGTAAGTTTTAGCCACAGCAATCAGAGAAGAAAAAGAAGTAAAATGAATCCAAATCAGAAAAGAAGAAGTAAAGCTGTCACTGTTTGCTGATGACATGATACTATACATAGAGAATCCTAAATATGCTACCAGAAAACTACTAAAGCTAATCAATGTGTTTGCTATAGTAGCAGGAAACAAAATTAATGTACAGAAATCTCTTGCATTCCTATACACTAATGATGGAAGGCCTGAAAGAGAAATTAAGGAACACTCCCATTTACCATTGCAACAAAAAGAATAAAATATGTAAGAATAAACCTAGCTAAGGTGACAAAAGACATGTATGCAGAAGACTATAAGACACTGATGAAAGAAATTAAAGATGATACAAACTGTTGGAGAGATATATCATGTTCTTGGATTGGAAGAATCAACATTGTGGAAATGACTATAGTACCCAATGCAATCTGCAGTTCAATGCAATACCTATCAAACTACCAATGGCAATTTTCACAGAACTAGAACAAAAAAATTTCATAATTTGTATGGAAATACAAAAGACCCCGAATAGGAAAAGCAATCTTGAGAAAGAAAAATGGAGCTGGAGGTATCAGGCTCCTGGACTTCACGCTCTTCTACAAAGCTATATTAATCAAGACAGTATGGTACTGGCACAAAAACAGAAATATAGATCAATGGAACAGGACAGAAAGCCCAGAGAGAAACCCATGCTCATAGGGTCATCTTATCTTTTATAAAGGAGGAAAGAGTACACAGGTGCTAGGACAACCGGGCAGCTACATGTAAAAATGAAATTAGAACACTCCCTAACACCATACACAAAAATAAACTCAAAATGGATTAAAGACCTAAGTGTAAGTCTAGACACAATAAAACTCTTAGAGGAAAACATAGGCAGAACACTGTATGACATCAATCACAGCAAGTTCCTTTTTGACCCACCTGCTAAAGAAATGGAAACAAAACCAAAAATAAACAAATAGAACCTAATGAAACTTAAAAGCTTTTGCACAGCAAAGCAAACCATAAACAAGACGAAAAGACAACCCTCAGAATGGGAGAAAATATTTGCAAATGAAGCAACTGACAAAGGATTAATCTCCAAAATATACAAGTAGCTCATGCAGCTCAATAACAAAAAAACAAACACCACAATCCAAAAATGGGCAGAAGACCTAAATAGACATTCTTCCAAAGAAGATATACAGATTGCTAACAAACACATGAAAGGATGCTCAACACCACTAATCATTAGAGAATTATAAATCAAAACTACAATGAGGTATCACCTCACATCTGTCAGAATGGCCATCATCAAAATATCTACAGTCATTAAATTCTGGAGAGGGTGTGGAGAAAAGGGAACCCTCTTGCACTGTTGGTGGGAATGTAAATTGATACAGCCACTATGGAGAGCAGTATGGAAGCTCCTTAAAAAACTAAAAATAGAACTACCATACGACCCAGCAATCACACTACTGAGCATATATCGTGACGAAACCATATTTCAAAAAGAGTCATGTACCACAATGTTCATTGCAGCTCTATTTACAATAGCCAGGACATGGAAGCAACCTAAGTGTCCATCGACAGATGAATGGATAAAGAAGATGTGGCACATATGTACAATGGAATGTTACTCGGCCATTAAAAGAAACGAAATTGAGTATTTGTAGTGAGGTGGATGGACTTGGAATCTGTCATACAAAGTGAAGTAATCAGAAGGAAAAAACAAATACCATAACCTAACACATATATATGGAATCTAAAAAGAAAAAAAAAAGGTTCTGAAAAACATAGAGGCAGTTCAGGAATAAAGACGCAGATGTAGAGAATGGACTTGAGGACACGGGGCAGGGGAAGGGTAAGCTGGGACGAAGTGAGAGAGTGGCTTTGACATATATACACAACCAAATGTAAAATAGATATCTAGTGGAAGCAGCCACGTAGCACAGGGAGATTAGCTTGGTGCTTTGTGACCACCTAGGGGGGTGGGATAGGGAGGGTGGGAGGGAGACACAAAAGGGAGGGGATATGGGGATATATGTATATGTATAGCTGATTCACTTTGTTATACAGCAGAAACTAACACAACAATGTAAAGCAATTATTCTCCAATAAAGATGTTTAAAAAAAAAGGAAAATGGAATGGTTAGCATCATGGACTCTGCTGCCGTACTGACTGGGCTCCAGTCATTGCTTTTTACTCAGTAGATGATATTTGTAGACAAAATCTATGAACCTATCCATTCCGCATGCATCTTTTCTCCTTCTATGACTATAGGGAGGTCTACCTCCTCCCACAAAAAAGCAAAACCCTCCATATGTAGTCTTGATCACATTTTCCTGCCCATCTTTTCAGGAATATTTACTTTATAAACCTTAGTTTCCTTTCAACAAAGTAGGGAGAATAGTGCTACTTTTCTTATAAGGGATGTCCTAAGTATTAAATATAATAATGTATGTAAAGGGTTTAAAATAACTCCAGCCAAATAAGAAATGCTAAACAAATATTAACTATAACTATTTATGGTAGAACTCTGCTCAGTGTTCTATGGAAGTACAGAGATCTGGACTCTAAGCCAGTCCTTTATTCATCCTTTAGCTGAATGATTCACATAAATATTTGAAGGTTTATCTCATACTTACCTCCTATTCTGGATTGGAGTAAGTTATCCCCCTGGTTCGCCCCAGTAGTTCCCTGGGAATAACACCATTGTACAGAGTACTTATCACAGAGGGTTGTATCTTCCCGTTTAATTCTCTGTTTTTCTGAGTTTTTTGTAAGCTAGTGGTTCTCAGACTTTAGCTTGCAGGAGAATGACTGAATTTAATCTCAGAGTTTCAGGGATAAAGCCTGAGAGCTTGTATTTTTTTACAAATTGCAGGTAAAGGTGAGGTTGCTGGTCCAGAGACCACATTTTGAGAGTTGCTACTATAAGCTTCTGCAGGCCTTCTCCAACCAGGCTTAGCACAGTGAAAGGCCAAGGGGCTCTACTTGCTTCTTTGTTGGCAGCAAAATCATTTTGCATATATAGTTCTCCCCTTCACTTTTATTCTTCTGAAAGGTCTAATACTCATATGCTCTCTTGCTCCTCTTAAAGGATAGTCTTATATTAATGATTTGCACCTTTATGAAATTATATAAGGCAGTGCTGCCAGAGAGAAAACCCATCTCCTAAAATGCTCTCTAGCTTAAAAAAAAAAAAAGACAAACATTTAAGTATCTTTTGGTTTCTTAATTTGCCTAAATTCTTTCCAGCCATAGGCACTGATTATTTTGCTTAGGTGATTGCAGGTTTGTTTTTTTCACCTCACTATTTCTTCTATTTTGTCAGTTAAAAGGTATTATATAGATATGAGTTACTGAGGTGTTTGGAAGAAGACGAAGAAGATGATTATGATGAATGCTAACATTTGTCCTTCCAGGTACTGGGCTAAGGACCATTAACTCATTCAATTCTCACAACACGTATATGAATAGAGATTCTATTATTTGCTTGTTACTGATGAGGAAACCAACACTTGCCTAAAGTCACATGGCTGGTAACCCAGAAATCTACCAAGGATTTTATTACTAGGACTAAGTAAATGAGCATGATTAGATCTGTAAATAAAATCATATGTCCACATATTCTGTGGTTCTAAAAGTTGTTAGGAGGGTAAATACCTATAATATATTATAAAAATTATCTTTAATTTGCTGAAATAATTGTGTATTGGTTTCCTATATTGAATATTGGGGACAATTATATGTGTGCTGTGTCAGTATGCAAATTTTCCTTTTGTTCCTTTAAGGCTTTGAATTTTCAAAGTCAAATTATGTTGGCACCTCTTTGGACTAAAGTCCAATATTCAGTTAAAAGAATAAGATGTAAATATTAATGTTCAAAAGAACATAGCCAATTTTTGCCTTTAAGTGTTATTTGAAGTGTATAGCCAATTGTTATCATTATATCTTTATATATATCATTATATCATTATCATTATATCAGTCTATCATTATATATATTGAACAGTCAGTTCTTTTAACACCATATAATAGCCCACGGCTATATAAAACTATATGAAATATGAGAAATGGTCTTATCTATCATGATTATTGAACTCATAATTGGTTAGGCCACACTCAGACACCAGGAACACCAGCCAGATTGATTCAGATTGGTTCACCAGCTGGATTGACTCAGAGGAGAACAATCCAGTCAGAATGTTGTGCTCAGCGTTTGGACACCATGGTAGCAGGTAATAAAAGACTGAGTACAGCTGCTACTAGTGCAAACATTTATTGAGTGCCAGGCACTTTTTAAAGTTCTAAACACTTTGAAATATTAAACCATTCAATTGTCATACAAATTATGCCTGTTATCACCCCCATTTTACAAATGAAGAAACTGAATCTCAAAAATGTTAAATAATTTGTTTATGGCCACACAGTAACTGGTGACACTGGCAATTGACTCCAGATAGGTTGGCTTCAGAATAAGCATGTGGAAGGTTCATAATGAAATAGTGTGTAGCTGGTATATCATGCAGTGAATCCTAAAGTCAGTAAGGTGTGAGGAAAATAAAGAAATCCTGATGAGCCTTGGGGAACATAGGTTTTTAGTTAACTGTTGAAATTCAGAAGCAGGCTCCAATTTTGGGGAGAATTGGTAAGGCTAAGCCAAAGCCCCAGATTCAGGTTTCCTAAGATTTCTAATTCTCCATCTTCTTTAGGTAAGTGCTATGGTAGGGAGTGACACTGCTGATTTTTCCAGTATTTATTCCAGAATTTATTTATATAGTGACATTAAGACCCATAATATGGAGTGTGGTTCTCTCTAAGAGGGAATATATTAAAAGTTTTTCCTGAAAGTAGTATCCAGTTCTTCATTGCTCTGAGAAAATTCCTGATTTCAAATTATATCAGGGAGTTAGCTGAAGAAATTTAGAAACTTACTAAGACAAAATGGCAACAGATGAGACAAGATTAGGGCCAGAAAAACATGTAGGGGGAATTCCCTGGTGGTTCAGTGGTTAGGACTCTGCACTTTCACTGCTGGGGCCCGGGTTTGATACCTGCTCAGGGAATTAAGATCCCACAAGGCTAGTGGCGTGGCCAAAAATAAAACAAACAAAAAAACCATGTAAGCGTTCAGGATTCATGGCCATCCTTGCATATAAAGCACTTTGTGCAAATTAGAAAAAGTTACTCCTTCTTCCCAGAGGTAGCCTGATGAGTACACTATAGGAGGGATTCACTCCACCTGCTCCACTGGCGGGGGCCCCAGGCCCATGGGGTCCTTTAATTAACTTTGCATTGAAAACTGTTTCTTTGTGGGGCTTCCCTGGTGGCGCAGTGGTTGAGAGTCTGCCTGCTGATGCAGGGGACATGGGTTCATGCCCCAGTCTGGGAAGATCCCACATGCCATGGAGCGGCTGGGCCCGTGAGCCATGGCTGCTGAGCCTGCGCGTCCAGAGCCTGTGCTCCACAATGGGAGAGGCCACAACAGTGAGAGGCCCGCATACCGGAAAAAAAAAAAATTGTTTCTTTGTATAGATTTAATGTAGTCCCTATAAAATTAAAAATTTTAATGCATTTTCCACAGAAATACAAAAAAAAAATTCTAAAATTTGTATGGAGTCACAAAAGACCCAAAATAGCCAAAGCAATCCTGAGAAAGAAATAGCTGGAGATATCATACTTACTGATTTGAAACTATACTACAAAAGTAATCAAAAAAGTATGGTACTGGCATAAAAATAGACACACAGACCAATGAAACAGAATCAAGAGCCCAGAAATAAACCCCTGAATATAGGTCAACTAATATTTGACAAACGAGCCAAGAATATTCAATAGGGAAAGGATAGTGTCTTCAATAAAAGGTGCTGAGAAAACTGAAACTGGATAATCACATGGAGAAGAATGAAACTGGACCCCTATCTTACACTACTCACAACAATGAACTCAAAGTGTTTAAAGACTTAAATATGAGACCTGAAACTGTAAAACTCCTGGAAGAAAACCTAGGGAAAAACCTCCTTGACATTGGTCTTGGTAATGATTTTTTTTTTATATGACACGAAAAACACAGTAACAAAAGCAAAAATCAACAAACGTAGCTATATCAAACTAAAAACCTTCTGCCCAGCAAATGAAACAATGAACAAAATGAAAAGGTAATCCATGAAATGGGAGAAAATATTTTCAAGTCACATATCTGATATGGGATTAATATGAAAATATATAAGGAACTCATACAACTCGATAGCAAAACCATGAACAATCCTATTAAAAAATGGGCAGAGCAGATGACATGATACTATACATAGACAATCCTAAAGATGCTACCAGAAAACTACTAGAGCTAATCAATGAATTTGCTAAAGTAGCAGGATACAAAATTAATGCACAGAAATCTCTGGCATTCCTATATACTAATGATGAAAAATCTGAAAGTGAAATCAAGAAAACACTCCCATTTACCATTGCAACAAAAAGAATAAAATATCTAGGAATAAACCTACCTAAGGAGACAAAAGACCTGTATGCAGAAAATTATAAGACACTGATGAAAGAAATTAAAGATGATACAAATAGATGGAGAGATATACCATGTTCTTGGATGGGAAGAATCAACATTGTGAAAATGACTCTACTACCCAAAGCAATCAATAGATTCAATGCAATCCCTATCAAACTACCACTGGCATTTTTCACAGAAGTAGAACAAAAAATTTCACAATTTGTATGGAAACACAAAAGACCCCGAATAGCCAAAGCAATCTTGAGAACGAAAAACGGAGCTGGAGGAATCAGGCTCCCTGACTTCAGACTATACTACAAAGCTACAGTAATCAAGACAGTATGATACTGGCACAAAAACAGAAAGATAGATCAATGGAACAGGATAGAAAGCCCAGAGATAAACCCACGCACATATGGACACCTTATCTTTAATAAAGGTGGTAGGAATGTACAGTGGAGAAAGGACAGCCTCTTCAATAAGTGGGGCTGGGAAAACTGGACAGATACATGTAAAAGTATGAGATTAGATCACTCCCTAACACCATACACAAAAATAAGGTCAAAATGGATTAAAGACCTAAATGTAAGGCCAGAAACTGTCAAACTCTTAGAGGAAAAAATAGGCAGAACACTCTATGACATAAATCACAGCAAGATCCTTTCTGACCCACCTCATAGAGTAATGGAAATAAAAACAAAAATAAACAAATGGGACCTAATGAAACTTCAAAGCTTTTGTACAGCAAAGGAAACCATAAACAAGACCAAAAGACAACCCTCAGAATGGGAGAAAATATTTGCAAATGAAGCAACTGACAAAGGATTAATCTCCAAAATTTACAAGCAGCTCATGCAGCTCAATACCAAAAATCAAACAACCCAATCCAAAAATGGGCAGAAGACCTAAATAGACATTTCTCCAAAGAAGATATACAGAGTGCCAACAAACACCTGAAAGAATGCTCAACATCATTAATCATTAGAGAAATGCAAATCAAAACTACAATGAGATATCATCTCACACCAATCAGAATGGCCATCATCAAAAAATCTAGAAACAATAAATGCTGGAGAGGGTGTGGAGAAAAGGGAATACTCTTGCACTGCTGGTGGGAATGTGAATTGGTTCAGCCACTATGGAGAACAGTATGGAGGTTCCTTAAAAATCTACAAATAGAACTACCATATGACCCAGCAATCCCACTACTGGGCATATACCCTGAGAAAACCATAATTCAAAAAGAGTCATGTACCAAAATGTTCATTGCAGCTCTATTTACAATAGCCTGGAGATGGAAACAACCTAAGTGCCCATTGTCAGATGAATGGATAAAGAAGATGTGGCACATATATACAATGGAGTATTACTCAGCCATAAAAAGAAATGAAATTGAGCTATTTGTAATGAGGTGGATAGACCTAGAGTCTGTCATACCGAGTGAAGTAAGTCAGAAAGTAAAAGACAAATACTGTATGATAACACATATATATGGAATTTAAGAAGAAAAAAAAATGTCATGAAGAACCTAGGGGTAAGACAGGAATAAAGACACAGACCTACTGGAGAACGGACTTGAGGATAGGGGGAGGGGGAAAGGTGAGCTGTGAAAGGGCGAGAGAGAGTCATGGACATAAACACACTAACAAACGTAAGGTAGATAGCTAGTGGGAAGCAGCCGCATGGCACAGGGAGATCAGCTCGGTGCTTTGTGACCGCCTGGAGGGCTGGGATAGGGAGGGTGGGAGGGAGGGAGACGCAAGAGGGAAGAGATATGGGAACATATGTATATGTATAACTGATTCACTTTGTTATAAAGCAGAAACTAACACACCATTGTAAAGCAATTATACCCCAATAAAGATGTTAAAAAAAAAAATGGGCAGAGGAATGGAATAGATAGTTTTCCAAAGAAGACATGAATGAGTAATAGGCACATGAAAAGGATTTCAACATCACTAATCATCAGGGAAATTCAGGTCAAAAACACAATGAGAGATCACCTGACACCTGTTAGAATGACTATTATCTAGAGAAAACAAATGTTGATGAGGGTGTGGAGAAAAGGGATCCTTTGTGTACTGTTAGTGGGAATGTAAATTTGTGCAGCCACTATGGAAAACAGTATGGAGATTCCTTAAGAAATTAAAAATACAACTACCATATGACCCAGAAATCCCACTTCTGGCCATGTTTTCAAAGGGATTAAAATGAGGATCTTGTAGAGATATGTGTCCTCCCATGTTAATTGCAGCATTTTTCACAATAGCCAAGATATGACAACAACCTAAGTGTCTGTCAATGGATGAATGGATAAAGAAAATGTGAGATATATATATATATATATATATATATATATATATATATATATATATATATATATATAGAATAAATACTATTTAGCCACGAGAAAGAAAGAAATCCTGCCATTTGTGACAACTTGGATAAAACTTGAGGGCATTATGCTAAGTGAAATAAGTCAGACAGACAGAGACAAATACTGTACATAGCACTTATATGTGGAATTTAAAAAAGCTGAACTAAGCAAAATAAAGAGAAGAGTGGTGATTATCAGGGGCTAGGGCTGGGCAAAATGGAGAGAGATTGGTTAAAGGGTACAAACTTCCAGTTATAAGATGAATAATTTCTGGGGATCTAATGTATAACATTGTGATTATAGCTAATAATACTGAATTATATACTTGAAAGTTGCTACGAGTGTAGATCTTACATGTTCTCACCACAAAAAAGAAATGGTAGGTATGTGATGGGATGGAGATGTTAGCTAATGCTATGGTGGTAATCATTTATAATATATAAATGTATCAAACCCACACATTGTGCACCTTCAACTTACACAATTTTATGTCAATTATATCTCAATAAGGCTGGAAAAAAACAAAGTGCAAAAGAGCAAAAAAAATGTTTCCTTCTCATCAACTTTTCCCAGTAAGAGAAGTCTGAGTATTTCCAGCCTAATCAGGGAAAAAAGAAAAGAAAAGAAAAGACATTAAACTGCCTACCTCTCTTCAGGCTCAAATTTCCACAGTATTTCTTCTGCTTCTCATGGTTTTCCTGGCCTTTTGGCAGTAGGGGGAAGAAAAGGAAAACTCCTTTTTCATGATATAGTTAGCTCATCCCCTGGCACTGTTTCCTAAATTTCTGCAAGTTCATCCATCATGGGGTATCTGTTAGATCCTTGCTTCTGCACCTAAAGGAGCCCCTTATTAACCAGGTCTAATTGACAGATGACAATGAATGGTTGGATTAGATCTTCAAAAATGACTTAATATGGAGACTATAATTTTATAATCTCCCAAATCAGCAAATATGACAACTACACATGTTCTCATTGGGACAATAATAGCTACCTTCCATTAAATTCTGTAGGTCACATACTATGCAGTGCTTTATAAGAAAACAACAACAAATGAGCATCGAATAAAATGTGCTAGGATTATGCCAAATTCCTGAATAGGATTTTCTTATTTAATTCACATAAACAACTCTAGGAAGTAGGTAATATCACTATCTCTGTTTTCTTGTTCAAGATCATAAGGTTAGCAATCTATTCATGGGGATTTGAACTCAGCCTGTCTCCAGAGCAGGAACCCTTAACCACTGTAGTACTCTTACTGTCTGGATACTGAGAGAGAATTTGAAAGCAGGACTTTCAACATCTGGCATATATTTTGTAGCTTCAAGATTCCTTCCAATGCTGTGAAATAAGATTTCTATGGATTTGCCCTTCTCTGCTTACAGATTATCTTCCTTTGAAATGTTTTTGCTCCTTTTATTTTTAAATGGGGCTTAAAATGGCAGGATCAAACTGCCATAACTCAACTTTAAAATTGAATTTAAAGGGATCATAATAAAAGTTTTAAGCAGTGATAAAATGCTTTCTCCCTGATAAATAACAATAAGAAAGCATCACACCCAATGGATAATATGGCAACAGTAGGCATTGATGAATGCATTAACATAAAAAGAGTCAATGAATCAAGAATCAAGAGTAATGGAAGTCTGGAGTTCAAGGAAACAGTCCTAGAATCTGTGCACTCAGGTTTAGGGTGCAATTTTCACAGGGACAGTTAATTACAAGAGGAGATTTGAGAGCATTCATTGATTTCATAGCTTTCCTGCCTTAAATGTTGCACTGATCTCTCCCATATCCATCAGATAGTATAGTTATTAAGTACACCCTGTGTGAAGATCATTTCACAAGAACAGAACAGGATAATGTTCAGGCTCTGGACTTAGATTCCTAAACCTTGGCTGGGAACTCAGGAGAGTTATAAAAGAAATAGCTACTGTGTGCTCCACTTTGGGGATTTAACAATAGAAGATTATACCTGAGAGTTACAAGTTTGGACCTGATATCATGACAACATGATTATTACCTTGGCTTTTGTTATTATACATGTCATAGAGACTCTTTTTACCTTGCAAAGGTAAACAGACACAATTAAAGGTATTGGCATGGGAGAAGGTTGCATCCAAAAAGTTAGACAAATGCTGTAAGTCTCATAACCAATTGAGCCATATAGCCCAGAGCCAAGAATCCATATAAAGCCATCAATATTCCTTATTTCTGAATTATAAGAAAAAAATTAACTTAGTTTCTGCCATTCTTTTTTTTTTTTTTTTTTTCAGTACGCGGGCCTCTCACTGTCGTGGCCTCTCCCGTTGCGGAGCACAGGTGCACAGGCTCCAGACGCACAGGCTCAGCGGCCATGGCTCATGGGCCCAGCCGCTCCGCTGCAGGTGGGATCTTCCCGGATCAGGACGCGAACCCGTGTCCCCTGCATCGGCAGGTGGACTCTCAACCACTGTGCCACCAGGGAAGCCCAGTTTCTGCCATTCTTCCTCTAATTCAATGTTTTTCACTTGACACCATATTTAACTGCTTCCTTAGCCTTAGTTGTATCATCTGTGCCATAGATCTCACTGTAGGTGTCAGCCATAAGTATGTGCCTCACAGACCTCTAACCATGGGAGTGTAATTGACCAAGTGCCTTGGCCACTCACTTTGAAATCCACTGAGCCCAGGCCATGCTTTCCATGATTGCTTGTAGTCAATGACTAACTGTGGCAGGGATACTAAAGCAAGCCTGTTCCTGGGAGACTAGCCAGCTTTGGGCTTGAGGTCTCCCCAGCAGTCTTGCCAAACCTTCTAAACTGCACTGCCATCTACAATGGCATCCAACTTTCCTCCCTTTCTTTTTCAATCAGGGTCAGACTTACATCACAGACAAATGACTAACTTTTTCCAGCTCCCTCCCAGTTTTCTCCCACACAGGAGTTTATCTTAATGAAATCCTTGAACTTTTAAATCCCATCTTGGCATCTACTTTTCAGAAAATCTGGGTTAACATACTGCAGTTTATAGAGAATTTTCCCTCTCACAATCTCCAGCTTTTTGCTCATAGGTTTGGAAGTTGATTTTTAAAATATCCTGGCCAGTGAGTTTGTTTATATTTTCTGTACTGATTGGACATATTTTAGTACAGCATTATAGGATGATCAAGTAGGTTTCCCTTGCTCTGTGAATTTGCCTGAATTAAAATTGTGAATTAGAGAGACAATGATGATAACTCATAAGATGCTATGTTTGGGGGTGCAGATGGCTTTAGACATGGTTGGATCAAGGGACTCAAACTTTGTGGTCAGAACACCATCTCTATCTCGCTCAATTCTGCTTTCCTTTGCATTGGTTTGATTTTATTCTAAGGTATACTCTCCCTATAAAGTGAGAAAAATGTCCTTTTAGCAGCTCTAGACTTGGATCATCTCACTGTGGACAATATCAGTGAAATGAGAATACCAGTTTCCCTATGCTTCATCAAATCTCAGGTATGACTTTATTCCAGCTTGGGTCATGTGCCCATCTGGACCTAATGACTATGGCCAGGGACACGGTATGCTTTTTAGCCAGATCTGAGTCATGTGTCCCCTTCTGGAGCTGGGCAGTAAGGGAGGAGGAGGAATAGTTTTCCAAAAGACTCCAAAACCGTAGCAGATACCCGATATCGAGTTTACAGACCTAATGCAAATTTCAGTGCTGCTCTCTTTGGCAATACAGTAAGCCATAATATTTGTAAAATGACCCTTAAATACTGTTATAAATAATCTATTTTGAGTTTTACAACATCTTGTATTACCTTTATTTTAAAAATGTGAAAATTATAATTTAGAGATTAAAGGATTTGTTCAGGGTCTTACTGGTTTATATGATTATTTATACTTCTTTTTTTTTTTTTTTTTTTTGCGGTACGCGGGCCTCTCACTGTTGTGGCCTCTCCCGTTGCGGAGCACAGGCTCCGGATGCGCAGGCTCAGCGGCCATGGCTCACGGGCCCAGCCACTCCATGGCATGTGGGATTTTCCTGGACCGGGACACGAACCCATGTCCCCTGCATCGGCAGGCGGACTCTCAACCACTGCGCCACCAGGGAAGCCCTATACTCCATTTTTAAGACATATAGTTTTAAATTTAAAAAAATTTTAAAAATATAAATGAATAAAATTAAAAAGTGAGGCAAAAAATTGTTATACTAGGAGGTATAGAGTACAACATGGTGAATGTAATCCTCTAGGTAATGAATTTGAGTCACACACTTAGGTGTTAGCTTCCAGGTAGCCAAAGTGAAAGGAGGAATATGATTAATAAGACTAAAACATATCAACTCCTAATGGGAGTAAAGCTTTTCTAGCTAATAAATATAAAAGACATTTATCATGTGGCACTTTATATAGGATGCTCTAGTGGGTAACAATTTCACAAGCACCTCTCTAGCTATTGCAATTTTTAATGCTGTTTCTTATCTTGCCTTTCAATGGAAGCCAACGATCTAGTGCCAAAGTGCAAATCAGTAAAAGCTATTGTTAAAGGATAGGATAATGCATACTTACATACCACATTGTATATTACAGACATAAAGGATGTACAAAACATGCATTGCATTCTGCTCTAATGTATAGGAGGCTAATGTTCACTTTCTTTGTTCACTTCAGTATTTCGTATTCATCTTTTTTTTTTTAACATCTTTATTGGAGTATAATTGCTTTACAATGGTATGTTAGTTTCAGCTTCACAACAAAATGAATCAGTTATATATATACATATGTTCCCATATCTCTTCCCGCTTGCGTCTCCCTCCCTCCCACCCTCCCTATCCCACCCCTCCAGGCGGTCACAAAGCACCGAGCTGATCTCCCTGTGCTATGCGGCTGCTTCCCACTAGTTATCTACCTTACGTTTGGTAGTGTATATATGTCCATGCCTCTTTCTCACTTTGTCACCGTTTACCCTTCCCCCTCCCCATAGCCTCAAGTCCATTCTCTAGTAAGTCTGTGTCTTTATTCCTGTTTCACCCCTAGGTTTTTCATGACATTTTTATTTCTTAAATTCCATATATATGTGTTAGCATACGGTATTTGTCTCTCTCTTTCTGACTTACTTCACTCTGTATGACAGACTCTAGGTCTATCCACCTCATTACAAATAGCTCAATTTCGTTTCTTTTTATGGCTGAGTAATATTCCATTGTATATATGTGCCACATCTTCTTTATCCATTCATCCGATGATGGACACTTAGGTTGTTTCCATCTCTGGGCTATTGTAAATAGAGCTGCAATGAACATTTTGGTACATGACTCTTTTTGAATTATGGTTTTCTCAGGGTATATGCCCAGTAGTGGGATTGCTGGGTCATATGGTAGTTCTATTTGTAGATTTTTAAGGAACCTCCATACTGTTCTCCACAGTGGCTGTATCAATTTACATTCCCACCAACAGTGTAAGAGGGTTCACTTTTCTCCACACCCTCTCCAGCATTTATTGTTTCTAGATTTTTTGATGATGGCCATTCTGACTGGTGTGAGATGGGCCTAATGAAATTTAAAAGCTTTTGTGCAGCAAAGGAAACCATAAAGAAGACCAAAAGACAACCCTCAGAATGGGAGAAAATATTTGCAAATGAAGCAACTGACAAAGGATTAATCTCCAAAATTTATAAGCAGCTCATGCAGCTTAATAACAAAAAAACAAACAACCCAATCCAAAAATGGGCAGAAGACCTAAATAGACATTTCTCCAAAGAAGATATACAGAGTGCCAACAAACACATGAAAGAATGCTCAACATCACTAATCATTAGAGAAATGCAAATCAAAACCACAATGAGATATCATCTCATGTATTCATCTTTGACTTGAACTTTAGTGCCTTTCCTGCAGTATATCACTTTAAATATATTTTTAATCCTGTTAAAGAAATAGAGGCAAATCAAATAAAA
The DNA here is from genome assembly GCF_963455315.2 of Globicephala melas. Lineage (NCBI taxonomy): Eukaryota > Metazoa > Chordata > Mammalia > Artiodactyla > Delphinidae > Globicephala > Globicephala melas. The sequence goes on along the minus strand of NC_083318.1, from coordinate 103,262,422 downwards.
ATTCCGTTAATAAAGCATGAAGCCAGATATACTAAGTCCATTAATTTATAATTCTGTAAATTATAACTTATTAACTCTGAGGGAATTGACCTAGTGACCCACATTTGATTTTGTAATCTATGTTCACTATCCATGTATATGTAAGCACATAATCAAATCTTCTTATATTTACTGGATCTGACAAAACTCTTTAAAAAATAAAGTAATAATGGCTAATTATAACTTACGGAGGAATTATTTTATAAGTACATTTACGGTGAAGCCTCTGAACTTTTTGCCTCTAAAATGTCATTGAATTAGAAGTAAATGGCTTCCAAAGAAACTGTAAGGGAGCAAATCTCACCGCTAAACTCTTCTTTCAGAGAGTAGCATCTGTTACATGTTGAGTAACATCTTATACAATTAGAAAGCTTATTGTAATTTTTTTCATGAAAAATGTGAATTGATTCAACCAAATTTATTAAAGAAATTAAGTCAACTGTTAACAATATCCTGGTACATTAATATTGGCTTTGGCACTAAAAGGTATTTCCTGTTGTGCTGTCATATCTTTGTGGTAACTTGCTATTCCCAGTAAGTTAAGTCTCTCTACTACTTGAAAGAAAGAAAGAAAGGAAGAAAGAAAAAAAGAAAGGAAGGAAGGAAGGAGAGAAAGAGAGAGAAAGAGGGAGGGAGGGAGGGAGGAAATCACTAATATCCTTTGCTTGTTTTCCCTATGCATTTACTGTAGTAATGTTCTCAGGACTTGAAAGGTGTCTGTTCCCTCTTAATATGACATTTTGTCATAAGCAACTGTGCTAAACATTGATGTGGGAAAGAAATACATTAGTAGAAGGGCAATATAAATAACACTCAATAAGTAAGAGAAAAAAATCAGTAAGTAATGTCAGAGAAGAGGTGAGCTTTTGTCAGAAACTTATCTAACCCTATGGCACATCATTAAAATGTCTAACACAGTGGCAAAATAATGATAGTTCAGCAGGAACTTTGTACATGATGTGATTGTAAGATGTGAAAAATATATATCTGTATAAGAGTGTATTATTTATATATTATGTATTAGCAGTATATGCCACAAAAGAATTCTTTAGCTGCATCAAGTTTTTCAGTGGTATAGTTTCTGATGTTTATTTACATCTCATCTAAGTGATTTTTTGGGTAGAATCTATAACATTTATAAGTACTATGGACCTTTTAAAATAAATGTCTTTTTAATTTATTATCAAGTTTTCATTGTTTTCTAATATTGCTAAGCAGAATTAATTGTTTTCCTTCTCTGTATCCTCATTGCACTAGGTTCATACCGCTCGGACAGCATTTGTTAAAATATATTATAACTAAGGAACCACCTCAGACTGTGAGAACATTAAGGACAGAGACTGTCTTGCTCATTTTACACTCCCAGCACCTATTAGAGCACCTAATACATATTAGGTGCTCAGTATTGGATTTGTTGAATGACTGAATTGGTAAAGCCATATTAGGTGCAGGTTGAAGCTGCAAGTGATTCTTGCCCTCAGACTACTCATAATATAAAAGTGGAGATTGTATATTACTTATTAATAATAAGGGACATTAATATTGGGAGAAAAACTCTGTGCTCAGTAAGAATCTTGACTTACATTTGAATTCATCTTTAAGAGAGGAAGAACTGTGCAGTGACTGGGAGCATGGATTCTACAGACATTATTTGAGTTCAGTCTCAGCTCTACTATTTGCTAACAGCCTGATTGTTGGCAAGGGAATTAACTTTCTGAGCTTCAGTCTCCTCATCTTAAAGGGAGGTGTTGATAATAATACTACCCACCGCACAGAGTTGTTATGAATTTAAATGAGTTAGTCCTCCTAGAGTGGAAAACAGCATCTGGCATATAATAAATAGTCATAGTTAGCCACAAGATCTTCGGGCTTTTTAAAAAAAGTCTTCACAAGTAATATACTATGGGCATTTTTCTTTCAAATTGAATTTCAGTGTTTCTTCATTACTTGAAGAGCACAGTTTTTGTTGATTTACTTGTCTATCTATCTAACTACTATCTATCTGTCTGTCTGTCTATCTATCTAACTACCTACCTACCTACCTACCTACCATCTATCTCTCCGGAACTGAATTGAAGACTAGTGTTAGGGGTGATGCTAATTGGGGATATGGAAAAAGAGTGGAAAGTAGATAATTGTTTATGCCCACTTCTTGAAAAACAATCATTTTCTCTACATGGTGGTTAATTGAAACAGGAAAAGTCTGAAAATATATTTATTTTGGCATAGCAGATTCAGAGCTTATGTAACTATATGTGAAATCCATTTGGAAAACTGAAGTCACAGATTATTTCCATCTTTTCTTCCCTTATCTTTAGCTATCAGAATAAATTTAAACAGATTGCAACTGAATGCAAGGGCTAAGTGTCAAATGAATGGCCATTGATAATACAGATCTCTAAGAAAAGAAATGAGAGTATTACACAGGGAGGGTGATTGTAGGTGTAGCTGATCCACGGGGCAAAGAAGTTATCTCATACCTGGGAGTCCAGGACAGAAAGACAACCACTCCTGGAAATTCTTAATGTCTTGAGAAGGGGTGAAGATGCCAAAGACCCTACTCTCTTCTAAAATGTTTGGAGATCTTTAAAATAGGAAAGTTAACCATCTGTCTTGAGTAATGATTTATTCACTTTCCCTGAAAACATAGATGATGTAGTTGGCTTTCTATAGCTTGGAAAATCTACATGAAGTATACAGTTGTAATGTAGCCTAGTCTTCTATTTTTTTTTAAACTTCTTTATTGGAGTATAATTACTTTACAATGGTGTGTTAGTTTCTGTTATATAACAAAGTGAATCAGCTATACGTATACATACATCCTCATATCTCCTCCCTCTTGTAACTCCCTCCCACCCTCCTTATCCCACCACTCTAGCTAGTCACGAAGCACCGAGCTAATCTCCCTGTGCTATGTGGCTGATTCCCACTAGCTATTTTACATTTGGTAGTGTATATATGTCCATGCCACTCTCTTACTTCGTCCCAGCTTACCCTTCCCCCTCCCTGTGTCCTCAAGTCCATTCTCTACATCTGCATCTTTATTCCTGTCCTGCCCCTAGGTTCTTCATAACCTTTTTTTTTTCTTAGATTCCACATATATGTGTTAGCATACAGTATTTGTTTTTCTCTTTCTGACTTACTTCACTCTGTATGACAGACTCTAGGTCCATCCACCTCACTACAAATGACTCAATCTTGTTTCTTTTTATGGCTGAGTAATATTCCATTGTATATATGTACCACAACTTCTTTATCTATTCATCTGTCAATGGACACTTGGGTTGCTTCCATGTCCTGGCTATTGTAAATAGAGCTGCAATGAATATTGTGGTACATGACTCTTTTCAAATTATGGTTTTCTCAGGGTATATGCCCAGTAGTGGGATTGTTGGATTGTATGGTAGTTCTATTTTTAGTTTTTTAAGGAACCTCCATACTGTCCTCCCTAGTGGCTGTATCAACTTACATTCCCAACAACAGTGCAATAGGGTTCCCTTTCCTCCACACTCTCCAGAATTTATTATTTGTAGATTTTTTGATGATGGCCATTCTGACTGGTGTGAGGTAATACCTCATTGTACTATTGATTTGCATTTCTCTAATGATTAGTGATGTTGAGCATTCTTTCATGTGTTTGTTGACTGTCTGTATATCTTCTTTGGAGAAATGTCTATTTAGGTCTTCTGCCCATTTTTGGATTGGGTTGTTCGTTTTTCTGATATTGAGCTGCATGAGCTGCTTGTAAATTTTGGAGATTAATCCTTTGTCAGTTGCTTCATTTGCAAATACTTTCTCCCATTCTGAGGGTTGTCTTTTGGTCTTGTTTATGGTTTCCTTTGCTGTGCAAAAACTTTTAAGTTTCATTAGGTCCCATTTGTTTATTTTTTAAATTTCCATTTCTCTAGGAGGTGGGTCAAAAAGGATCTTGCTGTGATTTATGTCATAGAGTGTTCTGCCTATGTTTTCCTCTAAGAATTTTATAGTGTCTGGCCTTACATTTAGGTCTTTAATCCATTTTGAGTTTATTTTTGTGTATGGGGTTAAGAAGTGTTCTAATTTCATTCTTTTACATGTAGCTGTCCAGTTTTCCCAGCACCACTTATTGAAGAGGCTGTCTTTTCTCCATTGTATATTCTTGCCTCCTTTATCAAGAATAAGGTGACCATATGTGCATGGGTTTCTCTCTGGGCTTTCTATCCTGTTCCATTGATCTATATTTCTGTTTTTGTGGCAGTACCATACTGCCTTGATTACTGTAGTTTTGTAGTATAGTCTGAAGTCAGAGAGCGTGATTCCACCAGCTCTGCATTTCTTTCTCAACATTGTTTTGGCTCTTTGGGGTCTTTTGTATTTCCATACAAATTGTGAAATTTTTGGTTCTAATTCTGTGAAAAATGCCATTGGTAGTTTGATAGGGATTGCATTGAACTGCAGATTGCTTTGGGTACTATAGTCATTTTCACAATGTTGATTTTTCCAATCCAAGAGCATGGTATGTCTCTCCATCTGTTTGTGTCGTCTTTAATTTCTTTCATCAGTATCTTATAGTTTTCTGCATACAGGTCTTTTTTTTCCCTCTGTAGGTTTGTTCCTAGGTATTTTATTCTTTTTGTTGCAATGGTAAATGGGAGTGTTTCCATAATTTCTCTTTCAGATTTTTCATCATTAGTGTATAGGAATGCAAGAGATTTCTGTGCATTAATTTTGTTTCCTGCTACTTTATCAAAATCATTGATCAGCTCTAGTAGTTTTCTGGTAGTGTCTTTAGGAATCTCTATGTATAGTAGCATGTCATCAGCAAACAGTGACAGCTTTACTTCTTCTTTTCCTATTTGGAATCTTTATATTTCTTTTTCTTCTCTTATTGCTGTGGCTAAAACTTCCAAAACCATGTTAAATAATAGCGGTGAGGGTGGGCAACCTTGTCTTGTTCCTGATCTTAGTGGAAATGGTTTCAGTTTTTCACCATTAAGAAAGATGTTGGCTGTGGGTTTGTCATGTATGGCCTTTATTATGTTGAGGTAAGTTCCCTCTATGCCTACCTTCTGGAGGATTTTATCATAAATGGGTGTTGAATTTTGTCAAAACCTTTTCTGCATCTACTGAGATGATCATATGGTTTTTATTCCTTAATTTGTTAATATGGTGTATCACATTGATTAATTTGCATATATTGAAGAATGCTTGTATCCCTGGCATAAATCCCACTTGATCATGGTGAATGATCCTTTTAATTTGCCATTGGATTCTGTTTTCTAGTATTTTGTTGAGGGTTTTTGCATCTGTATTCATCAGTGATATTGGTCTGTAATTTTCTTTTTTTGGATTATCTTAGTCTGGTTCTGGTATCAAGGTGATTGATGATAGCCTTGAAGAATGAGTTTGGGAGTGTTCCTTCCTCTGCAATTTTTTGGAAGAGTTTGAGAAGGATGGGTGTTAGCTCTTCTCTAAATGTTTGATATAATTCACCTGTGAAGCCATCTGGCCCTGGGTTTTTGTTTGTTAGAAGGTTTTTAATCACATTCTTAATTTTTGTGCTTGTGATTCGTCTGTTCATATTTTCTAGTTCTTCCTGGTTCAGTGTTGGAAGGTTATACCTTTCTAAGAATTTGTCCATTTCTTCCAGGTTGTCCATTTTAATGTCATAGGGTTGCTTGTAGTAGTCTCTTATGATGCTCTGTATTTTTGCAGTGTCCATTATAACTTCTCCTTTTTCATTTCTAACGTTATAGATTTGAGTCCTCTCCCTCTTTTTCTTGATGAGTCTGGCTAATGGTTTATCAATTTTGCTTATCTTCTCAAAGAACCAGATTTTAGTCTTATTAATCTTTGCTATTGTTTTCTTTGTTTCTATTTCATTTATTTCTGCTCTGATCTTTATGATTTCTTTCCTTCTACTACCTTTGGGTTTTTTTTGTTTTTCTTTCTCTGCTTCCCTTAGGTGTAAGGTTAGATTGTTTATTTGAGATTTTTCTTGTTTCTTTAGGTTGGATTGTGTTGCTATAAACTTCTCTCTTAGAACTGCTTTTGCTGCATCCCATAGGTTTTGGGTCATTGTGTTTTCATTGTCATTTGTTTCTATGTATTTTTTGATTTCCTCTTTGATTTCTTTGGTGATCTCTTGGTTATTAAGAAGCATATTGTTTAGCCTCCATGTATTTGTATTTTTTACAGATTTTTTCCTGTAATTGATATCTAGTCTCATAACATTGTGGTCAGAAAAGATACTTGATATGATCTTAATTTTCTTAAATTTACCAAGGTTTGATTTGTGACCCAAGATATGATCTGTCCTGGAGATTGTTCCATGAGCACTTGAGATGAAAATGTGTTCTGTCGTATAGGTTGGAATGTCCATTAAGCTCATCTTGTTTAATGTGTCATTTAAATCTTGTGTCTCCTTACTTATTTTCATTTTGGATGGTCTGTCCTTTGGTGAAAGTGGGGTGTTAAAGTCCCCTACTATGATTGTGTGACTGTCGATTTCCCCTTTTCTGGTTGTTAGCATTTGCCTTATGTATTGAGGTGCTCCTGTGTTGGGTGCATAAATATTTACAATTGTTATATAATTCTTCTTGGAATGATTCCTTGTTCATTATGTAGTGTCCTTCCTTGTCTCCTGTAATAGGCTTTATTTTAAAGTCTATTTTGTCTGATATGAGAATTGCTACTTCAGCTTTCTTTTGGTTTCCATTTGCATGGAATATCTTTTTCCATCCCCTCAGTTTCAGTCTGTATGTGTCTCTAGGTCTGAAGTGGGTCTCTTGCAGACAGCATATATATGGGTCTTCTTTTTGTATCCATTCAGCCATACTATGTCTTTTGGTTTGAGCATTTAATCCATTTACATTTAAGGTAGTTATCGAAATATATCTTCTTATTACCATTTTCTTAATTTTTTTGGGTTTGTTATTGTAGGTCTTTTCCTTCTCTTGTGTTTCCTGCCTAGAGAAGTTTCTTTAGCATTTGTTGTAGAGCTGGTTTGGTGGTGCTGAATTGTCTTAGATTTTGCTTGTCTGTAAAGGTTTTAATTTCTCTGCCGAATCTAAATGAGATCCTTGCTAGGTAGAGTAATCTTGGTGTAGGTTCCCCCCTTTCATCACTTTAAATATGTCCTGCCACTCACTTCTGGCTTGCAGAGTTTCTGTTGAAAGATCAGCTGTTAACCTTATGGGGATTCCTTTGTATGTTATTTGCTGTTTTTCCCTTGCTGCTTTTAATATTTTTTCTTTGTATTTAATTTTTGATAGTTTGATTAATATGTGTCTTGGCATGTTTCTCCTTGGATTTATCCTGTATGGGACTCTCTGTGCTTCCTGGACTTGATTAACTATTTCCTTTCCCATGTTATGGAAGTTTTCAACTATAATCTCTGCAAATATTTTCTCAGTCCCTTTCTTTTACTCTTCTTCTTATGGGACCCCTATAATTCGAATGTTGGTGCATTTAATGTTGTCCCAGAGGTCTCTGAGACTGTCCTCAATTCTTTTCATTCTTTTTTTTTCTTTATTCTGCTCTGTGGCAGTTATTTCCACTATTTTATCTTCTAGGTCACTTATCCATTCTTCTGCCTCAGTTATTCTGCTATTGATTCCTTCTAGAGAATTTAGAATTTCATTTATTGTGTTGTTCATCATTGTTTGTTTGCTCTTTAGTTCTTCTAGGTCCTTGTTAAAAGTTTCTTGTATTTCCTCCATTCTATTTCCAAGATTTTGGATCATCTTTAGCATCATTACTCTGAATTCTTTTACAGGTACACTGCCTATTTCCTCTTCATTTGTTTGGTCTGATGGGTGTTTACCTTGCTCCTTCACCTGCGGTGTGTTTTTCTGTCTTCTCATTTTGCTTAACTTACTGTGTTTGGGGTCTCCTTTTCGCAGGCTGCAGGTTTGTAGTTCCCGTTGTTTGTTTGTTTGTTTTGCGGTATGTGGGCTTCTCACTGTTGTGGCCTCTCCCGTTGCAGAGCACAGGCTCCAGACACACAGGCTTAGCGGCCATGGCTCACGAGCCCAGCAGCTCCGTGGCATGTGGGATCTTCCCGGACTGGGGCATGAACCCGTGTCCCCTGCATCAGCAGGTGGACTCTCAACCACTGCACCACCAGGGAAGCCCAGTTCCCATTGTTTTTGATGTGTGCCCCCAGTGGCTAAGGTTTGTTCAGTTGGTTGTGTAGGCTTCCGGGTGGAGGAGACTGGTGCCTCTGTTGTGGTGGATGAGGCTGGATCTCGTCTTTCTGGTGGACAGGACTGCATTTGGTGGTGTGTTTTGGGGTGTCTGTGATCTTGTTATGATTTTAGGCTGCCTGTCTGCTACTGGGTGGTGTTGCGTTCCTGTCTTGCTAGTGGTTTGGCATAGGGTGTCCAGCACTGTAGCTTGGCGGTTGTTGAGTGGAGCTGAGTCTTAGCCTTGAGGTGGAGGTCTCTGGGAGAGCTTTTGCTGTTTAATATTACATGGAGCTGGGAGGTCTCTGGTGGACCAATGTCCTGAAGTCGGCTTTACCACCTCAGAGGTTCAGGTTTTACACCTGGCTGGAGCACCAAGACCCTGTCAGCTACACGGCTCAGAAGAAAATGGAGAAAAAAAGAAAGAAAGAAGGAAAAAAGATAGTAAAATATAGTTATTAAAATAAAAAATGGAAAATAATTATTAAAAATAAAAAAGTAAAATGGAAGAAGAGAGCAACCAAACCAAAAAACAAATCCACAAGTGCTAAAAGCTATACTAAAAAAAAAAAAAAAAAAGGACAGACAGAACCCAGGAGAAATGGTAAAAGCAAAGCTATACAGGCAAAATCACACTAAGAAGCATACGCATACATCCTCACAAAAAGAGAAAAAGAAAAAAAAAAATATATCGTTGCCCCCAAAGTCCACTGCCTCAATTTGGGATGATTCGTTGCCTATTCAGGTATTCCAGAGATGCAGGGTACATCAAGTTGACTGTGGAGATTTAATCTGCTGCTCCTGAGGCAGCGGAGAGACAGATTTTCCTTTCTCTTTGCACAGCTCCTGGGGTTCAGCTTTGGATTTGGCCCTGCCTCTGCGTGTAGGTCACGTGAGGGCATCTGTTCTTCACTCAGACAGGACGGCGTTAAAGTAGCAGCTGATTAGGGGACTCTGGCTCACTCAGGCCGGGGGGAGGGAGGGGTACGGAATGTGGGGCGAGCCTGCAGTGGCAGAAGCCAGCATGACGTTGCAACATCCTGAGGCGCGATGTGTGTTCTCTAGGGGAAGTTGTCCCTGGATCATGGAACCCTGGCAGTGGCGGGCTGCACAGGCTTCCGGGAGGGGAAGTGTGGATAGTGACCTGTGCTCGCATACAGGCTTCTTGGCGGTAGCAGCAGCCTTAACGTTTCATGCCCATCTCTGGTGTCCGCACTGATAGCCGCGGCTCACACCTGTCTCTGGAGCTTGTTTAGGCGTGCTCTGAATCCCCTCTCCTCGCGCACCCTGAAACAATGGTCTCTTGCCTCTTTGGCAGGTCCAGACTTTTCCCCAGACTCCCTCCCGGCCAGCCGTGGTGAACTAGCCCCCTTCAGGCTGTGTTCACGCCGCCAGTCCTCTTCCTTTGCTCCGACCGAAGCCCGAGCCTCAGCTCCGAGCCCCGCCCGCCCCGGCGGGTGAGCAGACAAGCCTCCTGGGCTGGTGAGTGCTGGTCGGCACTGATCCTCCATGCGGGAATCTCTCTGCTTTGCCCTCCACACCCCTGTTGCTGCGCTCTCCTCTGCGGCTTCGAAGCTCCCCCACTCTGACACCTGCAGTCTCCGCCCACGAAGGGGCTTCCTAGTGTGTGGAAACCTTTCCTCCTTCACAGCTCCCTCCCACTGGTGCAGGTCCCGTCCCTATTCTTTTGTCTGTTTTTTCTTTTTTCTTTTGCCCTACCCAGGTACGCGGGGAGTTTCTTGCCTTTTGGGAAGTCTGAGGTCTTCTGCCACCGTTCAGTAGATGTTCTGTAGGAGTTGTTCCACACGTAGATGTATTTGTGGGGAGGAAGGCAATCTGCACGTCTCACTCCTCCGCCATTTTGAAGGTCTCCAAGTCTAACCTTTTTTCCCCTTCTCTTTTCCTTTGTGATTAGTCTGGTGTCACTTGCTCAAAGGGTGCCTCAAGCAGAGGCCTCTCACCTGGCACTTCAGACAGAGTTCCCGTGGCCAGGGGCTGTGCCTGACATCTCAGCTCGGCGGGCCACGTGCAGACCGTGCACATGATACTCAGTCTAAGATGGCAGTGGTGGGCCATGTGCCTAGCCTAGTTTTCTTCACCAGAATCTTTTTTGCGATTGCCAGTTTGTCTCCATGGAGTAGAGATCTATCTATCTTTATCTATCTATCTATCTATCTATCTATCTATCTATCTATCTATCTATGTATCTATCTATCTACCTATCTATCATCTATCATCTAAATGTCTATCACAACACTTAAAGGAGGAATTTATAAAAGTGACAACAAAAGATTTCATTTAGAATGACTAAATCCACATTACAGACGGAGAACCACACACAGTTAAGTTAGGCCAACCAGAGTGGGCATCCTAATTTATAATTCCTTCTTGCTGAGGAATTATTAGAAACTCTTTAGGTGTGTTTATTGGAAGTGTCTCTTTCTCAATCTATTCCAGAGCATCTTCTTTTTCTATTTGTGTGCTCATTTCATCTTTTTCTTCTCTTACATAGTTTATGCTCTAGACCAGCACTGTCCAATACAAGTATAATATGAGCCACATCTGTAATTTTAAATTTTCTTGAAGCCATGTTAAAAAATAAAGAGGTAAAATTACTTTTAATAGTATAATTTATTTAACTCAGTATATCCAAAATATTTTAATTTCAGTATGTAATCAATATAAAAATTACTGTTGAGATCCTTGATATTTTGGGGCACTAGGTCTTTAAAATACAATGCATATTGTACACTTACATAGTTAATCACAATTTGGTCTAACCACATTTCAGCCTACCATATTGGGATGAGGAGCTCCAGGCCTTCCATGTTGGAAGGATTGCTTACTTAGGTTTGCCCTAAAAATGCTTGCAATGTAGAGATATGAAGAATATAATGCATACAGTGAAACATTAACTCCACTCTGAGGCAACTTCATCTCTCTCCAGCTATACCTCCTCCAACCTCTACAACTACCATTTTCTGGGGGTTTTATGTCTAACCATCTTCTTCTTCATCTTGTATTCTTTTGTTCCTCCTCCTGGCATTTTTGATATTAACACTTCTTACTTCTTGGTTGCTACATGAGAGTAGGCTCTTAGAAAATGTTGACACATGTGAGCTAATAATTACATTATTCAAAATGGCTAACTAAAAAATGGAAATGATAAGGAGAAATCATCTGCTTTATAGCTAGAGATTAATTTTGGTTAATTGTCCAAATATAAGATAGTTGAATTTTAAATGCTTTGGATATTAACAAAAAGATATGGATTTAGACTTTGGCTGTAATATTGAGTGCTTCTTTTTTGGTATGATTATAAAATGAAGGTAACAGCCCTTGTTTTTAGCTTGTATAGAATGCTTAGTGTTGCAATAATGTAGTGGATTTTTACTGACTCATTATTGTGAATGGGTGCACTTTGAGCTGTTTTCCAGAAGTTGTGGAAGATTTACATGCCATTTCATTTTGGAGAGCAGAGTTTCCCCACAGATCACACAACAGTGGACACAGATGTGTGGAGATATTAATCCCATCAGCCACTAGAGCAGCTGGGTTGTGCCTGAGGTAGCCCAGAGCCTTTGGCTTCATCTCAGTTTGGAGCAACCTCATCCATTATCCCAGAGTACTATGTAAATATTGTTTTCTATGTGAGCCAAGATTTGGTAAAGTTTGGGAAGCTCTGTCATAGTAGATCCAAATTTTACTTCCCTTTTTAAAATACATGAGATTCTACTCAAGGTAGAAAATGTGTTAGAATGTCAAAAAATTATAGTATTTTCCCCCAATATCCCTTTCCATAGGTAATTGTGTTTCCTGAGTTTGCAAGTTTCCAAGTAAAGTTTGCTTTATCTTGTGATTCTCCTTAAACCTACTAAGCTTGTTTTCCCAACTTGTAAAAATCATACACTGTTAATAATTACAAATCTTTTAAAATATTATTTGAGATAAAAAACATTTTAAATGTAAAAAAATCAGTCAAAACAAAGGGTAAATAGTTATTTATTTTCAAAATATACATGTTTTCCAATTTTGATATATTCCTTTGGGATATATCCTCTCTAAAAAAATAAATCACTAAAAAATATTTTAGTTTTGAAATATTGATAAAGCAAGTAGAACAAATGGCATATTATTATTTGCTCAAAGAGAAATACTCCAAATATCATCAATTCCTACTTCTTCTTAGTTATCTGATGTTCTCATTTTTCACTCACATGTTTTTAAGTGTTATGCTCTTAATGTTGAAATAATAGAGTGGATCTTTAATACTCTTAAAGAGGTCCTTCACCTATGTGACTTAGTGAGACATAAAGAGGGTAAAAAGACATTTAAGGTCACATAGAGAGTTACTATGGAACTTAGAGTCATGTTTCTATTGTTGTCTTTGGTGTCATGGAGCGCCTTCAAATTTGTTTTCATTTTCCATCATTCTGCTTAAAGTCTTTGAGTATGACCAGACCCACAGATTTAATGATAGTGTCTCACAGAGATTAAATAAAGGATGCTCCTATTAGCATCACAACATAGATAGATTCTTTTTAAAGAAACTAAAAATATTTCTTGATTCCTTCAGAAAAAAGTTTTTACTTAATGGAACAAAAGCTATAATGGCAGTATTTAAAATACTCAGCTTGTTAATGTTTGCCTGGTAGTAGTTCTATTAGAAACATTACTTTCTTTATTTTTGATCATAAAAATTATTTAGTTATAATCATGAATATTTTTCTCAATTACAAAAATTGTAGCACTGTTAAAGTCAATTTACATAATAATACAATTTCATGATTCTCTAATTTACCTCTTTTTCTTATTTGCAAAGGTTAGTAAATTATTCCTTTAAGAAAAGAAGCAAATTTGATGTAAAAGAGGAAACTATAAGAAATGAACTTAGATGGCCAAAAATTTGAGTTGAATTTATTGAAGTAAATAACCATAGGCTTATTGGGTAAACATTTCGAATTATCTTGTTAAATGATCTTAACTTTCCAATCAAAGTTGTTCTTGAAGGGGAAAAAGTTTCTTTTATTTTTTTCTCTTGATGAAAGATCAAAATACATTTTTCTCACTACATTTGAATTTGATTTCTACTTAAAGAATTTGAATACATATGGGTAATCCTCACTAAACCTGGCGTGTGTGCTGTCTTGAAGTCAGCCTCTGCAAGAACTCACGGTCAAAGACATAAGTCTAACTCCAAAAGCCTTGAACAATGGACTACAGAAACTTAGGTTATATTTTCTTTGTATAGGAATCTTATATGTAGCCTATCATACAGCATAACTTCCTAAAAGTTCTCTTTATACCTCCCTCCATGTCCCCAATTTTCAGACTCATGTTCGCTGAAAACTGGGTTTGCTTCTTGGTGGGTGTTGGGCCAAATGATACAACCAAGTCAAAGAGCAGGAGAAGGAAGGATTTTATTACTTGCAACAAGAAAGGAGAACATGAGAGATATTTCCCAAAGCAATGTCTCTCCGAAAAACAAAATTAGGGAAGTTTTAAGCTAAGGGTGCCTTCATATTCATGAAGGGGCTTGTGCAAAGGAGAATTCAGCATAGAATTGGGGCAAAAGTCATCACAGGTTGACAAAGCCCAGGTCCTAGTTGATTGGAATGACGAGGACCAGTAAGGGTCAGCATTATCAATTTTCTGGCTCCAGGTAGTTTGGTGGTTGAGTGCTCAAGAGGGTTTGAATCCTGCAAAACAGCTCAAGTATGTGCATTAGACTAATCTTGACCTTTGAAACAGTTAAGACTCGGAGACTTAACTGATTTTCTGTCTCCGATATGGTTATTTCCCTAGTCTGGTAATAACTGTTCTTACATTCTATTGTTCTCTTAAAATCATTAATTACTGAGACTGCCCACTCTAAAGTATCACCAATGTGACCAAGAGATGGACTGTGCTGCTTGGCTCAGCCCACGGCTGTTTTGTTCCCGGACCCCAGAAGTAGAGTTAGTTTTAGTTGAAGCAAATTGGGCTGAGAATGTGAAAGGGATGGTTGCCCTGGAAGGAAATGACTATGAATACATTCAGGGTATTCAAAAGACAACGGTCCATGCCACAGCTCTTATTGCTTTCCCCTGGAGGACCCAATCTCCCCTCCCCATGTTAATAAACAGTGCCATCTATCTTGTTCCATATGAATTTTAAGCTTCATCCAGTCCGATTTCACATCCAATTCAGGAATTTCTTCTATATCCCTAAGAAATTCAAACCTTCATTTGAGGATCACCAAAGAGAGAGTTCATTGCCTAGAGAGTTGGCCTGATTCTCTAAGCTATAGAATTGGGCCTCTGCTCATTTTCTACTCCATACTTGGCTTGATGTGGAGTTACAAAAAAAAGTTGTGAATGCTTAGAGTATTCTTCAATCATAATATACTTGGAAAACTTGCATGTAGACATATGCATGGTATTACTAAAGGTTGAACTACTCTGGCTAATATAACCAGAAGATAAAAATCTAAATTGTTTCCATTTGCTCTTATTTGAAAGGATAACTATTCAAGCAGAGCTTTTTATTACAATCAGAGTGGTGATCTATGATAATATTTATAGAGCCTTGCATTCTGATGACATGCAAGTTTGAGAAATTTAAATATAATTTTATGTACTAAAATTGTGCTTCAGGATGAAGCCACTAAATATACAAATAGTCATGAATGTAAATTATACATGTCTAGTTTCATCTTCCTCAATTTCATATCTGATTTGTATATAGGCTTTCATGTCTGAGAATGAAGCCAAAAGTGGAAAAAAGGGGTCTTTCCTAAACAATATTGTAATAGTTTCAAAAAGGTTGCACTGGTAACGCAAATAGATAAAGTAATGAAACTTCTCAGATAGCAATTGTGTGGCACATGCTCTGAGAGTCAGTGTCTCAAAGAGTCACAGTGACAGAGATTGGTAACTTGATTTTCTGGCCCTACGTGTTTTGGAAGGCACTAAATGTTGGACTGCTTGGGAGGAGCTAGAAGGGCCTTAACATACATACAGCACCTGCTATTCATGTACATCAAACAATGCTGAGTTGCCAGTGCTTTTGGATAACAAAGCTAAAGTAGTACAATCACTAGTTCCAGATGGAACTAAGAGATTAAATGATTTCCCTAGGGTTATACTGAAGTCAGAGTTGGAATTAGAGGACTAGGCCCAGGGATAACTCTGCAAGAAGCACTGTTTTAACCCTTGCCTTCATACTGCAGGAAATTTATGTAAGGGCAGAGATTAGGTTTTATCTGTTCACCCATAATGAAGCTTCTTGAAAAATAGCTCACAGTAGCTGATTGTCAGAGAGAGGAAGCCTGTTAAGAGACATATATCTACTTGCCTTATAATGTGCTGCTAAGGTTATGCTGCAATATATATTTCTGTTTCTATTTCAAGTCAAACCATTCATCCCTTGAACTTGGTTTTTCTGAATTGCATAAAACAGGTACACAAAGGGCTATGTTTTTTCTCTTCTAACAGTGAGTACCGCTCTTTATAAATATGCTTTCAGCTTTAAGCACCTGTCTAGGCATTTCATCTACATGATGAAAGCTAATATTGGAAATCGGGCCAAGAAAAATATTAATATCTGAAAATCAATAGCACAGACATTATTAACTCAGATAGTTAGCATTTTTGGTCACGTTAGATTGTAGAGGAATGTTATAAAAGAATCATTTTATATATATATTTTAAAGTTGCTTTTTCTCATCAACCTAATCAGCACCCTCTATCCTTTGGAAACCAAGTGTTTAAACAAAGTTTAAGTAAGATGTCAGGTATAAGCTAAGTGAGAGGAAAATTATCTTGATTTAGCTGAAAACTGGTGGTAGCATTTAGTCACAGTTAACTATGTAAAGTTGTTCTCTGGGTCAAGACGTTTTCTTCCTTTACTCTCCTCAAAGGATTTTATACTTCCTTTTTCTCACATCAGGATGTAAGAGATGTAACATTTAAGTTTTGTTCTAGGCTTCATGAGACAACAGATTAGTGATTTTTTCGGTACGCGGGCCTCTCACTGTTGTGACCTCTCCCATTGCAGAGCACAGGCTAGGGACGCGCAGGCTCAGCGGCCATGGCTCACGGGCCTAGCCGCTCCGCGGCATGTGGAATCTTCCCGGACCAGGGCATGAACCCGTGTCCCCTGCATCGGCAGGCAGACTCTCAACCACTGTGCCACCAGGGAAGCCCAGATTAGTGATTTTTAATGGGAGAAGATATGCCACCCTTCCCCAGGAGAAGTTATGGAGGTTTTGGATTTTTTTGTCTTTGTTGGTTGTTACAATGATTGGGGGTCCAATTGGCCTTTAATTCTCTGGGAAGAAGAGGGCTAGGTGTTTGGCAGTGTGGGAGACAGCCTTACACCATGAAGAATTGTCCCATATTCTGTGAGACTTTCCAATTTCTCACAAGGGACAAACGTTTATATTTTGTCATGATTTTCATATATACTGAATTTTCTAGGAATGCAATTACTGTGTAAGTAAAGATTTTATACAATCTTTTTATGTTTTCAGAGTTCCTAAGAGTTGGTAAGGAATTCAAAATATGTTACTGAAGGCCATGTCACATGTGGAATTCGAATTGTTAAAACGGATCATTCTGCATTTATAGCTGTTGAACCCATGTTGAAAGAAACTTTCTCATCTATCCAACTCTGAATATATTTATTTATCCTGTATTTTAAAATGACAAATACAGGAAGAAATGTTGACAATATTCAATTGAACATTGTCTTTTCTTAAATCTGAGTTTATTCATTAAAGTGAGGGCAAACATCTGGCTTCTTCCTTTTCTTTTCTAGTGGAGCCATGCCTGAACATTTAAATACTGAAATGTATATTATTTTAGTATTTGTATACATAAAAGATTATTTCTTTTTTATTTCACAGTTGATACATTGTATTGATTCTTTGAAATTATATATGTAGGTAGGTTGTGTTATTTATGAATTTTACTCCATGGTAATAAAGGAGGGAGATAAAAAGATTTGTTATTAAAAGTGTGTATTGGGTTGGATAGGATTGAAAACTTCTGCAATAGATCTGCCTATCAAAGTGATAAGCCAAAATATGCAGAATTTTCAAAGAAAAAAAGATTTGCAATACTTTTTGACACCTTTGTTGTTGCAAATATTTGAAAGGAATCAGAATGTGGAGAGAGGAGAGTGAATTTATTTTAAAAAAAGATGTCTTTGAAGAGAACTATAGCCTTTAGGTCCCCAATCCCCAATCCCTTTCCCTGGGTGATGGGTAGGATGCTACCTCCACTTTGGGTCCAGGGTAGGAAGCTTCCATGAGACCACTTATAGTGCTTGAAACATGTTCCCTACAGTTGGAGACATGTATCCTTCCTCAGGTCTGAGAACATTTGAGGAATTGGAGACTGTCAGCAGGACAGAAGTGCCTGTGTTTTGATTGACTTGCATTCTCATGGTTGGTGAGGTTAATGGATACATGCACAGATATGGGCACACAGGGAGAGAGAGCCAACATAGCATCATTTCATGTCCTACCTCAGCCTAGAGGATCACCAAGGAGGACATCAGGATTCCAGCAGGTGAGGGTCTGTGTGGCGTGGATCGTGAATGGTGTCTAAGGGCTAGGGGGAGGGTGGGGAATTGTGAGCCAAAAGCAATGGATTTGTCCCTGTCAAAGAAGCTCCATGTAGCCCACAACTGTGCCCAAGAGAGAGAGTCAGCCTTAAAGAACTGGCAAGCCCAGGGTTTGGGCCGCCAATCAGCAGGTAATGTCCTAACTCCTTTATTTATCTCCCTCCTCTATTCTAATGTGGGGCTTGAGAGTGAGGGAGGAAGTAAGTGGGGACAGAGGACAGAAGCCAACCCATACTTCTTCCCTTAGACAGTCAACCACAGGCCTGTGCTGGGGGAGGATGAAAAGAACTGTCTTTTTGGAGTGAAGACTCAAGCATGGATGATTATACTGGGTTGGACCTTCTAATTCTGAATCGAGACTTTCTTTACTGAAAAGTACTATACTGACCATGGATTATGTAGGAGTGAGTCAATAAGCAATGAGAGCTAATTGAGATGTAGATTTCACCTAGGTGCAAAGAAGAAACTTCTCCCACTGAACACATTTTAAGGGGAGTCTCAGGGCACAAATGCTTGGTAACTTGCCACAAGTTGTGTAATAAGTTAGGTAAAATCATGCTTGAGACGCAAGAGGGAAGAGATATGGGAACATATGTATATGTATAACTGATTCACTTTGTTATAAGGCAGAAACTAACACACGATTGTAAAGAAATTATACTCCAATAAAGATGTTAAAAAATATATATACATAAAAATATCATGCTTGAGGTATAGTTCTTCCCTTTACCCTTATTCTTCTGAAAGGGCTCATACGTGCTGTCTCTATCTCCTCTCAGATGATGTCCTTGTATTTGTCATTTACACTGTACTTGTGTGAAACTGTGTCAGCTTTTTTGTGCTTCCAGTCTCTGTAACTATTGAAGAAAAAACCTGCCTCATGTTAAAGGATTTTTAGTCTCCTTTTCAGAAAGTAGAAGAGCTGTTTGAAAATGGACTTATTCCATCAATATACAAGCAAGGCTTTAATGATGAATTCTACTGCAAAGAAATAACACCCTGCTGTGTGTCCCCTCTACTCTCAATGCTCTGCCACATCACTACTTCACTTCTGATACCAGACGTGTGGGTTTTCCACACATCAAGCAATTCTGCGACACTAGCTGGGTGTTCTACAATTTAAGTCAACCTGACACTTTCTGGAGATAGCATCAGATCCCACAGGGTAAGGACTCAGTCCCACAACACTGCCCCCCATTCCCCCCTAACACATTTCGGACATCACTCCAAATACAGGTTGTTACCCCTGCTTCCAACCCACTAACTATAAGTTGGAGGTTCCCATGACCCCTTTCTGGGTTCGATTGATTTGTTAAAGTAGCTCATGGAACTCAGGAAGATAGTTTACTTACTAGATTACTATTTATTATAAAATGATATAATTAAGGAACAGCCAGATGGAAGAGATGGATACAGCAAGGTGTGGGGGAAGAAGCACGGAGCCTGCACGCCCTCCCTGTGTACACCACTCTCCCTGAACCTCCACATATTCATCAGCCTGGAAGCTCTCAGAGCTCTGTTATTATTATTATTATTTTTTAAATGGAGGCTTCATTACTTAGGTGTGGTTGATTAAATCATTAGCCATTGATGATTTAGCTCTACCTCCAGCCCCTCTCCCCTCGTAGGAGGTTGGGGAGCTTGGGGATGGGGCTGAAAGTTCCATCGCTCAAATCAAGGTTGTTTCTCCTGGCAACTTTCCACAGGAAGAACTTGTTTACTTGGTTAAGCCTAGGAAATCTAGGGTTATATTTTCAGAGTGCTTTCTTGTCTCTTCTTATAATACTTTCAATATTTCTTGTTTGTTTCACTGTTGTTCCATATCTCTTAGAACCTTAAATGCTTCTATGCAACCACTGTCTTCTTAGATGATTAAAAGATAAAACAAAAAGAAATCATGCTGATTCACCCTCAAACTGAAAACCACATCTCTATCAACAAAATGTTGTCTTTACGGTGCATGAACAACAGTGATGAAGATCTGGACAATTCTTCACGGTTTCTTCTGCAGCTTTGGCTGAGGGAGGACTGAAAGGGAGGTTTAAAAATTATAGTTCCCATGCTTCTAGCAAAAGACTAGCTCTTTTTTTAGACATAGTAACAAGTAACCACCAGAACTGGTTTTAAACCTGTTCAATCAATCAATGACAACTCAGCTGGGTGAATATACTTCTACGGACCAACCAACCAGTGACAGCTCCTTACTTCTGAAAGTCAGCCAGACTCACTCCAATGAACATGCTTTTGAAGATCAAACTATCAGCAACAGTGTAACCCAAGTAGCCATGCTTCCACAATTGTCAACCCACTTCCACTGCTGTAAATTTGCAAGTCTGTGAACTCCACGCTTTCTGAAAATCTGTGCAGTATCAGCAGTCTATTCTGCTTGGGGAGCTTGTATGAAGGCAGCAGAGCTCTCCTTAAGCAATAAATTTAGCTTTGAGGTTTTGTTCAGATTCTGCATAGTGATATCATCCTTTGTCTCTCACTATCATATCACCGGAATCTCATCTGCCACTGAGATGCAGAATAGCATAACAGTTATGAACCTGAATTTGAAGCTGATTCTGCTGCATTCTGGCTGTGTGATCTTGAGCAATTTGCCCTGATTTTTTCATTTGTAAAATCAGGAGAATTAATAGCATCTACCTGACAGTGTTAAATTAAATATGAGTCACTTTAAGTGTTTTATAAACATTAGCTAGTGGGCTTCCCTGGTGGCACAGTGGTTGAGTCCGCCTGCCGATGCAGGCGACACGGGTTCGTGCCCCGGTCCGGGAAGATCCCACATGCCGCAGAGTGGCTGGGCCTGTGAGCCATGGCCGTTGAGCCTGCTCGTCCGGAGCCTGTGCTCCGCAGCGGGAGAGGCCACAACAGTGAGAGGCCTGCATACTGCAAAAACAAACAAACACAAAACATTCGCTAGTGTTACTATTTCTTGCTTTTAGAAATACCTAGCATAAGTTCAAAGTTAAAAGGAAGTAAAGGGTTTCACTATACCTTTACAATTCAAAGCTTTGCTTGTACTTTTCCAACATTAATATTTTAAAAGTATGACCTTAATACTTTTAAAACTTGGAGGAATTGTGCTTGTGTATGTGTGTATGCTATATGTGTACATACAGACATACATATGTCTCTGTCAATTTTGAAACTATTCTCATTGTTTGAAGAACATCTGAAGAACATCTTCAGACTGCATTCATAGGAGAACAAATATCTATTTAATATAGTGCATACTAACAACAATGTAGTGTTATTAATAAATAGTTGGATGTTTGTTGCTAAGGGCTAGCATATTGAGTTCTATATTTTAATTTTTGCACTAAGAATATTACATATATTTTATCATTTAAGAAAAATATATTACGTGTCTACTTTGTGCCAGACAGTGTTCTTGGGGCTAGAAGTAAAATGGTGAGCCATTGTACTGAATACACTTCATTCATCTATGTTTCCTTTTGAAAACAGAAATGTCATGGGTATAATTTGTATTATTTATTACTATTTATCTGTGTTTATGTTTGTACTTACATTAAGGCTACATAATGAAAAATCATTTGAATGTTTTGTTACACTGATTTTGTTGCCATCATTTGATTGACTTATTAAACAATAACATTGGAAATGCAAAGAAAACTAGGCAAGTTTTTGTGACATCAAGTCAGTGGTCAGGATTTCCGTGGGGCAGTAAGTCACAGACACTATGTTTCTTTTTTTTTTTTAAGTTTTTAATTTAATTTTATTTACTTTTTTTTGTACAACAGGTTCTTATTAGTTATGCATTTTATACATATTAGTGTATATATGTCAATCCCAATCTCCCAATTCATCACATCACCACCATCCCCCTACTACTTTCCCCCTTGGTGTCCATACATTTGTTCTCTACATCTGTGTCTCTATTTCTGTCCTGCAAACCAGTTCATCTATACCATTTTTCTAGGTTCCACATATATGCATTAATATACGATATTTGTTTTTCTCTTTCTGACTTACTTCACTCTGTATGACAGTCTCAAGATCCATCCACATCTCTACAAATGACCCAGTTTCTTTCCTTTTCATGGCGGAGTAATATTCCATTGTATATGTACCACACTTCTTTATCCATTCGTCTGTCGATGGGCATTTAGGTGGCTTACATGACCTGGCTATTGTAACTAGTGCTGCAATGAACATTGGGGTGCATGTGTCTTTTTGAATTATGGTATATGCCTAGTCGTGGGATTGCTGGGTCATATGGTAATTTTATTTTTAGTTTTTTAAGGAACCTCCATACTGTTCTCCAAAGTGGCCGTATCAATTTACATTCCCACCAACAGTGCAAGAGGGTTCCCTTTTCTCCACACCCTCTCCAGCATTTGTTGCTTGTAGATTTTCTGATGATGACCATTCTAACTGGTTGAGGTGATACCTCATTGTAGTTTTGATTTGCATTTCTCTAATGATTAGTGATGTTGAGCAGTTTTTCATGTGCTTCTTGGCCATCTGTATGTCTTCTTTGGAGAAATGTCTATTTAGGTCTTCTGCCTATTTTTGGATTGGGTTGTTTGTTTTTTTAATATTGAGTTGCATGAACTGTTTATCTATTTTGGTGATTAATTCTTTGTTGATTCGTTTGCAAATATTTTCTTCCATTCTGAGGGTTGTCTTTTCATCTTGTTTATGGCTTCCTTGCTGTGCAAAAACTTTTAAGTTTCATTAGGTCCCATTTGTTTATTTTTGTTTTTATTTCCATTACTCTAGGAGGTGGATCCAAAAAGATCTTGCTGTGATTTATGTCAAAGAGTGTTCTTCCTATGTTTTCCTCTAGGAGTTTTATAGTGTCCAGTCTTACATTTAGGTCTCTAATCCGTTTTGAGTTTATTTATGTGTATGGTGTTATGGAGTCTTCTAATTTCATTCTTTTACATGTAGCTGTCCAGTTTTCCCAGTACCACTTATTGAAGAGACTGTCTTTTCTCCATTGAATACCCTTGCCTCCTTTGTCATAGATTAGTTGACCATAGGTGTGTGGGCTTATCTCTGGGCTTTCTATCCTGTTCCATTGATCTATATTTCTGTTTTTGTGACAGTACCATATTGTCCTGATTACTGTAGCTTTGTAGTAAAGTCTGAAATCAGGGAGTCGGATTCCTCCAGCTCCATTTTTCTCCCTCAAGACCACTTTGGCTATTCGGGGTCTTTTGTATCTCCATATAAATTTTAAGATTTTTTGTTCTACTTCTGTAAAAAATGCCATTGGTAATTTGATAGGGATGGCATTGAATCTGTAGATTGCTTTGGGTAGTATAGTCATTTTCACAATATTGATTCTTCCATTCCAACACCATGGTATATCTCTCCATCTGTTGGTATCATCTTTAATTTCTTTCATCAGTGTCTTATGGTTTTCTGCATACAGGTCTTTTGTCTCCTTAGGTAGGTTTATTCCTAGGTATTTTATTCTTTTTGTTACAATGGTAAATGGGAGTGTTTCCTTAATTTCTTTTTCAGATTTTTCATCATTAGTGTATAGGAATGCAAGAGATTTCTGTGCATTCATTTTGTCTCCTGCAACTTTAGCAAATTCATTGATTAGCTCTAGTAGTTTTCTGGTGGCATCTTTAGGATTCTCTATGTATAGTATCATGTCATCTACCGACAGTGACAGCTTTACTTCTTCTTTTCCAATTTGTATTTCTTTTTCTTCTCTGATTGCCATGGCTAGGACTTCCAAAGCTATGTTGAATAATAGTGGTGGGAGTGGACATCCTTGTCTTGTTCCTGATTTTAGAAGAAATGCTTTCAGTTTTCACCATTGAGAATGATGTTGGCTGTGTGTTTGTTATATATGGCCTTTATTATGTTGAGGTAGGCTCCCTCTATGCTCACTTTCTGGAGAGTTTTTATCATAAATGGGTGTTGAATTTTGTCAAAAGTTTTTCTGCATCTATTGAGATGATCATATGGTTTTTATTCTTCAATACGTTAATATGGTGTATCACATTAATTGATTTGCATATATTGAAGAATCCATGCATCCCTGAGATAAACACCACTTGATCATGGTGTATGATCCTTTTAATGTGCTGTTGGATTCTGTTTGCTAGTATTTGGTTGAGGATTTTTGCATCTATATTCTTCAGTGATATTGGTCTGTAATTTTCTTTTTTTGTAGTATCTTTGGTTTTGGTATCAGGGTGATGGTGGCCTCATAGAATGAGTTTGGGATTGTCCCTTCATCTGCAATTTTTTGGAAGAGTTTGAGAAGGATAGGTGTTAGCTCTTCTCTTAATGTTTGGTAGAATTCACCTGTGAATCCATCTGGTCCTGGACTTTTGTTTATTGGAAGATTTTTTTTTTTTCCTGTGCGCAGGCCTCTCACTGTTGTGGCCTCTCCCATTGTGGAGCACAGGCTCCGGACGCCCAGGCTCAGCGGCCATGGCTCATGGGCCCAGCCGCTCCGTGGCATGTGGGATCTTCCTGGACCAGGGCATGAACCCGTGTCCCCTGCATCGGCAGGCGGACTCTCAACCACTGCGCCACCAGGGAAGCCCTATTGGAAGATTTTTAATCACAGTTTCAATTTCATTATTTGTGTTTGCTCTGTTTATATTTTCTGTTTCTTCCTGGTTCAGTCTTGGAAGGTTATACCTTTTAAAAATTTGTCCATTTCTTCCAGGCTGACCATTTTATTGGCACAGAGTTGCTTGTTGTAGTCTCTTAGGATGCTTTGTATTTCTGTGGTGTCTGTTGTAACTTCTCCTTTTTCATTTCTAATTTTATTTATTTTTTCTATTACTTTTTTTTTTTTTTTTTTGGTGGTACGCAGGCCTCTTACTGTTGTGGCCTCTCCCGTTGCGGAGCACAGGCTCCAGATGCGCAGGCTCAGTGGCCATGGCTCATGGGCCTAACCGCTCTGTGGCATGTGGGATCTTCCCGGACTGGGGCACGAACCCATGTCCCCTGCATCGGCAGGTGGACTCTCAACCACTGTGCCACCAGGGAAGCCCCATTTCTAATTTTGTGATTTGAGTCCTCTCTCTTTTTCTTGATGAGTCTGGCTAATGGTTTATCAATTTTGTTTATTTGCTCAAAGAACCAGCTTTTAGTTTTATTGATCTTTGCTATTGTTTTCTTTGTTTCTATTTCATTTATTTCTGCTCTGATCTTTATGATTTCTTTCCTTCAACTAACTTTGGGTTTTGTTTGTTCTTCTTCCTCTAGTTCCTTTAGGTGTAATGTTAGATTGTTTAATTGAGATTTTTCTTTTTTCTTGAGGTAGGCTTGTATTGCTATAAACTTCCCTCTTAGAACTGCTTTTGCTGCATCTCATAGGTTTTAAATCATCGTGTTTTCATTGTAATTTGTCTCTAGGTAATTTTTGATTTCCTCTTTGATTTCTTCAGTGATCTCTTAGTATTTAGTAACGTATTGTTTAACCTCCATGTGTTCATGTTTTTTACATTTTTTTCCTGTAATTGATTTCTAATCTCATAGCATTGTGTTCTGAAAAGATGCTTGATATAACTTCAATTTTCTTAAATTTACTGAGGCTTGATTTGTGACCCAAGATGTGATCTATCCTGGAGAATTTTCCATGCACACTTGAGAAAAAAGCATAATCTGCTGTTTTTGGATGGAATGTCCTATAAATATCAATTAAATATATCTGGTCTATTGAGTCATTTAAAGCTTGCATTTCCTTATTAATTTTCTGTTTGGATGATCTGTCCATTGGTATAAGTGAGGTGTTAAAGTCTCCCACTCTTATTGTGTCACTGTTGATTTCCTGTTTTATAGCTGTTAGCAGTTGCCTTATGTATGGAGGTGCTCCTATGTTGGGTGCATATATATTTATAATTGTTATCTCTTCTTCTTGGATTGATCCCTTGATCATTATGTAGTGTCCTTCCTTGTCTCTTGTAACATTATTTTAAAGTCTATTTTATCTGATATGAGTATAGCTACTCCAGCTTTCTTTTGATTTCCATTTGCATGGAATATCTTTTTCCATCCCCTCACTTTCAGTCTGTGTGTGTCCCTAGGTCTGAAGTGGGTCTCTTGTAGACAGCATATATATGGGTCTTGTTTTTGTATCCATTCAGCAATCCTGTGTTTTTTGGTTGGAGCATTTAATCTATTCATGTTTAAGGGAATTATCGCTATGTACGTTCCTATGACCATTTTCTTAATTGTTTTCAGTTTGTTTTTGTAGGTTCTTTTCTTCTCTTGTGTTTCCCACTTAGAGAAGTTCCTTTTGCATTTGTTGTAGAGGTAGTTTGGTGGTGCTGAATTCTCTTAGCTTTTGCTTGTCTGTAAAGCTTTTGATTTCTCCATCGAATCTGAATGAGATCCTTGTCGGGTAGAGTAATCTTGGTTGTAGGTTCTTCCCTTTGTTCACTTTAATTATATCATGCCACTCCCTTGTAGAGTTTCTGCTGAGAAATCAGCTGTTAA
Source organism: Globicephala melas (assembly GCF_963455315.2). Taxonomy (NCBI): domain Eukaryota; kingdom Metazoa; phylum Chordata; class Mammalia; order Artiodactyla; family Delphinidae; genus Globicephala; species Globicephala melas. Next base: position 103,236,164 of record NC_083318.1, on the reverse strand, counting down.
CCTTATGGGTGTTCCCTTGTATGTTATTTGACGTTTTTCCTTTGCTGCTTTCAATAATTTTTCTTTGTCTTTAATTTTTGCCAATTTGATTACTGTGCATCTCAGCGTGTTTCTCCTTGGGTTTATCCTGTATGGGACTCACTGTGCTTCCTGGAATTGGGTGGCTATTTCTTTTTCCATGTTAGGGAAGTTTTCGACTATAATCTCTTCAAATATTTTCTCTGGTCCTTTCTCTCTCTCTTTTCCTTCTGGGACCCCTATAATGTGAATGTTGTTGTGTTTAATGCTGTCCCAGAGATCTCTTAGACTGTCTTCATTTCTTTTCATTCTTTTTTTTTTATTCTGTTCCACAGCAGTGAATTCCACCATTCTGTCTTCCAGGTCTCTTATCCATTCTTCTGCTTCAGTTATTCTGCTATTGATTCCTTCTAGTGTAGTTTTCATTTCAGTTATCATATTGTTCATGTCTGTTTGTTTGTTCTTTAATTCTTCTAGGTCTTTGTTAAACATTTCTTGCACCTTCTTGATCTTTGCCTCCATTCTTTTTCCGAGGTCCTGGATCATCTTCACTATCATTATTCTGAATTCTTTTTCTGGAAGGTTACCTATCTCCACTTCATTTAGTTGTTTTTCTTGGGTTTTATCTTGTTCCTTCATCTGGTACATCGCCTTTGCCTTTTCATCTTGTCTATATTTCTGCAAATGTGGTTTTTGTTCCACAGGCTGCAGGATTGTAGTTCTTCTTGCTTCTGCTCTCTGCCCTCTGCTGGATGAGTCTATCTAAGAGGCTTGTCCAGACACTATGTTTATTGCTCTTTTAATCCAAATTCCCATAAAGACCAATAAATAAAAGTTACCTCATCTATCATTTGGCAGATAACTGAATTGACTCTGTCATAATCTGCTTGATTCTTCTTGTGTTCACTTTTTTATTTGTAGTATTTGATGTTAATATTTGTTAGTTATTAATTTTAGAGTTATATGGAAAAGCTAATACTGATACATATTTTTATATCCTTGGTCAGAGTTATAATATGTATACACATTAACAGACAAAAATAAGTAGTGTACAGTGTCATATGGTAGCTGTGGCATGTTTTATATAAATCATGTGTGTATTCTACAAACACATTTCTTTTCTGAACTACTTGAGGTAAATTACAAGTTACATTATACATTATGGCTCTTTAAATAGTGTGAGTTTTCTAACATGATTACAGTATAGTTATCAGTGTCACAAATTTACATTGGTAACCTACCATTTGTTTAATAGTTTTATTATTTTTTAATTTTAAACTTTTTTGCATATTTGTATGTGTGTATATTAAAAAAAATTTTAAAGAAAAGACTTTCTCACTATGTTAAATAACTGCCTTAAACATTAGTTATACTCAAGTAGTACATTGTATGTCATATAGATAAGAACCAGCTAGATCTACTTAAAAACTAAACAACTGATATTAGGAGAATCTAAAAAATAACTTAGAAAAACACTAAGTGGAGAAGAAAGTCAGTTCAGTCTAGTCTTTTCATGTCAACATGAACTATGTAGCTGCCTTTTTTCTTTTTACTTTTCTTTCACCATATTCTCCTCATATAAAATAATAGCTTCCAAACAAGGTGACCAAGGCTTTTTCTTTACTTTCATTGAATAATGTGCAGAGATTGACTAGAACACTGTGGCAGAGGCAGTGTCAGCTGTCTGGAGATAAATGCTCAGAGCCTTGCTCCAGTCCAAACCTGAACCTCCAGAACAAATACCAGGAAAGGTTTTTTAATAAGTCAAGATTCTGGGTGAATTGATTAAATTAGATATTGTGAGATTTGGTAAAGGCTTGCACCTAAGTAGCTGTTCATTGTGAAATGAAGTCCTAATTTATTGTTTTGAGTTTAATACGTGGCTGTTTTAAGGAGTGTATTTTGGTAATGATATGCCAAAGCAGAAATTTATTGGCAAAATTAAGTTGAATCAGGCTGGAAATTATCTTTTCTTGTTCAAGTAAAATTCAGTTTAGTTCTTTGTTTAAGCTTGAGAGACATCTTCCCTGTCTCAGACCATTACTGCTACCCTCCCAAAAGTCAGCCAAACAAGTACAACTGAACCAACTCCTTCCTTGTCCCTCCCTACCTCAGCTCCAGTCATAGAATTTATAATATATAAAATACACTGCAGCTATATGCAAGTCTGATCAGACTATTTCTCCAGAACTTGTCCTCTCCATAAGCCTTTATTCTAATCCATTCTCTTCCACATCCCTGGTTTTTATCCTATTGGCCTCATTCCTAGATTTTTTATTTCTGTAACTCCTTTTAACTGAATAGTCTTTTTAGACAGCCCACTTTTTCCGTCTATTGAAGTCCTGAGTCAAGCAATGTTCCATATCCAAACCAGTCTCCTAGCCTAATAGGATCTCCTAGGAGATATGTCAGTTGCTATCTCCCTGTACCCCAATAGGGTATCCTAGCCTAAACTAGATCTCAGGGCTTTAGACCATTCTGTTATCTTATCTGAAAAGTGGGCTTTCAATAACCGATACTTAAGCCTTCAAGTTTCAACCTGTAGTATACTAATTCTTCCTGTTGACAGAGAACTTAAATTGCAGAATCAACCTTTTTTGGTAATTTCTACAGTCAAATATTTGTCAATCAACAAATATTTGCTAAGCAACTACAGTAAATCAGATATTGTGCTATGTGTAGGGATTCAAGAGGACCAGTAAATAGAGCTTTTTCCTCCCTGTCTGGATTCTGAATAATTTAAGAAAAAAAAAATACCAAGGCAGATGGAAGCAAAGTATCACCTCTGTTGCTCATAGAACAAGATTGAGGACGTAGATTCGCGAGAGAACCAAGTGGGCTGATGAACTGAATCTCAGATTTAGAAATACCTACCCACATGGTCCCTGCAGTGCTAGATCAGGATAGACCTTTCCTGCACAGGGACTTAGGTCCTAGAGGTGAAGTGAAAAACATCCTCTTGCAGACAGGCAGCTCCCAAGAGAGAGAACAGTGCAACTGAGAATGCCCAATTGTTCTTCCTAATTTTTCATTTCTCTTACATGAGGAGTGTGTAAAGGGACAAAGAGATGCTGTAATTATGTTTGGAGAAATATATTCCATGTCAACCAGGAATGGGGTAATGGAATTCCCTTCTGACTGAATGCACTATGGGCACAGTGGTGCACAGACATGGTCCCTCCCCTCATGGGGTTTATAATCCAGCAGGGGAAGGCAGATATTAAACATTGCAATTACAAATGATAAAGTGGGATGCAATTCTTTTGTGGATTGTAGTTTCAGGGGGCAGAACTTGAGTGATGAAGTGCAGATTTTTTTTTTTTTTCGGTACGTGGGCCTCTCACTGCTGTGGCCCCTCCCCCTGCAGAGCACAGGCTCTGGACGCGCAGGCCCAGTGGCCATGGCTCACGGGCCCAGCCGCTCCGCGGTATGTGGGATCTTCCCGGACCGGGACACGAACCTGCCTCCCCTGCATCGGCAGGCAGACTCTCAACCACTGCGCCACCAGGGAAGCCCGAATTGCAGATTTTAAAACTATTTTTTCTTTACCAATCCTTTTGTCTCTCTTCACCTGGTTAAGGCTGGATAAATGCTATGACCCTAAGGCTTTCTTTTTGTGTGCTTTCATCTAAATATCCTGTTTCTACTCATAGTCTTTCCTTACATTAGACATAATATAATTGATTGTCTCATTTTACTAAGTTATAACCACTTTTCAGTCTGACATCGTGGAGATTACACCCTGGTAATGCTCATGGAGTGTTGGGTGTTCCAAACTTTTCAGTTTCATATTTACAATCTCTTAACTTACTCCTCTTGGGAGCTCATAATATTTATTGTGTGTGGATTTTTACAAGTGTAAATCTCAGATTTGTTTTTGTTATTTTAAAATTTGTGAGCAACAATTCATGGAAACCAAATTGATTTTCAGAAATAACTATCCTCTATCAGTTCATATTAAGATATATGATTAATTTGTAAAGGACCAATGATTATATAGTTCACCCTATAAAGAAAAGGCAAAGCATATAGGAAGTGTTGTCAAAGTAGTGAGATCAAGGAAATAACACTGCTGAAGTCAAACACAGAATTTTTTGTTTTGTTTTGAAATTTCACTAAGTGTGAGGACATCCTTTGGAAAGCTTGTGCCATTTCTAATGCTGACTCTTGCTTCATTAGATTTTAAAATGGTAGGTAAACAATGGTTGTTAGAATGGTAAAAATAATCAACAGTGATTGGTAGATTAAAATGGTTGAATAATAAATAGGAATTTGCCAATTGTTTCCACAGTAGCTAATCAGCAGCTTGGCAATATTTCTATTCATTAATTATAGAAATGTTTATGTTACATTGAAACATTGTTTACCTAAAATTTAGAAAGATAAGTTGTAAAGGAAAAGTGATTGAAAATCAAAGTATGAACAATTTTGTTTTTATGTACTTTAAAATTCCAAATAAATCCTGCCATGCTAATGCTATGCCAAGAGCATTACATGTATAAGAAAACAATTCAGATGGAATTATTTAGAAATCTGTTTTTCCTTCTCTTCAGCTTAGGTGGAAGGTGTTAAAATTTTAGTGTTTTCTTTTAGTACATGACTTTTAAGTGTGCATGACAATTTCTTGCTCTACTAAAACTTTGCAAGATGAGCTGTCAGAATTTTTATGAAACATTCGTAAATAAAAAGTACGCATTTATTGTTATCCCGTGCATCCATTCCTACAATCAGCAAATCTGCTGTCTCCACATTCAAAATATATTCTGAATCCAACCACTTCTCTTCTTATCTGCCCCTGTTATCCTCATCCAACTCACTGCCATCTCTTGCCTCAACTAATAGCAACCTAATTTGTTTCTTTGTCTCTGCTTTTTCATCTACACTGTGGTCTCCATATACTTCCTGCTGCCAGAGTGGTCCGTAGGTGTGAACCAGGGCCTGCAACATCCTGGCTCCAGTTCTCCATGGCTTCGCATTACACACAATTCAAAGTCCCTACCATGTCTCCTGGCTACCCCTCTTCCTGGCTACCCCTCTGGCCTCATTTCCTACTGTTCTCCCTTTCCTTCCCGGCCTCCTTGCTGTTTTTTGAATATACCAAGCTCTGTCCAATCTTAGGGTTCTTGCACTTGTTATTCTTTCCGCCTTGAATATGTGAAGTTCTCTTCTTAAAGGCCTGTCCGTTCTGTTCCTGCAATTATAATGTCGCCTTTATGTAGCAGGAACTCCTTGCTATTTCCCAGCTCCTGGTATATAGCACCTGGCACATAGGAGGCACTCAATAGAAATTGCTAAATGAATAAACAGGCTGATGACAAAATCAAAGGTAACATTCTATATTTTAAAGATGGCCCAGATAAAAGACAGTAATGGTGATGTGTCAGGAGAGCTTTCATGTTTCTCCAATGCTTGTAATATTTAAGTGTACTGTAGAAACTAGTGAGCACTAAATAGTCCATGAAACTTTGGGATACAATGATGAAAGAAATGATGCCTTTTTAGATTGTTGAAAAATGAGAGCGAAGAGATGTGAAGATTAAAAATTAATCAAAGAAGATAAACAAGGCCATTTAAGTCTTTACAACTGTTATACACTTTTGTCATACATATTTGCTCTTTTGCCTTTCAACTATGGGTAAGCTACATTATGTCATCTCTATTTATGATTGTCTAAGTTTTCTTTTTTTATTATTTATATTTTTGGTACTTCACCCAATTCTTTGTAATGACATTTAAAGTTTTTGCAAAGTAAATTTCCTGCATCTTCTTCCTGTATTAAATCTGTGTTCAAAGGATAAAATACAACTGAAGAAAGGAATACTTTTAATTTTATTCTCTATTGAAAGCAAGCAAAATTTAATGGTTTTGATGTCATATCTAGGTGTTGTAGTTTATTTATTTGTGGTTAATATTTCATCTGGAATTGACATAGAAGTACAGTGTTTATTTTATCTTACTGGATCACACTTAGGTCATATTCTTCATGAAATTAATAACTGTTGCCTTTCCAACATTAAGATGCTCCATGGAATAATATAAAAATAGAAACCAGGAAGTAAGTTGAGTTCATAAATCATTTAGCTACCTGCCCAGCTTATGCTGAGTGGAAAAGGAGGGCTTGAAGGGTTAATAAAAGAATAGGTGGTTAGGTTCTACCCTTGCCTGGGGAAAGCTTGCTCAGACAGCAGGGAGATCCTGACAGCCATTGTTGCCTAGGTCACACAGCACAGAGGCACCATTGGAAGGCTAATGGATTTGCCACTTGCTGGCTGCTTGGCCTAGGGTAAATACTCAGTACCTCTTAAGGGAGCAGTTTATTGGAAGAAGCTTGCATTCTTCCAGTCTTGTACCCAAAGGGAAGGAAAATAAAAGAACAGGCCTTTGTGGAAAGGAAGCCTGTTGTATGTCTGAGACTACATTTATTTTATTTAAGTCAGTATATGAGTATCTTCTAAGTACTTAAAAATTCTTAACTGAATATAATTCTATAACAATTTTATGAAATATGTAGTATCATTGTCCTTATTTTACTGATGAGAAAACTAAAGCACAGAGACATTAAGCAGTTTGCTCAAGGTCACACAGCAAGTAAGAAGTATAAGATTCAGGGATTTGAACCCAGGCAATCTGTCTCTGGATTCATGCCCTTAACACTACTCTCTGTTGCTTCCCACACTGACCTAAGAGTGTGGTTCTTGGACATTAGCGAGCAGCAGAATCACCATGACAGGAATTAGATGGGTCATAGTCTCAGATGAAATGTATACCTGTCTTGGTAATGATAATCCATTTGTACTGCTGTAGTTACTGCTTATTTTTATTTTCGTATTTTGAATGATATTATTTATTTATATATTTACTTACTTTTTGCCTTTTTAAACATTTATTTTTGTCATAAAATACACATAACATAAAATGCACTATTTAAACCATTTAAAGTTCAATAGTGTTAAGTATATTTACAATTCTGTGCAATCAATCTCCAGAACTTTTTCATCTTGCAAAATTGAAACTCTATACCCATTAAACAACTCCCTTCCTCTAGGCCCTTGCAACCACCATTGTACTTTATGTCTCTATGAATGTGATTAATTTAGGTACCTCACATAAATGGAATCATGTAGAATTTGCCCTTTTGTGACTGGCTTATTTCACTTAGCATAATGTCCTCAGGGTTCATCCATATTGTAACATGTGTCAGAATTTTCTTCCCTTGTAAGGCTGAATAATATTCATTCTATGTATATGCATAGGTACAACATTTTGTTGATCCATTAATTTGTTCCTTCCATCTTTTGGCTATTGTGAATAATTCTGCTATAATTGTGGGTATACAAGTAAGCTTATTTATTTTAAACGCTATTTTAATTTTATTAACTAGATTAGTATGCCCAATAATTACTTTTTATTTCTACCTTTTAAATTTTTCTCTGTTTAAAATTTTTCCATAGTTCAAATTACATTTGTTACAGAAACTTCTGCATTTTTTTTGGTGAATTCTTTTATTATTACTATTAGTGTGCCTGGTTTGCCTGTTTCATTTGTTTAACTTAGTTTCATATATAAAATAAGGAAGTTCTACCAGATAAGAGATTTTCATAATATTTTTCATGAATATGAGGTAAGGGTTGTGCGAATATTTGAGTCAGATTTTATTTCTTGACTGTATTTTAAATATATTTTGTTTGTTTAACAACAAGAACACTCAAATATGATCCAAAACAAACTTTACATAACAAAAATCACCAGCACATTAACATATGCTGTCAAGTTAACACACTCATTCAAAATTCAGTTATTCATCATATGTTTATTGATCTCCAACTTTATGCCGCCACTGTGCTAGGTGGTAGTTGAATTAGCAGTCATGGTCCCTACCTTAAAAGGTTTTCAGTCCATAGGTGAGGCAGATATTAAAAATAAACAGACACATAAAATCCATAATTGCAAACTGTGATAAGTTCTGAGAGTAAAAAACAGGGAATAGTTAGAATAATGAGTGAGAGCTTTATTTAGCAAGTGGTGGGGCTGGCTAGGAAAGGGCTTTCTGAGTAGGTGCTGTGTAAGCCTGGAGTGAAGAATGAGTGGGGGGGTCAATGGCAGGTCAGGTCGATGTAGAGCAAAGAGTTGTGCTGAATGTCTTTTGTTTGCCCCTCCAGATCCACTCTCCTCCTTTCTCTACCTTTCACTTTGCTCTGGGCGGCTGACCTGAATGGACTGCAACAGGTAGTTGAACTTCAGTGGTTCTCAACTGGGGAGTGATTTTGATCCCCAGGGGACATGTGACAGTGTCTGGAGATATTTTCAGTTGTCACAGTATCTAATGGAACGCCACTAAAGACCCTACAATGCACAAGACAGCCTTGCCTCCCCACACAGAATTACTGGCCCGAAATGATGTCAATAGTGCCACGGTAGAGAAACCCGGTGGAGGGGGGAAAGCAATGTCAGGGATTTTATCCCTCTGGCTCTTTACCTGTAGAGTTACCTTCAGGTGGCTGTGTCTCTTGCCTGAAGGTGCCTGCTCCTTATGAAATGGAGACTCTGCTTGATTCTCTTCTTATCACTGAGTCTAGGAGTGCTAAGCACTATCCCCTGTGGTTCCTCTATACCTACATCTTTGTAAATAATCCCTTTGTAAGTAAATACACTTTGAATTATCCTTTTCAAATGTGCCATCTATTTCCTGTTGGAACCCCAAGACTATTCCCGATAGAAGAGATAACCTGTGTGAGGACTTCATGAGACAGAGCCATGGGAGAGAGATTCTTCTGTTAGAGATGCTGCATGAGGCAGAAAGGAGGGACACAAATACACGGGCTTTTCCTTTTATTCCACCACCCAGTCTCCTGTAGTGTCTCCCATTGGCTGAACCCAATCAGAAGACAGCTAACACGTATGTTTGGGAAATGCAGACTACAGGAGTCACTGAAGGACAAGGAATGGATCCAAGGGCAAATACAAATAGGCTTGAACAGAGACAGTATCCCTAGAACAAGAACATTAGGTTACTGCTGTGGCCCATGAGGAGCGTGATGGTGGCCTGGATTGGGGTGATGAACTAGGTTGATGGAGTAGAGACAGAGAGAAGGGAATACAACTTCTCCCACTATCTTTGGACATGCTCAGGGAACACAAGCTTAAATGCTATAGGACCCAGGTGGGGATTGTGTGTGTGTGTGTGTGTGTGTGTGTGTGTGTGTGTGTTTGTGTGTAAGCCCATCTGGAAAGAGCAAACCATCTAAAGTAGTCATAGGTAGGAATATGACCCCAGTATTTCCAGATCCTCAGAGATTTAAAAAGAAACCAAAAATCCAGATTTTTAAGTAAAATCTTTCAATTTTTAAACAATGGCAATTAATTAAAAAACACATGCTATGAACTAAACTGGACTCTGGAGTCTAGAATGATGAGTTTACAACCTCCAACCTACATAAGCTAATTGTAAAAGAGATATAGGATAAAGTTTCTAGCTCTGCTTTGATCTCTATTCTCTATTTCTATTTTTTTTTAAACTCAGGATCTATGAGTCAGTTCCATCAAAGAAATGTATTTTCCAACAAAAAAAGTTATAGAACCAAATTTCATGCTGATATTAACTGGTCTGCCACTGTCTTTCCATAGGTCAGGACTGAAAATATTTGGTTCATCAAAAAAGCCACGTTGTGCTTATTGATCACTGTTACTATAAACAAATGGTACAAATTTAAATCTGCATAATGTAGTTATAATGAATTAAACATTGCTTTACAGATTTTATACAGTGACCTCTGTGTGAGATTTTTCTGAGGAAAAGAAAAAAGGGTTTCATTAAAAAAATTGAAAACAAGTAGACTAGATAAATGCACTAAGGTTTGTGATTGGAAAACTGATAAGCAGAAGGCCTGAAGCTCAGGACTAAAATAGAAAAATCAATCTGTCAGTGGCAGTCGTTAAGTATGATTGGCCTGTTCTCTTTGTTAATACTGGGGCTAATGCATAGTTTAGAGCTAAATTACTCCAAGCAAAGTCAACATATAGGACATATATACACTAATATGTATAAAATGGATAACTAATAAGAACCTGCTGTATAAAAAAATAAATAAAATAAAATTCAAAAAACAACAACAAAAGAAGTCAACAAATAATTGTGACATGCTGTCTCCAGAGATATGTTGATGCCAGGGAAATCAGATCTACATAGAGGAGTGGGAAATATGAAATTGGAGACTCTAAGCCAACATGTAATAGAACTTGACCAAACCACACTTTAATAGAAAAATTAAAAGAAATCAAACAACAACAACCCAAAAGCTCCCATCCCTAACCAATCAAATTGTTTTCATGTTTTGGGGTTCCTTTTTAGCTGTTATTGCAACATGGTTTTTACAATATGGTAATGCTGGTAGCAGAGTTGTCATACATGTTGTTAGAGATTTAGGTTTCATCCCTTTCAGACTTTAAAGTAGTAATGTGTCCATTAGGCTGGGTCTTAGGAAAATACTTTGGGCCCTAGGATAAACTCTCAATTCCTTAAATAAGCTATCTGTCTCCTGCTTTTCCACCGAACCTCAATTCTCACCACGCAAACATTGCGCTCTTGTGCCCCTGAGCTCTTGTGCTCCAACAGTACTTAAGTACTTTCTGTTGTCTGATATCACCAGCCTGTACCATGCTACCCTGGGCATGTTTATGTTGCCTTTTTTTTTAAACATCTTTATTGGAGTATAATTACTTTACAATGGTGTGTTAGTTTCCACTTTATAACAAAGTGAATCAGGTACACATATACATATAACCCCATATACCCTCCCCTTTGAGTCTGCCTTCTACCCTCCCTATCCCACCCCTCTGGTTGGTCACAAAGCACTGAGCTGATCTCCCAGTGTGATGCAGCTGTTTCCCACTAATTATCTATTTTACATTTGGTAGTGTATGTATGTCAATTCTACTCTCTCACTTCGTCCCAGCTTACCCTTCCCCCGCCCCGTGTCCTCAAGTCCATTCTCTATGTCTGCGTCTTTATTCCTGTCCTGCCCCTAGGTTCATCAGAACCATTTTTTTTCTTTCTTAGATTCCATATATATGTGTTAGCATATGGTATTTGATTTTCTCTTTCTGAATTACTTCACACTGTATGACAGACTCTAGGTCCATCCACCTCACTACAAATAACTCAATTTCGTTTCTTTTTATGGCTGAGTAATATTCCATTGTATACATGTGCCACATCTTCCTTATCCACTCATCTGTTGATGGACGCTTAGGTTGCTTCCATGTCCTGGCTATTGTAAATAGAGCTGCAATGAATATTGAAGTACATGACTCTTTTTAAATTATGGTTTTCTCAGGGTATATACCCAGTAGTAGGATTGCTGGGTCATATGGTAGTCCTAGTTTTAGATTTTTAAGGAACCTCCATACTGTTCTCCATAGTGGCTGTATCAATTTACATTCCCACCAACAGTGCAAGAGGGTTCCCTTTTCTCCACACCCTCTCCAGCATTTATTGTTTGTGGATTTTTTGATGATGGCCATTCTGACTGGTGTGAGGTGATACCTGATTGTAGTTCTGAGTTGCATTTCTCTAATGATTAGTGATGTTGAGCATCCTTTCACGTGTCTGCTGGCAATCTGTATATCTTCTTTGGAGAAATGTCTGTTTAGGCCTTCTGTCCATTTTTGGATTGGGCTGTTTGTTTTTTTGATATTGAGGTGCATGAGCTGCTTGTATATTTTGTAGATTAATCCTTTGTCAGTTGCTTCATTTGCAAATATTTTCTCCCATTTTAAGGGTTGTCTTTTTGTCTTGTTTATGGTCTCCTTTGCTGTGCAAAAGCTTTAAAGTTTCATTAGGTCCCATTTGTTTATTTTTGTTTTTATTTCCATTTCTCTAGGAGGTGGGTCAAAAAGGATCTTGCTGTGATTTATGTCATAGAGTGTTCTGCCTATGTTTTCCTCTAAGAGTTTTATAATGTCTGGCCTTACATTGAGGTCTTTAATCCATTTTGAGTTTATTTTTGTGTATGGTGCTAGGAAGTGTTCTAATTTCAGTCTTTTACATGTAGCTGCCCAGTTTTGCAGCACCACTTATTGAAGAGGCTGTCTTTTCTCCATTGTATATTCTTGCCTCTTTTATCAAAAATAAGGTGATCATATGTGCGTGGGTTTCTCTCTGGGTTTTCTATCCTGTTCCATTGATCTATCTTTCTGTTTTTGTGCCAGTACCATACTGTCTTGATTACTGTAGCTTTGTAGTATAATCTGAAGTCAGGGAGCCTCATTCCTCCAGCTCCGTTTTTCTTTCTCAAGATTGCTTTGGCTATTTGGGGTCTTTTCTGTTACCATACAAATTGTGAAATTTTTGATTCAAGTTCTGTGAAAAATGCCATTGGTAGCTTGATTGGGGTGCATTGAATCTGTAGATTGCTTTGGGTAGTGTAGTCATTTTCACAATATTGATTCTTCCATTCCAACACCATGGTATATCTCTCCAACTGTTTGTATCATCTTTAATTTCTTTCATCAGTGTCTTATAGTTTCCTACATTCAAGTCTTTTGTCTCCTTAGGTAGGTTTATTCCTAGATATTTTTTTTCTTTTTGTTGCAGTGGTAAATGGGAGTGTTTCCTTAATTTCTCTTTCAGATTTTTCATCATTAGTGTATAGGAATGCAAGAGATTTCTGTGCAGTAGTTTTGTATTCTGCTACTTTACCTAATTCATTGATTAACTCTAGTAGTTTTCTGGTAGCATCTTTAGAATTCTCTATGTATAGTATCATGTCATCTGCAAACACTGACAATTTTACTTCTTTTCTGATTTGGATATTTTTTTTTTTTTGCGGTACGCGGGCCTCTCACTGCTGTGGCCTCTCCCATTGCGGAGCACAGGCTCTGGACGTGCAGGCACAGCAGCCATGGCTCACGGGCCTAGCCATTCTGCGGCATGTGGGATCTTCCCGGACCGGGGTACGAACCCGTGTCCCCTGCATCGGCAAGCAGACTCTCAACCACTGTGCCACCAGGGAAGCCCCTGATTTGGATTCCTTTTATTTCTTTTTCTTCTCTGATTGCTGTGGCTAAAACTTCCAAAATTATGTTGAATACTAGTGGTGAGAGTGTTCATCCTTGTCTTGTTCCTGATTTTAGAGAAAATGGTTTCAATTTTTCACCACTGAGAACGATGTTGGCTGTGGGTTTGTCATATGTGGCCTTTATTATGTTGAGGTAGCTTCCCTCTATGCCTACTTTCGGTAGAGTATTTTTTCATAAATGGGTGTTGAATTTTGTCAAAAGCTTTTTCTGTATCTATTGAGGTGATCATATGTTTTCTTTTTAAACATCTTTTTTGGAGTATAATTGCTTTACAATGGTGTGTTAGTTTCTGCTTTATAACAAAGTGAATCACTTATACATGTACATATGTCCCCATATCTCTTCCTTCTTGCAATCATATGGTTTTTATCCTTCAGTTTGTTAATATGGCATATCACATTGATTGATTTGCATATATTGAAGAATCCTTGCATTCCTGGGATAAACCCCACTTGATCATGGTATATGATCCTTTTAATATGCTGCTGGATTCTGTTTGCTAGTATTTTGTTAAGGTTTTTTGCATCTATGTTCATCAGTGAAGTTGGCCTGTAGTTTTCTTTTTTTGTGACATCTTTGTCCGGTTTTGGTATCAGGGTGGTGGTGGCTTTGTAGAATGAGTTTGGGAGTGTTCCTCCCTCTGCTATATTTTGTAGGAGTTTGAGAAGGATAGTGTTAGCTATTCTCTAAATGTTTGATAGAATTTGACTGTGAAGCCATCTGGTCTGGGCTTTTGTTTGTTGGAAGATTTTTAATCACATTATCAATTTCTGTGCTTGTGGTTGGCCTGTTTACAATTTCTGTTTCTTCCTGGTTCAGTTTTGGAACGTTGTCCTCTTCTAAGAATTTGTCCATTTCTTTCAGGTTGTCCATTTTATTGGCATATAGTTGCTTGTAGTAATTGCTCATGATCCTTTGTATTTCTGTGGGGTCAGTTGTTACTTCTTCTTTTTCATTTCTAATTCTGTTGGTTTAAGTCTTCTCCCTTTTTTTCTTGATGAGTCTGGCTAGTGGTTTATCAATTTTGTTTATCTTCTCAAAGAACCAGCTTTTAGTTTTCTTGATCTTTGCTATTGTTTGCTTCATTTTTTTTTCATTTATTTCTGATCTGATCTTTATGATTTCTTTCCTTCTGCTAACTTTGGCATTTTTTTGTTCTTCTCTTTTAGGTGTAAGTTTAGGTTGTTTATTTGAGATTTTTCTTGTTTCTTGTGGTAGTATTTTATTTGCTATCAACTTCTCTCTTAGAACTGCTTTTGCTGCATCCCAAAGGTTTTGGGTTGCCGTGTTTTCACTGTCATTTGTTTCTAGGTATTTTTTGATTTCCCCTTTGATTTCTGCAGGATCTCTTGGTTATTTAGCAGTGTACTGTTTAGCCTCCATGTGTTTGTATTTTGTACAGATTTTTTCCTGTAATTAATATCTAGTCTCAGAGTGTTGTTGTTGGAAAAGATACTTGATACGATTTCAGTTTTCTTAAATTTACCAAGACTTGATTTGTAACTCACGATATGATTTATCCTGGAGAATGTTCCATGAGCACTTGGGCAGAAAGTGTATTCTGTTGTTTTTGAATGGAATGTCCTATAAATATCAATTAAGTCCATCTTGTTTAATGTATCATTTAAATCTTGTGTTTCCTTATTTATTTTCATTTTGGATGATCTGTGCATTGGTGAAAGTGGTTGTTAAAGTCCTATACTATGAATGTGTTACTGTTGATTTCCCCTATTATGGCTGTTAGCATTTGCCTTATGTGTTGAGTTGCTCCTGTGTTTGGTGCATAAATATTTACAATTGTTATATCTTTGTCTTGGGTTGATTCTTTGATCATTATGTAGTGTCCTTCTTTGTCTCTTCTAATAGTTTTTATTATAAAGCCTATTTTGTCTGATATGAGAATGGCTACTCCAGTTTTCTTTTGATTTCCATTTACATGGACTATCTTTTTCCATCCCCTCACTTTCAGTCTGTATGTGTTCCTAGGTCTGAAGTGGGTCTCTTGTAGACAGCATATATATGGTTCTTGTTTTTGTATCCATTCAGCTAGTCTATGTCTTTTGGTTGGAGAATTTAATCCATTTACATTTAAGGTAATTATTGGTACGTATGTTCCTATTACCATTTTCTTAATTTCTTTGGATTTGTTTTTGTAGGTGTTTTCCTTCTCTTGTATTTCCTGCCTAGAGAAGTTCCTCTAGCCTTTGTTGTAAAGCTGGCTTGGTAGTGCTGAATTGTCTTAGCTTTTGGTTGTCTGTAAAGGTTTTAATTTCTCTGTCAAATTTGAATGAGATATATGCTGGGTAGAGTAATCTTGGTTGTAAAATTTTCCCTTTCATCACTTTAAATATGTCCTGCCACCTCCCTTCTCCTTTTAGAGTTTCTGCTGAAAGCTCAGCTGTTTACCTTTCTGGGATTCCCTTGTATGTTATTTGTTGCTTTTCCCTTGCTGCTTTTAAAATTTCTTCTTTGTATTTAATTTTTGATAGTTTGATTAATATGTCTCCTGGCATGTTTCTCCTTGGATTTATCCTGTATGGGACTCTCTGTGCTTCCTGGACTTGATTAACTATTTCCTTTCCCATATTAGGGAAGTTTTCAACTATAATCTCTTCAAATATTTTCTCAGTCCCTTTCTTTTTCTCTTCTTCTTATGAGACCCCTATATTTCAAATGTTGTGCATTTAATGTTGTCCCAGAGGTCTCTGAGACTGTCCTCAATTCTTTTCATTCTTTTTTCTTTATTCTGCTCTGTGGTAGTTATTTCCACTATTTTATCTTCCAGGTCACTTGTCTGTTCTTCTGCCTCTGTTATTCTGCTATTGATTCCTTCTAGAGAATTTTAAATTCCCTTTATTTTGTTGTTCATCATCGTTTGTTTGCTCTTTAGTTCTTCTACGTCCTTTTAAAACGTTTCTTGTATTATCTCCATTCTATTTCCAAGATTTTGGATCATCTTCACTATCATTACTCTGAATTCTTTCAGGTTGACTGCCTATTTCCTCCTCATTAGTTTGGTCTGGTGGATTTTTACCTTGCTCCTTCATCTGCTGCATATTTCTCTGTCTTCTCATTTTGCTTAACTTACTGTGTTTGAGGTCTCCTTTTCATAGGCTGTAGGTTCGTAGTTCCTGTTATTTTTGGTGTCTGCCCCCAGTGGTTAAGGATGTTTCAGTGAGTTTTGTAGGCTTCCTGGTGAAGGGAACTGGTGCCTGTGTTCCGGTGGGTGGGGCTGGAACTTGTCTTTCTGGTGGTTAGGGCTGCATCAGTGGTGTGTTTTGGGGTGTCTGTGAACTTAGTATGATTTTTGGCAGCCTCTCTGCTAATGGGTGGGGTTGTGTTCCTGTCTTGCTAGTAGTTTGTCATGGGGTGTCCAGCCATGGAGCTTGCTGGCCATTGGGTGGAGCTCAGTTTTAGTGTTGAGAAAGAAGTCTCTGCGAGAGCTCTTGCTGATTGATATTACATGGTTCCAGGAGGACTCTGGTGGTCCTATGTTCTGAACTTGGCTCTCCCACTTCAGTGGCTCAGGACTGACATCATGCCAGCACACCAAGACCCTGTCAGCCATACAGCTCAGAAGAAAAGGCAGATAAAAGAAAGAAAAAACAATAATTAAAAGAAATAATTAAAATAAAAATAAGAAAGTAATAAAAAAAAGAAAAAGAAGAGAGCAACCAAACCAATAAACGAATCCATCAATGATAACAAGCGCTAAAATCTATAGTAAGATAAACATAAAAATCAGAAATAAGCCAGTTGCAGGCAGCAAACCCTAAGTCTACAGTTGCTCCCAAAGTCCACTGCCTCAATTTTGGGTTGATTTGTTATGTATTCAGGTATTCCACAGATGCAGGGTACCTCAAGTTGATTGTGGGGATTTAATCCACTCTTCCTGAGTCAGGACGAAGAAATTTCCCTTTCTCTTGTTTGTTCGCACAGCTCCTGGGGTTCAGCTTTGGTTTTGGCCCCTCCTCTGTGTGTAGGTTACCCTAAGGCTTCCAGGTATATGGGAATTTTCTTGCCTTTCGGGAAGTCTGAGGTCTTCTGCCAGCATTCAGTAGGTGTTCTGTAGGAGTTGTTCCACATGTAGATGTATTTTTGATGTTTTTGATGTATTTGTGGGGAGGAAGGTGATCTCCACGTCTTACTCTTCTGCCATCTTGAAGGTCTACTTCTGTTGCCTCTTTTTTATGGAAAGTTCTTTTAAGCCTACATTTACTTGTTACTTACTCCATGAAGACTTTCTTACCTGTAAGGTAGAACTAACTGTTTTCTCCTTTTAATTCATGGAATATGGTTACATTCTTCTCATGCTTAAAAGCTTCTTGAGGGCTGGGTCCATGACAGATTTATATGTATCTCTCTGGTGCCTATTCCAGTCCCTGGTACAAAAGAAGTGCCAAATAGATGTTTAGTGACTGAATGGTATCTGCTTTTTGTAGCATTTTCAAGGATGTCAGAGCAAATGTGTAAGATTGTTGCACTCAGCAATTCACCAAATATTTATCTAGTGTACCTACTGTGTGTCAGACATTGTTCTGGATGCTGAGGCTATACCAGTAAACAAAACATTGTCCACATCCTCATACATTTTAGAGGGGAAGACAGAAAATGAACACATAAACATTTACTATATCAGGAAGGGGTAACTGCTCTAGAGAAAAACACAGCCACCAGATAAGGGATAGAGGTGATGTGGGTGGCTATTTTAGAGAGGCTTGCCAAAAAGTCCTCCTAGAAGCCCTTTCCATGAGTTCTGAATGAATTGAGGTACAGATAACGCACATATTAAGGAAGAGAGTTTTAGAGAGGAGCAACAAGTGCAAAAGCCATGAGGAGGAAGCATTCTTGACTTTTTTGAAAAACAGCAAAGAGGCCAGTGCTGGCTGGAGGGAGAAAGGAGCTAAGGAGAGAAGGGCAGAGAATAAAGTCAGTGAGGCATCCAGTAGTCAGAGCCTGATAGGCCACTATAAGGAATTTACATTTTATTCTCAGTGTGGTGGAAGCAATTGTGTGTTTTGCATGGGGAAGAGACATGGTATAATTGATCACTGTGGTTGCTCCGGGGAGAATAGACTATGGGAGCAGGAAGAGAAGCTGGAAGATTGTTTAGTTTTGCTAGGGCTGCTGTAGCAAAACACCACAAATTGAGTGGCTTAAGCAATAGAAATTTATTGTCTCATGGTTTTGGAGCTAGAAGTCCAAAATCAAGGTGCTGGCAGGACTGGTTCCTTCTGAGGTTGTGAGGAAAGAGTCTATTCCAGGCCTCTCTCCTTGGCTTGTAGATAGCCATATTTTCCCAGGGCCATTTCACATCATCTTCCTTCTAAAACTGAGCAGAACCCTGAGCACGTCCCCCACCCCAAGTACAAAGACCCTTCCATGTCTCTTGCTTCTTGTTTACAGAAAAGCTGTAGTCTCCCAGGCCTCCCTGAGTCACAAAAAAGCAGGCTCAAGCAGCTAATGATTAGGACAATAATGTCTGATGTATATTCCTGAGTTGTTTTATAGATACTGTAACTGCCACCAGAGGGAAAAAGCTAACTGCATGATGAACAGACTGCAGCCATGATATAAACTGCTGCTTCTTGAGCAATACTCAGTCTATGGCTGGCATAGTTCCAGGAACTGACCTTAGGAGAATGGGATTAACACTATTGCTTAGAGTAATCTATGTCTTTGTGGGCATCGAAATAATTGTAGCTTGTTCTACCTATATATGTAAATGGGCAAGTACAACTGTCAGCAAAGAGATGCTACAGACATATGTTGATATCTTCAACTCTGAGAATACAGCTCCCTATGTTAGCATGAAGAAGTTACAGAAGACGGACCTTTGCCCATGATCCCAAAGAAATGGAATAATGTTCTGACAAGTGGGGATTTATGAGCAGCATTTGGCAGGAAGAAAATCTTTGCAGGAAAGAGCTCTCTGCAGGAGGCACCCTTTTGTCTTGTCACTAACCTTAAACCAGTCACCCCCAAGCTCTATACATCTCCAGCTCTAGCACACCTTTCAAATCTTGTAATCACACAATACCTTGCCTAACTTTTCAGTTCTTTCTGTAGATCAATGAAGTAGAAATGAAGAATAAGTAATTAACAGATGACCAGATCTCTTCCCTTCAGTAATCTCACGAACAAACTGTGTGACCAACCTGTGAAAAACATCTAGAGGAAGATCACAAGAAGTCGAGGAGCCTGCACACAGTGGCAGATGGTGATGGCTCTGGCCCCCATCTCAGTGATGAACTGAGATGACTTCCCTTCTTCTCTTTAAAACTTTCATTGCCAAGCAGAATATTCGGAGGTGATTTTGGGGGACACTGAGTCCACCATCTCCCCAGATTGCTGGCATTCTGATTAAAAGCACCTTTCCTTTTTACCAACATTTGTCTCTCTATGGAATATTGACTTGTTGAGTGGACCTGATTTGGTAACATGTCAATGCATGTCTGTCTGTGTACAAATTTCTCCTTTTTGTAAGGACACCTTGTTCTTAATGGATTAAGGGCCCACACTGTATTGGATTTGAAGGTCATTCTACTCCTGTATGACCTCATCGTAACTAATTACATCTGCAAACCATCTGGACTCTATTTCCAAATAACATCACATTCTAAGGTACTGGGAGGTTAGGACTTCAACATATCTCTTTTTTTTTTTTGCGGTGCGCAGGCGTCTCCTTGCTGTGGCCTCTCCCATTGCGGAGCACAGGCTCCGGATGCGCAGGCTCAGTGGCCATGGCTTACGGGCCCAGCCGCTCCGCGGCATGTGGGATCTTCCCGGACCGGGGCACGAACCCACGTCCCCTGCATCGGCAGGCGGACTCTCAACCACTGCGCCACCAGGGAAGCCCTTCAACATATCTTTTTGAGGGGACACAATTCAATCCATGACAGAAACTTTGAAACACTTGCTCCTTATATTGTTCATACTTGATTGTCTTATTGATTCACTGATTCATTATTTTTCATTCCTTTAACAAAGATGCATTAAGTGTTTTCCAGGAACTTTTGGTATGGTGGATATAGCCATAAGTAGACAGAAAACATTCCTGCCCTTATGAAACGTACACTCTGAGATAAACACTCCTTCCTCCTCCCAGTAAGATTTCAGATCATCTAGCCTTTCAGGCTCTGTTCCTCTTTAACCAAGGTCTGAAACTCAATTGCAAACTCCTGACAGCAGAAGCTCATTAGGAGGCTCTGTTGGTGGCTGTAGTTGATCACTATGCTCATTGCTATAGGTCAGCTTCTCTGCAGGATGTAGTGGAGTAATAGAGCTCTCCTGGAAGCTGTTGCAGCTATGAACATGTGTCTTCAGAGATCTGTGCAAGAGTTGCCTTAAATCAAGGAGAATATGGATGGCCTTCACTATCACAGTGCTAGTGCTAACCTGATGGGAAGACAGTTCTTAGGAAGTGGAGAAGCTTCATCAAAGTCCTCCTCAATCTCTTAAAGATAGCTACCTCACAGGGAATGACTGGCTGCTGTAGAATTTTTGATGAGTCCAAGGTATTTAGTTATCCATGGCATGCTGGACATTCAGCCTTGGAAATGGGTGCCTGCTTATAAAGCCATCATGTTTCTCATTGCCTTTCATGGGCTACTCTGGAGCAGAAACCCCCAGCAAGGGTCAGGAGGAATCTAAGAGAAGGATTTCCCACAGGATGTTTGTCTCTTGTGGTTGCAAGGTGTAGAATGGAGTGATCTTCACTCTAGTGGTTCAATTATGTTGAACTTAAATAATTTTCTCTGTTTTCAAAAGACATGGCAGAATGTGATCCTCTGTAAAATACTTGTTTGAGAGATTCTGAATTAGCCTTGGGATAGTGAATGGTTGGTTCTTAGAATATCAAATGCTAGGAACTTTAGGCAACTATCTTAAAAAGGATATGATTGATTATTTAAGTCCTTACATAAGTATGATTTCTTCCTATTTCTTTTTTACCAAGCACTATATTAGCTGTTGTGGATGATGGGATGTCTGAGACAAGCTCTCAGTCTAGTTGAGGATGTAATCTTAACAGCCAACTTACACATGTGCTTTAGACAAAAATGTTGAACTCTCATAGTTCCTTTCTCATGAAGTCTGAATATGGTGAATTGGAGTCCTCATATTTTTGGAAACTTTTTGTTGGGTTTTACAAGTGTTTACTTAGCTTTAGACTTCAATTTTATGATGCCTCCATTTCCAAGTGGAAAAATCAGGATACTCTTATGTTATTCACTTAGATAAAATAATGTCTTATTTAGGGGTGCTATGTGTGTGTTTTTTGATATTATGGAATATATTTTGACCAGATTTTGAGTTGGGAGTAAAAAAGATAAATATATTCCATAATACTATCTGACTAGACCCAAAGATAAGTCTTGAGACTATCTAAGGAAGAAAAAAAGGGAATAATTCCCTTTATTTTAGAATCTTTTCCTTTATTTTAAATGATTACTGGAGTTCGAGTTGGCAAATCTCAATTCTTTCTACCAAATGAGTGTGATTAGTTTCATCAGTAGAATGGGATAATGCCCAGAATAGAATAAGTGTGAAAGGCCATAGCACAATGCTTGGCACACTGAAGATATTATTTTGTGTTAAACTGTTGTGAGACTGAGGGAATTAATTTGTACTTCTATCCACTGTGTTAGATTGACAATAAGTTCACAGAATTCATTACAGAAAATTGTGAGAGGTTCACACAGAAGGTAAGGGGATACTTAACACGATGGATTGAGAGAGTATTTTCTACTAGACTGTTACATTTCTTGCAAATTGAATCTAGTTTCCTCTGAATTTTTATATGTTTTGTAACTCAGACTTCATTTGTGATTCATCTCTCCCAAATTCATCACTAGAAGCTGTTGCAGTCTCTTGGTGTTATTTGTGACAGTGAGTCACCTGGCCCATTTCTGTGTTTAAAGTATTCCTATTTGTGTTACATATATCTTTAGTCAGTGGTCTCTTCATTACTGTAAGCTAGTTCCTTCTCTACATTCCTAGGAGTTTCCCACAAATTATATTACTGACTATGGTATGTGTGTGTGTTGTGTTGTATGTGTGTGTATGTGTGTTTTGTGTGTGTGCATGTTGGTGTTGTATGTGTGTGCATGCATGTGTGTATGCTGTGTGTATGTTGTATGTATTGTGTGTATGTTGTGTATATGTATGTATGTGTTGTGTGTGTGTGTGCATGCATGTGTGTATGTGTTGTGTGTATGTGTGTGTAAAGGAAAACTTACTTCTATTTTTCTCTACTCATACTCATAACACTTTATGAGTCACTGGTGTAACTCTGTGACCCTGACCAGTGTGGCACTGGTGTCACTTCTGATAACGTGTGGATTTTTCCCTCAGACAAGCAATTCTCTGACACCAGCCTGCAATTCAGTTTGATTCTGACACTAACTGGAGTTAGTGCAGAGCCCACTGATTAGGGCTAAGTCCCACAAGACTTCCCTCCACTTCAGCTACCAATCACAAGTAGTAGGTCCCCAGGTTACCCACAACGTCTGTCCAACTTGGCTACAAATCAGAGGTTTCCAAGAACCTCTCCTTGTATTCAGTTATTTGCTAGCACAACTCACAGAATTCAAGGGAAACATTTATGTTTATCAGTAAGTGGAAGCTCTCTGAATTCCATACTTCTGGGATTTTTTATGGAGCTTCATCACATAGGCATGACTGATCATTAGCTTAATCTCCAGCTCCTCTCCCCTTCCCGGGGTATGGGGGGATGGGGCTGAAAGATCCAAACTTCTAATTATGGCTCAATCTTTCTGGTGACCAGCCCACATCCCCAAACTATCCAGGAGCTCACTAAGAGTTTCCTCATTAGAACAAAAGATACTCTCTCCTAATACCCAGGAATTACAAGGGCTTTAGGAGTCCTGTGTCAGGAACCAGGTTCAAAGACCAAATATTAGAACAAAAGATGCTCCCAGTGTTCTGATCACTTAGGAAATTATAAGAATTTTAGAAACTCGTGCCAGGAACAGGGTGGGAGATGGGGGAGAGGCAGAGAACAATATATATATTTTCTGTTATTTCAGTGTGCATTTCTAAGGCTTCCCTGATCACCCCAGCTAAAAACTCTCCTTTTCCCAAACTTTCATTGGTTTATTCCCACTGCTCTAATGATTTAGCAACTAAAAAACCTTGCTGTATGGTTATTCAAATCCATGCCTAGTAAAACACTGACCTCCTTGAAAGAGCAGAAGCAATATCTGAACAAGTTTTGTCTTTACCATGTATAGTAGATGTTCAGTGACTTTTTACTGATTGAATGAATACTTGTTTGTCTTTGTGTATACATGCATTCATAACACCATGGCATTTCATTTCTATAAATGATGTCTTCAATCAAAGTATACAGCTGTGTTTGAGAGACTCCTGCCAGTATGTTTTCTACACTGTATATAGGAAATGCGTTTTCAGTTTAGGAACTGTAGCTATTTGAAAAGATTGAAATTTTGTCTGTTAGATTCGCACTTCGCCTAAAATCTTTGCTGAAAAAAGAGCAGTCATGTTCCTTACAGAGGAGCACCAGGTGTTCTATTAGCTGCTGCTGTTTCTCAGTAGTTCACAGTCATATCATATTTTTAAAAAGCTGTGTTACACTGTTACACTACATCCTTGAAGGGCTTCTTCTGCCTTCCTTCTTGGGGGTTTCTCTGCTTCTGCTCACAGGTTGTATTGCCCTGAGTGCCAGTTTTCCATATGTACTACACAAGGCAACAATAACAAAAGGACATGATTAGTGCTCCCATTTTGAATGTGTAGTATCCTCATTGGAGGATACTACTTTTATAATTTAAGCTCACTAGCATTTTCCCCCTTAATCTCTCAATGTAGGAACTTCAGTCAGATATGCATGTATTTAAATTCTGGTGCATCTAGTTATTAGCTGTGTGATCCTGGACAAATTGAATTAAACTCTAAGTCTTAGTTTTCTTATCTATAATGTAGGGGTAATAATCCTACCTACCTGATGGGACAGGAGTGAGGACTGTGGTCAAGTAGCATGGGCCCAAGCACACAGTGGATGATCAATAAATATTAGCGAGATAGTGATCAAGAAATGCTGTGAGTTTGGAGCTGATGTCTGTAAATCTAGCCTAGTGCCTGGGACAGAGTGTGTTCTCAAAAGATAGTAGCTAGTATTATAGTAAAGATGTTTGTGATAATATTGGTGATAACAGTGATAAAAATGATAGCAACTATGACTTTATCATTGTCAAGTAATATTTATTAAATGACTCAAAAAGCCAGAACTGACTTCAGCCATGTATCCTGTTTTCTCTGCCTTACGTTTTCATTTATAATATAAATGTGTGGTTTGCATCTTTTGCCCCATAGACAATCTGGTTGAAGATTTTCCATTTCTCCTGCTACTTTCCTGCTCCCTTCAACTAGGGAAGTATTATCTCTTTACTCTCATCCAAACATGATATGTTTTCCCTCACTTTTAAATTCATTCTCCTTAAATCTGCAACTGTCCAAATTCTATTCATTGCTCAAGAATCATCTTGAGGCTCTCTCTTCCATTATGTTACAGAACTATAATTATCATGTAATCTAGACCCAATATTTTACAGTTGAAGAAACTGAAATCTAGAGAACACCTGCCTGCCCAACATCTTCTGGGTTGTCAGTCATAGTGGAACTAGAACTTAGATCTCCATTTTTATTGGACCGTGCTTCTTCTCAACATATACAGGATTTAAGGTCCATGTTTTCAGCATGGATGCCCATGTTGAGGTCTTCCCTCTCTGAACTAGAGACTTCATTTTTTTATCCTATGCTTAAGGACTTATTAGAGATTTTTTTTCTCTAGTGGGCCAGACTTGACTCTGCAATAAGATCATGAGCTTCTTTTTAATGTCACCATGTCTTGGCCTTCTTTTTCAAATCTCCAGCACAGTGTTTTGTACTTATATGCTACTCAGTGATTTGCTAACTGAATTGATTTTAATTAAATTGTAAGAATGTCACGCAATTCCAACAGCTGTACTATTTTTTTTTTTTTTGCTTAGTTTTCTTGATCTGGTTCTCTATTTCTTTATATATTTGAAAGAGTATATCTCTGAATATCTGCTGACCAAGTAGCTGAATTTTCTCCGGGAAATTTTCAGGGAGGCTTGCTGATGTCCTGAATACTTTCTCAAGTGTAGACTGGCAGGTAGGCTCAAATTCCTTCAAGTTTATTATTAGTTCCATAGTGCTGCTTCAACACTGCAGAGTAGCATACGATCAATTGCACCTCCTCATGTGTATCTACTTTAAGAACATTATCAAGCAATAGAAGATGAATGCTTCTGGGGCACTGCACAATGTTCATAGCTTACAAAGTCATAACAAGAAATTTAAATTTAAGTGTGTGTTACATCTTTTTTTACTGCAGATGGATTCAGTTGAATATTGATTGACTGTCATGTGCCAAGGGTTGTGCCAGGCACTGTCATATATGTCATTTAATTTGATTCTCACAAAAATTCTGTGAAGCCAAAGTTATTACACCCATTATGTCGATGTTTAAATTAAGCAATGGAGAGGCAGGCTTCCCTGGTGGCGCAGCGGTTGGGAGTCCATCTGCCGATGCAGGGGACACGGGTTCGTGCTCCGGTACGGGAGGATCCCACATGCCGCGGAGCGGCTGGGCCCGTGAGCCATGGCCGCTGAGCCTGCGCGTCCGGAGCCTGTGCTCCGCAACGGGAGAGGCCACAGCAGTGAGAGGCCCGCGTACCGCAAAATAAGTAAATAAATAAAGCAGATTAAAAAAAAAAAAAAAAGAAATGGAGAGGCTATGTGGTCTGTACAAGTCACACAGACAGGAAACAGGATAGCTGTTTGAACAATAGATTTAAACAGAATCTGTTGCTGAGTCCAATACTCTTTCCACTATCCAGTATTCCAAATAAGCTTTAAAAGTATTTATACTTTGTTTTATAATTTTAAAAATTTCCTGTACATACACAAGACTTTCATTGAATTTATACTATCATCATTGCTATATCTTTGTAAATTTAGATAATTTTCAAGATTGGATTCCTATTTCCCTGTCTCCCTCTTGAATATAACATTCCAATAAAGGTTAAATGGCATGGTTAGTATACACAGAATTTTTTGGTTAATAATTTGAAAGTCTTGCAGGCATAAGCTGTATATACAAGTTAATGCTGATGATTTTTTGGTTTAAAAATATAAGACCAAATATATCAAATCCTGTATTATATTATTAACTCTGATTACCGTTCTTTTGATTGTTAAGATACTATCACTATGCATTACTATTATGTAGCCTATTGTTCTATTGCACAGACCCAGAATTCACTAACTAATTTGGTGATTAAAAAAATCTTCTCACATCAGTGTTTAAAAATAGGCTCTCTAATATTAGGAAATTTCATTTAGTGGTGAAGAGGATCTATATCTATAAAAAGGATATTATTAACCTTTTATCTTTAATTACAAGAATTTGGGCTTGTATTTTGTCTCTTGGTCTGCCTCAGTGGCTGTTTACCTTCTGAGCACTGTGGTGGCAAGTCAGAGTCAGTGGAGAACAGCCCTTTTAGAAATCCTGCCATGTACAACAACACAGATGGACCTTGAGGGCATTATGCTAAGTGAAGTAAGCCAGGCAGAGAAAGACAAATACTGCATGATATCACCTATATGTGGAGCTTGAAAAAAATTGAACTTATAGAAACAGCGTAGAAAAGCGGTTTCCAGGGGCTGGGGGTGGGTGGAGAAAATAAGGAGAGGTTGGTCAAAGGATACGTACTTTCAGTAATAAGATGAGTAAGTTCTGAGGATCTAATGTATAACATGCTGACTGTAGTGTATAACACTGTATTGTATAGTTGAAATTTGCTGACAGTAGATCTTAAATGTTCTCACTAAAAAAAAAAAACAGTAAATATGGTATGTGAGCTGATGGATAATTTTAATTCAATGGGGAGAATCCTTTCACAATGTATGCATACATCAAGTCATCACGTTGTACACCTTAAATATCTTATAATTTTATTTGTCAACTATACCTCAATAAAGCTGAAAAAAAAGAATAGTCCTTTTAACGAAGATACGAATTGCTGCAGAGTTGTAAGAAGTTGAATTTCTAGGCCAGATTCAAATATGATCTATGGTATCTCCATGCTTCTGTCATGCCTCTGGGCACTGCAGCAAAGCCAAGGATAAGGAAAATTGAAATTGCTGCAGATGTACATGGATTGAAGTGTGGATAAACCTGAGGATGTATGGCAAGAATAACTGTTTCCTTATCTCACACACCAGCTTCTGCTGGGATCTAAGAAAAGGCAATTTTCTATTAGCATGATTGTTCAAAAGACAAATACTCTAATTAGATTTTTTTTTTTTTTTTTTTTTTGCGGTACACGGGCCTCTCACTGTTGTGGCCTCTCCCATTGCGGAGCACAGGCTCTGGACGCACAGGCTCAGCGGCCATGGCTCACAGGCGCAGCCGCTCCAGGGCATGTGGGATCTTCCCAAACTGGGACACGAACCCACATCTCCTGCATCGGCAGGCGGACTCTCAACCACTGCGCCACCAGGGAAGGGAAGCCCTCTAATTAGATTTTTTAAACTGTTGCTACCTGAGGAAGTTTAAGATACTTTGATATTATTTTTAAATAGAATTCCATCCCCCCATAATCATTGTCAACTAAATCCAGACTTTCAAAAAAGTCTACCAGGCTACTGAAAAGCTACCGTTTTCCAAGCAGCAGATATTCTGCATTTATAATCAAAGTATGTTTAACCAAAAAGGGATATAATTTAGCTAGTTATGGGTGTTGCCAGTGAAAAAAAACCAATGCTTTTATAAACTTAATAAAAGTAATAAAAGTTGGTTCAAAATACATTTTCTGCCACTGAATTCTAACAATAGTGCTCTGTCCACTAGGAAAAACTTTCAGTGGACCAATTTTATCTACTTTCTTTTGATGTGAACACAGTTGTTTCCCGAATGTAAAATTGACTCCTAAGCAAGAAGAAAATTATAAGTGAGTGCAACATGACATTATACATTTGCCAAAACCTGTAGAACTGTGCAAGACAGTGAACCCTAATATAAACTATGGTTTTTGTTAATGATAATGTATTAATATTGGTTCATCAATTGTAACAAATTTACCACACTGATGCAAGATGTTAATAATAGGGGAAACTGTGGGGAGGGAAGCTGGGTATATGGGAATTCTCTGTTCAATCTTCTTGTACACCTAAAACTACTCTAAAAAAATAAAGTCTGTTAATTAAAAAGGAAAGGGAGTGCAGAAGTAGATTCCTTCTCTTTCTGTGACATTGAAAGGTCACAAAATTTATTCTTTTTAAAACCATTAGGTTTAATTTAATTTTATTTTTTATTGAGTATAACTTACAACATTACATTAATTTTGGGTGTACAACAATGATTTGACACTTGAATATATTGTGAAATGATCACAATAAATGCAGCAAGCATCTGTCACCATACATACTTACAGAATTTTTTTTCTTGTGATGATCACTTTTAAGATTTACTCTCTCAGCAACTCTCAAATATGCAATATGGTATTATTAACTATAGTTTCTAGGCAGTATATTACATCCCCCATGACTTATTTATTTTATAACTAGAAGCTTGTATGTTTTGATCTCCTTCACCCATTTCACCCATCCCCCCTGCCTTTGGCAACCACCAATCTAGTCTCTGTTATCTATGAGCTTTTTTATTTGCTTGTTTTAGATTCCACATATAAGTGAGATCATATGTATTTTCTCTGTCTAACTCATTTCACTTAGCATAATGCCTTCAAGGTCCATCCATGTTGTCACAAATGGCAAGATTTCATTCTTTTTATGGCTGAATAATATTCCACTGTGTATAAATATATCATGCCTTCTTTATCCATTCACATATCAGTGGACACTTAGGTTGCTTCCATATCTTGGCTATCGTAAATAATGCTGCAACGAACATGCGAATGCATATATCTTTTCAAGTTAGTGTTTTTGTTTTCTTCAATTAAATACCCAGAAATGAAATCAGATTATATGAGGAACCATTGATATTTTAAGTTCACTACACTGAAGATTATTATGACCATGGTAAACTGTTAGTTATGTGTTTCTTATCCAAGTAGAATGATACAAGATATTAATTAAAAATTGCATTGTGGAAGTTATTTTGAGATATAAATTTTGATTTAATTTTAAGAAATTTAAATAGTTTTTTTTAACCTCAAGGTTTCTCAGTGCTTTTAATTTAGTAATGTGCAATATGACTTTCCAAAAGGGAGATACTGTTTCTGAAAGTTTTAAATTGTGGAATTGTTTTGTAAAGGACAAGTGTTCCCCAGGTGCAAACATCATGAAAGATACATGGCTGACTTTCTGAGAGAAGACATTATTATATATGTTGAAATGATAGTGAATCTGAGTCAATACTGACTCTCTGAATTCCCCTCAAATTCATTTACTCCTCAGTTCATTTATAATTTTGCTTGTGTTTATCAAATCATTTGCATCCTCTTACCAGCATCCTAATTTATAACCTAAATATCTAATTGTTAAAAGAGTAGCTAGGTGACACTCCTCTTCAGCAGCGTCACTGTTATAATGACCTCTTTGACTTCTTTTGTAAATTTATTTGCAGGTGGAACCTTTAACTCTCATCTGAGGGTTCAAGTCCATTCTAGGCTCTGGGCTAGGGTGGTCAGCCTTCCTGGTTTGCCTCAGACTGAGGGGTTTCCTGGGATGTGGGACTTGCTAAAACCTGGGAAGTCCTTGGCAAATGAAGACTAGTTGGTCTCTCTACTCTGGGTCCGATTTTGATAAGAGACCTTAGTACTGTAGTTGGTTTTAATGCTAGCCCCCCATGAAAGAACTTGAGACTTAGATTCAGAAATTGAATTCTTACTTGGCAGTCCAATCTCACTGACTTGATTCTTTTATGCTCCCTTATTCCCGAGTCCTTTGCCATTTACTGTTTGTAAAGCCAGGTCTTCAGCACCTTCATTTCCTTCAGTCTTGAGTCCTGCCATTGAATTATAGTCCTTACAGAGGAACCTGGGAATCTAGTTCTTGCCAGGCTTCTCTGAAAAAATCTCTTTTTTAATGTCTGAATTCTCATTTCTTGATTTGTTAGGTAAACCTCCATCAATTGTCTGCCTCACTTCAGTGGGGCTGCTGTATCTCTTAAGATCCTGGTGACCCTGAGTCTAGCCCTTCCTATTGCTGGGTCTGCTTGGGTTTGAAAAATCAAGACTCAAGGTATAGGACCAGATTTGCAAGTTTAGAACCTCTAACTTATTGTTCACTCAGCAATTTCTTCTTGGGAATTGACTTAATTTTTTAAAAACAGCTATTTAATTTATACAGAGTGAATACACTGGTCTTAAGAGCTAGACTTTGAAGAGTTTTGACAAATGCTTACATTTATGTAATAACTCACACCTCTGTCAAGATGTCAAACAGTTTCATCACTATAGAATTTCCCTCAACTGTGTGGCTCCCCCAGACAATCATAGTTCTGATTTCTATCACCATAGAATAGTTCTGTTCTAGAACTTTATATAAATGGATTTATATAGTAAATACTCTCTTTTGTCTCATTTTCTTCACATAGCATGTTTTTGAGATTCATGTATGTTGTTGCATATTTCCATAGTTCATTCTGAAAATGTAATATCCTCTCATTGAGGACTTTAAATGGTTTTATCCAGTAAGGAGTAGGATCTATTTAGGTGTCATTTTTTTTTAACTAACATATTAAATGATCTAATTTTAGGAAATTATTTTTTCTGTGGTGTATAAAATAGATTTAAAAGAACATTTTAATCATCTAAATATTACTGAAATGAGTAGGCTGAGAATTAAAGCCCTAAATAGTAAAATACACCCCAGTACAATGTTGGCATCTATCACTCTGTCACTTGTGCCTTCAAGAATTAACACCTAATAGAAGAAAAGTAAATGGTTTTAGCCTATTCATAGTTGTCATTCTTTTTTCATTGCTGAATAGTATTCTATTATATGAATATACCATAGTTTGCTTATCCATTCTTCTGTTGCTATACTTTGAGTTGTTTCCAGTTTTTACCAATTATCAATAAAGCTGGCATAAACATTGATGTATAACTTTTTTTTGGTGGACAAATGTTTCTATTCTCTTAGGTGACTATCTTGTTGTCATACTGTAGGTGTATGTTTACCATTAAAAATCACCAAACCATTTCCCAAAGTAGTTTTACCATTTTATGCTCCCACTAGTAATGTAGGAGAGTTCTGGTTTCTCTGTATCCTACTCAATAATTAGTGTTGTTAGTCTTTCCAATTTTAGTCATTTTTTGTGGGTGTGAAATGGCATTTACTGCAGTTTTAATTTGCATTTCCCTGATGACCAATTCCATTGAATACTTTTTAATATACTTATTGACCATTTATATATCTTCCT
This sequence comes from Globicephala melas, assembly GCF_963455315.2. Lineage (NCBI taxonomy): Eukaryota > Metazoa > Chordata > Mammalia > Artiodactyla > Delphinidae > Globicephala > Globicephala melas. Next base: position 103,204,615 of record NC_083318.1, on the reverse strand, counting down.
TTGTCAAGTCCTGCTCAAGACTTTTGCCCATTAAACAAAATTGTTTTTATCATTGAATTGTAGGATACTTTTATATAATCTAGAGTTTGTGAATATCAAGAATATTTTCAGATATGTTTATCAAGAGTATTTCCTTCTAGTCCATGGCTGTCTATTCATTTTCTTAATGTTTACCTTGGAAGCTTTTAATTTTGATCAAGTCTATTTTTTTTCTATTACGGTGAGTGCTTTCTGTGTCCTAAGAAATCTTTGCCTACTCCAAGAACAGAAAGCTATTTTTTCTTCTAAAAGATACATTTTATTCTAATAGCTTTATAGATTTTGGCTTTCATGTTTCAGTGAAAATTTATCTTGAATTAATTTTTGTGTTTGCAACGTGAGGAGTTGAATTTAATTTTTTCCTCACTGATATCCAGTTATTGGGAATTGACTTCTGATATCAAAACTTAGAATAAAGTAAATTAAAAGCTGGAATGCCAATTACATTGTGCTATATAAAGTTATTTGGCTAATCAATACATATTTTTGCTTGAGACATAGTTGTCTTGTACGTAGGCCCATTGCCAAGACTAAAAGTTAATACTCACCTGCTTCTTGTTGAACTTGAAATTAGAACAAAGCAACCTCCAAAAACTTATCCACTGGATGAAAAAGAAAACTCATGCAAGACTTTTTTTTCTAGATTCCCTCCTGAATGAAATTATGTCAGCAGCAACAACACAAAACCTGATGTGGTCCTGCATGGTTTTATGATGTGTTTCAGTGTCTACAATCACTGCTTGGTTTATATTTTTTGCATGTTGTATCCTTTCTGTTAACATGTGGTAGAAGCTCCTTATTCATGTAAGTATGCTAGTTCCAAAACACAGTGTAGAGTGGTATAAAACTCAGTCTTACTTGGTTGCAATTGACAGACAACCTACTGTAAAGTTGTTTAAGCAAAAAAGGAATTTGATTCAATTATGTAACTTGAGAAGCCCAAGGGTTGAGGCTGGTTAGGCCATATATGTATTGAAAATTTCCCTTAAGTAGAAAAATATTTTTAAACAGTTACAAAATTTTGGTAATTAAAAAAGAATAGTGGAAGTAGTCCACTGTTCTGAGCTCTCATTCTAGAAAACGAATATTTATAGATTAACATTCTATATTTAAGAACCTATGACATCTATCTATCTATCTATATATATATTTGTGTGTGTGTGTGTGTGTGTGTGTGTGTGTGTGTGTGTGGTATGCGGGCCTCTCACTGTTGTGGCCTCTCCCGTTGCGGAGCACAGGCTCCGGACGCGCAGGCTCAGTGGCCATGGCTCATGGGCCCAGCCGCTCCGTGGCATGTGGGATCTTCCCGGACCGGGACGTGAACCCGTGTCCCCTGCATCGGCAGGCGGACTCTCAACCACTGCGCCACCAGGGAAGCCCTATGACATCTATATTTAAACATCTATATTTAACATTTAGCAAACTATATGGAGACTTAAAAATATACTCTAACAAAGACAGGACAGATTACTTAAATAAAATTGAGATATCTGTCCCAAATAGTACTCTAGCAATTTGCATCCATTCCCTAAAGAATTATCCCAATTTTAAAAAAAAGAACCCTCATTTGTTAACTCAAATTATTAGTATTTTCTTTCCACATTCAAATTACAATCTAAGAATCAGTTTGCTGAGTTTGGTTTAGTGGGTATTTATTCAGGATTTTTATGAAAGATAAGGAAACAGAGAAGAAGAATTGTGCCGTTCAAATGACCTCTGCAGTCCAGGTGGGACCCAAATGCTTACTTCGCTTCTGAGGTTATTACATTCTTGTTTGCTTTGACATTTAGAGATACTCCATATCTCTCTTTGTGCTGTTTGCAAAAAGCTGAGCTAGTTGAAAAGCACAGATTGACTATATTTCCAATGGTGTTTTGGTCTGCAAGCATTTGTTTCTCAGCCCTGCTGTGTGCTGAGCCAGGGCTGCATGGAGTGGGGTTGTTTCTCCCAGTTGTGCAGCTCCCGGGTGTGCAGACTGGCTGCCTGATGTCGTAGCTGCTAATAATAGCTGCCAACGAACCCTGTCCCTTTCCACTTTACCTGGTCCTCTTTTCATTGGAAAACACTAGCTGTAGCCGCACATAGACTTTTTCCTCTTTTCCTGTCTCCCTCTTACCCCTCCCTAGACCTCTCTGGGCTTTGACGTCACGTGTGCTCCTTTTGGTTGCCATAGCAACCCCATTCCCCAAGCCCTCTGTCTGTCTCCTCTGGTAGGTTCCACAATGGTACAGGCAGCATCACGCTGCACAATGGTTTCCAGACAGTGAAAGAGGGTGATTCAGCAAGCCACTCTTCTTCTTCTTCTTCTTCTCCTTTTTTTAAAACCTCCCCTTCTCTTTTTATTTTTATGGGGGTGGTTGGTGCTTGTTATATGCTTACCTTTTTCCTTTCCTTTTTCATTTTTACACTATTCCTTTTTTCTCCTCAACCCTCAATTCCTAGGGGCTTGAGTGACTTTAGGATTGGCTTTTCTTGGAAATCACCTGTCCATCATTAATTTTAAACAATTTCCCCACCTCCAAAGAATCTATTCCTTATTACAGTTTGGAATGTGGTTAATGAAAAACAAGTAGGGAGGATTTCTGGGGCAAACACTGCTGGATCAGGATCGTAGTTCTCAAGCACGGAATGGTAGGTGGCTCTTTGCTCATTCTGGGTTCTAACCTGTTTTATTTGGTGGGTGGGGGTGATGTCTATTGATTGTTTCTGGTGGGGTGGGAGAGTGAGCATGGAAGAGGGAGGCAGAGATGGGGTGGATAGGAGGTTAATGAAGTGAACTACCTCTGAGGCAAGAAGCCACCAGCCTTTCCTTCTCTGCGGAGCATCTCTCCCCAGACTTGGGCATGTTGAAACCTTTCTGTTTGGAGTGAGGTTTGGCAGAGGGTGGGAGGGAGCATTTTTATTGTGACCGGGGATTTTTAGACTAATGCAGAGCTACAGAAGGGAAGAGAAAACCAGAGAGACAGAAAGAGAGAGAGAAAGAGAGAGAGAGAGAGAGAGAATGAGAAACAGCTGTACTTGTTAGAAGTGCTGACCTCAGTCCCAGATCTAAGAAATGCCATGGGTTCCGTAACACATTAAAAAATCACATCTTTAAGATATGCAGAGTTTAACTTATTCAAGTTTACTTCCTGAGAGATGTAGCTTAAATAAGTATTTTGGGGCATATTTACATATTTTAGTTCAGGAGTGGTATTTTTAGTTGGAAAACTAATGGCATTACTCTTGCAGAGACGCTCTAGGCTAAATTTGGGCTGGGAAGAGGAACACAGAATGGGGGTCAGGTTAGAGATAAAACATTGGCACTGCAGTTGCATAGGTAAGGGGTCCCTTTAAGAAAGTGATCTAGTCACAGCAGGCAGCATTTGTTTTTTTTTTTCTTCATGGCATGGTTCCCAGGTACTCTGTACTAGGATACTGTGTCCCCTAGAAATGTCAGAGCTCATTTGGGAGAAAAAGATATATCATCAAAAATGAGCATGGCAATGTATTTAGCAGAATTTATGTATTTGTGCCTGCAGCAAAATAAATGTGATTTATTGGAAAATCTTCAAGTAAATCAAGACTAGAGCTATTTAAAGAAAATTACATATATATATTTCTTTTTTCCCTCTCCCTTTAAGTCTAGAGACTGAGTCTCTGTTTTTACCCCCTTAAAGGCATAATTTCCTAGGGTCCTGTAATTTAACCACAGAAAAAGAATGGCTTATCCCATGGCAGTTGGCTCTGAAGCAATCACAAGGTTGTTTACATGGACTGTCTTTGCTGCAGAGCCTGACAGTGTCTTTACAGCAGCCCTGCCTGCTTTGGTGTGTTGACGATAACTTTTATGAACAAACTGGATAGAGTCAGGCTAAGTCCTATGGGACAGGCCACAGCTCAGACTGAAGGAAATTGGGTCTAAGTGCACCAGGCATTGCCAACCCAATATCCAATTTCTCCCTCTGTCCCTAGTCTGCTAGTTGTCAGACCCTGAAAGACCTCACAGAATGCTGATCCATGTATTAAAATGGTTGCAGGAAAGGCCTGCATTTCTCTCAGAGAGGCTGCTGTAAATTTTCTGCCTTGGATGAATTTTTGTGTTATAAATATAGAGAGTGATGCTCATGCCCATGAATGAGCTCGCAAGCTTCCGACTCCACTTTGGAGCCATTGGATTATTGGGGCCGGACAGTTTGGATGTAGCAGTTTTGCTGTCTCTGGTATGTATTCCCTCTACCTTGATCTCACTCTTAAAATTGATATAAAGTCCTAGATTATCTTATTTTATCACAGAAAGCAAACTGGATTTTCTCTCCTTCACAACAGCACTGGAAAATCCAATGACAAAGGTGGTATGACCTTAGGTATTAAAGAGTCTTCATGCTTCCTCATTTGTACATCACTCCCTCTTGTTATTGCAAGGAATCTTTAATTTGACAATCTCCTAGTGTTATAAAATCTTCACAGTTTTGGTAAAAAGATTCTTGATGATGGGCAGTAAGAAATGATATGCAGAGTAGGAAAAATCAGCTGCTTCCGGCTTCCTGCTTGCCTGCCCCAGAACAGCATCTGCTGTGGGGAGGAGTGTGTTTGCCACGCTGGAAGCTGGGGCTCATGAACAGATCCCAGAGGGACCAAGTGTGTTTTTGCTGTCATTGTCTGGTACGTCTGCAGCTATTAGTATTTAATGGTTTCAGAATACACGGTCAATAATTTTCAAGGTTAAAATGAACTGAGAATTGATGGCGGATGCCATAAAATATATGTAGATTTTAAAATTACAGGAAAATTCATAGGATTTCCCTTGTTAGTGTATCCTATAGGAATATCATGAGCAAAAGGAATCTGCCTAATTTAAGTAATGTGAAAAAGCCTCCCATATTTAAAGGGAAAGCCTCCCATATTTAAAGGGAAAGCCTCCCATAGTTAAAGGTTTTTTTGTGCGTGTGTGTGTGACTTTATGTAAATGAATCTTAGTGGAAAAGTCTTTTAATACTGATGATGGATAAAGACGAATTGGGTTTTTCTTGTTAAACATGAGGGCAGATGCTCTCCCTTCCTGCTCTACTTCTGGCTGCAGGTCACATTTGTAGCTATAAGACTTTACATGGAATTGGTGTGTTCAAATTGAATGATTGCCTAGGTGCTAATGAGAATAATGGACTCCTTCAATTAGAATAAGAAGTAACAAATTGACATTTTAAATTCTTTCTCTGTTGCCCCTACTATTTCCTCTTGCTGTCTCTTTTAAGCTTTTGGTTGGACACTGCAACACTTATGCAAAAAAGAGGCACAAAGTGTCCAGGAATGACAAGAAAGGAGTACAATGCTGTATTTGTTGTAGGCTGAGTGCTTGCTTCCTACCATACCACGCTTGCATCTCTTACACCTTCTTCTGAGGACCAAGGATTCGTGGAAAAAGTTGGGCCTATAGACTACTGGGGGAGATGCTTATTGATAAAGAACAAAATCCATTTTTTTTAGCATATTAGAGATATTTGTTGCATTACATAAGTCTGAGATGAGACACTGCTGCTGATTCAGATAAAAGATCTTGCTGCATATTGATTGAAAGAGAAATTGTAATTTAGAATTGTAGCTTGGATTTTCAGAAATTTACCTATCTGTACATATTCTCATAACCAAGTTATGAGAAAATCTCTGTGTTTCAGGTTCTGTTTCTCCCCCCTCTATGTAATGGAAGAGAACTCCATTTCTAATTGTGAATCTTGGTAGAAACTCTAAATGGAGACTTCAGGTGATATTGAAAATCCTTAAATTGAAAGAAACATTTTTAGTTTGAAAAGTGGACTGCAAGTTTATGATTATTTTTGATAAAGGATTTTCTAGTTGAATTGACATTTCAGATTCATAAAAAGCCACTATGGCCTTTCTCACTGATCTTATCCCTGGTGACTATGAGATGTAAAACCCATAGGCTTATAGAACTAATGCTCCTAGGAATGGAAATTAAAGTTTTGAATGGAAAAAGAAAGGATTGAAGTTTCCTTAGAAATGTTTTTAACCCATAGTTACTCCAAAACCCCATATGCACCATAATAAACAGGATTTTTTCTACATTTTGTGTGTGTGTGTGTAATTGCTTATTCCTGGGCTTCCTGTATTCACTACTAAATTATAATCTCTGTCAGGGACTGACTGTGTCCGCCTGGTGCATAGTAGGGGCACAATCAATATTCCTTGAATGAATGTCTCCCATGCACATAGTTCTCTAAATACTATGGGTGAAAGAGTTTGGGAAACTGTAACACAGTTTCTGCCATTTGGGAGCTTATAGTCATTTAGGGTGATGAGGTTAAATAACAAAGATGGTATATGATCAAGTGTCCATACTCAATACATATAATAGGAATTCAGAGGAGAAAGACATTTACCTCCTCTGAAATGGTGGTAGGCCACACTGGGATTGTTGCGGAGAGGGCAGGAAGATGTGGTGTGGGAGGATTTCCAGCAGCAGCAATTGTAAACACTTGGCCTGGAAAGGGACTCTTATTTGGGGCAGAGAGGACGTTTATTTGGGGCATGGTGACCATACTTTTCCAAACTAGAAATCAAAAGCTGTAGGTTGATAATGGGTAGAACATTGGAAACTGGAACAGTCTTGGAGAATCCGTCCGGTATAATGTCGAAAAGTAACAGTAACAGACCGAAGTTACAAACTACTTTTGTAACTAGATCAGATTATGGAAAAACATACATAACAGGTCTCTTTCTAGCTTCAGACCAACTTCAGTGTAGTTTTATTTTACTTCACATACTTCAGAGATTTCCAAACTTCTCCTCCTTTAGCCATAACTCTGTAACCCACTGTTCTAAATGAACCCATTTGTTTTTAAATGAGAAGCAGACTGTGCAAACATGTAACAGGGAGCTGTCGCAGTTGAAGCTGAATAGGGTGCCTCCTATCACAAAACCAATCCATATCAACCAAGGTAACAATTACTAACTGGGCTTATATTCAGATTGTAAAATTCCAACTATTCTGGTGTTGGTAACAACCAAGTTCTTGTGTTTGTGATAAATTTGAACAGAGTGAACTACCTTGAGATGTTTTATTCCCTCCCCCTGTGTCCCATCACCCATCACCCATTGTCTTTGGCAGTCTTTTGATTTTCTAAATGCAGGTGAAATTTTTATTGAAATGTTAAAATCAAACTTGGCTGTGTTTTTGCTTTGATTTTAGGCTAGCTTGAGAAACACCAACAGCAGGACCATCTCAGATCTTTGTTATGGCAACTCAGGCAAGAAGCTGTTGAATTAGACGCATTTCCTGTAGATGAGAAACCATACAAGCAGTGGTGAGTTGCAAATTTAAAAATGTTCCTTAGCAGGAAACATGTGATCTATATAACCAATTTAAATAGTGCATGTGATTTAGTGTATAGATCGGAAAGAAATACTGCTCCAAATAATGTCAACTAAAGAAGTGAAAGTCAACAGGACAGAAAGCTTAACTGATGGTGTGGTGCTATCAATACCACATGTAGGAGCTACAGGTCTTTAGGTGCATAAGTGCATCGTATAACACCATGATGCTACCACCCTGGATGATACCAGCCTAAGTAAGGTGACTACAATGAATAATTTCATGAGGCTGCATAACAGTTGGGTAACAGTATTTTTCAGTGGCTTTTATTATTTGCAGCATAATTCTATATTTTACTGATTTATCCTCTCTAGTAGAAGAATTGGTTCTGAGCTAAATTATAATGCTTAATTCCTTTTAGGAATATATATATATGTGTATATATATATGTATAATGTATGTATATATATGTAATAAATATGTATGTATAATATATATATTATATATAATATATATGTAATATATATTAACATAACATTTAGATCTTTAGACATAAGGGAAGAGAAATCAACATCACAGTTTTATAAAGCTCAATTTGTGGACATTTTAGCCTACAAATTCTTTGCTTAATAAAAACAGTATTAAAAATAGATCCAGTTGCTTTGCTAGTTGGAATAATTTTAAAATCTTCTTATTTTATAAAATATCAGCACACGCAGGCAGAGTATATTTTTTAATCAAATACTTGATGCTTCATAGTCACCAATGTCAATAATAAATAGATTCCAGCAGAGATGAACTAGTTATAATCCGTCAAACAACATCTTTGAGAAATAAGAGTATGACAGTGGTGCTTGTAAGATTCCAAAAGAAGCTGTTTTGAACTAGTGATCAATATCTCTCTTTCATTTGTTTAGTGGCTTATATAACTCTGAGTATGTAGGCTGCCCTATGAATCAATGCATAACCCATAACTGCAGAGCACTGATGAAATTAACCCTATATGAAATTAACCCTATACTTTCTTCACATCATGATTCTCATTACAGTCTGCTTATAATTATATTGAGAAAGCAGATATAATAGTCATCGCTATGCTGTGCGTAATCAATATGTATTAGATGTGTTTGTTATGACTGAGAATCATATGTAATTGCCAGTAATCAACAATTTCAATTTAAAAGAAGGGTGATTTTTTATGGCTGAACTTAATATTTTGAGTTATGTGTGCCTCCCAGTGATGTAGAAAACAGATATTGCCCCATCTTAAACATATATTCATTAAGCAAACATTTATTGAGAATCCATGGTGTAGATATCATCCTTAGCTCTTGGGACAGCTGAAAAAGACAGTACCTGCCTTAAAGGAGCTATGTTTAAAGAATGTGGCACTTATGATAAAGTATGCCATTAAAAAAGGGAGTTATTTCTAAAGAGTGTGGTACTTATCCACTGCTATTAAATGGGTAGACATTGGGTGATAAAGGAAGCGCAGCAGAGGAGAGTCTAAGACAGATCGGATGGGGATTTGTTAAGGAAGGCTTCCCAGGGGGAGTGATATTTTAGTTGAATGTTAAGGGCAATAAGAGGTTAGCTAGAAGAAGGGGAGCAGTGAGAACATTTTTCAAGGCCCCAGCAACTTGAGAGAGCCTGGGTGTTTGGGGGCACTAGATGCTATTTACTATGCTGGGGCATAAATGAGGGTGGTAGAGATAAAGCTGAAGAGGGGTACAGGAGATATATCATGAAGGATCTTTTAAACAGAGCTAAGGAGTTTGTATTTTATTCCAAAATGAAGAAGCTTTGAAAGATTTTAAGTAGAATGACATGATGAAATTTATTTTTTAGTAAATATCATGTACCTAGAAGAGTGTATAAAACAAATGCAGTTTAAGGAATAATTATAAAGCAAACCTCACATAACCACCATTCATATTAAGGAGCAGACTCCCAGAAAGCCCTTTGTGCTCCTTTAAGATCACATGCTTTTCCTTTCCCACTAGAGGTAACCATTACCCTGCCTTTTGTCACGCTTATTCTCTTACTTTTCTTTGTAGGTTTTCAATCTTGTAATCATAGTAGTATATAGTGATATATTCTTAATCACCTGATTTTGTGAAACACTGTAAGATTCTTCCATGTTGATGTATGTAGTTTATTCATGTAACTTATGTAGTATTTTACTCTATGAATATATCCAAATTTACTTAGCCATTATTATGATAGACATTTGGATTATTTCTATATTACTTATGTGTGTGTGTGTGTGTGTATATATATATATAAAATAACCTGAGTTATTTATGTACTAAATAAATGTTAAATAAATACATTTACATATAATAATATTAAATATACATATGACACTTTTTATGCACATATATTATTGCTCATAGATTCTAGTATACATGTATAAGAGCTTCTCTAGTATACACATCAAGGAAAGGAACTCCTGAGTTTGGGGGTATGTGCACATTCAGTTTTTCTAAATAATGCCAAATGTTTTCCTCAATTGGTTGCCTCAATTTATATTTCCATCAGCAATATATAAGAAGCTCTATATCCTCACCAATACTTGGTTTTTAAGTTCTTAAAATTTGCTGATCAGGTGGGTACCTAATTGTACTCATGGAAGTATTAATTTGCATTGTGCTGACTACTAATAAAAAGCACATCTTTTCATTTTTTATTGGCTATTTGATCTTCCTCTTTTGTAAAGTGCCTGCTCAAGTCTTTATGAGACTTGTCTTTCAAAATAATAACTAGCATTTATTGAGTTCTTACTGTGTATTAAGCATTAATCTTCATATCAACCTTATGATTCATAGATAAGGAAACTCAGGTTTAGAGAGGTTAAATAGCTTGCTAACAATCACACAACTATGAAACAGTGGATTTAGCATTTAAGCCCAGGTCTTTCTGACTCCAGAGTTCTTCAATTTCTTGGATAGTGTCTGGAAAGAGATTAGATTAGAGTCAGAGAGAACTTGTAAGGTGCTATTGCAGGAATTCAGCTAAAAAATAATAAGGGCACAAACCAAAGAATCATCAGTAGGACATAAGTACAAAGCAGCTAGACTCAGTAATGAACGTCATGGGTGAAGAAGAGGGAGGATTTTAGAAGTCTCAAGTTTTAAGACCTGTTGGCTAGGTAGATTCAATATTAGTCATACAATGTATATTTATATTCCAGGTGTTGTGGTAGTTTTAAGAATATGTTTTATGATTCCATGATTCAATGAGAGATGAAGTTAATTCACAGTATTATAAAGTTTAGGGTTTAAAGAGACCACAGTGTTTTTTGGGGTCAACTCTTTACTGTTTTAAAATGTGGAACTTGGTGTGAAAAGAGGTTAAGTGTCTTGTTCAAGATCATATGTTACTGTTAGGTTAAGAATAGACACCAAGCTGGCAACGAATGCAAAGAAATAGCAACTTGCTTGATTTTTTACATTAATAAGTTAAAATACAATCAACCTACTTTATCTCTTAAACATTTCTCACATCAGTTTCCTTTGAAATAAATCTGTTGCTACAGCCAAAATTAGGCCTCATTATCATTGTTAGCAGGTTTACTTAAAGTAGTCTAGCATATTATCTTCTTGCTCATGATTCTACCAGCTCTTATTTGCAGTTGTTACCATGTGACTGCCCTGCTTACTTTGATATGCTCTACGGCCTACGTAATAAATTCCCTTCTACTTAAAATATACCATACTCCCATCCACCTCCAGTTTAGGAATTGATGATCTCTCGAATTGCCTGGGGACACCAGTGTGCTTCAGTCTTATCATGCACTCAAGTGTTTCTTACCTCTGTGATTTACTTCATACTGTCTATTCCACCTGTACTCACCCCACCCCTCCTTTACTTAGTCATTATTCATCGTTTAAGGCCTTTGCGATTCAAAGAGTGATCTGGGGACCAGCAGCACGGACATTATCTGGGAACTTGATTAGAACTGCAGCATCTCAAGTCCCACCTACATCTACTGACTCAGAATCTTTCAAACAAGATTCTCAAGTGATTTAGTGTTTGGAGGTGCTGCTTAGACTCACTTTAGATTTCATCAGATGTTATCTCCTTCCAGAAACTTTTCCTGACTCCTTCCATTAGGCATTCCTTCCTGGTGTTCCCACCGTAGCCTATGCATGTCTATCTCACTGCATTACCAGTGTGTTTTATTAACTGTTTATGTGTCTGTCTTTCCACCTTAGCCTGTGAGTAATTTGAGCCAAATCTAATTATCTTTGACTTTTCCATGCCTAGCACAGTGCCTGATACTTGGTAGTACTGCATGAATATGTGTTGAATGGTTGACAAAAGAAAGAAGAAAGAGCAAGATATATCTATCTATCTAGATAGATAGATAGACAGACAGATAGATAGATAGAAACAGAGGCAGGAAAACAAAAATTACAAGAAGAAAAAACATAGCCAAAGGGACTTTGTAGAGAAATAACTAGACTACAAAATAATGCACCAAATATTGTACCTCTGGATATAATCTGGAAAGCAGCCTGACAGCCTGACGGAGAGTCTGGATATAATCTGGAAAGCAGCCTGACAGCCTGACGGAGAGTCTACAATTTTTTTAAATAGAGTGGGTGATAAATGTGAATATTGTTGCCAAATCCCTCAGAAGCAAGGATTACCTTAATTTCTTAATTTTACCAAAATTTCTTAATTTTGTTATTGCTGTTGAGTAAATTTTGCCAAAATTTGTTTTACTTTTCTAAACAAAATGTCTTACTGTTCTTTTAACTCGTCACAGACTGTTCGGAATATTTTGTGAAAGAAGATAGAGGATGCAGGTTTATTTTGAAGTGGTACTGGAGACAGAAGTTACAGACCTGTGAGTGGAGAGTAGGCACTTTATATAAAGGAACTTTCTGATTATTAGGATTGTTTGTCAGTCTGTGCTTTTTGAAAAGTAGCAAACTTTCCAGCACTGCAAATATTTAACTGTCTTCATGGTTGACCAAATGTACTACTTTATGTGGGAGATTGAACAAAGTGACCTCTAGGGTTTAAGATCCTTATGAATTATGAGTCTATATATGTTCAGAGAGGTGTGGAAAGAATGAGAGTTATAATAAAGATTATAATAGTGGATAACATTTATTGAGTGATTATTTTGTGCCACACACTGTTCAAGGCACTTTCCATGCACTGATTCATTTAATCTTCATAGAAATCCCACTGAGCATTTCTATTTTACAAATCATGAAACTGAAACATAGGAGGCTTAGTAACTTGCCCTAGGTCATGCAGCTAGTGGTGGTAGCCCGAGGGAATCCAACTCTGGAGCACTTCCTTTTTTATTCCTATGTCGTATCCTTTTCAGAATTAAAGGTAAAAGTTGGACCTAAATGGAGCCTTAAACATTGATATGGTTTCCGGTTAAGGGTAAGAACAGGGATTCCAAGAAATGATAGCAGCATAATCAAAGTAAAAAGTGATAGAAGTGAGCATAACAGGTTTGTGGAACCAAATATCTTATACATGGGATGAATAAGAGAATATTCAGAAATACGTCATTATAGTGCTGCTTTGTCTTGCTTCTCCATGGCTGCAAGTTACCAAGGTGGGAAACTAAATCCTTAGGGCTATTTAACTTTAGTAAGACCAACGTAAGTAGACCTTTTAAAGGCCACTGATTGGTGGTACCTCAAGCTATATCTCTTAGGACGATAGATTTGAGAGGTCCCAAGAATTTGATGTCAGATCAGGAAAATCATACTGTTTTCCTGGAACTTAGCTGAAGAATGAGTCAGCATAAATTTTAGGATATTTCAGATTCTTCATAAAGAATTCTCCATATTCTGATAAATAGTATCAGAGGAACTACTATTAAAATAAAAGTATGAGATATTAATGAAGATGTGATTAACATAAGAAACCTTCTCATATTAGGGCTTACTGGAAAATTTAGTCTACAATTTAACAGTATTCATTACATGTGATAATGTATTATTTATGGTGTAGATGCCAGAATTTATATATGCCAGATACTTCAAAGTTTTCTTTCTAGTTGTACTTTTGGAAGCTTTAGTTGGTTTTTTGGTGCTTTTAATTCTTGAGGCCCACTTTCAAATGCTTTTAAACTTGAGAATGGATAACGTTGACAGTATTGTTTTTAGAAAGTCATTTATAAATCTTAAGAATCCACATAATTCTGCTTTGGAATTTAGTTTATTAAGATTTAAAGATATTACACTCCCCCCTTCCCCTTCCCCCCCAAAAAGATTGAATAAATTGTATTAGGCAAAAACTATGTGAAATAGGGTAGGAAACACTTAATTTAAGCTGTTTTTCAGTTTTTATGAATTTCAGCCAAATGTATCATGTCATGTGTCTGTTGACTATGCTCTTGCCCATCAGGGTTCAGGTCAGCAATGTGGAACATCACAGGCAATCAAATCTCATATGTTGACCTTCTTTTCTAGTCTTGGTCCTAAGTATAGATATCTGACGCTGTGTCGTGTTTTAAGGAGACAAAATGCTCTCTGGTTCTCAGCTCTCTCTGTTTCTGAACCAGATATGATGTGTGAAATTTCCACTTACTCCTTTGGTTGAAGACTGTTCCTATTAAAATGGAAATGTTATGGGAATTCCCTGTTGGTCCAGTGGTTAGGACTTGGCGCTTTCAGTGCTGGGTCCCGGGTTCAACTAAGATCCTGAGATCAACTAAGAACTAAGATCCTGAAAGCCATGCAACGGCCAAAAAAAAAAAAAAAAGAAATGTTATGAGGTAAAGTGGTTGGCTAGCTAACCTGATAAACTAACTTGAGTTAAGGTGTGAATTGGTGTTGATGGATTTTGAATCTAGATAACATCCACACTTGGATAAATGTCTTAATGCATTAACATAGGAGACTAAGGAAATGGAATATATAGGAAAGGTTTTTACATGGGGAAGGAATCAAGAGTGGTCTGAAATAGAGTGCTTTCTTAGGGGTTTAGCAGATTATTTTAAAATTTTCATTATATTGTTTCTGGAAAAGGAAGAGAACTTGATATTAGAGTCTCATTGCAGCTTTGTCATGAATTAATATTCCTTTGGGCAAGTCTTAACCTAGCTGAATTTCAACTGTGTACGAGGGAGTTGTGATAGATGATGTTTAAATTTCTTTTTAACTGTACAAATTATATGGATTAAATTGTATAGATTGAATTAAAGCATGGAATAATACCCCAAGAGCCAGGCCAAGTAGAGTACCTTGGTGAGGGTAGCCTTGGTCAGTGAAGGAACTTCATAGGGATGAAAAGCTGTTTCATGGACAGCTGAAAGGAAAGAATAGGCCAGATGGAGGCTTAGAAGGATCTTGAACACAGGCTTGCCTATGCCCAATTTTTGCTTTGACCCTCCCCCTTTTATTATCTTTGCCTTAATTCTACCTATTCTCACTCTAAATCTAGAGAGAATATATTTTAGTTATAGGAAGTAACTTCTAATTATTGAGACTTTATTATCCATAAGGAAAACAATTTATGCATAGGCAACCAAATTGACTGCATCTATTTCCCTAATTTGTATCTTTCTTTATCCTAAAATTATCCTCTGATAGTGAAGGACTAGTGTGCATAAAGGTTTGTTTATTGATTTATTTATGAGAGGATTCTTTAAAAATTTGTCTTTAAAATCATGGTTTCTAAGCTGTATTGGGATTTACCAACACATCAGATGAAACTATTGGTGTCTTAATCACCTTAGATATTATATCAATACAACACATTTACATGAAGGTTAATAGATATTTTCAGTGGGCAGATTACTGTGGTAGAATCTTTGAAGAATGAAAAAGACACAATTCTTCGCTTTTTCCCTCCCTCCCTCCCTCCTTTTTTCCTTCCTTTTTCCCTGCCTCTCTCCCTGCCGTGCTCTCTCCTTCCTTTCCCTCCTTCCTTCTTTCCTTTCTCCCTCAGGTATTTACTGGCTTCCACCTAGCACTGCAGCATCAGAGATAAATTCATCTCATACATAGGATAGATAGTTGCTTTAACAGAGGTGAGTTCAGGGAAGAGTGCAGTTACAAACGATTCACCTATCGCCCAGACATTCTCAACTGGGGTTCCACAGAAAGACATGTGTCCCAGTGCAGCAATTCTCAGACTTTGTGGTCTCATGATTCCTTTACACACTTGACAATTATTATATCCATTGGTATTTACCATGTCAGAAATTAAGATATCAATTTGAAATATTTAGGTAATTAAGAATTAACAACAGTAAACTGTTACATATGTTAAATAAAATATCTAGAATGTATCTTTTAATGAAAACTGCAAAAATAATTTAGTGACAAGCATGGTATTACATTTTTGCAAGTCTGTTTAATGACTGGTTTAACAGAAGACAGCTGAATTCTCTTATCTACTTATGCCTTCATTCTGCTGTTATATCACACATCACGCAGCCTCTGGAGGACTCTACTGTACATATGAGAGAAAATGAGAGTGAAAATGGCAAACTGTGTCGTAATATTATTTGGAGTTAGTTTTGACCTCAGGGGCCCCTCTGAAAAAGTCTTGGGGACCTTCAGGGTATCTGTGTACTATGCTTGGAGAACCACTTCTAAAAAGCATTCACTCTATGTAATGAATTAACATCTCTTTTATGATATAGAATGGTAACATTCCTGGAAAAACAGAGAAATAGTGTGTTTGGTCATTCAGAGGAGGAACTCTAGATGAGAGAGTCTATAAGATTATAACCTCTGTGTAGGCAGAGATCTGTTTCTCTTTTTTACCTACTAGCTGTCACAGGGCCTGACACATTGTTGACTCTCTGTGAATGTCAGGGATAGAACATTCTAATAAGACAGATGTACTTTCATAAGTCACAATAGCCCTAGGTAGAATATGGGGAGTGCAACAGATTAAGGTTAAATGGGTATTGTGGACTTTGAGGGAGCAGCCATTTTCAACTGAGGTATTAGAAGGGATTCATGGAGGAGATAGCATCAGAGTGGAATTGTGAAGATAATTTTAGTAGTCAGTGTTGGAGTTGAAAAGGTTATTTCTAGAAGAGGGAACAGAGTGAGAAAAGAGAAGAGTGAGCTTTGGGGTTCAGAAAGTTAGGCTTGTGTGACCTAGGCACAGAGGAGATGGCATTCAGGGAAGTCGCTGGGAAAAAGATTGGGGCCTGATTAAGGGAGGCTGTGAAATTCCTTCTATGAAGGAATGTGGGTCTGTTTCCATAGACAGTGAAGAGCTACTGCTGTTTTCTGAGCAGGTTGAAGAAAATAAATCTGGGAGCAATTGAGACTGGTTTGGGGAGGAGAGAGGATGGATGCAGCCTCTATTAGAGTGAGGGAGGCAATGAGAATCCATCTTGAAGAAGAGGTAGTAAGAATCGGTGCGGAAGGCTCCAGTAGATAGAGAAGGCCCCCACTTTCAGGTAATTCAGAGTAAGAAGTTGTAAAAGAGATAGCGCTTCAGTCAGTAAGGAAGGGGAATGCTTGGTTCCTTATGATTTCATTGTAGACCCAGCCACAGTATTACTAAGCAATTATACAAAGGTCCTTGGACTTTGGTTTCTCCATATGTAAAATGTAGAAATGGATTGCTTGCCTATTTGTGTCACAAGAGTCCGTGTAAGGATTAATGAGCTTTTTGACAGAAAGACGCTCTATTAATCTAAGCCATCAATAATAAAAATGAGAATGTTTGCCGGGTGCTTTTGCTCCTATGTGGAAGGCTGCTATGCAAATATGAACTACTGCCTGGAACTATTGTCATTGTTAATAATAGTAAAGTCATTACCATGAAATGTCTACACAGCAAACTTATTCTCTGTCAATTCCAAAGTGAGACGATGAAGCCAGGAATGGAAATCCATTCTATTTTGTTCATTATGAATCTTGCTCACTGTAAACTATTTTAAGAGTATTTGTATTTTAAGAGTATTTGTATTTCATTGTATCTCATTATTTCCATCACTCTATTCTGGTCAGGTTTCTCATCGCTATCAGAGGCCTCCTTATCCTGACTTTTCTCTATGCAGCTAGAGGTGGTACAACATTTGATATGTCTGGTACTTGCATCTGTGTTCTTGTTAATTGTGACCACTTCCATTAATTTAACACTTAGCTGTATAGCATGGTGCTCAAGCATGTACACTCCAAAGTTAAACCAACTGGATTTAAACCCCAATTCTATTAGCTTGTAGGAGATCCTGGGTGAGTCACATGATCTCTTAAGCTTCAGTTTCCTTATCTGTAAAATGGTACTAATAAAAATGCTGATGTCATAAGGTTATTGTAAGGGTAATGCATGTAAAACACATAGCATAAAGTGCACAGTAACTGCCAGGTTTTGTTTTGATTTGGGTCAAATTTATTACCATTATTGTCAACATGTTTTCTTTCCTAATCAGGTTCCTGTTCCATACTTTGTTAATTCATTATTTGTTTACTGAGTTAATCTGTGACCACATGATTTATCATCAATGTTTTCTTTACCTAGAATAACATTCTTGAAGAATCCCCAAAATCTTAATTTTTTTTTCATTGCCATATATATATATATATTCCTACTGGGTTTTCTCTTGCCTAGCAAATCAGGTATTTAATTGTGCTGTGAATATAAGGGATCTAATAACTTGTTCTAACCATCCAACTGGTATTATTTCCCATGGCACATTGTTATTTTCCCACACAATCTTCCTATAAAGAAAATTTTCTGGCCATCTTCTTTCTTGATTCTTGTATTTTATTCAATCTGTTCCCAAGATCTGTAACAGTATGTTTCTGTCCTTGCTATCCATCATGTCTTTCCAGACTTCTAAAGGCACCTTCCCATATGAGCTCAGATCCATTGGGATCCATTTGAAACATACACCAAGCCCTTGGTACATAGTGTTGAGGCTCAGTGAGTGGTTTGGGCTACAACGAAACCTGTACCCTGCTCACCAAACCAAAGCTTATTTTTATAATTTGCATAAATACTTGGACTACCGTGGTCCTGCTCAGTACCCAATCAGTTGTTATCCATTACTATTGATGTGTGATGCTTATAAAGTCCTGTGAGTTTGGCCCCGTACATCATTGGCAGATTCTCCTCTTGTCACAGCTGCATGGACTGAATATTCATCCACTCTCTCGCTCTGTGTTGCCTCTAACTTCTATGAGACAGGAAGCACATGAAGGTAATGGTCTTGCTTCCTATGAAAAGTTGATCCTTATTTGCTAATAGTGAATCTATTCAAATTGTAGAGGACAGAATGAAAATGACTACTGAAAATAGCTGCTGTTAGAGGTGGGAAGATGATTGAGTAGTAAGGCAAATCAGAATAAATTAGCATTTAATCAGGTCCTTCTTTTGTAATTCCAGTGTTGAGCATCTGTCTTAATCATTCTGGCTCAGAAATTGTTTAGATGGATATACTAGGAGGGAGTTTCCTTTTTGAAAATTGTGATGCTCAACCTGATACTGGGTCACTGGGATTTAAATTTAGCACCTCAGCTTTACCCATCTTTCAGTATGAGGTACACTTACTTTAGCCATCTGCTAATTGTGTGATCTTGGCCTGGTTTCTTGGTTTTCTCATTTGTAAAATAGGAACAATAAATGCATCTGTCTCGTAAGGTAGTTTTGAGAATTTCACTTAATTTTCACAAGAGATGTAAAATATAAGAGACCTTAAGTTATTAGAACAATGCCTGGCACAGAGCAAAACTTCAATACCTATTAGCAAGTATTATTACCCATCTGAAATAGCATGGTGGTGCAGAGCTTGATTTTGGAATCAGACTGGGCTTGAGTCCTAACTCTATCGCTTGCTGCCTGCGTAATTTTGGACTCCTCTATAACCTCTCTGAGTTCGTGTTTCATTTATAATTGGGACAGTGTGTATCTACTTCACAGGGTTTATGTGAGGAATAAATGGAAGTCACAGAGTGTAATTTTTATTGAATATTAGATATTATTTTTGTAATCCTTATGACACATGCATTATATAGTAATTATAATAGTAAATGCTCACAGAACACTTACTCTTAGTCAGGCAATATCCCAAGTACGTTACATGTATTATCTCATTTATTCTTCACAATACCTTACAGTGAGGTAGGTACTAATACTATGCTCCTTTTGCAGATGAGTAAATTGTGGCACAGAAAGGTTAAGCAACATGTTCAAGATTCCAGAGTTAGTGAGTGGTGGAGCAGAATCTGAACACTATGCATTACACTTTATTGCCTCTTTACTTATGACAATAAAGAAACAAGTTGACTACAGTGTCTGGAGAGTGAAATTAGACCGTTAGGCTAATGATTGAGGCTCTCACTGTGTCCTACCCTCTTTCAAACCCTAAATCTATTCATATGGTCAGATAAACCTAGTGAAAATGAAGATTAATAAGTAGCACTAAGGAAGAAGAGAAGGTAAGGCAGTTCGTAAAAGGGGGACCTGAAGTCTCTGTGGTTGAGTAAGGAAGGGAAGCCTCCAGGCCTTCTTGCCCCAGGTAAGCTCTTCCTGTCCTGGGGTGAGGTGAGAAGGCAGGTTCACACAAAGACTTCTCGTCTTGTTTAGCTCCAGCTTCTCCCCTTTTCCTGCTTCTGCCCTAGTCACTGCACAACTGTCTGAAGCCCCAGGCAATCACATGTATTTACTATTTATTTATAAATAAAATAAGTGTTATTTTATTGTGCTTCAGCCTCTGTATGTCCCTGGCAATAGTTGAGATGACTTTGTCCTGTATTGCAGCCCTGCTCTTACACTCTGTATAACAGAATAGTGCCTGACTGCAGAGTATGGGGCCAAGGGGCTTTGGCTTTCAAGTCATACAGATCAGATCCAAATTCCCAATCTGACACTGGGCAGTTACTTAACAATTTTAAGACTTCCGTTCCTTATATATGAAATGGTTATGTTTTACATATCCCATAGTTTTTGAGAGAATTGAATGTGAAACATTTTAATATGGCTTCTGGCTAGAGCAGGGAATTACATTTTGTTATTGTTACTATAACACTAAAACTCTGAAAAATATTGGTTTGCTTTCGTTCATTACCAAGCAGTTTCATATTGAAATAACTAAAGAAACTCAGTTGTTATCATGACATATGCCCTGGGGTACTTTCAATAAAATAAAATAATTTCATTTTCATCCCCATTAGCATGTATACTCTGGAGTGACCCCTACTAGGTTTGGGAAAAGCAAGCTGTGGAAAGGGTATAGGGCTGGGAAGTGCAAGAAAAAAAAATGGGTCTGTAAAATAGTACTCTGCTGTTTATTTATGTAAGTGAGATGATGTATGTGGAAGTGCTTTGCAGATTCTCAAATTCTTTGCAAATATAAGATTAAAGAATAATCTCCATAGGAATTCTAACAAGAGGAGAAGTGTGGAATTAGCCAAGGAAGGTAGAGAGAAGAGGAGATCTTGCATTATATGTTAAGGAAAGTGTGATAGGATTGAAGGAAACTGGAATTTGAGCAACTGGACTCTTAGAAAAAGGCAGATAGGTAGATATTGGGAAAGCACATATGATAAGGATAAAATAACCAGTCTGATAGTATTTGAATATTTTGGCAAATTAATGGGGGCTGGAGTGTCAGGTAGAGAATTCTAAATGATATTCGGTCAACCTCAAACCATTCCCAGCATCAGTGTTTGGTCGCACATACTGATTCACATGGTGATCCAGGGAAGTAGAGGACAACATTTTCTTTCATTATACATGGAGTGGCAATTGCAGATATATTGGGAGCTCTGCTCCAGCTCTTGATCGATGTGCTGATGTAATGACTCTTCTTGGGTTGCAAGCTTGCTGAATTATACAATCATGTTTGGTGCAGATGTCCACCATCTTACGGACCCAGAATGCTTATCACTTTTCATTTCCCCATTCTCTCTTGGGTGTGAGGCAGTTTCTTTTTCATGACTCTCGAACACAAAGGGACTTATAACCCACCTTGTTATGTACATCCACTCATGCAAGCGTAGACAGAGACCTTGAGAAGTGCCTGAAGTATCTATCTGAAGTGACTCAGGTCTGACTTGCCTTTCTTGGGTGATCAAAATGATTATCAACCTCTATCACAAGTGCAGAAAACTGTTTCTAAATTTAATCTATGGAAAGACTTCTTGCTACATTAAACTTAACATATAGAGGTAAAGGTAATCTGGATGCACTGTAAGTTACCATATGATTTCAAGGATAGAATTAATTACATTTGTTCATTCAACAAATATTTATTGAACACTACTACTATGTGCCTGTTCTAGCTATGGGGATACAATTATGAATGCAGTGGACTAAAAAAATCATTTCTGACTTCATGAGCTTAAGTTACGGTTGAAGGAGATGGACAATAAACCAGAAGAACAAGTAAAATGTGTTGTATATTAGATTGCGGAAATGGTCAAGGAGAATATTAAGGCAGGAAAATGGATTGAAGAGTGTGTTGGAGGGTTACGGTTTTGGATAGGGTGACCAGGGAAGGGCTTCCTGGAGTGTTATTGAACAAAGACTTCTTTTGATATGTCTTCATGAGCATGTGTTTCCCCTCTCCGCATGATTCTATGTTTGTTCCTTTCAAAGCCCTATACTTGATAAAGTGGAAGCACTCCTGGATAAGTTCTCTAAGTCTTATCTTCCTGGATTATACCCTCTATTCAAGGGTCTGTGGGTGGCCCTAATTGCTTGATAGAACCTCCAAACAAGTTGCTAAGAATCACTTATAGGAGAAAGTAGGGTTGGCAAGTTTAAGTTAAAACATTCAATTCTGCTCAAGACCAGGTCTCAAACAACTAAGACCAAGTTCTAGAGTTAGTCACAGTGGTTTAGCTTTCCCAAAATACACATATCACTAATATAAAAGAAAACAATTTAAAGCTTTTAAAGTTATCTCTCTTCCATGAAACTGATTCTGCCCTTACTTAGAAATTATCTGACATTAATTTATAGAAGTAATTTCATGTTCTAGTTGTTTTCTAAAAGTTACTGTATGGCATTTCTTTGTTTGTTCATTTATTATTTGATCTTACACTGATTTCAACATGAATTATGCTTGTCTTTTTGTGTTGGAAAATCTTTTGTTTCTAGTTTGATTTCTTCTGAACAATTTACAACTCAGAGGTCATCTCTGACGTTATACAAGTTGTGTAATGTATTATCCATTGCAGAGAGATAGAGACATAGACAGAGATAGAGAAGAAAAAGAGGAAGGAGGAGAGAGTGAGAGAAAAACAGAGCAAGAAGATAAAAAGCAAAATGATTTAAAAAAAAAACAACTTCTTTTTAGCCTGTCATTTCTATCTGTCGGAACATTATCTGGTTGTTGCTTGTTACCTTATACTCTAAGGCAGGATCATTATGGGCAGGTGTAAATTTTAAAAATCATTTTCACATAGTGTTTATATACCAATGTCTTTAACATGTTTGATACAAATGGCATTTATCTTTAGCTTCTAAGAGTTTTGTGATCTTTTATTTATTTTTTTATAAATTTATTTATTTATTTATTTTTGGCTGTGTTGGGTCTTTGTTGCTACGCATGGGCTCTCTCTAGTTGCGGCAAGTGGGGGCTGCTCTTTGTTGCAGTGCACGGGCTTCTCATGGCGGTGGCTTCTCTTGTTGCAGAGCACAGGCTCTAGGTGCGTGGGCTTCCGTAGTTGTGGCACGTGGGCTCCGTAGTAGTGGCTCACCCGCTCTAGTGTGCAGGCTCAGTAGTTGTGGCGCACGGGCTTAGTTGCTCTGCGGCATGTGGGATCTTCCTGGACCAGGGCTAGAACTCATGTCTCCTGCATTGGCAGGCAGATTCTTAACCACTGTGCCACCAGGGAAGTCCTCTGATCTTTTAATTTGAATAGACTTCTATGCCTAGCACAGTCTAACACATACACCAAATTGTTAATATTTGTTGACCAAATCAAAGCATATATCAGGGGTATCCCAGGCATTTTATGAGTTACCTTTCACTGCCTCAAAGCTATTGAGATGACATTGGAGGTGCAGGGTTGATGTGCGGAGATGGGCATTGACAGTAAAGTCCTGTAGAGAATCTTAGCAGGTGAGTGCAGGTAGAAAATTAGGCTATCTTCCTTCCTCTTCCCTCCTACATCTTCCTGTTAGTATTGATGATAGCAATCTTATCATCATATATGTGTATAAATACATATATATATATATATTTGAATGTCTATTATTCTAGGCATTGAGCTCACAAAATGTCACGTCCTTGTAAGATCATAGTCTGGTGAGGGACATAGTTCCCTTCATAGCATGTATCACATTTTGTAACTATATAATTCATTTGTATGTTTACTTTAAACAGTTAAATAAATATGAGAACTATTCCTGTGGGGAGGGCTCCAGTATTTTCAGTGCGCATATTACCAGGATACTGAATGTAGTTTAGGTCAGAGAAAGTCTCCTTGAGTAAAGTTGGTTGGGTAGGAATTATCCAGACAAAGGAAAGATGTTGGTGGAATGGGAGAAAGTCTCAGGCTGAGGAAACAGCATCTGTGAGAGTCCAGAGGTGACCAAGATTTGAAGAGCTGCACATAGTGCAAGAGAGAGAATAACAAATGAGGCTTAAGAAATATTCAGGGTCCAGATTCCATCATGAAGGGCCTTGCATGCCGTGTTCATTATGACGTAGGAGGGTTGTAAGCAAAGAGTTGGAGGCATGATAAGATCTGAGTGTTAGAAGAAGGCTGCCTTGGCTGTATGGAAAATGTTTAGAGAAGGAGAAGGCCAATGGTAAAGAGACAAGGAGGCTGTTGCAGTGGTCCAGAGAGACATAGTAGTGGCCTGGACTTGCTGCTGCAGAGGTAGAAGAGAAGAGGCTGATTGTGTTCAAGGGATATTTAAAAGGGAGATAGAATCTGTAGGACTTGTTTGCATTTGCAAGATGAGGGAATGACAGAGTCAGACATGATTCCTGGTTTCTGGCTTGAATGGTTATGTAGGTGGTGGTTGCAGTTTTAGAGAAAGGGAGCACTGGAGGAGGAACAGGCTTGGGAGAAAGATGAATTTGGCTGTGGACGTGTTGGATTTGAGATATCCAGTAGGCAGTTGCATACGTATATTTAAAGTTTAGGAAATAGGTATGGGTTGGAGATTATGTTTAGGCTTCATCAGCAAGTAGAAGGACCCTGTAGCTGGTGGAGGGGCGGGTGGGGGAGAGAGAATCTAGGAACAAACCCTGATAAACACAAACAAAGAAGGAGAAACCCAAGAAGTAGGAGGAAAATTATAATAAAAAACAATAAAATCTAAAATGTGTATGACAAAGACAATGACTATGGCCAGGCACTATTTTATATGCTTTTACATATATTAAATCAAGTTAATCATCTCGAAAGTTTGGTGGTACTGTTATCTCTGATTTTACAGATGAAAAATATGTGAGTCCAAAAGAGGTTAAATGACTTAAAGACTGTCAGACAGCCTGTATATGTAGAGCTGATTTAAATGTGGGCGTTCTGGCTTCAGAGTTTGTGGGCTGTTTCTCTATGTTCTTCTGAAAGTCATGAGGTTGTGCTATACAGAAACTCTGGAAAGAGAGGGAGTCTAGAGCCGTGTCACTTCCTAGAGGCCAAGGAACATCAGGGCTGAAAGTTGCCATTAGGTTTAATGACATTTACCACTAACAAGAACTTGTTTGCTGTTGTGGTAGCCCAAGAAGACAGATCACAGGAAGCTGAGGATCTACTGAAAGATGAGGAAATAAAGACAGCATGTATGGATGGTGTTGTCTAGCAGTTTGACAGAGAAGGTGAGGAGAGAGGAGTTGGGAAATTCTAGATGACAGACTTGGGATAGGAAAAATGTCATGGAAACGACTTGATGTGGGGGTAGAGCAGAGAGGATTTTTTTTTTTTGGCTGAGTTGGGTCTTCATTGCTGTGCGGGCTTTCTCTAGTTGCTGCGAGCCGGGGTACTCTTTTTTGCAGTGTGCAGGCCTCTCATTGTGGTGGCTTCTCTTGTTGCGGAGCATGGGCTCTAGGCACACAGTCTTCAGCAATTGCGGCACGTGGGCTGAGTAGTTGTGGCTCGCGGGCTCTAGAGTGCAGGCTCTGTAGTTGTGGCGCACGGGCTTAGTTGTTCTGCGGCATTTGGGATCTTCCCAGACCAGGGATCAAACCCGTGTCCCCTGCATTGGCAGACAGATTCTTAACCACTGTGCCACCAGGGAAGTCCCAGAGAGGGGTTCCGTATGACAGGAATAAATCTGAGAAACATTGCTTTTTCTAGAAGAAGGCAGGTATGGCCTAAAATAATCATAAGACAATCCTTGATTATAAATTAAAGTTTGTTGTTTTTAAAAAATCTTTACAGCCGTACAGTAATTAGTTGATTGCCATTACCCATCAGTCAGCAGCATTAAATTTGGATGCAGAACCTATGGCCAGAAACCTACTGATTTGTGATTTCTCTCTTGAGAACCTTGGGAACAAATACAGTATAAATTTTACCCAGACATAAATAGAGTGCTCTCACCTAGGACAAGTGACAATTATATTTTAGTGCATTTCACTCCATTTGCTCACTTCCTTCCATTTATTACAGATGGCAAGAATTGCCTTGGGGAAGTTTCCCTAAAAATTGCTTTTCTTTATAGCTTCAAATCAGGTTTAATTTTGACCCTAGGCTTTTGTCTTAGAAGGTCGGTTGGACCGTCATCCCTGCTATAACCTCCAGATTATTAAGAACCTCTTGCAAAAGATTTTGTGAAAGTTACAGGATGAACTGGCCTATTTCTCTGTGGGAAGGTAAGGCACAGGGAAATGTCACAAATGCCAAAATGGTACAATGATGCATCAAACCACAGTCAGTGCCTTCATAACAAAGGCGGACTGGAACATGTTCTTTAATATTCTATGGAATTTGATAGGTGGCATTCTGTCCTTTTTCCATGATAGAGAGCTAAATTAATAAGAATATATATATATTTTGTTTGTTTGTTTGTTTTTTACTGAATCCCTAAGATGTATTAATTCCACAAGTTTTTTGTTTTCCCTATCTTAAATCCACAGCATAAGTTTGATGACTTTGTGAAACTTTAGAATAATTAAAAAAACCAAAAACTTCCTGATGGGGGAGAATGATTTATAAAATGATGAACTTAAGTGTAAAGTTGTATTTAATGTAAAGTTTTATTTAAAATAAAGTTATTTAAAGTTTTATTAAATTTATTTAAATGTAAAATGTATTCAAGTGTGCTTTTATTATTTTAACACCTTTATTTTGTTGTATTAGTTTTTAATTTTTTAAACATCCATAGTACATTTGCACATTATTTGAAGAAAAATGTAGTGTGCCATAAAGAGATTTGCTACATGGGCTTACTATACCTTTTTAGGAAAAAATGTAAGGTTATCAGTTAGTCATTTTCAAGTCCCCATTTGGGGCTAAAATGGGTCCCAAAGGAAAAGGAAAGTAAGATTAATGACAGAAAGACATAGTTAGCCATTAAGTGAATTTCAGTTACAAACCCTGTAAAAGCATAGGCAAAACCCGTTAAAGAATCATTTTTCTTTAGTAGTACGTTTTTTTTTTTTTTCTTCCAAACAGGCCTTGTAGATAATTATACTTGCTGAATCATTTGTCATATTGTGCATTTCCTCACATTAACTATAAAACATATTTCATGAGGTCCATTTCATGATTGATTTGTTGCTCTTAATAAAAAGTGCTTGAGCCTTCCCCTGTTAAAAGGCTTCAGTGACTATTTGCTTGAGGAAATTCTCAGCATATAGTCTTTGTTGAATGAAAAACAGGCAATGAAGCCAACTGAGAACATTTTTCTTTTCAGTTCAGTGAAATCATGAGTGAAGGAACACCTGTGCTCTCAGGGTGCGCCTCTTAGTATTCTTTTCTGAGAGTCAGAAACAGAGATGGCTTTTTTTTTTTTTTCCTGTTTGGCTTGTTCTGATGAGACTCTACTCTTGAGTTTACAGGCTGATATAAGGATGTGGAGGGGACTCTGTAATCACATTCAAACTTGAACATGGCTATACATCATGTTTGAGAAATTTCCTGTATTCAGAGGAAGTCATGGAGTCTGCATTGCGTTCTGTGTCTTGCCTGTGTGCCATTAAGTGAGAGGATGGATGTTCCTTCCCTGCTTCTGTTGCTGTCTGCCTTGCATGGAATTATTTACACCTTTGGAAAGCCTATTTTTCCAACTCGTGCTTTGGTGAGAGCTTGAGAAAGGCTATAGAATGATTGTAAGAACTTTCCTGGTGGATTAAGTCAACCTTGAGACAGGAAGGCATTGTTCCTACTGTCTTCACACCTCACTTTTTAGCTTCCCTGTAAAGATTAGTCATTAGCTCAGGTGTTTAAATATATAGTGGCCTGCACTCTCTGAGTTTATAGGTTTATTGTAGGTCATTCACAACATTGATAAATTGCTTGTCAATATTTATGTTTTCTCATTGGTAATTTTTTTCAAACGTTTTTATTCAACATTTATTGAGTATCTAGACATTGTGCTATAATTCTAAGATGAAAATGAATATTATACAATTTCTACACATGATCTATTGGTACCCAGAGGGAACAGTGACAAGTATATTTAATATATTTAATTAGCTTAATATTTTGACAAAAATTCAGAATCCTAACCCATCATTATGACTATGTCCAGTTAACATATAGAAATGGAAGCAACCCCCTTAGTAGTGATCCCTATAGCTTAGTCTCTACCAGAGCTTCCCTCAGGTGTGGAAGAGCAGATAGGGAAACGTAATGACAAAGATGAAGTTTATCTTGAAAGCCTGATGCTTGCATCTGTTTTTGATTCACGCATGGGTACTTACAAATCCCATTAGGTTGATGAGTTAAGCTAGCAGGTACCTGAGGTTCTCATGAACTTTTATTTGAACACAAAGAAACTGAAAATAAGTGCCATATTATTATTGTATCAATTCCCATAGAAAGATACTGATTATTCTGAACAACACAATACACATTTATGTGAATTCTCATACATGTAGATACTCATTTTAAGGGATAAGGACACCTATGTACACATACTCACACACAGCAGGGTACACATATGTTCCTCTGTGTTCTCTCTGGTGACCATTCATAACTGAACTTTCCTGAGTTAGGGATGTAAAATTCTACTAAATTAAAAGTCTAGAAAATAGTTGCATCTGTCAGTCCTAATCCAAGTAAGTTTGTTTTACCCCCTTCATTGCTTATGAGATTTATCACTTTGGGCATAGCTGCATTTGAAAACAATAGAAGGCATTCTTAAAATATGTTTTCCCCAAAATGTTCATTCTTCCTCCCTCCCTTCCCCTTCCTTCCTTCCTTCCTTCCTTTCTTCATTCATTCATTTTGGGAAGGTAGAAATGAGGTGACCTCTAGTAAAAACTAGAGAATAAAATTATTCAGCAAAACTAGGGGAAGAAAAGGCAAATTTGTGATTGAGGATCTTTGCATAGGGGTATGGCAGGAGGCGCAGTGGAGAACAAGGTGATAAGAAGAGGTGTGGAGGGGAGGAGAAGTCACGGTGCTGTGAGCCCCAAACAGGTATCTCTTTTTGCTGACCTTGTCCTTGACCATGGCAAAGGTTGTGGATAGTAAAATGCATCTTCCTCTTTATTACACAGTGCTGGTTTCCTACTTAAATAAAACTGTAATATAACAACGCAGTTTAGTGTCTAGATTAATTGTGTCTTAAAATCTCTGTAATAGGAATAATGTGAAAAAGGGTGGAACTAAGAGATCAGTGAATTATGTATAAACATATACATATAAGTTATATGTAAAAACATATACATTTATCCAGCTGATTAAGATATGTTTAAATATGTTTATATTTGTGGAGAATGTTTGATTACAAATAGAGTTTATAACATTTAATAAACTCTAAATAAATATTGAGATTTTAGGAAAAATAGTATTTAAAAATACAGTATTATGCTACTTAATGAAGCATTACGTAGAACGTTGAGATCATGTTGTCCTTCAAAGGACTGTATTCAATGCAAGAGTGAAACTTGTAAATGTTTAAACATTTGCAAAAGAAAGTAGTGCTATAAGTAATTCAGGGAAAAGTGTCAAACATTATAAGGTAGAATTCCTTAAGGTTTTATTGGTTAAAGAAGCATGTTGGCCCTGACTGAAGAAAAAAAATTCATGTTTTTTAAACCTCAGGGTGAGATAATTTTTTAAACCCTGGGGTAAGATAATCTGTGGTAGAAGTCAAAAACAAAAATCAAGGTATTGTGCATTTGGTAAACTTCTTTTGGAATACCCAAGGTTTCCAAGATTTGTAAAATTTAATAAAGTATTTGACTTTAAACTGCATGGATTACATACCATGTGAAATAGAAAGAGGATGAGTCCTTGTATATTACATCTACTCCACTACACAGTTATGAAAAGGTTCTTAAAAGAGCTTTAAGAATGCTGAAAGTAATATAACAAGGAACAAGGTGGTTGAATACTTACACAGTGTAGGTTTTAAATCAAGTAAGTGTATATATTTCCTGTGCTACTAGGCATATTTATATAATTGTTATCATGAACAGTTTACTCCATATTTCATTAGCTATTTTATCTCCATACTGAATGTGGTCTACTTTTAGTTCTGTTATTTCTTATTGCTTAATTTCTGTTCCAATGGTGAAAAGAGCTATAGACTTGTACTTGGTAGATTTGCAGCTATTTCATCTTAAAAATCTCATGTAAACTGACTCCAGATGACTCCAGAGGTGTACTACTCTAAAAGGAGTTTAGGCTGTTATCCAATGGGCCTCCTTTTTCAACACTTAGGGGGAGTTGCCAGAGGAAGGGAGAAGCTATGCCACGCCACCTCACCATTAAATCTCCTCTCAAGTGCTACTGCCCAGCTCAGCCCTTACCACTTCTTGGCCAAACCACGGCAGTTACCTCCCTCCTGGTCTCTGCCTCAGCTCTCTCCACACTTGAGTGCCTCAGCCACAATGATGTCAGAATGAACTTTTGAAAATAGCCTGGACATACCTCCTCCCTGCTGACATGTATCCACCGGTTCTCAAAGTCCAACTTTCTTACCGCAGTAACCAAGTCTCTTTACATTCTTGCCAGCCTCATTTCCTGGCCTTTGTGAATCTGAGACTCTGGTTTTTCCCTGAACATGCCATGTCCTTTCATGCATTTCCTTCTGACAGGAGTATTCTGTGCCTGCTAATTTCAGGCTCTGACTGGGTAAGTCATTTATTTTGCAGTGTCTCTGACTCTGTGAAGGCCTTTCCAGGCATTTTCACACCCAGCAAAAATAATGCTCCCTTTTCTTGTTCCTCATACCTCTTTTGACTGAGACGTCCTCAAAGATAGGGTTATTTTCTTCTTACCAGTCCTCTGCCACGCTGTATGAACATGCTAGGTGCTCAATTAATATTGGTTGACAAACGAATAAATTCTTCTTAGAGTTTTTGCTTTATAAGTTCTTCATGTATTCTTTTCTCTGTGATAATTTACCCATTTGATACTGGTTAAGTATGTATTAGTAATCTAAATCAAATTATTGTTTAAACTAAGGAAACAAGGTGAAATGAATTAAGGTGTAGCATTCTACAATAAATTATTTTTTACTTAAAAGCTTCTTTACATTGCAACCATAATAAAAATAACAATGTTCTAATTTTATTTTTTGCAACTTTCAAATAAGCATTACAATATTATTGACTGTAGTTATTATGCTATATGTTATATCCCCTTATCTATTCTATAACTGGAAATTTGTATCTCTTGACGTCCTTCACCCATTGCGCACCCTACCCCCACCCCACACCCCTCTTCCTGCTAGCAACCACCATTCTGTTCTCTGTATCTGTGAATTTTGTTTTCTACATTCCATACATAGGTGAGATCATATGGTATTTTTCTCTCTTTGACTTATTTCACTTAGCATAGTTCCCCAAGATCTAGCCATGTTATTGCAAATGGCAAGATTTCTTTCTCTTTTATGGCTAGTAGTAGTCCATTGTGTGTATATGTATGTATGTGTTTGATGTGTGTGTGTATCACATCTTTATTTATTCATCCATCCTTAGACACTTAGGTTGATTTCATACCTTGGCTGTTGTAAATAATGCTGCAATGAACATAAGGGTGTGTATATCTTTTCAAATTAGTGTTTCCACTTTCTTCAGATTAATATCCAGAAGTGGAATTGCTGGATCATATGGTAGTTCTCATTTTAATTTTCTGAGGAACCACCATACTATTTTCCATAGTGGCTGCACCAATTTACATTCTCACCAACAGTGAACAAGGGTTCCTTTTTCTCCACATGCTTGCCAAAACTTACTTGTTACCTTTCTGATGATAGCCATTCCAACAAGTGTGAGGTGATATCTCATTATGGTTTTCATCTGCATTTCCCTGATGATTAGCTATGTTGAGCATCTTTTCATGTGCCTGTTGACCATCTGTATATTTTCTTTGGAAAAATGTCTTTCAGATCCTCTGCCAATTTTTATTTATTTATTTATTTATTATTTTTTTATTTTTTTCTGTATGCGGGCCTCTGACTGTTGTGGCCTCTCCCGTTGCGGAGCACAGGCTCTAGATGCGCAGGCTCAGTGACCATGGCTCACGAGCCCAGCCGCTCCGTGGCATGTGAGATCTTCCTGGACCGGGGCACAAACCCGTGTCCCCTGCATCAGCAGGCAGACTCTCAACCGCTGCACCACCAGGGAAGCCCCTCTGCCAATTTTTAAATCAGATTGCTTGTGTTTTTTTGCTATTGAGTTGTATGGGTTCTTCATATATTTTGGATATTAACCTATTATCTGTTATATGATTTGCCAATATATTTTCCCATTCAGTAGGTTGCCTTTTCATTTTGTTGATGGTTTCCTTTGCAATGCAGAAGCTTTTTAGCTTGATGAAGTCCCACTTGTTTATTTTTGCTTTTTTTGCCTTTGCTTTTGGAGTCAGATCCAAAAAATTATCACCAAGACTAATGTCAAAGAGCTTACCACCGATGTTTTCTCCTAGGAAACATGGTTTTAGTTTTTAATCCATTTCGAGTTAATTTTTGTGTATGGTGTAAGATAGTAGTCTAGTTTCATTCTTTTGCATGTGACTGTCCCGTTTTCCCAATACCATTTATTAAAGAGATTGTCCTTTCCCCATTTTATATTCTTGCCTCTTTTGTCACAAATTACTTGACCACTTATGCATGGGTTTATTTCTGGGCTCTCTCTTCTGTTCCATTGATCTATGTGGCTGCTTTAATGGCAACACTATACTGTTTTGATTACTATAGCTTTGTAATATAGCTTGAAATCAGAGAGTGTGATGCCTCCTGCTTTGTTCTTCTTTCTCAAGATTGCTTTGGCTATTTGAGGTCTTTTGTGGTTCCATACAATTTTAAGAATTCTTGTTCCAATTCTGTGAAAAATGCCACTGGAATTTTGATAGAGATTGCATTGAATATGTAGATTGCTTTGGGTAATATGAGCCTTTCAACAACATTAATTCTTCCAATCCATGAGCACAGAGTATCTTTAAATTTGTTTGTGTCTTCTTCAATTTCTTTCACCAGTGTCTTATAATTTCCCATGTACAGGTCTTTCACATCCTTGGTTAAATTTTTTCTTGAGTATTTTTTTAATGCAATTGTAAATGGGATTGTTTTCTTAATTTCTCTATCTGGTAGTTTTCTGGTAGTGTACAGAAACACAGAAGATTTTTGTACATCGATTTTATATCCTGCAACTTTACTAAATTAGTTTATTAGTTCTAAGAGTTTTTTGGTGGAGTCTAGAGTTTTCTATATATTAAATCATGTTGTCTGCAAATAGTGACAGATTTACTTCTTCCTTTCCAATTTGGGTGCCTTTTATTTCTCTTTTTTGTCTAATTGCTATGGCTGGGACTTCCAATACTATGCTGAATAAAAGTGGCAAGTGTGGGCATCCTTGCCTTGTTCCTGATCTTAGAGAAAAGATTTCAGCTTTTCACTGTTGAGTATGATGTTATCTGTGGCCTTGCCATATATGGTCTTTATTACGTTGAGGTATGTTCTTTCTATACCTACTTTGTTGACAGTTTTCATCATGAATGGATGTTGAATTTTTTCAAATGCTTTTCCTGCATCTATTGAGAGGTTCATGTGATTTTTATCCTTCATTTTTTTTTTTTTCTTTTTTTTGCGGTACGCAGGCCTCTCACTGTTGTGGCCTCTCCCGTTGCGGAGCACAGGCTCCAGACGCGCAGGTTCAGCAGTCATGGCTCACGGGCCCAGCCGCTCCATGGCATGTGGGATCTTCCCATACCGGGGCACGAACCCGTGTCCCCTGCATCGGCAGGCGGACTCTCAACCACTGCGCCACCAGGGAAGCCCTATCCTTCATTTTTAATATGGTATATCATGTAGATTGATATGCATATGTCGAACCATTTTGTGGTGTCTTTGTCTGGTTTTGGTGTCAGCATAATGCTGGCCTCGTAAAATAAGTTTGAATACATTTATTCCTCTATAATTTTGTTTGGAAATGTTTGAGAAGTGTAGGTATTAAGTCTTCTTTAAATATTTGGTGAAGCTGTCTAGAAATGGGCTTTTGCTAGTTGGGAGGTTTTTGATTAATGATTCAATATTTTTTCTAGTGATTGGTTTATTCAGATTTTCTATTTCTTCATGATTCAGTCTTTGGAAGATTGTATGTTTTTAGGAATTTATCCATTTCTTCTAGGTTGTCCAATTTGTTGATGTGTAATTGTTCATAGTAGTCTCTTATTATCCTTTGTATTTCTGTGGTATCTGTTGTGATCTCTTTAATTTCTGATTTTATTTATTTGAGACCTATGTCTTTTTTTTCTTGATAAGTCTAGCTAAAGGTTTGTCAATTTTTAAAAAATCTTTTCAAAGAACTATTAGTTTCGTTGATCTTTTCTATTGTCTTTTAGTCTCTAGTTAATTTATTTCCATTCTGATCTTTGTCATTTCCTTCCTTCTACTAACTTTGGTCTTTGTTCTTTTTTTTCTAGTCCCTTTATGTGTAAAGTTACATTGTTTGAGTTTTTTCTTATTTCTTGAGGTAGACCTGTATCTATGTGACCTTTTCTCTTAGAACTGCTTTCACTACATCCTATAGATTTTGGTAAGTTGTACTTCCATGTTCATTTGCCTCAATATATATTTTGATTTCTCCTTTGATTTCTTTGTTGACCCATTGGTTGTTTAGTAACATGTTGCTTAATCTTCAAAAAATTGTGATATTTTTCTGTTTTCTTCTTGTAGTTTATTTCAATTCATACCATTGTGGTTGGAAAAGATGCTTGCTATGATTTTAGTCTTTTAAAATTTATTGATACTGGGCTTCCCTGGTGGCACAGTTGTTGGGAGTCCACCTGCCGATGCAGGGGACACAGGTTCGTGCCCCTGTGTGGGAGGATCCCACATGCCGTGGAGGGGCTGGGTCCATGAGCCATGGCCGCTGAGCCTGCGCGTCTGGAGCCTGTGCTCTGCAACAGGAGAGGCCACAACAGTGAGAGGCCCACGTACCACAAAGAAAAAAAAAATTATTGATACTTGTTTTGTGGCCTAACATATGCTCTATCCTAGAGAATGCCCCATGTGCACTTGAGAAGAATGTGTATTCTGCTGCTTTTGTGTGGAATGTTTTATACATATATGAAGTCTACCTATTCTAACATGTTATTTAATGCCAAAGTTTCCTTATTGATTTTCTCTGTAGATAATCTATCCATTGATATAGTTGGGGTATTAAAATCACCTACTTTTATTGTAGTGCTATCAATTTCTCTCTTTTATGTCTGTTAATATTTGCTATATATATTTAGGTGCTTCTATGTTGGGTACACAAATATTTACAAATGTTATATCCTTTTGTTAGATTGACCCCTTTATCATTACATAATGCCCTTCTTTGTTGGTTATTATAGTCTTTGTTTTAATATATATTTTGTTTGATATAGGTATAGCTATACCTATACCTATATCAGTATACCCTAGCTTTTTATGGTTTCCTTTTGTGTGCAATATTTTTTTCCATCCCTTCACTTTCAGTCTGTCTTGTTCTTATGTCTGCGTCTGAAGTGAGTCTTGTACGCAGCAAAGATGGGTCTTGTTTTTTGTTTTTAGTTTTAATCCATTCAGCCAGTCTATGTCTTTGGATTGGAGGATTTAGTCAATGCACATTTAAAGTAATTATTGATAGGCAACAGTTACTGCCATTTTGTTAATTGTTTTCTTGCTGTTTTGTAGTTCCTCTCTGTTCCTTTCTTCTTCTCTTGCTCTCTTTCCTTGTCATTTGATGACTTTTATAGTGTTATTAGAGTCCTTTCTTATTATCTTTTGTATATCTACTATAGGTGTTGGCTTTGTGTTTACCACGAGGCTTACATATAAGTCTATTTTAAGTTGATAGTAACTTAAGTATAAACTCATTCTAAAACTTTGTAGTTTTACTCCTCCCCCACATTTTATGTTTTTGAAGTCACATTTTACCTCTTTTTATTTTCTGTATCACTTAACTGATTATTTTAGTTATAGTTATTTTTAGTATTTTTTTTCTGTTAACCTTCATATTAGCTTTATAAGTGATTAATTCATTACCTTTACTATATATATTTACCTTTACCAATGAGATTTATACTTTCATGTGCTTTCTTGTTACCAATTAATTAATGCTCTTTCTTTTCAGTTTAAAGAAGTCCCTTTAACATTTCTTGTAAAGCTGGTTTAGTGGTGACAAACTCCTTTAGCTTCTGCTTGTCTGGAAAACACTTTATCTTTCTTTCAATTCTGAATGATAACCTTGCTAGATAGAATATTTTTGGTTAGAATTTTTTTCTGTTCAGTGCTTTGAAAATATTGTGCCACTCCCTTTTGGCCTGCAAAGGTTCTGCTGAAAAATCTGCTGATAGTCTTATGGGGCTTCCCTTGAAGGGAACAAGTTATTTTTCTCTTGCGGCTTTTAAGATTCTCTCTTTATCTTTAACTTTTGACATTTTAATTGTAATGTGTCTTTGTGTGAATCTTTTTGGATTCATCTTATTTAGACATTTCTAGGTTTCCTGGAATTGGATGTTTGTTTTGTTCCCCAGATTAGAGAAGTTTTCAGCCATTATTTCTTCAAATAAGTTTTCTGCACCCTTCTCTTTCTTTTCACTTTCTGGAACCCCTATAATGCAAATGTTATTCTTCTTGATATTGTTCCATATGTCCCTTAAGCTATCTCCATTTTTTAAAACTCTTTTTTTCTTTTTTCTCTTCTGTTTGGGTGAGTTCCACTGCTCTGTCTTCTAGATCGCTAATCCTTTCTTCTGCTTCATCTAGTATAATCTACTGTTGAACCCCTCTAGTGTATTTCTCAGTTCAGTTAGAGTATTCTTCAGCTCTGTGACTTCTGTTTGGTACTTACTTATATTTTCTATTTCCCTATTGAATTTCTCACTATGTTCATCTATTCTCCTGATTTCAGTGAGCACCTTTATGACTATTACTCTGAACTCTCTTTATCAGGTAAATTACTTACCTCTGATTCATTAAGGTTGTTTTCCCTAAGGTTTTTTTTTTCTTTATTTGGAATATATTCCTCTGTTTCTTTATTTTGCTTGACTTTCTGTGTTTGTTTCTATGTGTTAGGTGAAAGAGCTGCCTTTCCCAGTTTTGACAGAGTGGCTGTGTATAGGAGATGAACCTTATATTTCAACCTTGCACTAGCTCTTGGTTGTCTCTAGAAATTTTGTGATTGTCTAGCAGCCTGATTTATTCTTGAGAGGTCTCAGCTTTTGAGAGTGGTGTGCCAAGACCTGTCAGTATTCCAAAGGTAGGGATCACAGCACCTAGTTTCAGGCTGTTTGGAAGCCTGACTCTCAGGCAGCTGCTTTTAAAGTGTGCAAATATATACAGTCCCATGGGATCATGGTTGTAAACCCTGTTGCCTCCAGACCAGATGATCTGGAGGTAACCCCTGGGCAACAGTTGCAGAACTTTGGATTTCAGATGAGTATATCAACTTCTTTCTGAGAGGTACTGGCGAGTTCTAGTGAAGCTGAGGGAGAGGACAAATATGGTATTCCCTGGCCTACATTCCCTGAGAGCCCTTCTGTACCCTCTACATGTGTGGCATACCTGAAGTCTGCCCTGTAGACTGCCCTGCAGTCTACAGGGCAGACTTGTAGTCTGCCCTGCCCTTGTAGCTGAAGCTCCAAGACAAGTAGATAGACTTTTTTCACAGAAAGACTGGGGGTGTGTTTCAGTCTGCTGTTTGTGTAGTGCCCTGGGAGTGGTAGCCTGCCAAGAACTGTCTCTCCAATTATTACAGTCCCGTGGGACCCAGAAGCAGAAGCTCCCCAGTCACCAGGGTCAGATGATCAAGGAGCCTCCCCTATGTGGACTGTGTGTGCCTACCAGCTTTAGCAAGGCATCAGGAGAGCACAGGACCAGGGCACACCTCCAGGATGTTGTGGGGCGATGGGAGAGTACAGGGCCAGGGAGTAACCACTGGTTCTTGCCAGGCCATGGGAAGGTACAGGGCTGAGATATGCCTGCCAGCAATATCAACATAGAGGAAGAGTGCAAAAATGGTCTGTTCAAGTGCCTCTGTCCCTGGAGAAGGTCCCAGC
Organism: Globicephala melas; assembly: GCF_963455315.2. Lineage (NCBI taxonomy): Eukaryota > Metazoa > Chordata > Mammalia > Artiodactyla > Delphinidae > Globicephala > Globicephala melas. The sequence continues at coordinate 103,166,707 of NC_083318.1, read as the reverse complement.
AGGCCCCCAGGCCTCTGGCAGACATAAAGATCAGCAAATAAATCTCCTTCACATATAGTCTAGATGCTTTTCAAACTTCTGCTTCTGCACGGGTCCCTGGAGTGAGTGAGTCTATGTGTAAGCCCTTTAAGAGAAGCAGCTCAGTTCCCTCCATCCCTTTGGGTCTACTGGACGTGAGCCTCGTTGGTCTTCAAAGCCAGATGTTTTGAAGGCTTGTCTCTCTGTTGCAGGTCTCCAGGATTAGTGTTCTTGATGTGGAGCACAAACCCCTTGCTCTTCAGAGAGAACTCTGGATTTGTGAGATCCCTTCCGATCCTGAGTCACTGTGCTGGAGGTGGGGTTTTTGGTGAGAGACCATGTCTCTACCTCCCCTACTCATCTCAGTGTGGCCCTTTTACTAATTGTGAAGAAACTGTTCAGTTATTTTTCATGTTTTTTTCAGAGGGAAGTTTTCCATATGTAGCTGTAAGTTTGATGTGTCCGTGAGCAGTTAAGTTCAGGATCTTCCTATGTCAACAGGTTGAACCTCCCCCCAAATTTTATTTAAAAATTCGGATACAGTCAAATCTTTTTAAAATCTATTTGAATTCCTAGATCTAAGCACGTGCATTTTTAAAAATAATAAACACTCATAAGCAATTAGGGCTGTGTCTTGACAAAATTTAAGAAGTTTCTAACACCACACTCATATCTAAGATTGTTTAGTAGTACTATTTGTTGATAATGTTAATTCAGTAAATGAAATGTGAAAGGCAGCATAGTGTAGTGGTTAAGCAAACTGATTTTAGAGCCAAACTGTCAAAATATTGGCTCCACTAATTACTACTTGAATAACTTTGAGAAGTTACTGTACCTCAATTTCTTTTTATTTTAAATGGAACAATCGTGGTAACCTTCCTTATAAGATGATTTTATGAGTTATTTCATTTAAAAGTGCCTAAGCTTCCAGTACAGTCCATAGGTATTAGTGGTTATCATTGTTAATATTCCTAAATTACATCACCACCTGCTCTTCCTCTGTGCTCTGTGAAACCCCACTTATTTAATTATTGATGTAGGGTGTATTTAGGAGTATTTTCCAGTTCAAATTGCAGCATTAGTTGGAAGCTCACAGGTACAGAAGGATGAATTAAAAGGACAATGAAGGGAAAGCTGGAAATTAGAAACAAAGTCGAACTCCTCATTTCCTTTGTGTAAAAGTCCTTGTCCAAAACAATATACAATTTAGAAGACAATATGCACAACACAGAGAGTGCAATGGCTAAAGTATGAGAGCTTATGCAGGCTATAAACTAAAAAAGAATTTTAAAAAGCACAGTTTTTGCTATGAAGAGCAAATTTTATAGAGACACAGTGTGTGTGTGTGTGTGTGTGTGTGTGTGTGTGTGTGAATAAAGATATGTGTTTTACAGGGTGCTCAGATTTACAAGTAGGTGGAAGAAATTCATAGATGAGAATTCCTGAAAAAGGGGAGTGACTAAGAAATGGGGGGAAAACAGGCTCATTAATGACACTCTTTATGATAGAATTTTTGCAATCGATTTTATGGATAATGTGAGTTTCTTATGTTTATGGAGATAGAATATGTCCTTCTATCCATAACAATTTATTTGGTTATTACATGCACAAAATGAACAGAAGATAATTCCTCAGAGGAAGGAGGGATAAACCCAAATAAATGGCAATCTTAATATTTTTCCAGCTCTAATTATACCTCTGCCTAAACATCATCTTCTTTAGTGAGCATCTCTTTTTAGTAACTATCAGAAGTTGAGTCCAAATATTAAATATTATGAAGGCAATATGGTGTAAGGAATCTGAAAACAAACTGCTGCTTGTGTTCAAATCTTGATTCTGCCTTTTACAAGTTTTGTGATTTGGGTATTGTTTGACCACATTAAACCTCCATTTCCTCTATGAAATGGAGATAATAATAGTACATAAGAGGTAGAGTTGTTGTATGGCCTGAGATAATGAATGTATCGTTCTAGTATCTGTCATACAATAAGTGATCAATAAATATTGGTTATTATCTCTATATCTTGTCAGTTCTGCCATTAAATTATGTCCTCTAATGCATAATATGGCCCTTCTCTTAGGCTCAGATGTTGATATTGCTTCTCCAAAGCCTTTGCCATGAACTTTCCAATCAAACAGAGAAGCTGTACAACATTTTCAATTTTACCGTTTAGAATTGGTTGATAACAGATGAAGTAATAGTTCAGTCCTGCAATCTAGTTACTTCAAAGAAATACCCCTGTAACATCACTTGAATTTCTTAGAAAGGAGATCATTTCTCTTAAGATAGGTATTATTTTCATGCAGATGTTTTTCAGTGTATATTGTCTTTGGTGGTTTGACTCTCTTGATTATCCCCAAATCAACTTACATGTTCTATACATAATAAATAATATAGTACTATTGAATGTAATAGTAAAATAATTTTTGATAATTCTATTGTATAGAATCTTCTGATCAGGCTCTGATGCCACAGAGACATGACAGGAAACTTTGATGTCATTAGTAGAATTCCTTTCTATTAAGATTATCTTCTCCCCCGAATTTTCAGTTTTTGTTTAGTCTGTTATAGGAGAGATTATGATTGTAAAATCTGATAGATCTGGTTTAGACTTTGATTCTGACACTTGCTTATTGTATAATCTTGGACAAATTAGTTTTCCAAGGTACTCAGGATGATTTGATGAGGTTTATATGTGATTACATACATAAAACACTTAGTTTAAATGTCTGGCACAGAGTTGTCAAACACTATTTCTAATTTATTTCGGACTTGTGCCTTGTCTGGCCCGCCCTGAATTTCTAATAAAAATGAAATGTGAGACCACATCGAGAGATTCAGAGATTACACAGATTTGCTCCTGAGGGACCATTAAGAAGAGAGCAGAGAGAAAGTTTACCTTTCATTACGAGCATTTCCTTTCCAACATGTGTGTGGTGAATTTCTGGTATATCTCCTGCTATAATAAATGTTATTTTTCAAAATGAACTCATTTTTTCTCTGAAATCTGAAAAGTAATACCTCCCTCATTCCTGACCTGAATATTTCAAATTTTGAATGACTTTGGTGAGCATGTAAACCATAATTATTGACCTCAGGAAAGAGAACGGGGCTTCTCTGGGTCCAAGGGCAGGTCCGTAAATAAGGTGCTGTGGTAGCATAGAGGGTAATTCTTGTCTGATACGAGCCTTCTGTAACAAGCAACAAACCTCTGCTAGAGCTGCTATCTCAGAACAAGGTAGTCAGTCACGAAGTGTGGACTTGAGTTCTGCCATAGGAGGGCCTCCCAGTTACTGACTCTTCTTCCCCTTTAAGCTCTACAAGGAGGTCACACTTAAGTAGAAGGCTCTTAGACTTCTGTATAGGCATTATTCAGGTTTAATTTATGTTAGGATTCATAACTTCACATGTTTTTTGGCCCTGCCTTGTTCTCTGAGTTCCATAAATAGAAGCTCTGCAGAATGTGTGGTAGCTGTCTAGATTATGTTCTAAAATCTTTCGCATATAAGGGATGTATTCTCCTGAGAAGTGAGAAACTGATGCAGAAAGGAAATTTCAAGGACAACCAAATGCAAATTTTTCTGCTATTTTTCTGATCAGTAAACAAAATTGTCAGAAACTGTTCCCTAAATAGTTTCTCATGACTCAAAAAATGCTATAGTGCTGTTTAAATACGTGCATTAATTCGGGACTATATTTTAGTTATTATAGATCAAGACAGATAATTTTATGGAATTATGAACAGTTGATTTACAGTGGCATTTAAAATTTATCTGGTAATTCTTTACAGAGCTTCATTTGAAAAGGAGATATATTACAAATTAGACAGTACATACCTGTCTTAGAATTACAGAATAAGTTTACAATTAGGATGTTTAGTAAATAAACCCATATAGGTTCTTTATTATCCCAAACTCTATGGCACTGAGTTCTTATTCTTTTTGGCAATAAATGTAGATATTCTACTTGATTTGGTACTAGACCATTTGGGAACTTGGAAGGGAAATAAACATTAGTCCAGAAAATGTGAATCAATTTAAATCACTGTGGGTTCTCATTAAAGTCTTGAAATATAATAGACTGTGGAGGAATTACATTTCAACAAACAAGGTATAGAGGATCTTACCTGTTTGGTCTCATTATTTCTGAACTATGGATTGATAGATACATTTTCAAATTAAAGACTATATTAATTGGAATATCATAAGATGTCTAGTTTGACACTCGCATGAAAACCACAGATTGGACAGGTTAACCGACTTGTTCAAGGTCATACAGCCACTTGGTAACAGAGCTAGACTCCATGCCTCTTCTAACCACTGTTGTTCTTTAGATTTTGCTACTGAAAATTTAGACTTGACTACTGAAAAATTACTTTCAAGAATTTTCTTGAAAGAGACAAATTTCCAAAAACTCTGAGTCTGCAGCAGAGATTGAAAAGGACTTGGGTGTAAGTAGTATATTTCAGAGATCATTGCAGAAGGCAGGAGTGAGGGAGAGGGAGAGGGGAATGGGAGAAGAAGTCTCTACTGTGGGCAGTAGGGACTCAATTAGGTCAAGACTTCCTGAGAGGCAAACATTAGGTATCCCAGGTTATCTCCTTAAGGACTTGAGACAAAAGCACTTGGGAGCAGTGGCTGCAGTCCCCTATTGGTTGAAGGTTGCCCCTGGGGGCAATAACCCCTCCAGCATTTCAGGCTGTGCTTCCTTGGGGATGCTAAGCAGTCTTTATTGGAATTGGAGAAGGCTTGGCCCATAAAGTATTATAGAAAGAGGTATGGTACCTGCTGGAGTTAGGATACTGCCAAAGTAAGTCGAGTCTGAGCTTATTTGGAACTGTTCACTGCAGCTGTGATGAAAAATCAGAGATGAGTGGAGGGAGAGGTACAGGGCACAAGCAGGGCCTCCTACATCTGCGTCCAGGTTTCTCATAGTAGTGTGTCATTGCATTGCTTCGCATCTTTCCCATGGGATGATTCAGGACCGTCTATCCTTTAGTCAAGAGTATTTATTCTGTTATTTTGCATGAATTTCCTAAAATGGAGGACTCATCTATGTGTGAGGAACGCATTGTCTCTGAAACCCTAAAACTGTTTTTCAATATCTTCTCTGTATAATTCCCATTCTTTTCTTTTTCATTTCTGCCCCTTTCCCTGCTTCTCCCTTTTATCCTTTTCAGCTAATTTGCCATGGCTACTTCCCACTTACCTCCACCCCCAATGCCCCATAGCTTACACTTACTTTCGTCTGCCTCTCTGTTTCATTGTTCTCTCCCAGGTCTATCTCACCTGCCTTCCTCTAACAATACATTTCCCATTTTCTAACCGAAGATTTTCTTGCCTTCAATACATCAATTGAAGTGATGTTATGAAATACATCTAGTATGCTATTCTTTTGAAACTTTGAACGAAAGACTGAGTGTTGACGGTCTCTTCCTCTATTTAACTTCTGAAACACTCTCTAATGCACATGTTCAATAAATGTAGACATTCCCTCTTTCCACTTAGAATTGGAAGGAACTTTAGAGGTAATCTAGGCTGTCCCATTTCACTTTTCAAGTGAAGAAGTGATATATAGAGAGGGTAAGCAACCTGCTCAGGTCCTACAACTAATAATGACAGAGCTGTGGGATCCCAACACTCAGGGATCTTGTCTGTCTATCAGAGGGCAAGCCTAATGTTAGTTGTTAATTAATGTGAATATTGCAAATTGCAAGCTTCTGATGGTTGGGGGATAGATCTGTTTACTTGATTTATGTAATGCTTAACAATGGGCACAGTAATAGATAACTTAATAACTACAGTTGGAGATCAAGGAAGCCCCTCAAGTAATGCAAGGAAATGAGAGAGGAGGCCATTGTATCATTGATTCCTCCTCCCCATTTATTCTGCCTGATTATTTAGCTTCTTATGGATTACTGAAGCATTAAAATCTACTGATAATTTGAGATACATGAGGCAAGACAGCTTAAAATCAGCCAAATTTTTATAATTATGCATTTTCTCTGATTTTTCAGTTGTAATATTAGTGGTGTCTCCATATACCCAGCATTAAATATAATCTTTGAAAACAATGTAAGAAATATGTACATTCATTTGATTTATTTTAGAATCTTATTTATTCTGTAGTGATTACTGATATTTCAGAATCTTCATAAAATCAATCCTGAATAGATTAGATGCTGTATTAGGTTGAATAGTGTCACCTTGGAATCTGTGGATGTAACTTTGTTAGCGTCTTTGCAGATGTAATTGAATTAAGATGAGGTCATCCTGGTTTTGGGTGGGGCTTAAATCCATTATAATTGGTGTCCTTTAAAGAAGAGGGCGATTTGGACACAGAGAACAGACACACAGGAGAGCAGGCCATGGAAAGACAGAGGCAGAGGTTGGAATGATGCATCTGTAAGGCAAGGAAAGCTAAGGATTGCTGGCAACCATTGGAAGCTAGAAGAGGCAAGGACGGATCCTTCCTTAGTGCCTTCAGAGACAGCATGTTCTGGCCCCAACTTGATTTCTGACGTGTAGCCTCCAGTACTCTGATAGAATACATTTCTCTTGTTTTAAGCCGAGCTTGTGGTACTTCATAGCTCCTCTGGGCATTTGAACTTGCAGCCCCTGAACCAAATGATATCTGCCTGCTCCTCCTGCTTTCTAAGTGAATGGCTATTTTCTTGACTGTGATGGAAATCACATCACCTAATAATTTTTTTGTGCCTGTGTGTGAGAGAGGGAGATGGAGACAGACAGAAACAGAGAGGAACACACACACAGATTGTATCTTACTGAATTTACTGTGAGATTTCACTGGAAAAGATAATTCTTGTGTAGACATGTACATATTGACCATATGATAAATTCAGATTTATATTTATATGTCAACTTTCTTTCTATCTGTCCTTGATAAAAAGTTGGTTTTAAGGTATTTGGTTAAGTTTAATTTGAAATAGACAAAAATATATAAATGCCAGGTTTCACCTGACTGCAATTTTTTTTTTTAGATTTAAATGTTATTCTTGGTGCACGTGGTAGTCAAGCCATCTATTTATGTGTGTATTGCTAAGGGTCAGCTATGCCAATGTGCTTCCTCTTGTAAGCTCCCTGTTTTTCTTTGTTGGACAGTGTGGTGTTGGTTTTATATGATTTGTGTTGCTACCTAAAGCCTCAGTGTAAAGTCAACTTTAGATAAGGAGAAGCACCAGTCTTTGGTTACAGAAGTGTTTCTTTTTCTTTTTTTCCCCTAGTTTTATTGAGATACAGAAGCACTTCTTAAGAAGATATCACTCCAGCAATGGAGTCTTTTTAAGGAAAATTTATAAACAAATCTCATTTAAGAATAGGTGCAGACAGAAATTAACACAACATTGTAAATCAACTATACTTCAATAAAAAAAAGAAAAGAATAGATGTAGAGATTTACCTGCACAGAAGTCTTAAGTGTGCAATTTTTATTGCTTTGGGGAAGAAACTGATATTTAATTTTGTTTTTCTGTATATATCAGAAGTTACTAAAATTGTTTTTTCAAAAGTCTAGGTGAAGAAATTTTTTTTTAAAGATTTTTTGGATGCGGACCACTTTTTTTTAAAGTCTTTATTGAATTTGTTACAATATTGCTTCTGTTTTATGTTTTGGTTGTTTGGCTGCGAGGCATGTGGGATCTTAGTTCCCTGACCAGTGATCGAACCTGCACCCTCTGCATTGGAAGGCAAAGTTTTAACCACTGGACCACCAGGGAAGTCCCTAGGTGAAGAAATTTTAATGCAAATATGCATTTGAGGCTGAGTGATCTCTGTACACTTAATTTTGCTTGTTCGATATATCTGTCTCAGCATCGAAAATGTATAACTTTACCAAAGTTAGACACTTCCACTTACTTACCTTAGAAAGCAACTTTATACATACATATAAGTAAAATTAACAGGCAGAAACTTTTCTAGTACAACATTCTTGGAAGGTAATTTGACAGTGCAGTATTTAGCAAGGGAACAGCAAAATGTTTACACTGTTGGGTTTAGAAATTCCACTTCTAGAATGTGTGTGTGTAATCAAAAATTATATAAGGATATTTATTCAGTGTAATTTATAACAGCAAAAGTTATGAGCAGCCTATCTAGGAAGTAAAGAGCCTCAGTGTGTCTACTGTTATGTGTGTGGCAGAAACTCTAAACTATATGGTCTCTCTGCAAAGGGGGAGAATAGAAGTTGGCATCATTAGTCACAGTCTTTTAAAGTCTCATTTTCTCTTGGCAAGTTAAAAAAGTTTTTCTTAGGGGCAATGTTGGGGATGGAGGTCCTCAAACTCCATGCAGGAGTTATCTCAAGGGTGTCCCATAATGTAAGGTCAGTGTCATTTAAAAAATGTGTGCAGCCATGATCATAGAAAAGATAGAGATTCACCTGGGATTATCTACAAAAGCTAATGAAAATTAAGAGCCTAAGATTTCCATTTTATAACTTTTTTCTGTGTAATATTATTTTATCCTTAAGCTTCATTATTAATGTTTAGCCATTTTTGTTGTTGTTAACACATTTATACTATTCAGGGAATATAAATGTGTTATTTTTATTATGTTCTCAGAGATGTTGTTTTTGAGGACAAATATGTGCAATGCTCACAATTGTGTGTGTGTGTGTGTGTGTGTGTGTAACTTAAAACTATATCATCTAAACTATATGATATAGCACTTGGGAATTTGGCTTCCTCCTACTTTGTATCTCTGAGCCTGCTCCTGACTTGGGCTCTCACAAGAAACCTACATAACAACCCATCTTAAAAGTAATGTGACCTGTGCCACAGTAGGAGGTATGGAGTAAATAATTCAAGGCTGCTTTCATGAAAAGCATTCCATAGCAGGAAAGGAATAAAGAATCTTCCTTGAGAAGAAAAACCACTAAATCACACAGTGAGAAATTAGGAAAAAAATAACAACGGAGAGTAAGCCATCATAAATAGTGCCTCAAGGAAGTGAACGATATTTTAAAAACAGGACTCAAGCTTAGAAAGGCGAAAACATTTCAATGAATTTTCAGCTTGCCAGCAATTTTAGAATCAACTTCTCCTTTGACATTCTATTGGTATCATATTTATGTTGCTTGTAAGGAAATTACTAATAGAGGAGCCAAACTATACATTTTTATCAGAAACCTTCACACTTTATCAAGTCTCTTAGCCATATATTACTTGGTATATAAAGGGAGACCCTTTTTTTTTTTTTTTTTTTTTGCGGTATGCGGGCGTCTCACTGTTGTGGCCTCTCCCGTTGCGGAGCACAGGCCCTGGATGCGCAGGCTCAGCGGCCATGGATCACGGGCCCAGCCGCTCCGCGGCATGTGGGAACTTCCCGGACCGGGGCACGAACCCGCGTCCCCTGCATCGGCAGGGGGACTCTCAGCCACTGCGCCACCAAGGAAGCCCCTAGATTTTCTTTAATAAATACAGTACTATAGTATCTGTGTTTGAATCCATAGATGCAGAACCGTGGGTATGGAGGGCCGACTGTGAAGTTATAAGTGGATTTTCCCCACTGTGTGGAGGGTGACCGACTCTAACCCTGTGTTGTTCAAGGGTCAACTATATTTTAAATTGTGATATTAGGCATGAAAATTGATTTCATTTACTTGATTGTTTAAAAGTAATGAGTATTAGTAGAGACTCCTGTTTGTCTTAAAAAGAAATGACAGTGTCAGTTTTGATTTTAATTTTTATTGAAATGTGAAATAATCAACAATGAAATCATGTATCTGTTCTCCTGCTTTACCATCATGTTTCAGAATTACCTTTTCTTTGATTCTTAATCATTTTAATTTTAGTATATGAGTAACTATCATTTAGTTACTGAAAATGATTTTTATATTCTTACATAATGGAAACATAATCTTTCTCAAGGGAGTAATCTTAAAAACAATCCAGTGACAGTTGCTTGAGTTCTAGAATCTACATGGCTTTTTCCTAGGGTAACATTTATGGATGGAAATAGGGAGAGAAATGGAGACATTTTTAAAGGTTAGAAAACAAACAGGAAAAAAATAAATATTGTATTAAGAAGAAATATTCCAAAACAAGCCATATATGTAGGAATTGCAGATTTGAATAAATTCAGAATTAGGAGTGAGGAAACAGAAAACATCTTTTAGCTTGATACTTTAAGGATCAAAATCCTTCAATGGCTTCCCACTGTTTTGGGGCAAAGTCTAAACTCTTTAGCATAGCATATGAGATCCTCCACAATTTGACCCTTAGCCCACAATTCCAGTGTAATCTTAATCTCTTTCCACGACCGCATTGACGTCTTTATCCTCCCAATGCCTCATCTTCAGTCATATCCAAGTACTTACTTTTCTATATCTCTTTGTTTTTAACATATTTACCCCCAAATTTGGAATGCCTCCACTGTCAGAAAAAATTGTAAAAGACTTGGAAATGGGCTTACTGGATTTTATCTAGAGGATCCTCTGGAGATTTTTGATTCTATAAGGGTGTGCAGGATTGATTGATTTTTCTATTGACTAGACTATTTTACACTTCTTTAGTGGTAGAAGTTAAGTGTAGAAAACTGATAGCAGTGCAAATGATTCTTGTTCATAGCAATACAAACAATTCCTGTTCATGGCAATGAAAATGAATTTTATCTAGCAGAGGATATAAATCTCTGTAAGTCAAAAAATATTTGACACATGCTCATTTTATATATGAATGAGAGTAATGTTTTTAACTTTTTGAAAAGTATATTTTAGTATCTGCCTCTTCAACTACCATGTATAAACTCCTATTTATTCTTTAAAATATGATGAAAATACCACCTTCTCAGTGAGACCTTTTCTATTTTTGGTAGCAAAATTAGCTTTTTTGCCTCATAATGCTCCCATTGCACTTTTAATCTATTACTTCTACTGTAGCTCTTAGCAAATTGTAGCAGATGTATCTATATTTCTGCTTTTCCCACTAGACTAGCTCTTCAAAAGCAGAAAACATGTTTTATTCGTCTTTGTATCATCTACTCTTTTGCCAAGCATATACAACATGACATACAGACATTTGCTTGGTAAATGTTTATTGATGAAAGTAGAAATCACAGAAGAGGGTGATGGGCATGTTTTAGCATTTGGTGATGAGGGGGAGTAGGCTTCTCACAGAAAAACCCCAGAATAACTCTTATACTTGTAGACTTTATGGGAAAATATAATTTAGCATGAAATTGAAAAATAGTTGAAAGAAGACACTTAATGAAGCCAGAATGACCTAGAAGAGATACGGATTAAGAGAGCTGAGACTTAGAGGCTTGCATTACGGCTTTTTCCCTGAATTGCTGTAGTCAGGACATTTTTCTTCTGTCATACTTTATATATTTGTAAACTAGGGATAATAATTATTGTAATTATCAAGAGAGAGGAATTCCCATAAGGGGATGTTTGAGTTAAAAGTGGGCAGGAGGCCCATCCACCTCACTACAAATAACTCAGCTCGGTGCTTTGTGACCACCTAGAGGGGTGGGATAGGGAGGGTGAGAGGGAGACTCAAGAGGGAGGAGATATGGGGATATATGTATACATATAGCTGATTCATTTGTTATAAAGCAGAAACTAACATACCATTGTTTACCATGTAAAGCAATTATACTCCAATAAAGATGTTAAAAAAAAAAAGTGGGCAGGAGACAGTGTTACTTAGCTCATTTGGCTATAAGTGAGAATGAGAGATTTAAAATAAATACAGCTTTTTTACAATTTGAAATATACAACTATGGCTTGAATAAAATTAAAAAGTGACTTGACTCCTTATCCTGAATTTGGAAAAGTCGTTAGGATTATCCTCACATCTTTACCATTTAAATTTTTATTTTATTTGTGTATTTTTAGGAACTAGTTTTTGGCAAAATAAACAACCATTAGAATGAAGAGATAGACTTTTTTTTGTCAGATATTCTGCACAATTAAATTTAATTTTGTTTGGAAACCTTAAGTTTCAGATTTTCTTATGAATGTTTGGGTATTTCCTCTGAAGCAAAGAGTGATTTCTAGTATTTACTTCATAAATAGGTCACTTACAAATGGTAGACTTAAAAATCAGCAGTAAATTCTGAATTTACATCCTGGCAGGTGAGAGAACCCAAACTATTTACTAACACAGCTCACTGCTGTTTCCATGGCAACAGAGGCCAGTTACTGTCAGCCTGGTCTCTTTGACGGTTGACTTCCACAGTGAACTCTGTGTGATGCTGCCAAATGCCTGGCTTCTGTGCTTCCTGTTCCAAGCAGTTGCTTCTTACTCTGAATACCAATGACTAGTCTATAAAGGCTGTGTCGTTCAATTCCCCTGAAGACGGGCCTGGGAGTCATATATGGAAAAGCAGTGAGCTTTTTGCCTGTAATGAATTAAAAACTATATGTAATTGGATTGTATTTTCCCTAACTAGCTATGCCAGTAATTTATTAATAATGTTACCTTGCTATTATTAGGCAGCTGGGCCTAAATGAGAAATGACAGCACATCGGTCATCAACTGTGTCAAATGCATTTTCAGGAAGGCTCACTGACTGGCTAGCCAGCATCGTCATGTAAATCCAAGTGATCGTGCACATGGTTGCCAGCAGAAAAATACATTTGCAACTGAAGTGCTTTTTAGCTATTTAAAATGTTCATATATTGATTGCTCTGAAATGGAGAAAAAGCAGCTGCCTGAAATGCCAGTGAAATGGCTGAGAAATTTAAAATGAGAGGAGAAAAAAAAATAAGAGCATTTGAATAGAGAAACAAGCTAAGCAGTTTTTGCTCTTTAGTAATGAAGAGTACTATGATTTTGAAGTTTTAGTTATGTGGTGGTTATCAGTGTAGAGAACTGGGATCCTCTCTGACTGGGTCACACCCTATACCAGGAATTTGAAGACCAGATTTGTTGTAATTATATTTCTCTCTAGAGCATAAGTTCCTTGAGGGTAGACTGTTTTCATGACTGCATTCCTGATAGCCAGCACAGGGCCTGACACACACTGAGTGCTCAATAAATATTTAATGAATTAAATGAAACTCAGTGAATCGCCTACAAGAAGTTTTTGGTATTTAGGCCCATCAAGTTTCCTGGAAGAAGCTATTAGACTCTTCCTTTCATTAAAGAGCATATAGCTGACTACCATGACCCTCACTGCTAGGTATCTGCTGTGGAGCTTCTACAGGCAGGTACTTATGGTAGGAGACGCCACTCAAAGGCAGCTATTACCATCAGTATTTTTTCCCCAGCTAGTGGATACAATTAATCATAGCTTTTGGTGGCATCATTTGCCATTTCTGACTCTTTGATTGGCCATTCCCTCTACATTGTCACAGTCAAAGCTCCCAAGGGTTGTTTTATGTAGGCACTTGCGATGATGCTCTTCTTCTTGTGCCAGATTCTGTCCCTGGAGACTATTTTGTCTGCCTCATTTCCCCTAGCTGCCCCCCCCCACTGCCCTTTGTACATTTGGCAATATCTGCAGTCATTTTTGATTGTCACAAGCTGGCAGGGGGGTGGGGTGGGATGGGGAGTGCTCCCAGCATTTAGTAAGTGAAGGCCAAGGATACTGCTAAACATCCTACAATGCACAGGATAGTCCTCACGACAAAGACCTTTTTGGCACAAAACGTCAACAGTGCCAAGGTTGAGGAAACCTGCTCTGGGGCTTCACGCTCTTTCACGGAACTTCTTCAGAACCTTTCTGAATTACACTCTATGCCTTCCTCATTTCCACTCTCCTCCCCTGCTTTTTTCCCCTTAGGTTTGGCTTATTTTCTTACACTTTTAAAATTTGCTATCTTTACCTCAAGATGTTGCCACAGAGAGAGAGCCTGTCACTCGAGACTCTCACTTGTTTCTACCAGAGTCTGAACTCAGATACATAGTTATCTTGCCAGTAGCCTCAAATTCCAGAGGGTCGAAAGGCAAATATGCAAAATGAGTGCCAGGAATAATCAATCCTAAATATCCCATTGCTTTTAAGAGAGACATAAAAAAAACCTGTACAAATATACCACATGGAGTTTTGAAGCTGCTCTATAAATAATAAATATTTTGTATTGTTCTAAATCTTTTCTCATTGTAGAGAAATTTTAAATTGGGTATTTGTGTATTACATCAAATTCTGGAAAGTGAATGTGGTTCAGTAATCTCAATAATATCATTCTTAGGATGGGTATTTTTTGTCTTTGAAAACTCCAGATTGATCTGAATAATATTATAGGTATTTTTTAAAAAAGAACTGAACATTTTTATTCTTGGATATGGGGCTCAAATTTTGGTTCTAACATGGAAAACTTAGATTATTGCACAGCAAACTTTAAGAAGGGAGTATTGATTGTCACTTGTTTAGTGATTTCAGTGACATTTGAAAGGAGGGAGGGAAACATTTCATCTTAAAATTCTTTACATATATTAACTAATTAAGCCTCATAACCTTCTTATAATAAGAAATGTATAGTATCTCTTTTGAAAGATTTGAACAGTGTTTACCATATAATATCCCAGTTTAGCAAATTCATGAACAGTGATTAAGGGTAGTGTTCCTGCTCTCAAATACTATAATTAAATCCTCTTCCCAGGTCCTTTCTTTGTAAGTAGTATAACAGTAATTTTTAGTTTTTGCCTTTAACCAGCTAGTCTTGATAGTTTAAGAGAAAGGAAATCTGGATAATAAATTTACAAAGTACTTAGATAAATTAATATTATACTACCATATCTATATGCTGCCAAAATCAAGTCTGTAATCTCTTTTCCTTTCAGTTTTTATTTAAAATACTTTTAAAAATTCCCTTTCATGAATATTCACATATTTAAAGTTGCAAAATGAGTAAGGTATTATTATTACTACTTTTATTCTGAAAAACTAATTTACTTATTTTAGGCTAGTTCCTATTTATTGCACTAACAAATTGCTTCAAATTGTAGACACATAACAAGGAGGTCATATCTCACAAGTAATCAAATAATTGGTAGGCCCTTCAGGTTTCTTTTTTTATAAGTAGAAATTTAGAGGTTACATTAGCACTGACTGTTAATATTGGCTTGATGGGGGGTGGAGGAAAGATGAAAATGTCTTTCTAGTTTTCCTATCCTCATTTCTCCAAATTTCTCATCTTTCCTACCTCTTCTCTCCATAAAGAAAAACAAAGAACTAAATCAAAACCACTCTGCCCATCATCTGTCTTAAGTTTTTGGAAGTTGAGTACAAAGGAAGAAGAAAACAAAAACAGAAGGGAAGGTGATGGGGAGTAAAAGTATATTTGGGTGAGTCACTGAGAGTTCAGGAACCAATATCCAGTTGGCTGTCTGAATTAAATTTGACCGTGCACTAATGGCCAGAAATAAGGCTTGTCAGTAACCGTAATTAGGTTACAATAGGCAACCAATGTTTACTAAGCATCTACCATGTGCTTGGCACTGAAATGCAGTGGAATACAGTTGCTACCCTCATGGAGCTCCCAGGGCAGGGGACAGTGGAGCAGTTCTTAGTTCAAGCACTTGGGTATTTAGTGTCTTCAAGGAGTGAAGGCATCATCGGGGAAGGGCTTCAGGTATTTACTTAGCACTCCAATCTTCCTCGTGGCTAGAGGAGGGTCTCAGTGGTGGTTAATGTGACAGCGGCTCGATTTATTTAAAAATTATAGAAAATTCATGGGACTTCCCTGGTGGTGCATTGGTTAAGACTCCACATTTCCACTGCAGGAGGTGTGGTTTCAATCCCTGGTCCAGGAACTGAGATCCCGCATGCCATGCAGTACAGCCAAAAAAAAAAAAATTATAGAAAATTCAGACCTATTTATTCTATCATTGAGTTTTATTCTTATATTTTAAAAAGTTTGCTTAGTGTATGTATGACAAGATTTTGGGAGGAATTCAATAATGTTAATATTGATACAGCTCCTGCTCTAGAAATGTCCACAAACTCTTGGGGAACACAAACAAGAAAACAGAACATAATAACTGAGTGTGATGAATATTGTTATGGATAATCTAGAGTGCTGTGGAGGGGATCAGCAAAAAGAGAGGAACTGACATCCAGGCTGAGTCTTAGGAACAACATGGAGTTAAGCAAGTCCAGTGAGATTACGGGACTAGCATTCTTGGCAGATGGAACAGCTCAAACAAAGGCTTTGTACAAAAGAGAACAAACATAGTGAATCACTAGTGGTCCAAGTGACTACGGGTGGAGGTGAGGAGATGTCAGCCATGAGTCTGGAGAGATAAGAAGGAGCCAGGTCATGAAGGATGTTCTATGTCATTTTAGGGAACTTAGAATTTATCCAGACAAAAAGAGGGAGCCATTGCAAAGTGTATCAGAGGAAGGGGCCATTATAAGATTTATATTTTATACCTATCATGCTGGCTGCGTATTCCTGCAATGTAGGGAAAGGAATAGAGGCAAGATTAGAGATAGGAAAGATGGCTAAGACAATGATAACATTGGATAATGACTATGAAACTAATTACAGGGACAATATTCTCATCAGTAAATTCTCATCAGTAAACATTTTTTTAAATAAAATTATTTAAATATGTACACACATAAAACACTATATAACGTCTCTGTGTTTATAGTTTTTATATAATTATAAAGCCAACAGATTTACAAATTAAATACCAATCAAATTAAAATAATAAAGTTCAAATGAACATTAAATTAACGTGGTAGGTGGTGTGGTTCTGCTGAAAATAAATCCCTGGTATTAAGTTTTAGGGTAGAAAGGGTTTTTAAATTTTTGTTTCACTTGTTTACTTGATTCTTTGCGTATGATGCACCATCATTTGAGTCATCAATATAGTTACTGGTTTCTTTTTCCTCTTTTAGAAACAAATTAGTTTCAAATGACAGTCTCTTTTTTTGATAACACCCAAATGTAATTGTGTATCACATAGTATAATATTAAAAAATTAAAAATATTATTTAATAAAATATTATTCTTTACTGCATGTTGTTACTGTTAACCAGCTACTGCATACAAATATGGCATCTGTGCAAAAACCTTAGCTTATGACAAGTATATGGTGATGATCCAGCCCAGGTTTTTTTGTTTTCAACATTTGCTATATTGCTGTATATGATGCGATGCCTCAAGTATTTGCACCCTCCCTTCCTTTTTTGTTTCTGAACTACTGTGAAACTTGGGTTGGTACTGCAAACAGTGATGTCATTTAGTCTTTCGTTGACTTGGTTAATGATTTATATATCAGTTCAACTTTCCCATTAGCTCAGGATAATTAAAGAAAGTATTTTAACACCTATTTTTTTATGGCATAAAATAAAAGTCTCAACTTATTAAATAACACAGAAAACTAAGCCTTATTCTATAAATATCTTTTTCATTTACAAAGTATGTTCATGATGTAGAAGTTCTATCTTTATAACTGGTAAAAAATTCAATATGGATGTAATGATATCTGATTGTTTTTGTATGATTTTGGAAACAAGCCTATCTCATTCATTCAAGAAATACTTACTGAGAGCCCACCCTGTGCCAGCAACTAAGGATACAAGTTGTATAAGAGAGACAAAGCAGCTAATTGAAGCCAAAGATGCTTATAACTCTTTAAAAATTAAATACCATACTTCAGTCAGTGGTTCTTAAAGTGTGGTACCTGGACCAGCAGCACTGGTATCACCTAAGAGTTTGTTAGAAATGCAAATGCTCAGGTCTCAACTCAAGCCTATGAATCAGAACCTCTGAGAGTGGGGCCCACCTTCAGTCTGTTTTACAAGCCCTCTGGGGGATTACCACTGCTTTGGAAGGTTGAGATTGATCTCTTCCAACACCAAGGATATAAGAAGACAATTTTTCTAGAGGCAGAGGTCCTAGGAATAGAATTTACAAAAAAGTGTTCTAAGGAATAATCAGAATTGCACATTCAGGGTCATCAAATGACTAAGATATAAGAAGTTCTTGTTATTGAAGAAGAAATGATAGTAGGAATTATTAAAAATTCTAACTTTAATGAGAATTTGACTGTGCTTTTCTTCTTAGAGTGGATTAGGTCCCTTGTCTTATCCAAGCCTTTGGCATGAGATTCCTTGTGCCATTAAATAGCTTATAGGCAAAGAAAATTATGTTTGCATTCCAGTTCTATGCTCACCAGTCAGTACTGCTCTTTAATTTTTCTCGTTTAAAAAAAAAATCTCATCTATTAGGGAAATTCCTACGTGGTTCTGTTCGGTTCCATTTTATCAGAAGCGTGAAGCTTTTCTTCATGTCCTACCTCACAAAAAGGGTCCATTTCTCCGTTTAGGGCAAAGTGTGCAGTGTAGGGCCACCCAGGGTTGGCTCCTTTTAGCTTCTTGGTGTTCCTTCAGATGGTCCTGTTCTTCCCTCCTACTTCTGAGGCCTCAGCCCTTCCTTCTTTTTTAGTTAGTCACTACTGAACTTTCTTCTCTGCTTCCCACAAATATGGCCTTAACTAATCTTTAGGAGCAGGAAGAAAAAAAGTGTGCATTGCAACCGAATTTTCTGTTTTGCATTTCCGTTAATACTTTTTTTTTTTGATAATCAACTTCCAAATTTTATGCTTATCTTTTTCTATTTCCATCAGTTTCCCGACATAGTTAACATGAACAGGAAAATCTTTTCAGTAAATTAAGCAACTGAAGACTCAAGTGAAATCTCAAAGGTCTTGAAGAACTCTGGCAAGTCACATATATCCCATGTTGCTTTTGGTTTCTCACCTCTTCTTTGCTTCAAACCCCCAGGCAAGTTTCTTCTTTTTTTCAGCAGCCCATGAATTTTCAGCATCCTTTTTGGCTTTTACAAAGTTGTGGCAGGCAATCACTTTGGCAATTTTTGCACCAAGCTCTCGAGTAGCTACCTGATTGCTGAGTTCCTCAGCCTTCTCAATGTTCCACTCTTCCACAGCCTGGTCTATGCTCTTTTCAAGGCCCGACTTTGCAATTTTTTTCCTTTTAACAGGGGAGTCAAACCTATCGCTGACTCCAAAATACTGAGTAAGCTCCTTCCACTGGGTTTCACTTGAGGACTGTTCACTTTGAGATTCTTCATTCTTCAATTTACCTTTTCTGGAGCGTTTTCTTTTTTTCTTTCTGGATCTTGAAGTTGAGGTTTTCTGTTCAGAATGTTTTGTATGCAGTTCTTGAAATTTATTCCACATATTTAAGGGAATTCCAGAGAGACACTCTTCATATGCATTTACATTTGCTTCTGCTTCAGTTTTTGGTCCATCTGTAGGGATATCTGAGACCTCTGTGTTTGTAATGGTCCCATCTTCTTTACCTTCTTGTAAGTTAAGTTCAGAGCTCTCTACTGTGGCTTCATCATCAGAATTCAACTCAACATCACTTTAATTTAGGCCAGGAGGTAGCAGCCCACTCCACATCTTTTCTGCGGTCCATAGCTGGCCGTCCAGCAGCCATCTTAAGACCCCTGTTAATACTTTGAGTCTTTGTTTTGGTTTCTGTGTTGATCAGGGGAGGGCAAAAATAGTCTTTGGGTTATTAGTAAGAGAGAAAAGGAGGAAGGAAATGCTGAGAACATACAACTAGTAATATGAAGATATATATTGATGCCAGAAGGTATAATACGAAGAGATACATTATATCATATTTTTCTATTTCTTTTGTGTCATAATAGACAAATAATATACATTGGAGCC
This sequence comes from Globicephala melas, assembly GCF_963455315.2. Taxonomy (NCBI): domain Eukaryota; kingdom Metazoa; phylum Chordata; class Mammalia; order Artiodactyla; family Delphinidae; genus Globicephala; species Globicephala melas. The sequence continues at coordinate 103,147,067 of NC_083318.1, read as the reverse complement.
AGAGTTATTTTTCTAAACTATTCATTTGACAAATATTCTTTGAGCACTTACTATGTGCCAGAAACTGCAGTAGATGTTAGGGAGACAGTGGTGAACACAGGGAAAAATATCTTTGCCCTCATGAAGGTTATAGTGTAGTGAGCAAAACTGACCAAATACCTCCCCCCAAAACACATACATTAAAAGTAGAGCAAGTTAGATGGTGAAAAATTTTATGGTGAAATATAAAGCAGGGAAGGAGATTATGTCGGTCGGAGAATATGGGTTTACATGGGATAGCCAGGGAGGCCCTCCGTGAGAAGGGGATGTTTGAGCACAGACTTGAGGGAGTGAGGGAGCAAGTCAGACAGAATCTGGACAGTGTTCTCCAGGCAGAGGGAGCAGTCAGCACAAAGTCTCTGAGGCCTGGGGCAAGAGGGGAAAGTAGTAGGTGAAATCCCATGGACCTCACAGGTTAGTGAAGTTTTCGACTTTTTTTTTTTAAATTTAATTTATTTTTTATACAGCAGGTTCTTATTAGTCATACACTTTATACACATCAGTGTATACATGTCAATCCCAATCTTCCAATTAATCACACCACCACCACCACCCCCTGCCGCTTTCCCTGCTTGGTGTCCATACGTTTGTTCTCTACATCTGTGTCTCAATTTCTGCCCTGCAAACCGGTTCATCTGTACCATTTTTCTAGATTCCACATATATGTGTTAATATACGATATTTGTTTTTCTCTTTATGACTTACTTCACTGTGTATGATAGTCTCTAGATCCATCCACGTCTCTACAAATGACCCAATTTTTTCCTTTTTATGGCTGAGTAATATTCCATTATATATATGTACCACATCTTTATCCATTCATCTGTCAATAGAGTTTTTGACATTCATTCTTTGAAATTTCTCATTTCAAAGGTTCAATTTTTCATAATCAGGAGTTTCATTCATATATTTTTTAAAGGCTAGGGACATGTGTTCACTTTATTTGTTTATTTATTTATTTAAATTGGCTGCACTGCTTGCAGGATCTTAGCTCCCCAACCAGGGATCAAACGCAGGCCCCGGGCAGTGGAATCACAGAGTCCTAACCACTGGACTGCCAGGGAACTCCCCAGGTTGTTTTCTTTTTCTTTTTCTTTTTTTAAACATCTTTATTGAAGCATAATTGCTTTACATTGCTGTGTTAGTTGCTGCTGTATAACAAAGTGAATCAGCATTACATATACATATATCCCCATATCCCCTCCCACTTGCATCTCCCTCCCACCCTCCCTATCCCACCCCTCTAGGTGGTCACAAAGCACCGAGCTGATCTCGCTGTGCTATGTGGCTGCTTCCCACTAGCTATCTATTTTACATTTGGTAGTGTATATATGTCCATGCCACTCTCTCACTTCATCCCAGCTTACCCTTCCCCTCCCCGTGTCCTCAAGTCCGTTCCCTACGTCTATGTCCTTATACCTGAACTGCCCCTATGTTTTTTAGAACCTTTTTTTTTAGATTCCATATATATTTGTTAGCATACGGTATTTGTTTTTCTCTTTCTGACTTACTTCACTCTGTATGACAGACTCCAAGTCCATCTACCTCATTACAAATACTCAATTTTGTAAATTTTTATGGCTGAGTAGTATTCCATTGTATATATGTGCCACATCTTCTTTATCCATTCATCTGTCAATGGACACGTAGGTTGCTTCCCTGTCCTGGCTATTATAAATAGTGCTACAATGAACATTGTGGTACATGACTCTTTTTGAATTATGGTTTTTTCAGGGTATACACCCAGTAGTGGGATTGCTGGATTGTATGGTAGTTCTATTTGTAGTTTTTTAAGGAACCTCCATACTGTTTTCAATAGTGGCTGTATCAATTTACATTCCCACCAACAGTGCAAGAGGGTTCCCTTTCCTCCACCCTCTCTCCAGCATTTATTGTTGGTAGATATTTTGATGATGGACATTCTGACCAGTGTGACATGATAACTCATTGTAGTTTTGATTTGCATTTCTCTAATGATTAGTGATGTTGAGCATCCTTTCAGTCTGTATATCTTCTTTGGAGAAATGTCTATTTAGATCTTGTGCCCATTTTTGGATTGGGTTGTTCGTTATTTTGAGCTGCATGAGCTGCTTGTAAATTTTGGAGATTAATCTTTTGTCAGTTGCTTCATTTGCAAATATTTTCTTCCATTCTGAGGGTTGTCTTTTCCTCTTGTTCATTGTCTCCTTTGCTGTGCAAAAGCTTTTAAGTTTCATTAGGTCCCATTTGTTTATTTTTGTTTTTATTTCCATTTCTCTAGGAGATGGGTCAAAAAGGATCTTGCTGTGATTTATGTCATAGAGTGTTCTGCCTATGTTTTCCTCTAAGAGTTTGATAGTTTCTGGCCTTACATTTAGGTCTTTAATCCATTTTGAGCTTATTTTTGTGTATGTTGTTAGGGAGTGTTCTAATTTCATTCTTTTACACATAGCTGCCCAGTTTTCCCAGAAAAGAGGCTGTCTTTTCTCCATTGTATATTCTTGCCTCCTTTATCAAAAATAAGGGGACCATATGTGCATGGATTTCTCTTTGGGCTTTCTATCCTGTTCCATTGATCTATATTTCTGTTTTTGTGACAGTACCATACTGTCTTGATTACTATAGCTTTGTAGTATAGTCTGAGTCAGGGAGCCTGATTCCTCCAGCTTAGTTTTTCTTTCCCAAAGATTGCTTTGGCTATTCAGGGTCTTACGTGTTACCATACACAATGTGAAATTTTTTGTTCTACTTCTGTGAAAAATGCCATCGGTAATATGATAGGGATTGCATTGAATCTGTAGATTGCTCTGGGTAGTATAGTCATTTTAACAATGTTGATTCTTCCAATCCAAGAACATGGCATATCTCTCCATCTGTTTGTATCATCTTTAACTTCTTTCATCAGTGTCTTATAGTTTTCTGCATACAGGTCTTTTGTGTCCTTAGGTAGGTTTATTCCTAGGTATTTTATTCTTTCTGTTGCAGTGGTAAATGGGAGTGTTTCTTTAATTCCTCTTTCAGATTTTTCATCATTAGTGTATAGGAATGCAAGAGATTTCTGTGCAGTAATTTTGTTTCCTGCTACTTTACCAAATTCATTGATTAGCTCTAGTAGTTTTCTGGTAGCGTCTTTAGGATTCTCTATGTATAGTATCATGTCATCTGCAAACAGTGACAGCTTTACTTCTTCTTTTCCGATTTGGATTCTCTACATTTCTTTCTCTTCTCTGATTGCTGTGGATAAAACTTCCAAAACTATGTTGAATAATAGCAGTGAGAGTGGGCAAACTTGTCTTGTTCCTGATCTTAGTGGAAATGGTTTCAGTTTTTCACCATTGAGAATGATGTTTGCTGTGTGTTTGTGATATATGGCCTTATTGTGCTGAGGTAAGTTCCCTTATGCCTACATTCTGGAGCGTTTTTATCATAAATGGGTGTTGAATTTTGTCAAAAGCTTTTTCTGCATCTATTGAGATGATCATATGGTTTTTATCCTTCACTTTGTTAATATGGTGTATCACATTGATTGATTTGCATATTTTGAAGAATCCTTGCATCCCTGGGATAAACCCCAATTAATCATGGTGTATAATCCTTTTAATGGGCTGCTTGATTCTGTTTGCTAGTATTATGTTGAGGATTTTTGCATCTATGATTATCAGTGTTATTGGCCTGTAGTTTTGTTTTTTTGTGACATCTTTGTCTGGTTTTGGTATCAGGGTGATGGTGACCTCATAGAATGAGTTTGGGAGTGTTCCTCTCTCTTCTATATTTTGGAAGAGTCTGAGAAGGATAGCTGTTGGCTTTTCTCTAAGTGTTTGATAGAATTTGCCTGTGAAGCCATCTGGTCCCAGGCTTTTGTTTGTTGGAAGATTTTTAATCACAGTTTCAATTTCAGTGCTTGTGATTAGTCTGTTTATATATTCTATTTCTTCCTGGTTCAGTCTCAGAAGGTTGTGCTTTTCTAAGATATTGTTCATTTCTTCCAGATTGTCCGTTTTATTGGCACATAATTGCTTGTAGTTATCCATCCTGATTCTTTGTATTTCTGCAGTGTTAGTTGTTACTTCTCTGTTTTCATTTCTAATTGTATTGATTTGAGTCTTTTTCCTTTTTTTCTTGATGAGTCTGGAAATAGTTTATCAATTTTGCTTATCTTCTCAAAGAACCAGCTTTTAGTTTTATTGATCTTTGCCATTGTTTCCTTCATTTCTTTTCTTTTTCCTTTTTTTTTTTTTTTTTTTGTTTGCATTTCACGGGCCTCTCACTGTTGTGGCCTCTCCCACTGCGGAGCACAGGCTCCAGTCGCGCAGGCTCAGAGGCCATGGCTCACGGGCCCAGCCGCTCTGTGGCATGTGGGATCTTCCCAGACCGGGGCATGAACCCGTGTCCCCCGCAACAGCAGGTGGACTCTCAACAACTGCGCCACCAGGGAAGCCCCCTTCATTTCTTTTTCATTTATTTCTGATCTGGTATTTATGATTTCTTTCCTTCTGCTAACTTTAGGGGTTTTTTTGTTCTTCTTTCTCCAGTTGCTTTAGGTGTAAGTTTAGGTTGTTTATTTGAGATTTTTCTTGTTTCTTGAGGCAGGAATGTATTTGTTATAAACTTCCCTCTTAGAACTGCTTTTTCTGCATCCCATAGGTTTTGGGTTGTTGTGTTTACATTGTCATTTCTTTCTAGGTATTTTTTGATTTCTTCTTTGATTTCTTCAGTGATCTCTTGGATATTTAGTAGCATATTGTTTAGCCTCCATGTGTTTTTATTTTTTACAGATTTTTTCTGTAATTTATATCTAGTCTCATAGCATTGTGGTCGGAAAAGACACTTGATACGATTTTAATTTTGTTAAATTTACCATGGCTTGATTTGTAACTCAAGGTATTATCTATCCTGGAGAATGTTCCATGAGCACTTGAGAAGAAAGTGTATTCTGTTGTTTTTGGATGGAATGTCTTATAAATAACAATTAAGTCTATCTTGTTTAATGTATCATTTAAAACTTGTGTTTCCTTATTTGTTTTCATTTTGGTTGATCTGTCCATCGGTGAAAGTGGGTTTAAAGTCCCCTACTATTATTGTGTTACTGTCGATTTCCCCTTTTATGGCTTTTAGCATTTGCCTTATGTATTGAGGTGCTCCTATGTTGGGTGCATAAATATTTAGAATTGTTATATCTCCTCTTGGGTTGATCTCTTGATCATTATGTAGTGTCCTTCTTTATCTCTTGTAATAGTGTTTATTTTAAATTCTATTTTGTCTGATATGAGTATTGCTACTCCAGTTTTCTTTTGATTTCCATTTGCATGGAATATCTTTTTCCATCCCCTCACTTTCAGTCTGTATGTGTCCCTAGGTCTGAAGTGGGTCTCTTGTAGACAGCATATATATGGGTCTTGTGTTTGTATCCATTCAGCCAGTCTATGTCTTTTGGTTGGAGCATTTAATCTGTTTACATTTAAGGTAATTATTGATATGTATGTTCCTATTACCATTTTCTTAATTGTTTTGGGTTTGTTATTGTAGGTCATTTCCTTCTGTTGTGTTTCCTGTGTAGACAAGTTCCTTTAGCATTTGTTGTAAAGCTGGTTTGGTGGTGCTAATTCTCTTAGCTTTTGCTTGTCTGTGAACATTTTAATTTACCTGTCAAATCTGAATGAGATCCTTGCTGGGTTGAGTAATCTTGGTTGTAGGTTTTCCCCTGTCATCGCTTTAATTATGTCTTACCACTCCCTCTGGCTTGTAGAGTTTGTGCTGAAAGATCAGCTGTTAACCATTTGGTGATTCCCTTTAGTGTTATTTGTTGCTTTTCCCTTGCTGCTTTTAATTTTTTTTTGTATTTAATTTTTGATAGTTTGATTGATATGTGTCTTACTCCTTGGATTTATACTGTATGGGACTCTCTGTGATTTCTTGACTTGATTGACTATTTCCTTTCCCATAGTAGGGAACTTTTCAACTGTAATCTCTTCAAATATTTTCTCATTCCCTTTCTTTTTCTCTTCTTCTTCTGGGGTCCCTATAATTCGAATGTTGGTGTGTTTAATGTTGTCCCAGAGGTCGCTGAGACTGTCTTCAATTCTGTTCATCCTTTTTTCTTTATTCTGCTCTGCAGTAGTTATTTCCACTATTTTATCTCCTAGGTCACTTCTCCATTCTTCTGCCTCAGGTATTCTGCTATTGTTTCCTTCTAGAGAATTTTTAGTTTCATTTATTGTGTTGTTCATATTTGTTTGTTTGCTCTTTAGTTCTTCTAGTTCCTTGTTAAACATTTCTTGTACTTCCCTCATTCTATTTCGAAGATTTTGGATCAACCGTACTATCATTACTCTGAATTCTTTTCAGGTGGACTGCCTATTTCCTCTTCATTTGTTTGGTCTGGTGGGTTTTTACCTTGTTCCTTCATCTGCTGCATTTTTCTCTGTCTTCTCATTTTGCTTAACTTACTTTTTTGGAGGGTCTCCTTTTTGCAGACTGCAGGTTCGTAGTTCCCATTGTTTTTGGTGTCTGCCCCCAGTGGGTGACATTGTTTCATTGGGTTGTGTAGGCTTCCTTATGGAGGGGACTGGTGCCTGTGTTCTGGTGCATGAGGCTGAATCTTGTCTTTTTGGTGGGCAGGACAGTGTCCAGTAGTGTGTTTTGGGCTGTTTGTGAAGTTAGTATGATTTTAAGCAGCCTCTCTGCTAATGGGTGGGGTTGTGTTCCTGTCTTAGTAGTTGTTTGGCATAAGGTGTCCAGCACTGGAGTTTGATGGTCCACTGCCTCAATTTGGGATGATTCGTTGTTTATTCAGGTATTCCATAGATGCAGGGTACATCAAGTTGATTGTGGAGATTTTATCCGCTGCTCTGGGGCTACATGGAGAAATTTCCCTTTCTATTCTTTGTTTGCACAGCTCCTGGGGTTCAGCTTTCGATCTGGCCCAGCCTCTGGTTAAGGTCACCTGACAACGTCTGTTCTTTGCTCAGACAGGACGGGGTTAAAGGAGCAGCTGATTAGGGGGTTCTGGCTCACTCAAGTTGAGGGGTGGGAGTGGTACGAAATGTAGGGTGAGCCTGCAGAGGCAGAGACCGGCGTGAGGTGCGCTGTGTGTTCTCCTGGGGAAGTTGTCCCTGGCTCACGGGACCCTGGCAGTGGCGGGCTGCACAGGCTCCCAGGAGGGGAAGTGTGGATAGTGACCTGTGCTTGCACACAGGCTTTTTGGTGGCTGCAGAAGCAGCCTTAGCATTTCAGGCCCGTCTCTGGTGTCCGCGCTGGTAGCTGTGGCTTGCGCCAGTCTCTGGAGCTTATTAGGTGGTGCTCTGAAACCCCTCTTCTCGCGCACCCCGAAACAATGATCCCTTGTCTCTTAGGCAGTTCCACACTTTTTCCTGGAGTCCCCTCAGGCTAGCTGTGGTGCACCTGCCCCCTTCAGGCTATGTTCACGCAGCCAACTCCAGTCATCTCCCTGGGATCTGACCTCCGAAGCTGGAGCCTCAGGTCCCAGCCCCCACCCGCCCCAGCGGATGAGCAGACAAGCCTCTCGGGCTGGTGAATGCTGGTCGGCACCAATCCTCTGTGCAGGAATCTCTCCACTTTGCCCTCTGCACCCCTGCTGATGTGCTCTCCTCTGTGGCTCCGAAGCTTCCCCCCACCCCCCATGTCCACCAGTGAAGGGGCTTCCTAGTGTATGGAAAATTTTCCTCCTTCACAGCTCCCTCCCAGAGGGGCAGGTCCCGTCCCTATTCTTTTGTCTCTGTTTTTTCTTTTGCCCCACCCAGGTACGTGGGGAGTTTCTTGCCTTTTGGGAAGTCTGAGGTCTTCTGCCACCGTTCAGTAGGTGTTCTATAGGAGCTGTTCAACATGTAGATGTATTTGTGGGGAGGAAGGTGATCTCCATGTCTTACTCTGCCGCCATCTTGAAGATCCTCCCCCAAGGTCTTTTTATATCTTCCATTTCTCTCGCCATTATGTACATACCTTTTCTATGTACTGGAGCACATTTATAAAATTCATAAAATCTGCCTTAAGGTCTTTGCCTACTAATTCCACCTTTTCTGCCATTCCTTGCCTGTTTCTATTGATTGATTTTTCTTCTCCTGCTTAGGAGTCATAGTTTTCTGCTCTGCATATCTGGTAATTCTTATTGGATACAGAATATTTTGAACATTGTGTTGTTTTATTCTTTGTTAATGTAGACATGAAAGCCAGGGAGATAGAAGTGTTGGGCCTGGTTTTAGCACGTGATTAGGCTACTTTGGATCATACTGACACTTTCAAATATTGCTTTTGTGCTTTATTTTGGTGGGTCCACAGCAGCCTTTAATTTAGGGATAATTTAACTGACTACACAGGTGATACCCTTCTGAGGATTCTATCCAAGTTCCATGGATTATCAACATTTTCCTCTCTGGCCCATGAAAAGACAAACTATTCCCAGCCTGGCTTGAGTTCTAATAATTTCTTCAGGTGGGTCTTTCCACAGTTGTGTGGAGTGTTAACCCAGTTGTGTGGTGATCAGCACCTGGCAAAGCCTCAAAGGGCTTTCTCTTCAGATTCCAGAGCTCTTTATCTGCAGCTTCCCCTTCCTGCTACCCTGTCCCAGGAATTCTAGCTGCCTCAGCCTCCCTGAACTCTCATCTCCTGCCCTGCAACAGACTGTGAGACCCTGAGCTTCCTTAGATTTTTCCTTCCCTGTGGCTCTAAAGCTGCCTCCAATAATTTGGCAATAATTTGGAGAAAATAAAAAGATCACTTCATTTGTTTTTCTTCTCTCATCGGTCACAGTCTTGCTCTGGCTGTTGTCCAATGTCAGAAAATACTTATTTTCACATATAGATCTTTTTTTTTTTCTTTTAAGCAGGAGAGCAGTACTCTTGGCTGTTAATCCCTCATGGGGAGAAACAGAAGTCCTAGTATAACTTCTGACTGCCAAACACATGGGCTAATTAAAAGCTTCTCAGACCCTAACCTGTTTATATTTATATGTGAACTCTGGCCCACACTTAAAAACCTATATACAGTGGAAGTATAAATTCTGCCATGGGTTTTGGGTTGGGTTATCGCAGAGTAAACCCAGAGACAGTGATTTAGGTGCAGAGTAATTCATTTGTCAGGCGATCCCAAGGAACACAAATGGAGGAGAGGGGGAAGGGAAAGACAACGCTAAACGGTGTGTTATCAATTCACTCACCAGATATAACAAAGGGCTCAGTCCTGCAGAGGAACTCGGGGAGATAGAATAGATTTAGCATATCTCAGAGCTATCACAACCAGGGAGTAAGGAAGCTGGGTATATATCTCTCAGCTCCTCATCCGTCATTTGTTGGGAGGTGCTTCTTTGAGTGTTGATTCTCTGCACTCCTGGTTTGTTCTCCATGCATATTGAGCACATTCCCTGTAGCCAGAGAAAAGCCCTCAGGCCTTCAGGTGTTCACAAGCTTCATGATGTGAAGGTGAAAGCTAAGGGGATGTAAGTGGGTACCAGTAATGTTACTAGCACCAGAAAAAGATGTAAATTAAACTCATAAAGCAGAAGTGTTCTTCTTTCAACCCAGCAAACTAAAAAGAGCTGACCTAATAGATGCAGGCTTCTGTCAATTGTCTCTTCCTTTTGTAATAATAGAGAATATTCTCTAAGTTTTTATTTCTCAAAAGTGCAGGAAACTCACAAGGAATGAATAACTCTGCATATTTGATATTTCCATATACTTGAAAATTTGACCTTCTAAGTAATGACATTTTGATATATTAATTTTTTATAGAAATACATCCATACTTTATAAATAGAGGACATGAAATAGATTTGAGATTTTGTTGGGGACTCTGATTTTATTTAATATTGTGTACTGAAACCATAAACACAGTTGCCTTTGTAGATGTGGAGGGAAGGAAATTTAGGATAGATCGGTACCTTGGTAGTAGCTTTCTTGACAAAACATCTCATGCCACCTTAGTTTTATGCATTTGTACCTTTCTCATAACAGGAGGAATGTAGTGTGACAGCCTGGGCAGGGAAACAATACTAGTGAGTTACGCAAAAAAATAGTCATGAGATCACAGACACCACAGCCCTCTCTGAAGTGGTTTCACTGCCCCTCTCACCCCCAAGTTATCTCCTTTGCTAAAGCTGTCCCCACCCTCTGACTTGTCAGTGCTGTTCACAACACAACTATTATTACTGCTGTACCACAAACACACTTGATCCCAAGAATCACTTCATTCATTTACTCAAATACTTTTTCCTCCAATATTTTGTTGACAGAATTAAATGAGGATTATGCTTTGACATTTTAAGAATGGTGCTAGAGATTCAGAGGGAAGGATTATATTTTCTTAATAGTCATGGAAGTCAATATCATATTACCCTTTTTTGGACCTCATGCAGTTGCACACATTTCTGTATAGTCCTCTAAAGTTTTTATTAGAAATAGAATACTGGAAACAATTTAAAAAAGAGAATTCTAACTTTAATCACAAGATATTGAAAACTTTGCAAGATTCCTGATGAATTGGTCAAATTTCTTATAAGTATTCTTCAGAATCAGCAACCCTGTTAAATCTGAGAAGTAAGTTTTTCTCTCCATGGGCTCCATTAGTGAAAGGACATTGTGGCTTAGGAAGATTTGAAAAAAGGTCTGATGTAATGGTGGTCTTCCCTGAAGGAAGCATGATTGCCTGGAGTTTTTTTTTTCACTGTAAGCATAAAAATTTATAAAATCATTAAGAAAAAAAGTATATGGCTATCCATATATTTATTTACATTTGACTCCCAATTATTTTATTTTATAAGAATTTGTAGCATTAACCCTTGAAAATTAATTTGTTTTTCCTTCTCCTGCTTTAACCCAAGGGCATTTGGTTCCTTGGAATCCTTTCAGTTTGGAAGCTGGCAAGTACCAGTGCAATGGAATGTCATAGAGAAGAGAGCCAGTACTTAGAAATGAATTATCTGAAAAACTAAAAATTTACACTGAAATGCTATAATTTACAAGTTTTTCATCCCAACATCTAGCCTTCCCATGCCACATCTCAGTTTGAAATGTCAAAGCTAAATGCATTTCTTAAAAAAAAAATGTGTAAAGCTCAGTCGACTGCCTTTACTCACATAAAAACTTGTACTTTTTCTGTAACTATTGGGCCAATGATGAGGTATGCTTCGACATTTTAACTAAGAACCATTCATCAAAACATCGCATTCTGCTTCTTCAGTATAGGCCAGTGAGATGTGTAATGCGGCTACCTAGAATTGGCTGACTAAGGACTTTTAAAGCATTTCGACAGCTGCTTTTTTGAAGTACTGCTTTTACACAGATAGATCATAACCCTTGCTAGATTGAACTCTGTAAGGGAAGTGACTGTGTTTTTTTTGCTTGTTATATCCCCAGGACCCAATATGGTGCTGAGATGTCAATAAATATTCAGTGAACAGATGATTTAAGTCCCAGATTCCTCCTTTTTTATTTTGAATTTAATTTTATTTATTTTTTTATACAGCAGGTTCTTATTAGTCATCGATTTTATACACATCAGTGTATACATGTCAATCCCAATGTCCCAATTCATCCCACAACCACCAACCCACTGCCCACCACTTTCCCCCCTTAGTGTCCATACGTTTATCTCTACATTTGTGTCTCAATTTCTGTCGTGCAAACCGGTTCATCTGTACCATTTTTCAAGGTTCCACATATATGCATGAATATATGATGTTTGTTTTTCTCTTTTGGACTTACTTCACTCTGTATGACAGTCTCTAGATCCATCCACATCTCTACAAATTACCCAATTTTATTCATTTTTATGGCTGAGTAATATTCCATTGTATATATATACCACATCTTCTTTATCCATTTGTCTGTTGATGGGCATTTAGGTTGCTTCCATGACCTGGCTAATGTAAATAATGCTGCAGTGAACATTGGGGTGCATGTGTCTTTTTGAATTATGGTTTTCTCTGGGTATATGCCCAGTAGTGGGATTGCTGGGTCATATGGTAATTCTATTTTTGTTTTTTAAGGAAACTCCATACTGTTCTCCATAGTGGCTGTATCAATTTACATTCCCACCAACAGTGCAAGAGGGTTCCCTTTTCTCCACACCCTCTCCAGCATTTGTTGCTTGTAGATTTTCTGATGATGCCCATTCTAACTGGTGTGAGGTGATACCTCATTGTAGTTTTGATTTGCATTTCTCTAATAATTACTGGTGTTGAGCAGCTTTTCATGTGCTTCTTGGCCATCTGTATATCTTCTTTGGAGAAGTGTCTATTTAGGTCTTCTGAGCATTTTTGGATTGGGTGGTTTGTTTCTTTAATATTGAGCTGCATGAGCTGTTTATATATTTTGGAGATTAACCCTTTGTCTGTTGATTTGTTTGCAAATATTTTCTTCCATTTTGAGGTTGTCTTTTCATCTTGTTTATGGTTTCCTTTGCTGTGCAAAGCATTGAAGTTTCATTAGGTCCCATTTGTTTATTTTTCTTTTTATTTCCATTACTCTAGGAGGTGGATCAAAAAGATCTTGCTGTGATTTATGTCAAAGAGTGTTCTTCCTGTGTTTTCCTCTAAGAGATTTATAGTGTCCGGTCTTACATTTAGGTCTCTAATCCATTTTGAGTTTATTTTTGTTAGGTGTTATTTTATGGTGTTAGGGAGTGTTCTAATTTCATTCTTTTACATGTAGCTGTCCAGTTTTCCCAGCACCACTTATTGAAGAGACAGTCTTTTCTCCATTTTTATCCTTGCCCCCTTTGTCATAGATAAGTTGACCATAGGTGCGTGGGTTTATCTCTGGGCTTTCTATCTTGTTGCATTGATCTTTGTTTCTGTTTTTGTGCCAATACTATATTGTCTTTATTACTATAGCTTTGTAGTATAGTCTGAAGTCAGGGAGTCTGATTCCTCCAGCTCCGTTTTTTTCCCTCAAGACTGCTTTGGCTATTTGGGGTCTTTTGTGTCTCCATACAAATTTTAAGATTTTTTGTTCTAGTTCCATAAAAAATGCCATTGGTAATTTGATAGGGATTGCATTGAGTCTGTAGACTGCTTTGGGTAGTATAGTCATTTTCACAATATTGATTCTTCCAATCCAAGAACATGGTATATCTCTCCATTTGTTTGTATCATCTTTACTTTCTTTCATCACTGTCTTATAGTTTCTGCATACAGGTCTTTTGTCTCCGTAGGTAGGTTTATTCCTAGGTATTTTATTCTTTTTATTGCAATGGTAAATGGGAGTCTTTCCTTAATTTCTCTTTCAGATTTTCGTCAGTAGTGTATAGGAATGCAAGAGATTTCTGTGCATTAATTTTTTATCTTGCAACTTTTCGAAATTCATTGATTAGCTCTAGTAGTTTTCTGGTGGCATCTTTAGGATTCTCTATGTATAGCCTCATGTCATCTGCAAACAGTGACAGCTTTACTTCTTCTTTTCCAGTTTGTATTCCTTTTATTTCTTTTTCTTCTCTGATTGCCATGGCTAGGACTTCCAAAGCTATGTTGAATAATAGTGGTGAGACTGGACATCCTTGTCTTGTTCCTAATCTTAGAGGAAATGGTTTCAGTTTTTCACCATTGAGAATGATGTTTGCTGTGTGTTTGTTGTATATGGGCTTTATTATGTTGAGGTAGGTTCCCTCTATGCCCACTTTCTGGAGAGTTTTTATCATAAATGGGTGTTGAATTTTGTCAAAAGCTTTTTCTGCATCTATTGGGATGATCATATGGTTTTTATTCTTCAATTTGTTAATATGGTATATTGCATTGATTGATTTGTGTATATTGAAGAATCCTTGCATCCCTGGGATAAATCCCAGTTGATCATGGTGTATGATCCTTTTAATGTGTTGTTGGGTTCTGTTGGCTAGTATTTTGTTGAGAATGTTTGCATTCATATTCATCAGTGATTTTGGTCTGTAGTTTTCCTTTTTTGTAGTATCTTTGTATGGTTTTTATATCAGGGTGATGGTGGCCTCATAGAATGAGTTTGGTAGTGTTCCTTCCTCTGCAATTTTTTGGAAGAGTTTGAGAAGAATGGGTGTTACCTATTCTCTAAATGTTTGGTAGAAATCCTGTGAAGCAACCTGGTCCTGGATTTTTGTTTGTTGGAAGATTTTTAATCACAGTTTGAATTTCATTACTTGTGATTGGTCTGTTCATATTTTTTATTTCTTCCTGGTTCAGTCTTGGGAGGTTATACCTTTCTAGGAATTTGTCCATTTCTTCCAGGTTGTCCATTTTATTGGCATAGAGTTGCTTGTAGTAGTCTCTTGGGGTGCTTTGTCTTTCATGGTGTCTGTTGTAACTTCTCCTTTTTCATTTCTAATTTTATTGATTTGAGTTCTCTCCCTCTTTTCCTTGATGAGTCTGGCTAATGGTTTATCAATTTTGTTTATCTTATCAAAGAACCAGCTTTTAGGTTTATTGATTTTGCTATTGTTTTCTTTGTTTCTATTTCATTTTTGATTTTTATGATTTTTATGATTTCTGATATTTAAGATTTATTTCCTTCTGCTAACTTTGGGTTTTGTTTGTTTATTTCTCTAGTTCCTTTAGGTGTAAGGTTAGATTGTTTATTTGAGATTTTTCTTGTTTCTTGAGGTAGGCTTGTATAGCTATAAACTTACCTCTTAGAACTGCTTTTGCTGCATCCCATAGGTTTTGGATCATTGTGTTTTCATTGACATTTGTTTCTAGGTATTTTTAAATTTCCTCTTTGATTTCTTCAGTGAACACTTGGTTATTAAGTAGTGTATTATTTAGCCTCCATGTGTTTGGTTTTTTTAATGTTTTTTTCCCTGTAATTGATTTCTTTTTTTTTTTTTTTTTTTTTTGTGGGACGCAGGCCTCTCACTGTTGTGGCCTCTCCCGTTGTGGATCAAAGGCTCTGGATGCGCAGGCTCAATGGCCATGGCTCACGGGCCCAGCCGCTCCGCGGCATGTGGGGTCCTCCTGGACCGGGGCACGAACCCATACCCCTGCATTGGCAGGCGGACTCTCAACCACTGTGCCACCAAGGAAGCCCCCTGTAATTGATTTCTAATCTCATACTGTGGTGGTCAGAAAAGATGCTTGATATGATTTCAATTTTCTTAAATTTACTGAAGCTTGATTTGTGACCCAAAATGTGATCTATCCTGGAGAATTTTCCATGCACACTTGAGAAGAAAGTGTAATCTGCTGTTTTTGGATGGAATGTTCTAGAGATATCAATTAAATCTATCTGGTCTATTGAGTCATTTAAATCTTGTTTTTCCTTATTAATTTTCTCTTTGAATGATCTGTCCATTGGTGTAAGTGAGGTGTTAAAGTCCCCTACTATTTTTGTGTCACTGTTGATTCCTCTTTTATAGCTGTAAGCAGTTGCCTTATGTATTGAGGTGTTCCTATGTTGGGTGCATATATATTTATAATTGTTATATCTTCTTCTTGGATTGATCTCTTGATCATTATGTAGTGTCCTTCCTTGTCTCATGTAACATTATTTATTTTAAAGTCTATTTTATCTGATATGAGTATTGCTACTCCAGCTTTCTTTTGATTTCCATTTGCATGGAATATCTTTTTCCATCCCCTCACTTTCAGTCTGTATGTGTCCCTAGGTCTGAAGTGGGTCTCTTGTAGACAGCATATATATGGGTCTTGTTTTTGTATCCATTCAGCAAGCCTGTGTCTTTTAGTTGGAGCATTTAATCCATTTATGTTTTAGGTAATTATTGAAAAATTATGGTCCTATCACCAGTTTATTCATCGTTTTAGGTTTGTTTTTGTAGGTCATTTTCTTCACTTGTGTTTCCCACTTAGAGAATTTCCTTTAGT
Organism: Globicephala melas; assembly: GCF_963455315.2. NCBI lineage: Eukaryota > Metazoa > Chordata > Mammalia > Artiodactyla > Delphinidae > Globicephala > Globicephala melas. The sequence continues at coordinate 103,131,253 of NC_083318.1, read as the reverse complement.
CTTTTTTGTAGAGATGGTTTGGTGGTGCTGAATTCTCTTAGCTTTTGCTTATCTGTAAAGCTTTTGATTTCTCCATTGAATCTGAATGAGATCCTTGCTGAGTAGAGTAATCTTGGTTGTAGCTCTTCCCTTTCATCACTTTAAGTATGTCATGCCACTCCCTTCTGGCTTGTACAGTTTCTGCTGAGAAATCAGCTGTTAACCTTATGGGAGTTCCCTTGTATGTTATTTGTTGTTTTTCCCTTGCTGCTTTCAATAATTTTTCTTTGTCTTTAATTTTTTCCAATTTGATTACCATGTGTCTTGACATGTTTCTCCTTGGGTTTATCCTGTATGGGACTCTCTATGCTTCCTGGACTTGGGTGGCTATTTCCTTTCCCATGTTAGGGAAGTTTTTGACTCTAATCTCTTCAAATATTTTCTCATGTCCTTCCTGTCTCTCTTCTCCTTCTGGGACCCCTATAATGAGAAAGTTGTTGCGTTTAATGTTGTCCCAGAGGTCTCTTAGGCTGTCTTCATTTCTTTTCATTCTTTTCTCTTTATTCTGTTCTGCAGCAGTGAGTTCCACCATTCTGTCTTCCAGGTCACTTATCCATTCTTCTGCCTAAGTTATTCTGCTATTGATTCCCTCTAGTGTATTTTTCATTTGAATTATTGTATTGTTCATCTCTGCTTATTTGTTCTTTAATTCTTCTAGGCCTTTGTTAAACTTTTCTTGCATTTTCTTGATCTTTGCCTCCATTCTTTTTCCAAGGTCCTGGATCATCTTCACTATCGTTATTCTGAATTCTTTTCTGGAATGCTGCCTGTTTCCACTTCATTTACTTGTTTTTCTGGGGTGTTATCTTGTTCCTTCATCTGGTACATAGCCTTCCTCCTTTTCATCTTGTCTATCTTTCTATGAATGTGGTTTTTGTTCCACAGGCTGCAAGACTGTAGTTCTTCTTGCTTCTGCTGTCTGCCCTGTGGTGGATGAGGCTATCTAAGAAGTTTGTGCAAGTGTCCTGATGGGAGCAAATGGTGATGGGTAGAGCAGGCTGTTGCTCTGCTGGGCAGAGCTCAGTTAAACTTTAATCTGCTTACCTGCTGATGGGTGGGGCTGAGTCCCCTCCCTGTTTGTTGTTTGGCCTGAGGTGACCCAACACTGGAGCCTACCCGGGCTCTTTGGTGGGGCTAATTGAGGACTCTGAGAGGGCTTACGCCAAGGAATACTTCACAGAAGTTCTGCTGCCAGTGTCCTTGTCCATGACTCTGAGAGGGCTTACGCCAAGGAATACTTCACAGAAGTTCTGCTGCCAGTGTCCTTGTCCTCATGGTGAGAAAGAGCCCCCCCTCCCACCTTGCAGGAGACACCTAACACCAGCAGGTAGGTCTGGTTCAGTCTCCAGTGGGTTCACTGCTCCTTCCCGTGGGTCCCAATGCGCACACTACTTTGTGTGTGTCCTCCAAGAGTGGAGTCTCTGTGTCCCACAGTCCTGTCAAAGTTCTGCAATCAAATCCCACCAGCCTTCAAAGTCTGATTCTCTAGGAATTGCTCCTCCCATTGCCGGCCCCCCAGGTTTGGAAGCCTGATGTGGGTCTCAGAACCTTCACTCCAGTGGGTGGACTTCTGTGGTATGTGTTCTCCAGTTTGTGGGTCACCCACCCAGCCATTATGGAATTTGATTTTATTGTGATTGCACTCCTTGTGCCATCTCATTGTGGCTTCTCCTTTGTCTTTGGATGTGGGGTATCTTTTTTGGTGAGTTCCAGTGTCTTCCTGTCAATGATTTTTCAGAAGTTAGTTGTGATTCCAGTGTTCTTGCAAGAGGGAGTGAGAGCATGTCCTTCTACTCCACCATCTTGAACCAATCTCTCAAGTCCCAGACTTTTTCTGATGTTGTGTTCCCCATCATGCACAGGTGAAGTCTGACCCAATTCTCCAGCTGTCTGGGACCCCACTTTGTTTTGATTAGGCCTCTATTGGTTTTAACCTATGGTTGTACTTACTGCAATATTGTTCATAGTTTTCCTGTTTACAAGTCTTCATTCACCACCAGACTGAATGTTCCTGGAAAGTGCCCACCCTGCCTTATATATCCTTCCATCATCGAAGTCTACACAATGGTTTACATAATATCTGATAAACTTTTAGCAAACTTGTCTTTCAACATTTTCAAGAAATATGCAAGTATCTCTTCCTTTTATATATTTGCTTTTCACTAAAAGAAGATAGGTCTATGCCCAAAGGTAAGCTTTGATTTAAAAAGAAAGAAAAAAGGCCAACTTTGTAGAGCTCCTACAAAGGATTGATGGATTTGTTCATTCAATCAGTATTTATTAAGTGCTGAGTGCCAACTGGGTGCCAGGCACTGTTCTATGTTCTAAGGAAACAGCAATGAATAAAACAGACCCAAATCCCTATCTTTATGGATTTATTCTTGTTGAAAGACAAACTGAGGCATTTAAAAATTTTTAAGTGTTTATTTAAGCAAAAATCAATTCTATTTGGGCAGCATCCAATCTAGCAGATAGACAGGAGCTCCGAGGAGCTGTACAAAATGAAAGACTTTTATAGGCAGAAGGGAATGGGAACAAGGCAAAAAAGTGGGTTGGTTATTGCAAGGTTACTTTCCTTTAGGGGATGGCAGGGGTTTACCCAGCAGATTACCTCACTAGTGCTGATCAGGCTGTTCCTGATTGACTGGTTTGAGATTTTATTTCTGGGAGAGCTGAAACTGTAATTAAGTCAAGTCTCACTTTGGTGACTTGGGGCTTGGCATAAGTGTCTTTATTTGGGGTTTGTTGCTTGTTTTTTAAAATTCTAATGAAGGAAATAGACCACAAGTAAAACATCTAGTCTATTGCATAGTGATAAAGTGCTAAGGAAAATAAATAAAGCTGGGAAAGGGGATACAAGTAACTGGGAGAATGGGTTGACATTTTTGATAGGGTGGGCATTGCCAGCATCATCAAGAAGGTAACTTTTGGGTAAAGGCCTGAAGAGATTGCCAGCGATGTGGACATCTAGAATAGCATTCCAGGAAGAAGGAACAGCATGTTAAATCCAACAGGCAGTTCTTTAGTTCTCATGTGACTTCTCCTCCTTAGCAGCTCTCGATGCAGTAGATCACTCTGCTACCACGATGCTGCTCTCCAGGTTTCCTCTTCTCTTAACTGATGCCTCCTTTTTTCGTTCTTCTCATGATTTTTAAATGTTGGAGTACTTCGTAGCTCAATCATCATAATTCTTTTCTTCTCTCTCCATTTCCTGTATCACCTCATCCACCCTGTGGCCTAAATACACCTAAATTTGTATTTCCAACCCTGACTTCTCTGACCACTTTATCGAGACCTGTATATCTCGTTGCTTACTTGACAACTCATCTACATTCATCCCAAGTTTAGTATGTCCAAAATCAATCTTTTGATTTTCAGCCCCACTTCCAAAAGCTTCTTCACCTTTTCTTTGCCATCTCAGTAAATGGTATCATTATTCATATAGTTTGTTCAAGCTAAAACTTAGGAGTCTTCCACAAACCCTTTTTCCTCTCACCTCTCACAGAAAATCAGTGGGCAGGTCCTGTTGTATCTAACTCTGTATTAAAATATATTTGAATTAATGATACTCTTGGAATGTAAGAACGTTTTATTTATATTATTATAAACTAATATATTATGGTATATATGTGATTTATATAACTATTATAAATATAAATATGGAAATATTATTTATGTCATTATATATAATATAACCCGATATAATGATATAAGTACACATACATGTATATTAATAACACAAATATAAAAATTATCTTCTAATTTTTTCTCTCTGCTTCAACTCTTGTTCTCTGCCTCTGCCTCTTCCTATTTGATTCTCCATACAGCATGTAGAATCATCCTTTAAAACTAAAAATGTGATTGTGTCATTCCTCGGCTCAAAAATCTTTAGTGATTTTACATCTTCCAGAAGCAAATCCAGCCTCCTTATCATATCCAGCAGGCCCTACCTAATCTAGTCCTTAGCTGCATTTCATCTCTATAACCTTCCCTGTCACTTTCCACTCCCGCACCAAGCAGGGCCCTGCCTCGGGATCTTTTCTGTGGATGTTCCCTTTGCTGGAACACTCACTTGAATATCCTCAGTGCGCCTTCACTTCATTCATGTCTGTCTAAATGTCACGTCAACACAGAGGTTATCCCTAAGTACTCTATCTAAAAATGGAATCCTCCACCAGTCTATATTCCCATGTCTTATTTTATTTTTCTTAATAGCCTTCATCACCATGTGGCAATATAGTACATATTTATTTGAATTTTGAATTTATTTTGAATTTTGGCTTCCATAGCCACCTATATACAGCCCCATCATAGCAGTTAATAAAGTATATCTTAATTGGAAGTAATTTTCCTCATTCATTGGACTGTATGCCCCTGGAAGGAAACGACATTAACATTCATTTCTGATTTGCCAATGTTCAGAAAAGGACTGCGCACATAGGGGTGCTTCATAGAAGTGTATTGAGTGAATTAATTATTACTTGGTATCATTGTTTCCTCAAGAAGCAATTCCGAGAATCTCTGGTGTTTCCCCAAAGCATTAGGCCAGTAACATTCTTATGATCAACTGTCTTCCACTGGGTAAAATGCAGCCAATTTCTGGTTTAGAAAATGGATAAATGATGTTCTGAAATCATATAAAATTTTAGATTATAATTTTTAAAAGTATGCAGTTTTTCACATGACCAAATGCAGAGTTTGACAATATTAAGACAGCAAATGCAGAGATTAGAATCTTAGATTTTGTAGAATTTGACATTCGTGATCATCTACTCCAATGCCTTGTTTTATACATGATGAAGCTGCGGGCCAGAACTCGGGAGGTGACAAAACTAAAGCTAAAGGAAGAGTTGGGATATCTGGATCACAGTCCAGTTTTTTTCCTCACTGCGCCATTCTTCCATCCTTACTCAATTTCCTTGATCTTGATGATCACATCTCCAATGGTAAACTCAGAAGCCTGTATATATCCAACCTCTTCATTCTATTGTGTTTTATCATATTAGATTTTCATTTGCTTATATAGGAGTACCAGTGATCCAATTCAGTGAGTCATACTTTTCATCAAGAGTACGATGCAGAAAAATGCAGACACAGATCTGATTTTTAGATAAATTCTAAGCTGTAGCTTGAGTCTACAAATCATCACTATTATGGAAGACCATTCTTTTTAAAAAAAAATTAATTAATTTTTGGCTGCACTTGCTTCTTTGTTGCTGTGTGCAGCTTTCCCTCATTGCGGCAAGTGGGGGCTACTCTTCTTTGCAGTGTGTGGGCTACTCATTGCAGTGGCTTCTCTTGTTGCGGAGCACAGGTTTTAGACATGCAGGCTTCAGTAGTTGTGCTCACGGGCTCAGTAGTTGTGGCTCGTGGGCTCTAGAGCGCAGGCTCAGTAGTTGTGGCACATGGACTTAGTTGCTCCACAGCATGTGGGATCTTCCCAGACCAGGGCATGAACCTGTGTCCTCTGCATTGGCAGGTGGATTCTTAACCACTGCACCACCAGTGAAGCCCCTTGAAGACGATTCTTTTTTTAAAATTTAATTTAATGTATTTTTTATACAGCAGGTTCTTATTAATTATCCATTTTATACATATTAGTGTATATATGTCAATCCCAATCTCCCAATTCATCACACTACCACCCCCACCCACCACTTTCCCCCCTTGGTGTCCACACGTTTGTACTCTACATCTGTGTCTCTATTTCTGCCCTGCAAACCGGTTCATCTGTACCATTTTTCTAGGTTCCACATATATGCATTAATATACAATATTTTTTTTCTCTTTCTGACTTACTTCACTCTGTATGACAGTCTCTAGATTCATCCATGTCTCTATAAATGACCCAATTTCATTCCTTTTTATGGCTGAGTAATATTCCATTGTATATATATACCACATCTTCTTTATCCATTTGTCTGTTGATGAGCATTTAGGTTGCTTCCATGACCAGGCTATTGTAAATAGTGCTGCAATGAACATTGGGGTGCATGTGTCTTTTTGAATTATGGTTTTCTCTGGGTATATGCCCAATAGTGAGATTGCTGAGTCATATGGTAATTCTATTTTTCGTTTTTTAAGGAACCTCCATACTGTTCTCCATAGTGGCTGTATCAATTTACATTCCCACCAACAGTGCAAGAGGTTTCCCTTTTCTCCTCACCCTCTCCAGCATTTGTTGCTTGTAGATTTTCTGATGATGCCCATTCTAACTGGTGTGAGGTGATACCTCACTGTAGTTTTGATTTCCATTTCTCTAATAATTAGTGATGTTGAGCAGATTTTCATGTGCTTCTTGGCCATCTGTATGTCTTTTTTGGAGAAATGTCTATTTAGGTCTTCTGCGCATTTTTGGATTAGGTTGTTTGTTTCTTTAGTATTGAGCTGCATGAGCTGTTTATATATTTTGGAGATTAATCCTTTGTTGATTCATTTACAAATATTTTCTCCCATTTTGAGGTTGTCTTTTCATCTTGTTTATGGTTTCCTTTGCTGTGCAAAAGCATTGAAGTTTCATTAGGTCCCATTTGTTTGTTTTTGTTTTTATTTCCATTACTCTAGGAGGTGGATCAAAAAAGATCTTGCTGTGGTTTATGTCAAAGAGTGTTCTTCCAATGTTTTCCTCTAAGATTTTTATAAGGTCTGGTCTTATATTTAGGTCTCTAATCCATTTTGAGTTTATTTTTGTGTATGGAGTTAGGGAGTGTTCTAATTTCATTCTTTTACATGTAGCTGTCCAGTTTTCCCAGCACCACTTATTGAAGAGACTGTCTTTTCTCCTTTGTTATCCTTGCCTCCTTTGTCATAGATTAGTTGACCATAGGTGCATGGGTTTATTTCTGGGCTTTCTATCTTGTTCCATTGATCTATGTTTCTGTTTTTGTTCCAGTACCATATTGTCTTGATTACTGTAGCTTTGTAGTATAGTCTGAAATCAGGGAGTCTGATTCCTCCAGCATCATTTTTTTCTCCTCAAGACTGCTTTGGCTATTCGGGGTCTTTTTTGTCTCCATACAAATTTTAAGATTTTTTGTTCTAGTTCCATGAAAAATGCCATTGATAATTTGATAGGGATTGCATTGAATCTGTAGATTGCTTTGGGTAGTATAGTCATTTTCACAATATTGATTCTTCCATTCCAAGACCATGGGATATGTCTCCATCTGTTAGTATCAACTTTAATTTCTTTCATCACTGTCTTATAATTTTCTTCATACAGGTCTTTTTTCTCCCTAGGTAGATTTATACCTAGGTATTTTATTCTTTTTGTTGCAATGATAAATGGGAGTGTTTCCTTAATTTCTCTTTCAGATTTTTCGTCATTAGTGTATAGGAATGCAAGAGATTTCTGTGCATTCATTTTGTCTCCTGCAACTTTACCAAATTCATTGATTAGCTCTAGTAGTTTTGTGGTAGCATCTTTTGGATGTTTTACTTACAGTTTTATTTCTTCTTTTCCAATTTGTATTCCTTTCATTTCTTTTTCTTCTCTGATTGCCATGGCTAGGACTTCAAAAGCTATGTTGAATAATAGTGGTGAGAGTGGCCATCCTTTTCTTTTGCCTGATCTTAGAGGAAATGCTTTCAGTTTTTCACCAATGAGAATGATGTTTGCTGTGTGTTTGTTATATATGGCCTTTATTATATTGAGGTAGGTTCCCTCTATGCTCACTTTCTGGAGAGTTTTTTTCATAAGTTGGTGTTGAAGCTTGTGAAAAGTTTTTCTGCCTCTATTGAGATGATCATATGGTTTTTATTCTTCAATTTGTTAATATGGTATATCACATTGATTGACTTGCGTATATTGAAGAATACTTGCATCCCTGGGATAAATCCCACTTGATCATGTGTGTGATCCTTTTTAATGTGTTGTTGGATTCTGTTTGCTAGTATTTTGTTGAGGATGTTTGCATCTATATTCATCAGTGATATTGATCTGTAATTTTCTTATTTTTTTTGTATTTTTGTCTGGTTTTGGTATCAGGGTGATGCTGACCTCATAGAATGAGTTTGAGATTGTCCTTTCCTCTGCAATTTTTCGAAGAGTTTGAGAAGGATGAGTATTAGCTCTTCTCTAAATGTTTAATAGAATTCACTGGTGAAGCATCTGGTCCTGGACTTTTGTTTTTTGGAATATTTTAATCACAGTTTCAATTTCATTACTTGTGATTGATCTGTTTATATTTTCTATTTCTTCCTGGTTCAGTTTTGGGAGGTTATACCTTTCTAAGGATTTGCCCATTTCTTCCAGGTTGTCCGTTTTATTGGCATAGCATTGCTTGTAGTAGTCTCTTAGGATGCTTTGTATTTCAGTGGTGTCTGTTGTAACTTCTCCTTTTTCATTTCTAATTTTATTGGTTTGAGTCCTCCCCCTCTTTATCTTGGTGAGTCTGGCTAATGGTTTATTAATTTTGTTTATCTTCTCAAAGAACCAGCTTTTAGTTTTATTGAGCTTTGCTATTGTTTTCTTTGTTTCTATTTCATTTATTTCTGCTCTGATCTTTATGATTTCTTTCCTTCTGCTAACTTTGGGTTTTGTTTTTTCTTCTTTCTCTAGTTCCTCTAGGTATAAGGTTAGATTGTTTATTTGAGGTTTTTCTTGTTTCTTGAGGTAGGCTTGTATTGCTATAAACTTCTCTTTTAGAACTGCTTTTGCTGCATCCCATAGGTTTTGGATTATCATGTTTTCATTGTCATTTGTTTGTACATATTTTTTGATTTCCTCTTTGATATTTTCAGGGTTCTCTTGGTTATTCACTAGCGTATTGTTTAGCCTCCATGTGTTTGTGTTTTTTACATTGTTTTCCCTGTAATTGATTTCTTATCTCATAGTGTTGTTGTCAGATAAGATGCTTGATATGATTTCAATTTTCTTAAGTTTACTGAGGCTTGATTTGTGACCCAGGACATGATCTATCCTGGAGAATGTTCTGTGCACACTTGAGAAGAAAGTGTAATCTGCTGTTTTGGGATGGAATGTCCTATAAATATCAATTAAATCTATCAGGTCAATTGTATCATTTAAAGCTTGTGTTTCCTTATTAAATTTCTATCTGGATGATCTGTCCATTGGTGTAAGTGAGGTGTTAAATTACCCCACTATTTTTGTGTTACTGTCGATTTCCTCTTTTATAGCTGTAAGCAGTTGCCGTATGTATTGAGGTGTTCCTATGTTGGGTGCATATATATTTATAATTGTTATATCTTCTTCTTGGATTGATCTCTTGATCATTATGTAGTGTCCTTCCTTGTCTCTTGTAACGTTCTTTATTTTAAAGTCTATTTTATCTGATATGAGTATTGCTACTCCAGCTTTCTTTTGATTTCCATTTGCATGGAATATCTTTTTCCATCCCCTCACTTTCAGTCTGTATGTGTCCCTAGGTCTGAAGTGGGTCTCTTGTAGACAGCATATATATGGGTCTTGTTTTTGTATCTATTGGTTGGAGCATTTAATCCATTCATGTTTAAGGTAATTATCTATATGTATGTTCCTATTACCATTTTCTTAATTGTTTTGGGTTTGTTTTTGTATGTCCTTTTCTTCTCTTGTGTTTCACACTTAGAGAAGTTCCTTTAACATTTGTTGTAGAACTGGTTTGGTGGTGCTGAATTCTCTTACCTCTTGCTTGTCTGTAAAGCTTTTGATTTCTCCATCGAATCTGAATGAGATCCTTGCCAGGTAGCGTAATCTTGGTTGTAGCTCTTCCCTTTCATCACTTTAAGTATGTCATGCCACTCCCTTCTGGCTTGCACAGTTTCTGCTGAGAAAACAGCTGTTAACCTTATGGGAGTTCCCTTGTATGTTATTTGTTGTTTTTCCCTTGTTGCTTTCAAAAAATTTTCTTTGTCTTTAATTTTTTCGAATTTGATTACTATGTGTCTCGACGTGTTTCTCCTTGGGTTTATCCTGTATGGGACTCTCTGTGCTTCCTGGACTTGGGTGGCTATTTCCTTTCCCATGTTAGGGAAGTTTTTGACTCTAATCTCTTCAAATATTTTCTCGGGTCCTTCCTCTCTCTCTTCTCCTTCTGGGACCTCTGTAATGCGAATGCTGTTGCGTTTAATGTTGTCCCAGAGCTCCCTTAGGCTGCCTTCATTTGTTTGCATTCTTTTTTTATTATTCTGTTCTAGAGCAGTGAAATCCACCATTCTGTCTTTCAGGTCACTTATCTGTTCTTCTGTCTCAGTTATTCTGCTATTGATTCCTTCTAGTGTACTTTTCATTTCAGTTATTGTATTGTTCATCTCTGTTTGTTCTTTAATTCTTCTAGGTCTTTGTTAATCATTTCTTGCATCTTTTCAATCTTTGCCTCCATTCTTTTTCTGAGGTCCTGGATCATCTTCACTATCATTATTCTGAATTCTTTTTTGGATGGTTGCCTATCTCCACTTCATTTAGTTGTTTTTCTTTGGGTTTTATCTTCTTCCTTCATGTGGTACATAGCCCTCTGCCTTTTCATCTTGTCTATCTTCCTGTGAATGTGACCATTCTTAACTTTATTTCTGGTAGTGATTGATTCTTTTTTCTTTTAAAATGGAGTTAGGTAGATTTATTTAGTAGTGTGCAATTTATGGATTAATGGTGCATAATTTTAATGTAAGCATTTAAATAATGAAAATTGCATTATACCTAGAACATTTAGGGGCAATAAAAATAAGTTAACTCTCTAGAAATTTGTAGAAGACCTAATGTTTAGAAATGTAGAATAAACCGTTACTCATGACTCTTTTCTGAAAGGTTGGCAGCTGTGTTTCCTATTTGGTGATGAATATTTTTAAGATTACCATATGGAAAAGGGCAAGAATGTATTTAGACAGGATGTAGAGTTCATATAGCCCATTTATGATAAGAAAAAAAACCCCAAAACCCCAAACGCACAAAACAACAGAAAGCAAAAACCAATAAGGTTTTGGATAAGACATTTTGATAGAAATAGGTAATAATTAATAGATGCTTTGAAAACTGTAAACTAGAATCACTCTAATACAATTTTCAGTGTTTCTGTTTAACTATGATAAGCATATACAACATTTAAAAATGTTTTTGTTGATTGATTATAAAGGGGAAATACTGGATTTACTGGTCTATGATCCTAGAAAATGGACTTGACTATTTCGAGTTTTCCTTGATTATCCTTTTTCCTCACCCAGCTGGGTAAGTGCGTGTCCTTTGTCCTTCTACAAAGCCTGGAGCAAATCATACTACTTTCCTCATTGAATGAAGTGGTGTGTTTATTCTCTGGTCTTTCATGACTGCAACTGAAGGCCCCTGAAGGCAGATATGATTCTGTATTTCTATTAACAGTGAATTCTGTCAAACAGGCTCTAACTCGCTCTCCATCCATCAGTTTCCAAGTCCTGTTGGTTCAGCTTTTAAATTTCTTTCCCATCAGTCTTCTCTGACATTGAAAATTATCAACAAACCAACAGAGTTACTCTGCCTAAGGCTACTCTTAGGTGGGTAGCTGGAAGGTGGAGCAGGCTCTAGAGATAACAACCTTCCTCCCCACCCCATCTCTTATGTACCTAAGGATTTCCACACCACCCTCATTCAGCACAGCCTTGAGATCAAAAGCAAGAACTCTGGAGCCAGGCTGCCTGGATATGAATCTCTGCTGTGTCATTTACTATCTCTGCCACTTATCAGCTGTGTGACTTTGGGCAAATTTCTTTCTCTCCACCTCAGTTTCCTCATCTGTAAAATGAGGATAATAATAGATCCTAACTCATATGATTGCTATGAGAATGAAATTAAATGAGTTAATATATATACATATATATGTAAATGTATATATATATATATATATATATGAAATGTTTAGAACAGTGTCTGGTACAGAGTAAGCACTACAAGTGTTAGCTGTTGTAATTTTTATTAGTTATTACTTTTCAGTAATATTGCCTCTCTAGGTAGTGATGGGAGAGAGCAATAACAGAATCTCTGTGAAAATGAGGTGGTAAGACCATGTGGCTGAAGCCCTTTGAGAGACACTGCTCTAGGCTGGAAGGCCAATGCTGCCCAGGCACTGAGCAAGTCAGCTTCATATCTAAAGAGTTGGGAGCAATCCAGTTGCCATCTACTACTATATGGGTCAAGGGATGCACACTAATAGTTATTTGATTCGGTGGCCCACACAGTTCTTTAAAAGTTCATGTAACTATACAAATATTAGGTTTCTCTAAAATTCATGAAGGGAGCAACACTGAACTTATATAACCACTCTCTGCAAATACGAAAATTTCCTTGAGTTTTAAGTAAAAAACTGGAAAGAAATCTCAGTGTTTTTAGAAGATGCAAATTTTGTTGAAAAATATCTTTTAAGAGCAAAGTTCCATGATTTTGGTTAAAAATAATGTCTCACTGGCTTTCTCTAATGCATTCATTTCCATCTTCTAACTTAAATGTCTATAACAACAGAGGAAAACATGAGAAGTCACAACAGGAAAGAACATATGGATTGACAGTTTACTTTTTCTGTATTCCAAGCGACTTTCTACTCATTGCAAGGCCATAGAAACTGGACTGAAAAAAGCAGTGGTTAGTCTCCATTGTAAGAGAGGAATAAGCTTGCTCTTCTGAAAGTAGGTAGGAAGACCCTTTGTTTCTCAGTCATTTCATACCTAAGCAGTCACCTAAATGGTGTTATCAATCTGTTATCCATATGTTATTCTCTGTACCCACACAGAAGCTGACTCTGTGTCTGAATCAATGGGGAAAACAGTGACAATAATATAGGTGATGATGGTGACCATCATCGTTGGTATTCACCAAGCTCTTGCTGTGCAGGTTGCTGTTCAAAAGACTTCACTTCAGGTCTTTGTTTACACCTCACAATAACTTATGAGGCAGGTAGTATTATTCATGTTCTCTAGATGAGGAAACGGAGGCACCGAGTGTTGTGGAAGACAAACATGAGAAGCACTGTCAAAATGCAGAGGGAAGGGACAATGAAATGATGACAGTGCAGCTGACAGACATGGAAACCAGGGAACGTAAGTCCAACCAACCATGGAATGGAAGTCATTCAGAGGAGTAAATGAGAACAGTTGACGTGAAAGCAGTAACCTTCCCCTGTAATAAATGCACTGAGCATGCACAGCTCTCTGCTAAGGAAGGAGAGGCAGCTGAGCAAGGTCACTAGGGGCAGGCTTTCTACATTCAAGTTCTTCCTCTGCCACAAGCTGGGTGACCTTGGGCCAGTTACTTAACGCTTCTAAGCTTCAGTTTCTTCATTTGTAAAATGGAGATGGTAATGATAGCATGTTCTTCATATGGTCTTTTGAGGATTAGGTGAGTCAGTGTAAAGTAGCACACAAAACTGTGACACATAATAAGTGATAATCATTATTATTATTGAATGGGTGAAAATAAAAGGGAGGAGAATTCATGGTCAAATGATTCTGGGAGTTCTCATTAATTGGGTTTGTTTACTGCATGTCTCCTCATAGCATTTAATATGTTTACCTAGATTGGAAAACTTCAAGAGGGGGATTTTCAGATTTATTTGACCACAGAAGGAAGCTCTTCCTCCTTCCCATTTCTTTTTTTAACATCTTTATTGGGGTATAATTGCTTTACAATGGTGTGTTAGTTTCTGCTTTATAACAAGGTGAATCATTTATACATATACATATGTTCCCATATGTCTTCCCTCTTGCGACTCCCTCCCCCCCACCCTCCCTATCCCACCCCTCCAGGCTGTCACAAAGCACCGAGCCAATATCCCTGTGTCATGCGGCTGCTTCCCACTAGCTATCTACCTTACTACGTTTGTTAGTGTGTATATGTCCATGACTCTCTCTCGCCCTTTCACAGCTCACCCTTCCCCCTCCCCATATCCTCAAGTACGTTCTCCAGTAGGTCTGCATCTTTATTCCTGTCTTACCCCTAGGTTCTTCATGACATTTTTTTCCTTAAATTCCACATATATGTGTTAGCATATGGTATTTGTCTTTTTCTTTCTGACTTACTTCACTCTGTATGACAGACTCTAGGTCTATCCACCTCACTACAAATAGCTCAATTTCATTTCTTTTTAAGGCTGAGTAATATTCCATTGTATATATGTACCACGTCTTCTTTATCCATTCATCCGATGATGGGCACTTAGGTTGTTTCCATCTCCGGGCTATTGTAAATAGAGCTGCAATGAACATCTTGGTACATGACTCTTTTTGAATTTTGGTTTTCTCAGGGTATATGCCCAGTAGTGGGATTGCTGGGTCATATGGTAGTTCTATTTGTAGTTTTTTAAGGAACCTCCATACTGTTCTCCATAGTGGCTGAACCAATTCACATTCCCACCAGCAGTGCAAGAGTGTTCCCTTTTCTCCACACCCTCTCCAGTATTTATTGTTTCTAGATTTTTTGATGATGGCCATTCTGACTGGTGTGAGATGATATCTCATTGTAGTTTTGATTTGCATTTCTCTAATGATTAATGATGTTGAGCATTCTTTCATGTGTTTGTTGGCAGTCTGTATATCTTCTTTGGAGAAATGTCTATTTAGATCTTCTGCCCATTTTTGGATTGGGTTGTTTGTTTTTTTGTTATTGAGCTGCATGAGCTGCTTGTAAATTTTGGAGATTAATCCTTTGTTGGTTGCTTCATTTGCAAATATTTTCTCCCATTCTGAGGGTTGTCTTTTGGTCTTGTTTATGGTTTCCTTTGCTGTGCAAAAGCTTTGAAGTTTCATTAGGTCCCATTTGTTTATTTTTGTTTTTATTTCCATTACTATAGGTGGTGGGTCAGAAAGGATCTTGCTGTGATTTATGTCATAGAGTGTTCTGCCTATGTTTTCCTCTAAGAATTTGATAGTTTCTGGCCTTACATTTAGGTCTTTAATCCATTTTGAGCTTATTTTTGTGTATGGTGTTAGGGAGTGATCTAATCTCATACTTCTACATGTACCTGTCCAGTTTTCCCAGCACCACTTATTGAAGAGGCTGTCCTTTCTCCACTGTACATTCCTGCCTCCTTTATCAAAGATAAGGTGTCCATATGTGCGTGGGTTTTTCTCTGGGCTTTCTATCCTGTTCCATTGATCTATCTTTCTGTTTTTGTGCCAGTACCATACTGTCTTGATTACTGTAGCTTTGTAGTATAGTCTGAAGTCAGGGAGCCTGATTCCTCCAGCTCCTTTTCTCGTTCTCAAGATTGCTTTGGCTATTCGGGGTCTTTTGTGTTTCCATACAAATTGTGAAATATTTTGTTCTAGTTCTGTGAAAAATGCCAGTGGTAGTTTGATAGGGATTGCATTGAATCTATTGATTGCTTTGGGTAGTAGAGTCATTTTCACAATGCTGATTCTTCCATTCCAAGAACATGGTATATCTCTCCATCTATTTGTATCATCTTTAATTTCTTTCATCAGTGTCTTATAGTTTTCTGCATACAGGTCTTTTGTCTCCTTAGGTAGGTTTATTCCTAGATATTTTATTATTTTTGTTGCAATGGTAAATGGGAGTGTTTTCTTGATTTCACTTTCAGATTTTTCATCATTAGTGTATAGGAATGCCAGAGATTTCTGTGCATTAATTTTGTTTCCTGCTACTTTACCAAGTTCATTGAGTAGCTCTAGCAGTTTTCTGGTAGCATCTTTGGGATTTTCTATGTAGAGTATCATGTCATCTGCAAACAGTGACAGCTTTACTTCTTCTTTTCCGATTTGGATTCCTTTTATTTCCTTTTCTTCTCTTCTTGCTGTGGCTATAACTTCCAAAACTATGTTGAATAAGAGTGGTGAGAGTGGGCAACCTTGTCTTGTTCCTGATCTTAGTGGAAATGCTTTCAGTTTTTCACCATTGAGGATGATGTTTGCTCTGGGCTTGTCATATATGGCCTTTATTATGTTGAGGAAACTTCCCTCTATGCCTACTTTCTGCAGGGTTTTTATCATAAATGGTGTTGAATTTTGTCGGAAGCTTTCTCTGCATCTATTGAGGTGATCATATGGTTTTTCGCCTTCAATTTGTTAATATGGTTTATCACATTGATAGATTTGCGTATATTGAAGAATCCTTGAATTCCTGGAATAAACCCCACTTGATCATGGTGTATGATCCTTTTAATGTGCTGTTGGATTCTGTTTGCTAGTATTTTGTTGAGGATTTTTGCAGCTATGTTCATCAGTGATATTGGCCTGTAGTTTTCTTTCTTTGTGACATCCTTGTCTGGTTTTGGTATCAAGGTGATGGTGGTCTCGTAGAAGGAATTTGGGAGTGTTCCTCCCTCTGCTGTATTTTGGAAGAGTTTGAGAAGGATAGGTGTTAGCTCTTCTCTAAATATTTGATAGAATTCGCCTGTGAAGCCATCTGGTCCTGGGCTTTTGTTTGTTGGAAGATTTTTAATCACAGTCTCAATTTCAGTGCTTGTGATTGGTCTGTTCATATTTTCTATTTCTTCCTGATTCAGTCTTGGCAGGTTGTGCATTTCTAAGAATTTGTCCATTTCTTCCAGATTGTCCATTTTATTGGCATAGAGTTGCTTGTAGTAATCTCTCATGATCTTTTGTATTTCTGCAGTGTCAGTTGTTACCTCTCCCTTTTCATTTCTAATTCTATTGATTTGAGTCTTCTCCCTTTTTTTCTTGATGAGTCTGGCTAGTGGTTTATCTATTTTGTTTATCTTCTCAAAGAACCAGCCTTAGTTTTATTGATCTTTGCTATTGTTTCCTTTATTTCTTTTTCATTTATTTCTGATCTGATTTTTATGATTTCTTTCCTTCTGCTAGCTTTGGGGTTTTTTTTGTTCTTTCTCTAATTGCTTGAGGTGCAAGGTTAGGTTGTTTATTCGAGATGTTTCCTGCTTCTTAAGGTGGGCTTGTATTGCTATAAACTTCCCCCTTAGAACTGTTTTTGCTGCATCCCATAGGTTTTGGGTCGTTGTGTCTCCATTGTCATTTGTTTCTAGGTATTTTTTTATTTCCTCTTTGATTTCTTCAGTGATCACTTCATTATTAAGTAGTGTATTGTTTAGCCTCCATGTGTTTGTATTTTTTACAGATCTTTTCCTGTAATTGATATCTAGTCTCATGGCGTTGTGGTCAGAAAAGATACTTGATACAATTTCAATTTTCTTAAATATACCAAGGCTTGATTTGTGACCCAAGATATGATCTATCCTGGAGAATGTTCCATGAGCACTTGAGAAAACTGTGTATTCTGTTGTTTTTGCATGGAATGTCCTATAAATATCAATTAAGTCCATCTTGTTTAATGTATCATTTAAAGCTTGTGTTTCCTTATTTATTTTCATTTTGGATGATCTGTCCATGGGTGAAAGTGGGGTGTTAAAGTCCCCTACTATGAATGTGTTACTGTCCATTTCCCCTTTTATGGCTGTTAGTATTTGCCTTACGTATTGAGGTGCTCCTATGTTGGGTGCATAAATATTTACAATTTTTATATTTTCTTCTTGGATCAATCCCTTGATCATTATGTAGTGTCCTTCTTTGTCTCTCCTAATAGTCCTTATTTTAAAGTCTATTTTGTCTGATATGAGAACTGCTACTCCAGCTTTCTTTGGTTTCCATTTGCATGGAATATCTTCTTCCATCCCCTTACTTTCAGTCTGTATGTGTCTCTAGGTCTGAAGTGGGTCTCTTGTAGACAGCATATATAAGGGTCTTGTTTTTGTATCCATTCAGCCAATCTGTGTCTTTTGGTGGGAGCATTTAGTCCATTTACATTTAAGGTAATTATCGATATGTGTGTTCCTATTCCCATTTTCTAAATTGTTTTGGGTTCGTTATTATAGGTCTTTTTCTTCTCTTGTGTTTCTTTTCTAGAGAAGTTCCTTTAGCATTTGTTGTAAAGCTGGTTTGGTGGTGCTGAACTCTCTCAGCTTTTGCTTGTCTGTAAAGGTTTTAATTTCTCCATCAAATCTGAATGAGAGCCTTGCTGGGTAGAGTAGTCTTGGTTGCAGGTTTTTCTCCTTCATCACTTTCAGTATGTCCTGCCACTCCCTTCTGGTTGTAGGGTTTCTGCTGAGAGATCAGCTGTTAACCTTATGGGGATTCCCTTGTGTGTTATTTGTTGTTTTTCCCTTGCTGCTTTTAATATGCTTTCTTTATATTTAATTTTTGACAGTTTGATTAATATGTGTCTTGGTGTATTTCTCCTTGGATTTTTCCTGTATGGGACTCTCTGTGCTTCCTGGATTTGATTAACTATTTCCTTTCCCATATTAGGGAAGTTTTCAACTATAATCTCTTCAAATATTTTCTCAGTCCCTTTCTTTTTCTCTTCTTCTTCTGGAACCCCTATAATTCGAATGTTGGTGTGTTTAATGTTGTCCCAGAGGTCTCTGAGACTGTCCTCAGTTCTTTTCATTCTTTTTTCTTTATTCTGCTCTGCAGTAGTTTTTTCCACTATTTTATCTTCCAGGTCACTTATCTGTTCTTCTACCTCGGTTATTCTGCTGTTGATCCCATCTAGAGTACTTTTAATTTCATTTATTGTGTTGTTCATCGTTGCTTGTTTCATCTTTTTTTCTTCTAGGTCCTTGTTAACTGTTTCTTGCATTTTGTCCATTCTATTTCCAAGATTTCAGATCATCCTTACTATCATTATTCTGAATTCTTTTTCAGGTACACTGCCTATTTCCTCTTCATTTGTTACGTCTGGTGCATTTTTATCTTGCTCCTTTATCTGCTGTGTGTTTTTCTGTCTTCTCATTTTGCTTATCTTACTGTGTTTGGGGTCTTCTTTTTGCAGGCTGCAGGTTCGCAGTTCCCGCTGTTTATGATGTCTGTCTCCAGTGGCTAAGGTTGGTTCAGTAGGTTGTGTAGGCTTCCTGGTGGAGGGGACTAGTGCCTGTGTTGTGGTGGATGAGGCTGGATCTTGTCTCTCTAGTGGGCAGGTTCATGTCTGGTGGTGTGTTTTGGGGTGTCTGTGGCCTTATTATGATTTTAGGCAGCCTCTCTGCTAATGGGTGGGGTTGTGTTCCTGTTTTGCTAGTTGTTTGGCATAGATTGTCCAGCACTGTGGCTTGCTGGTCGTTGAGTGAAGCTGGGTGCTGGTGTTAAGATGGAGGTCTCTGGGAAATTTTCGCAGTTTGATATTATGTGGAGCTGGGAGGTCTCTTGTTGACCAGTGTCCTGAAGTTGGCTCTCCTACCTCAGAGGCAGAGCCCTGACTCCTGGCTGGAGCACCAAGAGCCTTTCATCCACACGTCTCAGAATAAAAGGGAGAAAAAGTAGAGAGAATTAGTAGAAGTATGAGGAAAGAAAGAAGGAAAGGAGGTAAGGAAGGAAGGAAGGAAGAAAGAAAGAAAGAAAGATGCAAAGAAGGAAAGAAGGCAAGATGGAAAGAAAGGAGGGAGAGAGGGAGGAAGGAAGAAAGGAGGGAAAGAAGGAAAAAAGACAGAAAGAAAGAAGATACAGTAAAAATAAAATAAAGTATAATTAAGTTATTGAATTAAAAAATACTTATTTAGAAAAAAAAAGGGACGGATAGAACCTTAGGACAAATGTTGGAAGCAAAGCTATACAGACAAAATCTTACACAGAAGCATACACATACACCCTCACAAAAAGAGGTAAAGGGGGAAAAATCATAAATCTTGCTCTCAGAGACCACCTCCTCAATTTGGGGTGATTCGTTGTCTAAAGGAGGGAAGGAAGGAAGGAAAGAAAGAAAGAACGAAGGTAAAGTATAATAAAGTTATTAAAATTAATTATTAAGAAAAAAATTAAAAAAAAAACATGGACGGATAGAACCCTAGGACAAATGGTGGAAGCAAGACTATACAGACAAGATCTCACACAGAAGCATACACATACACATTCACAAAAAGAGGAAAGGGGGAAAAAAATCATAGATCTTGCTCTCGAAGTCCACCTCCTCAGTTTGGGATCATTCCTTGTCTATTCAGGTATTCCACAGATGCAGGGTACATCAGGTTGATTGTGGAGCTTTAATCCGCTGCTTCTGCGAGAGATTTCCCTTTCTCTTCTTTGTTCTCACAGCTCACAGGGGCTCAGCTTTGGATTTGGCCCTGCCTCTGCGTGTAGGTCGCTGGAGGGCGTCTGTTTTTTGCTCAGACAGGACGGGGTTAAAGGAGCCGCTGATTCGGGGACTCTGGCGCACTCAAGCCGGGGCGGGGGGCGGGGGGGGAGGGAGGAGCATTGTGTGCGGGGCGGGCCTGCGGCGGCAGAGGCTGGCGTGCCGTTGCACCAGCCTGAGGCCCGCCGTGCGTTCTCCCGGGGAAGTTGTCCCTGGATCCCGGGAACCTGTCAGTGGCGGGCTGCACAGCCTCCGCGGAAGAGGGGTGTGTAGAGTGACCTGTGCTCGCACACAGGTCCCTTGGTGGCGGCAGCAGCAGCCTTAGCGTCTCCCGCCTGTCTCTGGGGTTCGAGCTTTTAGCTGCGGCTCGCGCCCGTCTCTGGAGTTCCTTTAAGCAGCGCTCTTAAACCCCTCTCCTCACGCACCAGGAAACAAAGAGGGAAGAAAAAGTCTCCTGCCTCTTCGGCAGGTGCAGACTTTTCCCCGGACTCCCTCCCGGCTAGCCGTGGTGCACCAACCCCTTCAGGCTATGTTCATGCCGCCAACCCCAGCCCTCTCCCTGCGCTCCGTCCGAAACCGAAACCCGAGCCTCAGCTCGCAGCCCCGCCCGCCCCGGCGGGTGAGCAGACAAGCCTCTCGGGCTGGTGAGTGCCGGTCGGCACCGATCCTGTGCGGGAATCTCCCCGCTTTGCCCTCCGCACCCGTTGCTGTGCTCTCCTCCGCGGCTCGAAGCTCCCCGCTCCGCCTCCCGCAGTCTCCGCCCGCGAAGGGGCTTCCTAGTGTGTGGAAACTTTTCCTCCTTCACAGCTCCCTCCCACTGGTGCAGGTGCCGTCCCTATTCTTTTGTCTCTGTTTTTTCTTTTTTTCTTTTGCCCTACCCAGGTACGTGGGGAGTTTCTTGCCTTTTGGGAGGTCTGAGGTCTTCTGCCAGCCTTCAGTAGGTGTTCTGTAGGAGTTGTTCCACGTGTAGGTGTATTTCTGGTGTATCTGTGGGGAGGAAGGTGATCTCCGCGTCTTACTCTTCCGCCATCTTCAAGGTCCCCCCCTTCCCATTTTTTCTCATGCAGTATAAATAATGTGTTGTGGGACACTGGTGTTATACAGACCACAGTCTAGGAAATTTTCTTTGTTTCATACATATTGTACAGAAGAATAGAAAAGCAGGTGGGAGAATGTCTTTCATTGATCACCTGCTCTAGAAACAACTAGCCATCAAAGGCCCTTTTAGCTTTACAAAACACCATGAATAGGGCTTCCCTGGTGGTGCAGTGGTTGAGAGTCCGCCTGCCGATGCAGAGGACATGCCGTTCCCCGATCCGGGAAGAGCCTACATGCCGTGGAGCGGCTAGGCCCGTGAGCCATGGCCGCTGAGCCTGCGCGTCCGGAGCCGGTGCTCCGCAACGGGAGAGGCCACAACAGTGAGAGGCCCGCGTACTGCAAAAAAAACCAAAAAACCAAACAAACAAAAAAACCAAAAAACCACACAACAACAAAAAAAACCCCCCAAAACACCATGAATAGCCTACTTTCTCCAGTGTGCAAAACCAGGTATCTAGGCAGTCAAACCTTGTGATCACTCACCCTTGTCAACGTCACCCTTCACGTTGAAAGTTTTCTCGGCACATTTCCAGAATGTCGTAAAAACAGAGTTAAAATTGTCATGGCTCCAGCCATCTTCATTCTGGAGATTTATTCTACCATATTATAATTTCCTCAAAGTGTTTGTGGTTCATTGTCTATTATCATGTCATAAGGACCCTATTACCTTGTAAGATGGAATTACATTTCTCTAGTGCACTCTACTTTGGTATTAATATAAAAAAACACGTTATTCAAAAGTTTTTTTTTATTTTTTTCCCCCAGAACTGCTGGTAGCTTATATCGATCAGTTTGTATTTTATTTAATGTTTCTGTATCTGATGGCCTATCCTTACCTGGCTTTCCAGAACTGGACATGAGTTTATTAAGAGAGAAGTTAACTAGCTTCTATAGGAATTATTCCCACTGTACCCCATTACTACTAATCTGGGTGGGGAAATATAATTAGAAATGAAATCTCCTAACATTCCAGTGAATCTTCTCTATGTAGAAAAGTTTTATTATTGAATAAACATTAAATCGGGCTGAGATGCAAATCACAGGCAATCTGCTAAGGAGATTGCAAAGGGAGAAACAAATCTCACCCTGTTATATAGCTAGGCAGATACAATCCATTATGTACATGTTAATTGTCTTTATCAAAAATAAAACCCAAAACTTCATGTATGTTTATGAAAAGCAGTAAGTAACATCATGAAGCCAAGTACCTAGGCTTAAATTCCCACAGAGACAGGGAGACAAGTGCCATCCATCCTCTTAGAAGTTCACTTTTCAAAGAAATGACTCTGAGCCCTCCAAGAAATACATTCCTGGATTGCAGAACTGAAATGAGGCTTATCAAGCTTTTAAAAAGATTTATGTACATCTCAAGAAGACAGAGAAACGTTTCCAATTTCAAGTTTTCTAAGGAAAATGCTAAAGGGAGAGGGACTAGTACTCTTCCTTTTGGGCACTAGGGAAAATTTAAAATAAAGTGTTTTTTAGATCTGTATTTACCATTGCAAGTTCCCATTTTTGTTACTATTTTATAGTTGCAGTACAGTTTTTAAATTGTCTCCATTACTGTTGCTACTTTTCCCGAGCATTTTGCAGTTGTATAAATATCCGTGTCTATAGTAAAATACCAAACCACGCAATTATCAGAATTACAATAGGATGAATTCAAAAAATTAATACAATATTCACCTTGAGGGAATATCTTTAAATATGTCATACTAATGGTATGATTCTTGATTAGACTTCTTGATTCTTGATTAGCAATGTGTAACATTCTTGTTATACATTAATTCACAAACCGTTGTGGAGACTTTCACTTGTACTTTCAAATGATTAACTGAGTGTTATTTTGTAGTCTTGAGAAATCTTACCCAATCTGAGCCTAAGGAGTAGTTTATAATTTGATAATCTAACTTTTTAATTGAGTTTTTTGTGAGTTTAATAAATTTCTTCTGAGCTCTTATCAATCACTTAAGTAACATTGCTAATGTTATATGCTAATCCAGGCCCTTCAGTAATTATTCCATCTTCTCAAATAATTTTTCTCACATGCAAAACACAAAGATACCCATGGCCATTCTCTAGTATCAAAGTCCTCTTATGAGGCACCCACTGAAGGGTACAGATTGAATTTTAGTGTTTAATGTACAATGAATTGTCTAGAGAACAAACCCAAATTATGGGACATTTTTTCCATTGGTTCAATCAATAGTTGTATTCTTATTACAGTCAATTAAATCCCCATGAATAACAGGCATCCACTTTTGTTTACTATCTGTACTGGGACTGGAGAGAACTTGCATGATAGGCAATTGAGACATGGCTGAAAGACTGTACCTTTCCTCAGGGAGCCTACATTCCAATGAGATTTCCTTTCCCTCTAATTTATTGTCTCAAACACCAACTCAATAAACTTCATTTCCTTTCACTCAAAGTGTGATTTGTGGACATTCACAAAGTATCCACAGAAGCAAGACTTTGGGGCACCTCTCCTCCCAGACTTTAGGAATTGGGTCATTGGATAACAGTATCAGGGCACACACACAGCATCTTTGTGCTTGGCTGCAAATAATAGAAAACAACATTTATCAACTTGAGCAGCAGAGGGAAGGGTATATGATGGCTCACAGAGTGGCAGAGCATTGGAGATCCAGAGTGAGAAGATGATCGAGAAACAAAAAAGGTAGTCAGCCGAGAGAGCGTAGCCTGATTTCCATCTGGGGGGGTGGGGTTTGGTTAGAATGCCAGGCCGGGGAACTTTCTGTGCTTTGACATGTTATCCTTTCTGGAGTCAAAATTCCAGTCAGAAGTATTTGATTAGGTGAGTCAACTTCTAGTAATGTCAGCTGCATTACAGGAAAGGAGTAAAGGGAGGGAAAGAGTTATTCCATTTTGCTTTTGTTGGGGAGAAGCAATTTTCCTCTACCCTTCAAGGGTTCTTTTGGCTGGTCTAATAATCAAATTGACATGAAACAGATTAACAGGAGAAAAACAAATTTAATTTTGTATGTACAGAAACCCCACATGTATGAGGAATTCAAAGACAGGGTAAAATGAAGTATATATGCCATCCTGAGCTAAGAAATGAGAAAGGGGACTGGGGCTTCAACTAAAAGGAGGGTAATTCACAGGACAATAAGAAAAAGAGCAGATGTTTAGTAATTAGATTTTTGCTTTGCCATGCAGATTTGTCCCTCAGATAAAATTTATCTCCTGTAATAATTTTCATTCTGGGATAGAACCCCCCCCCCCAGGTTTAAATTCTTCTAGGTAGTTAAGCGAGGGACAGAAGTTTCTCTTGAGCCCACAGTGTCTGGATTGCCTTTAGCTCAAAGTAATCTACATGCCAAGGTGGTGCGTTTTGGGGAGGCTCATTCTGAACCCCTTCACTTCCTAGAGTGTGAGACATCACTCTGCTCCCAAACTATTTTGATATTTCTGTCAAATGGTGCTGACTTTTGCACACACTGTTCTAAGTGCTTTGCACATAATAATTCATTTATTCTCAAACAACTCTATCTGGCAGATATTATTCTTCCTATGTGTACAACAAAGGAACTGGGCACAGGAAGTTAATTTATTTTCCCCAAATCACACAGTAAATGGTGGAGATGATAGAATCTGAAGCTGAGTACTCAGGTTCCAGAATGTATGCCCTTCTCCATGTTGGTCAGTCTCTTGGTCAGACATTTGGTATTAAAAAGAAAGAGAGAAAAAAAGAAAGAAAGGAAGGAAGGAAGGGAAAGAGACAAATCAACAATCAAATGTTTCTTTTGTTTGTTGATAAAATATGTGATTTTTATTTTTCTCTTTATTTCGTATATTGTAAATCCAGGTATCCTTTTAAACTTGTAATGTTGATATTATGCTAGATTTTACAGAAGATTTTCAAAGATAGTACAGACAGTTCCCATATATAGTCTTTACTTAGCTTCTCTAAGGTTAACACTTCACATAACCATGGTACAATGTGCAAAGCAAAGAGATTAACATTGACACATCACTATTAACAAATTATAGACTTTGTGGGGGATAAATTAGGAGTTTGGGATTAACAAATACACACTACTATATATAAAATAGATGACAAGGACCTACTGTATAGCATGGGAATTATATTCAATATCTTGTAATAACCTATAATGGAAAAGAATCTGAAAAAGAATATATATATGTATAACTGAAACTAACACAATATTGTAAATTAACTATACTTCAATTTTAAAAAATGGTTTAAAAAACTACAGACTTTAATTCTATTTCCTCAGTTTTTTCACTAATGTTGCTTCTCTGTTCCAAGAGCCAATCCAGCATCCTATCAATACATGGCATTTACTTACCATGTTTCTTTAATCACCTCCAATCTGTACCAGTTCCTTTGTCTTTTTTTTTTTTTGTCTCTTTTTAGACTTTGGTACTTTAGATGAATAATGGTCAAGTGTTTTGTAGAACATGATTCAGTTGGAGCTTGTGTGATCTTTCTTTTGAGTAAATTGAGGTAATGAATTTGGAGAAAGAGTGACCTTATTAGTGCATTCTATCAGGGAGTATGTAGTATCAAATGTGTCATATTACTAATGATGCTAATATTGATCACTTGATCAAGGTGGCTATATTTAATTTTTTAATCATATTTTTTTCTTTTAATTAACTGCTAAATTAACTTCTTTGTTTGAAACTTTGGTTAGATTAACATTTCCAATATTTAGTAAATTTTATTTATTTATTTTTTACCAGGTTTTGTTATATTGCAAAACTTCTAACTCATATGGATTCCTGGATCAATAACTCATTCTTCCCTTCTGTGTCTAAGTTTCTGTGATTTAAAACATAATCTGTTTCTTAAGCCACACATAACTAAATGTTCCTTCTGATGTATAATAAGCTGTGTGAAAGATGAGCAGTCCACTATGTCCATATTTTGGAGTAGATGCTACAGCCAAAGGCAATCATTATTCTGAGACAAAATGTAGAACCACACTAAGGAGTTAGTGAATTATAGTCAATTCTGTCCATGTAGTGAGTGTCCAGGCCATTTCTTTTGCTGTCCTTGAAAGCTGCATTTGTTAGTAAGGCCTTCAGGTCAAGTTGGCTATTAGCCTAGGACTTATGATACTATGTATAGCTCATTTAAAACAATCCTCCATATGTAAAATTGTACGTCTGTCTTTTGATATGAGTAAAACATGTGCCAAATAGTGTAGAAAAATTATTCTTAAAGAAAATTATCCCTGTGTGAGCCCATGATATTTTGTAATTTATATGTTTTGCTTATTGACATATATACACTACCGAATGTAAAATAGTTAGCTAGTGGGAAGCAGCAGCATATCACAGGGAGATCAGCTCGGTGCTTTGTGACCACCTAGAGGGGTGGGATAGGGATGGGGGGAGGGGGGCTCAAGTGGGAGGGGATATGCGGACGTGTATGCATATGGCTGCTTCGCTTTTGTGTCAACAGAAACTAACATAGTATTGTCAAGAAATTATACTCCAATAAAGATTTATTGAAAAATTAAAACATCATAATTTTATATTTATGCTTTGTGTTTAATATATATAATAAATTTATATGTATATATACACACATATATATACATATATATATAAATTTTTCTTACGTTAGAGAACCAGTCTGTAAGCTCGCAACTTTTTGCAACCTTAGGAGCAGTATTATGTGTTGTTTGTGTGTGTTTGTTTCCTTTTCGAAATAAATGGTAACGTCTGCTCCAGGTCTCCAACAGAGAGAAAATTTTTAATGTTTGGCAAAGTATTTGTTACCAAATTAAATTTAGATGAGTGATAGTGAAGGTGTGGCTAAGGGTAGAGAAAATAAAATTATATACCCATTATAAGCCAGTATTTGTTATGCTACCATTCTAGCAATGCTCTTGTGTTTACCAACTTGGAACATAGTAATATTGGTTATTTAGCATCCCATTCTGGTGTACTTTGCTTTTGTAAAACAAATTAGAAATTTTAAAAGTTACACTCTGCTTAGCCATCTAGTAACATAATCATTAGCTTTTATCTCAATGCTTAAGTACTTTTAAAAGCATGTTAGTAATAGCCAGGAGATGGAAGCAATCTAAGTGTCCATCATCGGATGAATGGATAAAGAAGATGTGGCACATATATACAATGGAATATTACTCAGCCATAAAAAGAAATGAAATTGAGTTATTTGTAGTGAGGTGGATGGACCTAGAGACTGTCATACAGAGTGAAGTAAGTCAGAAAGAGAAAAACAAATACCATATGCTAACACATAAATACCGTATGCTAACACATATATATGGAATCTAAGAAAAAAAAAACGGTCATGAAGAACCTAGGAGTAAGATGGGAATAAAGACACAGACCCACTAGAGAATGGACTTGAGGCTATGGGGAGGGGGAAGGGTAAGCTGTGACAAAGTGAGAGAGTGGCATGGACATATATACACTACCAAACGTAAAATAGGTAGCTAGTGGGAAGCAGCCGATAGCACAGGGAGATCAGCTCGGTGTTTTATGACCACCTAGAGGGGTGGGATAGGGAGGGTGGGAGGGAGCAAGACGCAAGAGGGAAGAGATATGGGAACATATGTATATGTATAACTGATTCACTTTGTTATAAAGCAGAAACTAACACACGATTGTAAAGCAATTATACTCCAATAAAGATGTTAAAAAAAACTTAGTATTAAATTTAAGTTTGTCATATAATTCCTTTTAAGTAATTTTATTATTTTGTTACTGCCAAGAGTTAGTATAGAATCCTGGAAATTTGGCTTTTAATCTTGACATTAATATATAAGAAATTCTAAAAATTAAAAAAATAACTCATTTTACTTCCCAGGATATTCCACAAATGATATATCTAAAAACCATTATTTTTTCTTTTTCTTTTTCTCCTTCTTTTTCTTTTCTGTTTTCAGGTGGGTGATGGGGAAGTAGGAAAAGCCATTTGGCATCAGGGAGCTGGATACAAAATTAAATGTCCCTATAGATCATTTTTGGTTTCTGGTCAGATCGAAGAGCCCTCACTCAGAGAGACCGTGCAGTACTGGTGTGCTGGAGCCGGCTTGTACCAGCTTTAGGAACCAATTGTTAAATTCTAAGGAGTTTTTTTATCGTCCAGTTATTTAACACAGCCTTTATTAAAAATTAAATTGTATATACTCACAAAAAAGTACTATTAAAAACGAAGATAAATAAAAACTCAAGACATCATTTCCTGGTTTTTACAGTTACACTTTACTATTGCTGTGTTATTTACGTTCTTGGGGTTATTTGTCTGCTGAAATAGTCTGTAATTGTGTGCCACTGCACATCTCTTCCCAACTCTATGTACAGGGAGTTTATGTTGGTAGCTTGATAAGCTTATGACTAACAATATTAGTATGTACTTTCTTAAAGAAAATAAAATTAAATTTACTGGAAGACCATGTGATTTAAAATCACTATTCTCCTATTATTACTGACTTTTTTCTACCAAACATGTTACACTCATATCTTTCTCAGGGTATTTGAGTTTGCTGTTGTATTCTTTCTGCCTGGAATACTTTTGCCTCCAATATACACTTGGCTAACTTTTTTCCCATCTGAATTTATGTGTCATCCCTTCAGAAAGACCTTGTCTGATTATCCTATCTAAAATAGCCCACCCTGTCCTGCCCACCCCTTGACGTGGCACATTTGTCATTTCATCACCTGTCCCTATTTTTGTTATAACACTTACTACTCTCTGAAACTGCTTAGTTTATTTGTTTATTTACTGTCTTCCTCCCTTACTATAATATCAGCTACCTAAGGGGAGGAATCTTCTATGATCTTTTTATTTCTGGTTTTCAATGCCTAAAAAAGGACTGAACACACAGTAGATGACCAGCATACTTTTGTTTTAAAAAAATAATTTAAGATTTGAATTGACTGTATCAGTAAAAGGCGTTGACATTAAGATAGGGATTGGGAGAGAAAGTAATATTTGAATACAAGATAAAATAAAGTTAGTCAAAGTAGTCCCACTTGAAAAAAAAGAGACCCTAAAGTGATGAGATAAGCTATTCTAAACAAAACACAGTTGTTTTTTGAGTATCTTTTATATAAATTAAAAACATTTAACTTTTGTTAAGTTTCTTTGGGGATAGAATTTAGGGATAGATTATGTTAAAATTTTAGTTAGAGATGGGATTTGTACACTGCATTAATTATGCTGTACTTATCCATGGAAATAATGCTTCCAAAGCAACACTAATTACATGAATGAGAGAGGGTTTTATTTTAAGGAACAGCAGCATATTCAGATTTTTTGTGGCATTTCTCCAGCTACAGAAGCTAGCTCTCAAGAACTATTTTCTTTCCCAGAAGAGTTTCGTAAGGTGGAAGCTGAGGCTGCAATTCTATTACAAGCCGAACTTTGTATAATTTGAGCAAATAAAATGCAAAAGAGCATTTTCAGTGACTTTGATGACGGTAGCTATTTCTAATATTTAAGAGCTTAGTCAAGTTTATTGCTAACTTTTAACAAGTGTGATCTGGGGATGAATAGCCTATCTGTAATCCATAAACTCCTGGAATGTATGGTTCATAAACTGAGGAGTAAAGGGTAATGAGGCAGTTGCTAAAAGGAGTAGTGTGAGAATTGGCAAACATTTGGGGAAAGACCTTTATTTGTTATTTCATTCATTTATACAACAAATAGTTTTTAAGCACTGATTATGAGTTAGGCATTGCTTTAAGTGCTAGGAACACAATGAAAGAAACACTTTCTATCCTCAAACACTCTAATGGGAGAACAAAGTAAACAGACCATTGCAATACAGTGTGATAAGTTCTAGGGTGATGAAGTTCAAGGCCTTCTAAGAGCACATAAAAGAACCAACTAGCCCAGATTTATGAAGTTTGAGAAGTTGATCACATGATCATGATTAGCCCTGCGGATTACAAAGTCTTTGACTGGTATGTGAATGTAGACTGGAGACAGTGGTGTGCTAACAAATGCTTAAAAACTGGCTCTTCAGAGGAACAAAGCCCCCTGATTTGTGGTGTTTGCTCACTTCTGTAGTGTAAATATTTCCACTATGCTGATTTGAAAGCTACCAATATGATGTTGCTGAATGTGAAGGTAAGAAGGGATGGACATAGTTTGCTCTGTGAGCTGATATGAACAGTTTCTCTAGTGATATGATATGAGCACATCTCTAGTTGGAGAAGACAGAGTTGAGGCTAAGAGACTAGTCAGAGGCCACTCTGTTAAACCAGGGAAGAGATGATGTGGTCCAGACTATGTTGGTGAGATCTGAGCAATTTGTAGAGGTTTTTAAGTGATAAGGGAGCAGTTTAGAGTAATGGCTCAGAGTTAAGAGCATAGACTAAGAACCAGACTTTCAGTCCAAGTCCTGCTGCTTGCCCCTTAACTAACAGTGTGATGCTGAGCCATCCTAGCCTCTCTGGGTTTCAGTGTCTCAGTTAAAAATTGCTGATAATGATAGTACCAGACACTTCGGGTTATTAAGGGGAATAACACAGTCAGCACACATGAAGTGCTTCAACCAGTAAACGTTACCTTCAATCAATACATTACCTTTAGCAACAGAGGAGATATTGGTGAGTAATGACTAGCATGGTGGTGGGTGTGCGAAAGAAGAGTCAAGATTGACTTGTGGTTTTCTAGCCCATCCAAATAGGTACATAGAGATGTAATTTTCATAATTTTCTGAGTGGACTAGTAAAGATGGAAACAGAATTGGGTGTGTAAATAGGAGGTGAGCAAGTACAGATGAAGAGCATACTAGGGGTTTCCAAACTGGGTGCACTTAAGATCATCTAGGGGCTTTAAAAATATGGATTCTATGCCATGCTAGGTTTACTGAATTGACTTCCCCTAAGATAAGAACCAGGTATCTGAATTTTTAGTGTTCCCAAGGTGATTCTGATGAAGTCAGGTCACAGAACAGTGTGTCCCTCCACTTTAGAGGAATATTTCAAGAATTTAAGTTTATGAAGGGAGTTATAGAAGAAAATAGCTCAAGGAAATTGAAGAATGAAAACAGAAGAGATATAAACATGTAATTCTGATGGGAAGGAGCCAGCAGACACAGCATTTGAAGTTGCAGAAGAGAATAAATGATAGAGGAAGGCTCTTGGAAAATGAAATAAGATAGATTCAAGACAAAAGGAGGATGGTTAGATTCTCCACTAACCAAAGGTCATCAGAAGGAATGGGTGTGGATCCAGGTACATTTTTGTGTGTGTGTGGTTTATGGTTAGGGTTAAAGTTATGATTTGTGGAGCTAATTTGAAAAATTCCTATCTGTTGGTTTCATGGATGTTAAATTGCCTCTGGTATTAATTTACCTTTTATTTTTATTAGCAATAGAATCCCACTGAATTTTAGCTAGGCACATAGCCATCCTTGCAGCTAAGTGTGGTTCTGTGATCATATTTGGGCCAATGGGATGTGAATGGAATGATGTGTGCATCTTCTGGGAAAGATAAAGTGGCTTGCCCCAGTCGCTCTTTCTACCCACCTGGCTGAAATGGAAGTCAGTCTTGGACACTGATGAAAACCACATTTTCATCGTGTGAGGGCATGAGCCAATGTTGGGGGTCCTGGCTGTCGTCCTGAGCAGAACCTAGACTGCTTGCTTATTTACCTTTGCATGTTATGTCAAAAACAAATAAGCAGTTGTTGTATTGAAATACTGGGTTTTAGGGCTCCTTTGTTATAGAAGTTTATACTGTTACACAGATAAATTCTATATTCTCTATGAATGAGGAGATGACATTATTTTCTAAGAATTAAGAGTTGGTGGGAAAGGACATAAGGTTTGTAAAGAATGAAATTAGTTTGAAATACCTGGTGGGTGGGAAATAGAATAATAGAGACAGGTACTAGGAAAATATAGAAACATTGCCTGGTAATCTTGAGGAACTAGAAGACCACTGATTATGGAAAAATATGAATTAATTAAATAAACTCAACAAAAGAGTGGAAAAACAATTACAAAGGTAGGACACAAAATTTCTTTCATAATGTTCACACTTCTCAGACTTCCATCTAAAAAATATTTCATGAAAATAAGTATCAAAAGTATATTTTCAGTGTTAACAATACTCATTGAACAAACCTATACACATATAGCTGATAGGTTTGCTTGACATTGAAGAAGTCAAACAGGCCTTGAGTACCAGCTACATTTAAATGCCAAATCAAATATGAATAAAATACTAGGAAAGTTGAAATTAAGTAAGATGGAAAATGCTTTTACCTTATCACGGGAAGTTTCCTGAAGGGGATGGCTTTTTAGTTAAAACTCAAAATTCATATATCTTTACATCTTGGAAACTAGAGCACATGTTATGAATTCTACACTTCTACTCTCATACATCTTTTCCAGAGGTAGTAAAAGCAATCATATTTGGCTTCAGGATCTTTTAGGCCTGGGCAGATGTAGCACTATGGGGGCCTTTCATAAGATGGTGAGACTTTCTCTGGTGTTTAGTGTCCTTTGGGTCTTCCACATCTGATAAAACGTGATTTTAAGTGTGATGTTCCCAGTATGGACCATGTAGAATTAAGTATATGGAGTCACTCATTAGATGTAGACTATATCATTTCCTTGTCATAGATTTCACTTTTATCTTACCTGAAAAATTACATAGATTATTTTAAGCTGTGACTTTCTTTATATTCTAGCAAGGGAACACCTAGCAGCCCTCTGTTTTACACAAAATTAGCTAGACTCTTTTTCTCTAAGTAGGTATGGAGATAAGGGTTTTTATATTTTTGCTTATTTGTCAGGCAGTGTAGTTGGAAGTGATTTCTTTAAGAATCCATCATGATCAGAATGTTATATTTATTTTGTGAAAAAACTGGTGTATGTTCACCTATTGACTACAGAAAGTGATTGCCATTAGTTTAATTTTCTTTGTTTTAATCAAGATCCTTTGTTTCAGAAAAGTGGAGAAAGTTTATAATGCCAGTAAAAGCAGTTTTGAAGATGAGTAAGATGTGTCTGTACATGAAAAGCCTTAGAGAAACTTGGTGTACACTGGGAAAATGTTTTAATTTGGGAGACAGAGCCCTAAGCCAAATTCCTTATTATCTTCAATTTAATTGAGAAAATTGCTTAACCTCAGTCTTTCTGTCAAGTCTGATTGACAGATAACTCCTAGCTGGAGGTGCACTGGAATGCTGAGTACCTTAAAATACCTTGAGACCTCTTGAAGAGAGGTTATGTGTATGTAACTGGGACAGAAAATATTAATGTGTGATGAGACATGTTTTTTCTCTGTTCCCCTGCCTAACCAATTTACTATGCAGATTGGCATAATCTCTAGAGGCTGAACAGTAGAATTAGGGGTGAGTATTTGCATGAAGATATTGTCTTAAGAAAAAAAGAGAATAGCAAGAGATAACAAGGAAGTGGGGAAAGGAAAGGGAAAGTCCCATCAAGAGTCAGAAAGATAGGGAAGGAGGTTTAGGGAAAAGATGGAAAGTGAGAGTGGGGAGAGTTAAGGAGTGGGAAGAATACAAAATCAATAGGAATGAGAAAAAAAGAGAAGATTTTAAAGAAATGGGTTATAAATTGGATCTGCTTTAACATTTTCCAAGAGGTACAACTAGAATTGGAATTACTTTTAATTACTTTTGGTTGCTGTCTTTTCTGTCTTTGAATATGACACTTTGTACCAGCTATTTGAGTTTTGTGTAAAAGTCACAGAAATTATAAGTTAGGTCCCTATTTTGAAATACTTTAGATTAGTGCTGTATCAAAATCAAATATGGTGAAGGCAAAAAATTTTATACAATATTAATATCTGATTGCTCAGAGAGTCAGATTTGGTGACTCTTGGCAATAAGTCAAATTCTCTGGATGTCACAGATACCACTACAAAATTGTGTTAGTTTCTCCTAAAATACTTTATCGACTTCATGATCTTGAACCAGTGAATATCTATCCTCTAAAAATACAAGTGAAACATGTTAACTCTTTTCCATTGGTTGACTTTATTAATGGGATTTTAGAAAATCATGAAATGTGAACTGTTATTTTGAGAACTTTTTGGGCTTTGCTATTATGTGCAGTTTATATCTTGGCTTTGTTAACTCCTCAGAAAAACTGTCTTACTTTTGTTTGGCCTTGGTCAAGCTAATTTTGTGCTCATACAGCTGTTACTTTCTTTTTACAGTGGAGCTGTGGTTGTCTTAAGGTGAGAATGCTGGTGTGTACCTTATAGTAAATAGCAATGGCAGATTTTAAAATATTTTAGTAAAATAATGAGATTCCATAATTAGATATGTTGAAGTGTTAGGTTTTACTTGGTTATTTCATTTTGTAGAATTTTTACAAACCCTGCAAGATAGCATTGTGTTATCTTTATTAAAAATAGATCTGGCAGTTGCCATAGACCCACTACCAGGAGGCAACTGTGTGTTTTGGCGGGTAAAGTAGATTTCTGGGTTAGAAGGTCAAATCATTTGTCAATGCCAGTGCATTTCATAAGAGCAGAGGATGATGCAATTTGCTCAATATGCATGTTGACCTCAGGATATATGAGACCTCTTAAGAAACCTCCTAAGCTTGAGCCATACAGCAAATATCCTCAGAAAAGGTGGAATTTGGCCAGAAGCAAATGACAAAATTGGTTTGCCCTCCCTAGACCTGTGAACCATCCTAGCCCACTTCTGTTTGGACTATTCTTGTATAGACATGAGCTACATTAAAAGCAACAACAATAATAAAAAGAAGGCTGGCAAAATGTAAAAGGGAAAAAAATGTAAGTGCTGACATTAGGTATATTGTGTTTTTATGTTTCTCAACAAAAATTGTAACTTAAAATTTAATAATGAGTATAAATGTATGAAAAAAATCTCAAGCTCTATTTCACATCATACAGAAATTAACTTGAGATGGATTATGGACTTAAAATATAATCTGAAGCCATAAAATTTCTGGAAAAAATTTTCAAAATATACTTTACATTTGTGGTAGGCAAAACTTCTTAGATAGGTACCAAAAAGCATTAATTATAAGAGGAAAAATATGGTAAAAATAAGAGGATAAATTCTGCTTGCCCATAGACAATTGCCAGGAAAATGAAAAGGTAAGTAAGCCACATGCTGGGAGGAAATATTTGCAATACAAAATCTGACAAAGGACTTGTTCCCACAATATATTTTTAAAAATTCCTGTGAATCAATAATAAAATGACAAACAGGTCAGTTGAAGAAGTTGGGGAAGGATTTGAACAGACATTTCACAAAAGAAGATAAGGCAGAGCCAAAAAAGTGCTTCAAAAGATGTCAACATTGTTAGTTATCAGGGAAATGCAAATTAAAATCATAATGAAGTACCATATTATGCCTGCTGGAATGTCTACCACTGAAAAGCTGACTACACCAATTGGTGGTATGAGGAACTAATGGGAGGACAAAATGGGACAACTTCTTTGAAAAGCAGTTTGGCAGTTTCTTAAAAAGTTAACACATACCTACCTATTAACCAGTAATTCTGCTCCTGGATATTTATTTAACTAAGAGACATGGAAGCATTTTTCCACAAAAAGACTTATACTAGAATGTTCAAGGCAGCTTTATTCATAATTGCTCCAAACTGGAAACAACTCAGGAATTTCAGAAACAGCTGAATGAATCAACAAATTGTGTTATATTAATTCAGAAGAATATTATCCATTAATAAAAAAGAATCAACTCTTGATGCATATCACAACATGCATGAATCTCAAAATCATAATTCTGAGAAATATCAGTTAGGCACAAAAGATTATACACTACCTGTTTCTATTTTATGAAATGCATGAACAGACAAAACTAATCTATGGTGATAGAATTCAAGATAGTGGTTGCTGATCAGGTGTGGGGACAGTCTAGAAGTGACATGAAGGAACTTTATGAGATGATAGAGATGTTCTATATTTTTATTGGAAAGTAGTTGCAGGGTGTAAATATGTATCAGAAATCATCAAATTATGCACTTAAGGTTTATGCATCTCACTGTCAATTTTATCTCAATTAAGATTTTAATTCTTAATTATTACACTGTTTCCTAAATGGTACAGGAAAATGGGTCAAAGAAGTAAGTATGAATAACATCTTGGTCTTAAAGTCAAAGGTACATAAAAAGCATTTGATTTACTTTCTATTGTTTTATCAGTATGAGTCAAGGATTTAAGCCTTTGGGACTTCTTAGGACCTAGCTTTTCCCCCTTAATTTCCTGTATTTTACAACTATCTGGATTCCAGAAATTTTTGATTAGCATTTCCATATTCTTCTGCACACAACTTTCTAGTTACCTGAATTTTAATTGCAACTGCAAATTTTACAATGGCATGCTCCACATTTCACAATAGTGCTCTCTCATTTTTGTTCATCTCTCACTTTCCTTCATTCTTTCTTGTTTTAGGCAAAAAGTAAATAAAAATTATCTCCTAAGAAATATACTAAAACGTTGAGTATCCGAAGTCAAAGTAATCTCTTCATTTTATGTGTCAGAATACTGAGCAACCTTTGAACAGTAAGATCCCAAATTTCTAGTTGGAATTAGAACATATTAAAAGTTTGCATTCCATTTCTGAGCCTAAATGGATTCTATAATAAATTGGTCCATGTAATGCTTTAAAAATATTTTTATTTTCTCTAAAAATTTAAGGTATTTTATCATAATATCTGCATTTTTCTTATTGAAATTTGTAAACTTTCTCTTATAATTTGATAACATAATATCTTCGTTAATACTTCTCATGATCTTTGAATTACAGTATGCAATTATTCATAAAACAGCCTCAGGGTAACATATTTTAATTTAAAATTTAGTCTAGCTCACTGTAGAAATATCTTTTAATTATAATTTTCTTATTAAATATTTGTCCTACTATTGTATGGGAACCTTGTTCTTATATGACCTTAAGGACACCAAATATTGAATTTTGTGTCATAGCAGCTTGTATTAGAATGAGGCTTAATTGTTTTATTATAATCTTTATTTTGTTATCTAAGATTTTATTATGAATCAGACTGAGGCTGGGTTTGGCTTAGCAAGTGGTAGTAAGGGTTGTAGTATTTGAAGTGGAAGTGCTCTCTGAATAGGAATAGACACATGGAGGAAAAAGAATATGAATTAATAAATGGGCTGCATAGAGGCAAGAGAGTAGGAACAGAGATACAGGGCCTTGAGTGCTGAGACAAGATGTACAGACTCAGTGTGCTCGTAGGCACTCAAGCACTTTCTGAGTTGAATTATTAAGACCTAGGAAGTGAGAGGAAGAGCTTGAGGAGTGCGGTGAGGTAGTCATGGTGATAAAAAGGGAAGATTTTAGAAGACGGAATTTGAATTAACTGGAAGAAGAGATTTGAAGCATTGAGGCTAGCAAAGAGAATGTTGAATTTTTCAAAATGACAGGAACCAAAAGCATTAAGGAGTTCAGGCATACGTCATAATGACAAGGCGATGTATTCACTACACAGCCTAATAGCTCACTTTAATAGACTAGTGGGTTCAAATAATTTATGTAGTTTATATATAGGAAGTGTGCAGAGAAATGCAGAGACTGTCACATTGCATTGCAAAAATTTGTTTACTTATCTTTTTATTTCATAGTATAGGTATTTTATTACTTTCATGTTCATATAGCCTCCATATTTGGAACAGGGAAAGGTGCATTTTAGCCATTTAATAAATGTTGGGAGACATTATGAAGTCAGTAATTAAATCATCACTGTATGTATAATACCATGTACCACGCACCATTGTAGACACTGTAAACATAATGAAGAACAACACAGAAGTGGTCACGTCCCTCAAAGTGTTTATATTCTACTGGGGATAAGAGAGTAGAGGAGATAATTATATGTAATTCATTCATTCACATACTGATAAGTTCTATGAATCATTAAAAAATTGGGTAATGTATAGAAAATGGGACGGATGGGTCAGTAACTCTGGCTAGAGATGGCAGGGAAGGCCTGTGGGAGGGTGTAATATTTTATTTAAGACCTGAACAGTGAGGTGGGAGCAGCCATAGTGAAGACCTAAAGAAAGAGTATCTCAGGGAGAAGAAACATCGAAAGCAAATAAACAAAGGTGAAGTTGAGCTTTGCATATTCGAGAGAGGGAAACAAAGACAGCATGACTGGAGTGTAGTGAGTAGTAGAGGATGGAGGGACATGAGACCCGAGAGGCAACCAAAGCATTAGTGCAAAGCCTGTGGGCTGTGCTAAGGACTTTAGAGTTTATTCCAGCTGTAATGGGAAGCCAGAGAGGTGGGGAAGGGATGTGCGCTGACTATGCTTCAGAACTAACACTTTGGCTGCTGTTTGGACATCAAGATTGGGTCAGAAAGCTGTTGCAATAGTTCAGGTGGAAGTTCCTAAAGGCTTAGGATGGAATTGTGTCAGTAAAGATGGTGAGCAAATGGCCTGATGTGGGATCAGTTTTGTAGTAGAGTGCGCATGACTTCCTGAAAAATTATATGTGGGGTATGAGGGGAAGACAGGATCAAAGATGACAACATAGGCTTTTCACTTGAACAACTGGGGGGGGGGATAGTGGAGCTATTTAGAGAGACAGCAAAAATTTGGTGAAGGGAGTAGTGTGTGTGTGTGTGTGTGTGTGTGTGTGTGTGAATGGTTCTATTTTGGCTATGTTGCTGTTTCAATAAATTACTTTCAATAAATATTGTCTGAGCACGTGACATGTTCCATCCACTAGATGCGGGGAAAACAGCCAGAAATAAAATAGAGACTCACCTCCATAGAACTTACATTGTTAGATGTTGATAAATATGGATAAATATAAAAACAGAAGGGGGATGAGAGTGCTGAAGGTGGAATTAGCCTTGTAGTTTTTTAGTGTGGTCATGGAAGGCCATTTTAATAAGGTGACATTTGAGCAGCGGTTTTAAGAAAGTGAGGGCACCAGCCATGAGGATATGCAGGGAAAAGAGTTTCAGGCAGAGGGAACAGAAAATACAAAGGCCATGAAACAGGTGTGTGTTTGGCTTATTAGAGAAACAGCAAGGAGGTCAGTGTGGAATGAACTGGGGATGGGAGAATAGTAGCAGCTGTTGCTGGGAGCGGCAGGGTGCCCCATGATGTGGGGGATTGTGGACCATTGTAAGGAATTTGCCTTATAATCTGAGTGAGAAGCCAATGGTGGATTTGGAGCAGAGAAATGCATATTTTTTTTAAAACACCTCTTTAGCTGTGTTGTATGTAGCGTCTGGGGAGGCAAGAATTGAGGTAGTTAGGAGGTTACTTTGATCATTTAGGCCTAAAATATTGGCGTTTAGGATTAGGATGGTAGTAGTGAGGGTGATGAAAGATGATTGAATTATGGAAAGCAGAGCAGACAGTATTTGCTGACAGACTGGATTTGAGATATTGAAGTCAAAGAGAAGAATAATTGATAACTGCAAGGTTTTGGAAGGATGGAATTGATAGTTACTGAAATGGGGGAAGACCTCAAGATGGGTAGGTTTTTAAAAGAAAAACAAATATTCAGTTTTGGGCATTTTAATTTTGAAACATCTATTAGACATATAAGTGGTGATGTGGAGTGTGTGCGTACAAACATGCATACACACCTCCCCACGCCCATGCACACACATACACTAGATTTCAATGGGGAAATCCCAACTATAATGATGGATATAAACTTGGGAGTGGTCAGTATTAGATGATATTTAAAGAAGAGACAAAATGAGACACACTAGGGAAGGAAAGGAGGAGAGGAAAGATCTGAGGACTGAGGTCTGGGCACTTCAACATTTGCAAGTCAGGAAATGAGGAGACTGAGGAGAGACCAGTTAGGCAGAGAACTAAGAAGCCAAGTGAAGAAATTCTTTCAAGAAGTAGAGAATAGTCAACTGTGTCAAATGATGCTGATAGGTCAGGCATATTTGGGGTCTTACATTTGACCATTAGATTTGGCAGCATAGAGTCATTAAAATTTGACAAGATCTGTTTCAGTGGGTGGTAAGGGCAAAAGCCTAACTGGTATGTGTTCAAGAGAAAAGGAGAAAAGGGATTTGAATTAAACAAATGTAGACTTTCAAAGAGTTTTTTTTGTGAAAGCACACAGAGAAATGGGATGGTAGCTGGAAGAGGACATGAGTTCAACAGAAGCTATTGTGTTATTCTATTTTTAAGTTGTGTAATAACACACATTTGTTTGCTGGTAAAAGGATTCAGCAGAGCATGAGAACTCGCTATAAGTCCTTTGAGAAAATGAGAGCATATTAGAGCAAGCGCTGGAGCACAGAGGAAGGGTTGGCAGAAATCTGAGCAGCAACACTACTTGCAGTATATCAGAAGGAAAGGCAGAGAGAATGAGGAAGAATATATATATATTCTTACATCTTTACTGGAGTATAATTGCTTTACAATGGTGTGTTAGTTTCTGCTTTATAACAAAGTGAATCAGTTATACATATACATATGTTCCCATATCTCTTCCCTCTTGAGTCTCCCTCCCTCCCACCCTCCCTATCCCACCCCTCCAGGTGGTCACAAAGCACCAAGCTGATCTCCCTGTGCTATGCAGCTGCTTCCCACTAGCTATCTATTTTACATTTGGTAGTGTATATATGTCCATGCCACTCTCTCACTTTGTCACAGCTTAAACTTACCCCTCCCCATATCCTCAAGTCCATTCTATAGTAGGTCTGTGTCTTTATTCCTGTCTTACACCAAGGTTCTTCATGACATTTTTTTTCTTAGATTCCATATATATGTGTTAGCATACGGTATTTGTCTTTCTCTTTCTGACTTACTTCATTCTGTATGACAGACTGTAGGTCCATCCACCTCACTACAAATAACTCAATTTCGTTTCTTTATATGGCTGAGTAATATTCCATTGTATATATGTGCCACATCTTCTTTATCCATTCAACTGATGATGGACACTTAGG
Source organism: Globicephala melas (assembly GCF_963455315.2). Classification (NCBI taxonomy): domain Eukaryota; kingdom Metazoa; phylum Chordata; class Mammalia; order Artiodactyla; family Delphinidae; genus Globicephala; species Globicephala melas. The sequence continues at coordinate 103,090,184 of NC_083318.1, read as the reverse complement.
CTGTTTCCATCTTCTGGCTATTGTAAATAGAGCTGCAATGAACATTTTGGTACATGAATCTTTTTGAATTATGGTTTTCTCAGGGTATATGCCCAGTAGTAGGATTGCTGGGTCATATGGTAGTTCTATTAGTAGTTTTTTAAAGAACCTCCTACTGTTCTCCATAGTGGCTATACCAATTCACATTCCCACCAACAGTGCAAGAGTGTTCCCTTTTCTCCACACCCTCTCCAGCATTTATTGTTTCTAGATTTTTTTGATGATGGCCATTCTGACCAGTGTGAGAAGATATCTCAGTGTAGTTTTGATTTGCATTTCTATAATGATTAATGATGTTGAGCATTCGTTCATGTGTTTGTTGGAAATCTGTATATCTTCTTTGCAAAAATGTCTATTTAGAGCTTCTGCCCATTTTTGGATTGGGTTGTTTGTTTTTTTGTTATCGAGCTGCATGAGCTGCTTGTAAATTTTGGAGATTAATCCTCTGTCAGTTGTTTCATTTGCAAATATTTTCTCCCATTCTGAGGGTTGTCTTTTGGTCTTGTTTATGGTTTCCTTTGCTATGCAAAAGCTTTTAAGTTTCACTAGGTCCCATTTGTTTATTTTTGTATTTATTTCCATTTCTCTAAGAGGTGGGTCAAAAAGGATTTGCTGTGATTTATGTCATAGAGTGTTCTGCCTATGTTTTCCTCTAAGAGTTTGATAGTTTCTGGCCTTACATGTAAGTCTTTAATACATTTTGAGCTTATTTTTGTGTATGGTGTTAGGGAGTGATCTAATCTCATACTTTTACATGTACTTGTCCAGTTTTCCCAGCACCACTTATTGAAGAGGCTGCTCTTTCTCCACTGTACATTCCTGCCTCCTTTATCAAAGATAAGGTGATCATATGTGCGTGGGTTTATTTCTGGGCTGTCTATCCTGTTCCAGACATATTTCTGTTTTTGTGCCAGTACCATACTGTTTTGATTACTGTAGCTTTGTAGTATAGTCTGAAGTCAGGGAGCCTGATTCCTCCAGCTCCGTTTTTCGTTCTCAAGATTGCTTTGGCTATTCGGGGTCTTTTGTGTTTCCATACAAATTGTAAAATTTTTTGTTCTAGTTCTGTGAAAAATGCCAGTGGTAGTTTCATAGGGATTGCATTGAATCTGTAGATTGCATTGGGTAGTAGAGTCATTTTCACAATGATGATTCTTCCAACCCAAGAACATGGTATATCTCTCCATCTATTTGTATCATCTTTAATTTCATTCATCAGTGTCTTATAATTTTCTGCATACAGGTCTTTTGTCTCCTTAGGTAGGTTTATTCCTAGCTATTTTATTGTTTTTGTTGCAATGGTAAATGGGAGTGTTTTCTTGATTTCACTTTCAGATTTTTCATCATTAGTATATAGGAATGCCAGAGATTTCTGTGCATTAATTTTGTATTCTGCTACTTTAGCAAGTTCATTGAGTAGCTCTAGGAGTTTTCTGGTAGCATCTTTGGGATTTTCTATGTATAGTATCATGTCATCTGCAAACAGTGACAGCTTTACTTCTTCTTTTCCGATTTGGATTCCTTTTATTTCCTTTTCTTCTCTGATTGCTGTGGCTAATATTTCCAAAACTATGTTGAATAAGAGTGGTGAGAGTTGGCAACCTTGTCTTGTTCCTGATCTTAGTGGAAATGCTTTCAGTTTTTCACCATTGAGGACGATGTTGGCTGTGGGTTTGTCATATATGGCCTTTATTATGTTGAGGAAACTTCCCTCTATGCCTACTTTCTTGAGGGTTCTTTCACAAATGGGTGTTGAATTTTGTCAAAAGCTTTCTCTGCATCTATTGAGAAGATCATATGGGTTTTCTCCTTCAATTTGTTAATATGGTTTATCACATTGATTGATTTGAGTATATTGAAGAATCCTTTCATTCCTGGAACAAACCCCACCTGATCATAGTGTATGAGCCTCTTAATGTGCTGTTAGATTGTTTGCTAGTATTTTGTTGAGGATTTTTGCAGCTATGTTCATCAGTGATATTGGTCTCTAGTTTTCTTTCTTTGTGACATCTTTGTCTGGTTTTGGTATCAGGGTGATGGTGGCCTCGTAGAATGAGTTTGGGAGTGTTCCTCTCTCTGCTATGTTTTGGAAGAGTTTGAGAAGGATAGGTGTTAGCTCTTCTTTAAATGTGTCTTAGAATTCGCCTGTGAAGCCATCTGGTCCTGGGCTTTTGTTTGTTGGAAGATTTTTAATCACAGCTTCAATTTTAGTTCTTGTGTTTGGTCTGTTCATATTTTGTATTTCTTTCTGATTCATTCTTGGCAGTTGTGCATTTCTAAGAATTTGTCCATTTCTTCCAGGTTGTCCATTTTATTGGCATAGAGTTGCTTGCAGTAATCTCTCATGATCTTTTTTGTATTTCTGCAGTGTCAGTTGTTACTTCTCCTTTTTCGTTTCTAATTGTATTGATTTGAGTCTTCTCCCTTTTTTTCTTGATGAGTCTGGCTAATGGTTTATCAATTTTGTTTACTCTCAGAGAACCAGCTTTTAGTTTTATTGATCTTTGCTATCATTTCCTTCATTTCTTTTTCATTTATTTCTGATCTGATCTTTATGATTTCTTTCCTTCTGCTAACTTTGGGGTTTTTTGTTCTTCTTTCTCTAATTTCTTTAGGTGCAAGGTTAGGTTGTTTATTGGAGATGTTTCCTGTTTCTTAAGGTAGGATTGTATTGCTATAAACTTCTCTCTTAGAACTGCTTTTGCTGCATCCCATAGGTGTTGGTCATCGTGTCTCCATTGTCATTTGTTACTAGGTATTTTTTGATTTCCTCCTTGAATTCTTCAGTGATCACTTCGTTATTAAGTAGTGTATTTTTTAGCCTCCATGTGTTTTTATTTTGTACAGATCTTTTCATGTAATTGATATCTAGTCTCATAGCATTGTGGTCGGAAAAGAAACTTGATACAATTTCAATTTTTTAAAATATACCAAGGCTTGATTTGTGACCCAAGATATGATCTATCCTGGAGTATGTTCCATAAGCACTTGAGAAAAATGTGTATTCTGTTGTTTTTGGATGGAATGTCCTATAAATATCAATTAAGTCCACCTTGTTTAATGTATCATTTAAAGCTTGGGTTTCCTTATTTATTTTCATTTTGGATGATCTGTCCATTGGTTAAAGAGGGGTGTTAACGTCCCCTACTATGAATGTGTTACTGTTGATCTCCCATTTTATGGCTGTTAGTATTTGCCTTACGTAATGAGGTGCTCCTATGTCGGGTGCATAAATATTTACAATTGTTATATATTCTCCTTGGATCGATCCCTTGATCATTATGTAGTGTCCTTCTTTGTCTCTTCTAATAGTCTTTATTTTAAAGTCTATTTTGTCTGATATGAGAATTGCTACTCCAGCTTTCTTTTGGTTTCCATTTGAATGGAATATCTTTTTCCATCCCCTCACTTTCAGTCTGTATGTGTCTCTAGGTCTGAAGTGGGTCTCTTGTAGACAGCATATATATGGGTCTTGTTTTTGTATCCATTCAGCCAGTCTGTGTCCTTGATGGGAGCACTTAATCCCTTTACATTTAAGGTAATTATTGATATGTATGTTCCTATTCCCATTTTCCTAATTGTTTTGGGCTTGTTATTGTAGGTCTTTTCCTTCTCTTGTGTTTCTTTTTTTTTTTTGCAGTACGCAGACCTCTCACTGTCACCACCTCTCCCATTGTGGAGCACAGGCTCCAGATGCGCAGGCTCAGCAGCCATGGCTCACGAGCCTAGCCACTCCACGGCATGTGGGATCTTCCCGGACCGGGGCACGAACCTGTGTGCCCTGTGTCGGCAGGTGGACTCCCAACCACTGTGCCACTAGGGAAGCCCTTCTCTTGTGTCTTGCCTAGAAAAGGTCCTTTTGCATTTGTTGTAAAGCTGGTTTGGTGGTTCTGAACTCTCTCAGCTTTTGCTTGTCTGTAAAGGTTTTAATTTCTCCATCAAATCTGAATGAGATCCTTGCTGGGTAGAGTAATCTTGGTTGTAGGTTTTTCTCCTTCATCACTTTAAATATGTCCTGCCAGTCCCTTCTGGCTTGCAGAGTTTCTGCTGAAAGATCAGCTGTTAACCTTATGGGGATTCCCTTGTGTGTTATTTGTTGTTTTTCCCATGCTGCTTTTAATATGTTTTCTTTGTATATAATTTTTGACAGTTTGATTAATATGTGTCTTGGTGTGTTTCTCCTTGGATTTACCCTGTATGGGACTCTCTGTGCTTCCTGGATTTGATTAACTATTTCCTTTCCCATACTAAGGAAGTTTTCAACTATAATCTCTTCAAATATTTTCTCAGTCCCTTTCTTTTTCTCTTCTTCTTCTGGAACCCCTAATATTCGAATGTTGGTGCATTTAATATTGTTCCAGATGTCTCTGAGACTGTCTTCAGTTCTTTTCATTCTTTTTTCTTTATTCTGCTTTGTAGTAGTGATTTCCACTATTTTACCTTTCAGGTCACTTATCCGTTCTTCTGCCTCAGTTATTCTGCTATTGATCTAGAGTATTTTTAATTTCCTTTATTGTGTTGTTCATCGTTGCTTGTTTCATCTTTAGTTCTTCTAGGTCCTTGTTAAATGTTTCTTGCATTTTGTCTATTCTATTTCCAAGATTTTGGATCATCTTTCCTATCACTATTCTGAATTCTTCTTCAGGTAGACTGCCTATTTCCTCTTCATTTGTTAGGTCTGGTGGGTTTTTATCTTGCTCCTCCATCTGCTGTGTGTTTTTCTGTCTTCTCATTTTGCTTAACTTACTGTGTTTGGGGTCTCCTTTTTGCAGGCTGCAGGTTTGTAGTTCCCATTGTTTTTGGTGTCTGTCCCCAGTGGCTAAGGTTGGTTCAGTGGGTTGTGTAGGCTTCCTGGTGGAGGGGACTAGTGCCTGTGTTCTGGTGGGTGAGGCTGGATCTTGTCTTTCTGGTGGGCAGGGCCACGTCTGGTGGTGTGTTTTGGGGTGTCTGTGGACTTATTATGAGTTTAGGCAGCCTCTCTGCTAATGGGTGGGGTTGTGTTCCTGTCTTGCTAGTTGTTTGGCATAGGGTGTCCAGCTCTGTAGCCTGCTGGTCGTTGAGTGAAGCTTGGTTTTGGTGTTGAGATGGAGATCCCTGGGAGATTTTCACCGTTTGATATTACGTGGAGCTGGGAGGTCTCTTGTGGGCCAGTGTCCTGAAGTTGCCGTCCCACCTCAGAGGCAGAGCCCTGACTCCTGGCTGGAGCACCAAGAGCCTTTGATCCACACGGCTCAGAATAAAAGGGAGAAAAAATAGAAAGAAAGAAAGAAAGAGGAAAAAAGAAAATAAAATAAGTAAGATATAAAAGTAAGATAAAATAAGACATTTAAAATAAAAATTATTAAAAAAATTTTTTTAAAGTAAAAGAAAACAAACAAAAAAAAAACCCAAAAGAGACAGAACCCTAGGACAATTTGTAAAAGCAAAGCTATACAGAGAAAATCACACACAGAAGCATAGACATACACACTCACAAAAAGAGAAAAAGGGAAAATATATCTATAACTTTGCTCCCAAAGTTCAACTCCTCAATTTGGGGTGATTCGTTGTCTATTCAGGTATTCCACAGATGCAGGGTACATCAAGTTGACTGTGGAGATTTAATCCGCTGCTCCTGAGGCTGCTGGGAGAAATTTCCCTTTCTCTTCTTTGTTCGTGCTGCTCCCGGGGCTCAGCTTTGGATTTGGCCCCGCCTCTGCGTGTAGGTTGCCGGAGGGCATCTGTTCTTCGCTCAGATAGGATGGGGTTAAAAGAGCCGCTGATTCGGGGGCTCTGGCTCACTCAGGCCAGGGGGAGGGAGGGGCATGATGCGGGGCGAGCCTGTGGTGGCAGAGGCCGGAGTGACGTTGCACCAGCCTGAGGCGCACCGTGCGTTTTCCCGGGGAAGTTGTCCCTGGATCCCGGGACCCTGGCAGTGGCGGACTGCACAGGCTCCCAGGAGGGGGAGGTGTGGGTAGTGACCTGTGCTCGCACACAGGCTTCTTGGTGGCGGCAGCAGCAGCCTTAGCGTCTAAGGCCTGTCTCTGGGGTCCGCGCTGTTAGCCGTGGCTCGCGCCCGTTTCTGGAGCTCCTTTAAGAGGCGCTGTTAATCCCCTCTCCTCGCGCACCAGGAAACAAAGAGGGAAGAAAAAGTCTCTTGCCTCTTCGGCAGGTCCAGACTTTTCCCCGACTCCCTCCCGGCTAGCCGTGGTGCACTAACCCCCTTCAGGCTGTGTTCATGCCGTCAACCCCAGTCCTCTCCCTGGGATCCGACCGAAGCCGGAGCCTCAGCTCCCAGCCCCGCCCGCCCTGGCGGGTAAGCAGACAAGCCTCTCGGGCTGGTGAGTGCCTGTCGGCACCGATCCTCTGTGTGGGAATCTGTCCTCTTTGGCCTCCGCACCCCTGTTGCTGTGCTCTCCTCTGCGGCTCCAAAGGTCCCCCCTCTGCCACCCGCAGACTCCGCCCACGAACGGGCTTCCTAGTGTGTGGAAACCTTTCCTCCTTCACAGCTCCCTCCCACTGGTGCAGGTCCCGTCCCTATCCTTTTGTCTTTGTTTATTCTTTTTTCTTTTGCCCTGCCCAGGTATGTGGGGAGTTTCTTGCCTTTTGGGAGGTCTGAGGTCTTCTGCCAGCGTTCAGTAGGTGTTCTGTAGGAGTTGTTCCACATGTAGATGTATTTCTGATGTATTTGTGGGGAGGAAGGTGATTTCCGCGTCTTACTCTTCTGCCTTCTTCCCCGCCGTCTCATCGAGGAAGAATTTTTGATGGAAAGATAAGGTAGGTCTTGAATACATCTGTTTTCTTGAATTATGACATAAGCTTATCAAGTGAGAGTGAAGCAGAAGGGGTTTTTGAAGATTTCAGAAGAATAAGAAAAAGGAATGAAGGTCATCTGAGAGAATGGGAATTGAATTTTTCAGGGAAGAATCATGGATTATTTCTGGCAATGCTGAGAAATGTGGACTCAAATTTGAAGTGAGACTAATCAATATGGTCAGGATTTTCTCCAAAAATGTTCATTTGCTCAGGTTCTGGCAAGAATAATTGGATAGTTGTCTTTAACAAGAGACAGGGTTTCTCCATGCAGATACAATAAAGGAAGAGTCTTCCCAATTGCAGTAAACAGCAACTCCATCCTTCCCTAACCTTGGAGCCATTTTTGACTCTACTCTCTTTCTTCTCCACTTCAAATGCAATATGTCAGCATATCCTATTAGAGAGTGATTATAGTGCTGGACCATGGATGAGATGCTGAATAAAGAGAAGAGGGAACCAAGATTATTGGGGGGCGTGGTGTTGGAAATGAAATGTGGTAAGAGTAATGGATTGGAGATCCTGAGTGAGGATGGTAAATACTGATATGGATTACTAGATGAGTGGTTTGGATTCAAAGGCAGCATTTTGAAATTGAGATTTGGAAGTTCTACAATTAGTGATAATGGTTAATCCTTGAGAGTAGAACCATGTCAGATTGGTGGAGAAAATGTCATTGGACCTAAGGTAGTCAAGGAACTGAGAGGCCAAAGTATTTGTTGGTGGATGTTGAAGTCACTGAGAATGATGATAAAACAGTGGAAGAGAGAAAGACAATGAGTTAAATGTTAAGGTCATCAATAAATATAAGAGGACGACTGAGAGTTGGATTCATGATATCAAAAAGGAATGAATGGGGCTTCCCTGGTGGCGCAGTGGTTGAGAGTCTGCCTGCCGATGCAGGGGACACGGGTTTGTGGCCCGGTCCGGGAAGATCCCACATGCCACGGAGCGGCTGGGTCCGTGAGCCATGGCCGATGAGCCTGTGCGTCCGGAGCCTGTGCTCCGCAACGGGAGAGGCCACAGCAGTGAGAGGCCTGTGTACCGCAAAAAAAAAAAAAAAAAAAAAAAAGGAATGAATGGTAAAGCCTAATGAAACAGGCTTCAAATGTTAAGATTTTGAAAGATAAAGGGCAAAAATATTTGGAAAAATCACTGGAGAGGAAGGAGCAAACTAACTTCAGTTAAAATCTTTGAGAAACAGGGTGTGAATCAAACTGTAGCTACCACTAGACAGCACTGTAAGGGAAAGCCAGAAGTCAGTCATAGCGGGAAGGTGAAAAATCATGGGGACACAGGAGGGGAAGTTTGCTGATGAAAGACTGAATTCCAGAGGGCAAAGTGGAAGGATGTAGGAGAGTGGGAACAGATTAGGGCATGTCCAGAGTAGTATGGGAATCAACCTTCCTGAGAGAATGGTACATTGGCAGGCTGGGACTTCCAGTGGTGACTGAGGGGGATGGGAAGGTAGAGGCATGATGAGATTAGTCCTGTAAGCCTCAAAGCAAGTGGTATTTGAAGGCCTCCAAGAGGCTGACCTCTTCCTTGAGGGAAAGAAGTAGCTCATAGGAATACTCAGAGAATTAAGATCTTAGGATATCTTGAGACATTGGCAAGAAGGAAAAGGATACAATGGGAGTAATTACATTTATGTGGCTTTTGATTCAGGTGCTTTGTTAGAATTTTTCTTTTGTCTACCAATCAAAAATTGAAGGAGGGCAATTTTATCTTTGCACAAGCAAATTACAGCATTTGAGGGAAAAATCTATACTAAAATAGTAACTTCTATGCGCATTTTCATTCAGGACAGCATTTATCTTGTAGCTATGAATCCATTTCTAACTGACTGAATCCATTTACATTTGAATTACACACCTGTTAATTTGTTTCATCTAATACTCAACATAGAAGCCTGGGTTGGAGACTAAACTCATCCAAACAACTTGGTTGCTCACATAAATCTGAACTCTGATATAAAGAAAATACAGTACATAAGTACATACCCATACCACCAAAGATGGATTTGATCAGGGTTGAAATGAAAACTTTTATCCTTTTGGGGGAACATACTACTTTTTACATTGCTGTGTTTTTAATATTTTGCATTATCTAGGTCTGTTGGTATAGATGTAAACTTAGAAATCAATTAAAAACTCAAGAGGATTAAGTGAATTTCAGAGTTGCAAACAGAATGAAGCTTCTCAAAATCCTTATGATTCACCAAGATGTTATTAATACACACTAGTCAATCAGGCATAAAATAATAAGCCTCTTTTGTTATTTTTTACATGATTTGAATGGATATTTACATGATGTGTGCCAATTGCTACTCTAATTGATTTAGGATGGTAGAGAAAGTAGGAAAATGTCTATTGGGCTTAGAGGATGCTACTTAACCTCTGTTTCCAGATGTCTCTAATATCACCAGCCTGTGAGTACAAATGGGACCAAATTCAAATGTTTGTCATTATTGCTGTTACTATTCTAACCATCTGCGTGTATGAACCCTTGAAATCTCACAGCAGTACTGTGAGGTAGGGACTATTATGATGTCCATTTTACAGATGAGGAAACTAAAGCACAGATTGTTAAATAATTTGCCCAAGGCCATACAGCTATAAGCGCTAGGCCAGCATTTGAACCCAGGGACTGACTCCAGAGCTCAAGATCTTATTACAGTGCTATATTATTTCACACATCATGGCAGCTCTCAGCTCGGTACCTGCTGAAATTGGACCTCATCTTCCATTTACCAAACATCTCTCCTCTTTTCCTCAGGTATTTTGAACACCTAGCCAGTGTTAAAGGAAATTCCAAAAAGCTCCTCACATGTTCTCTTGAGCTAATCTGCCAATCCTTTTATAGCATTTCTGCCAACTGTTCTTTTTTTTAATTTCCACTTTCCTTTTATCCATCTTTCTACTTATGAAGCAGCCCTGTTGTCAGATGTGAAAATGTTGAGTTAAAAGTGCTGTTCCTTGCTGCTCAGGAAACTGTCAGTCCTTAAGGTCAGAGCAAGCCTGGCATTCATGCTGAAGGGGTAATGAACCTTGCCCTAAATCTGAGTGGCATGCTGTCCTCTTGAGACTGAAACAGCACTGCTCGTGGACAGCATTAAAAAAAAACCTCTTGAAAATAGTTTCTGCAGCTTCTGCCTCTAATGCATCTCTCAGTTTGCATTCCAAATATCCTAAGGGGTTGAATGAGAACTCAAGCATTCTCCTAATCTATTTACATCTATTCTTCTTCAGTGCCCGTGCACCAGAAACAAAACAAAACAAAATGAAATAATAATACATACGTGTTCCTTTCTCTGTCACCAAAGCCAATGCATTTTTCAAGTTGTATCAGTGGGTACTCAAGGGGGTGGCCCACCAGTTCCATAGCCTGGCAGGCCACCTTTGGGCTTAGTAGGGGCTTTGAATTCACAGACTTCATAACAGCATTTTTTTAGGCTGTTGGGCAAATGAATGCTTCTGAACAGGTTCAGAATTTCTATATAAATTCCGTGGCCATCAGAAACTAAGAGAAGGGGACATATTTTAGAAGAAAGGAGCTTATTAAGGAATTCTATTCAACTCTTGAAGAGCTGGGTGCAGGGCCATCCTCAGGCACAAATGTGAATTAGATGATGTCTCTCTTTAATGTTCCCAGCCTCCTTCTCTCAACCACTCAGTCACTTCCATGCTGTAACTCTTTATCAGAATCAGGAAAAATAAAAGCAAATATAGCTATCCATTTAAGTTTAAGTTTAATAACTTTTTGCATTTTAAATTTATTTCTAGTTATGAGCAAATAGACTTCTTTATTACCAAAGGAGTTTCAGACATCATTGAAGAGGATTAGAAAGAAGGACAGAGGATTTAAAAAATCCTTCTGGCAGCCTTAAAATTACAATTCACAACCTACCAGCTAGTCTGACTTTAAGGCTAATTCAGTTAGTGGGGCTTTTTAAAGATTTTTCTAATGCGTACCAAGAAGCTAAACAGAAGTATCTTGTCTCTTCATGTTCTTGTATGGTGTGAAACTCATTTGGCGTGGAAAATTTTTTACGCTTTGAATGTTTGCATTTTGAAAGACCATATTCTTAATTTGCACTGGCAACTATGTCAACTATCTTGGCAACTTTACAAAAAAAATAGCTTTAATGTTAAAGAAAAATAATACGCTATGAAGGCTGTCATAATATGTTGCACTGACAGGGGAAAATGGATTAATATGGCATTTCTTGTTAACTTCAAACTTCAAATTTAAAACACATGTTATTATAAGCAAGAAATAGAAGTCCTGAACACATAACTTTTCTGCTCTTTATGTCTGGAGCAACTAGAAACAATAGAATATTTATCTCTAAGCAACAATCATAATTAGTAATTATGATCATTTGATATTGTGAGTTTATATGAGAGAAATAGGCAGTGAAAGATTTCTGCAGCTAAACAGAATTTTAAAAACTCTCTATATAGTTGAATGGGCCTTTGGAAATGATCCCTTTTTTAGAATGTGCTTTATAATAGTTCTTGCGTTATAATTATGTTGTCAATAATAATGAAATCTACCACGTTTTTTCAGTGCATATTAAATTCCAACATCAATGTACATAATCTTCGGTGTTTATTAAAACCTTGTAGGACAGGTCTTGTTCTCTCTGATTTCCAGATAGTTTTGTTGAGTTGCTCAGGCACCAGTGAAGTGCTACAATTAAAATTCAAACTCTCATTTATCTAGACCTAAAGCCTTTGCTCTTTCAACTATATCCAGCTATGTCTCCAAAGCAAAAATTATTCCCTATTTGTCATGCCAGTATATAAGTGGCAGTGGCTATAAGGGCATGAGCAGTTAGTTTGGATCAAGAAAAATATAGCAAGGTCTTGGAGGATTGGGTAAGTAAACATCAAGGCTCAGGAGTGATTACAGCTAGATTAGACCAAGTTTGGAAAAATAGAAGCACTCATTGTAGATCATGGCTGGTGGCTGAATCAGCTGGACACATTAGGAGCAGGAAAATTATTTTAAGAGATCTGAAGAATAGAAGAAGCAACAGTGTTTTAGTCAGAGTCCTGCAAGACAGCATACTCACATTTGGTAATTTGAGGAGTATTTAATGACGGGATTAACTTAAACATGTGGACAGTGTGTAGAGAAATAATAGGGGATAGTGTGATCTGAGGAAAATAACAACAGGAAGCTAAGCCTAAAGGGTTTAGGGAATAGTGGTTCCTGAAACCTGCAGATGTGACCTTTACAGTAGCAGCTTCATAGTAGTTGTGACCTTTACAGCCACCCTATGATGGCTGTGATGATGGCTTCCTTATGACGCACTCCATAAGGAGGGAGTAGGAGAAACAAATACCCCAACCTCCTGTTTTACCCTCCCTCAATCTCTATGGTGCTCCTTAGTGGCTTGATAGGAAGCTACAGGACAAGGCGGTGAATGAAGTGCATGTTAGTCAGCCTCTTGGACACAGAGCAGATTGGAGAAAGTTGGAGAGGAGATATAGAGGTGCAGGTAGAAGTTACCTAGCACAAGATATCAGGCAGAGGATCAATAACTTGATTCAAAATCAGGGAGAGAGTAGAGCTGGGACAACTGGAAAGCCGGGTACTAATGGGACTTGAGAGCTGAGGCTCTAGTTTCTTTCATTCAATGCATTAGTGAGAATCATTAACTCATTCACTCATTCATTTATTCAACAAAACATTCTTTAGTTTCTATTTTATGCCAGGCATATTGTTATTGTATTAGGTGCCGTACACAGCATGAGACCAGTCATGAGGTGTGTTAAAAAGGGCAATCATAAACATCCTCCTGGTGTGTTTATTAATTATTTATTTATTGTTCTGTTATCTATTATTACTCTAAACTCTGAAGGCAAGGCCAGGGGTTTTTTTAGGTTCCGTTAGAGAATCAGATTCACAAGATGACCATAAGTCACATATGGCATCAAATTCACTTAGCAGGACATGGGACAGAACCCCAACTGGCCAGCAGGGCAACATCAGGTATTGCTCTTGCATGAGACTAGCCCTTGCAGTAGTTTCTGAAGTCGGTACGGCAGTCCAAGAACTGTAGTCTTTGGTTTCCCAGGTGACGTCTGAGGTTTGAAAGAATGATTCTCAGATGGAGCAGGTATAAAAGTTCCCCTGGCTTAAAAGCCCTCTATTCCATAGGAGCCAATATCTCTTGTAATAACTCTCTAAGCAGGGCTTCTATGGTCTTTATAAAAGACATGGTCAGTTACAAGAGTCTAAAACTATGATATCCCTGTCAGGTATTTATCATTCATTTATAGTTTCTCTCACTCCAGATGCAATTAACCAAGCAAAGATTATTTTTACCATAAGCAATGCTGCCTAGTAACTTAGTTGACATACCTCCTCTATCAGGTTGCTAAGGGAACAGATCTAGAAAGTGAATTGAATGTCAAATTCTAAGGGAGAAAGGGAAAAGATTTTGTTCAGCCTTTGCCCACACATATTATGCTTCTAATTAGTATTTGCTGGGTCAAATAGAACCAGAGAAAGACATGAAAAGGGCATGAGACAAAGTTGCTAACTGAGCTAGGGTTTGAAACATCGGAAGACCAATTCCATTTCTGTTACCAAAAAGAAAGCCCACATTCTGTTTTGCATCAGCAAATGATTTTAAATAGTCAGTGAGCTAACAGAATCTTCCAAAGAGATGCTCTGTACTAAAGTGATGAATTGTTGTTTAAACTATTATTATTTGAAGAATGGTGAGCTACAACTAATTCTGTATTCAGGCAGCCCTTGGAATTAGCTGATATCTTAATATTTAGCTTGCAAGGCAAAAAAACTTTTAAAAAGATGATGTGTTTTTCTGTGTCATAAAAAATGTATTAGCATGGCCTTTCATATATGTGTCACATGAGACATATCTCATTGCGTCTCCCATGTCCTCCTAGAGCATACTATACTCCTCTTACCATGTAGTATTATAATTTTTTTGTGGAAAAAATTCTCCCCACTGGACAACAAACCCTGTGAGGACAATACCCTTATTTGTCTCATCATTGCATCTGCAGCATCTAATGCAGTGGCCTGCATGGTAAATACTCAATAAAGTTTCTGGAATGGATGAATAAATAAATGAAAGAATGTAACTACAATGCACACTATAGTGGATTCAAACTTTGGACAAAATTTTTCTTATGGTTAAGTGCCTTTGTTAAGTGGCATTAAAACTTGACTTCCCTAGAATTGTATTTTTAATAGCCAATCACATAGGTTTCCTTTTAAGGATGACAGATGGAAATTTACCTATTAATTGGTGAAGAATGCATGTAAGTTTTGAGTTGTAGTATATTTTTTCTACAGTGAACTACTTATTACAAAAGTATTTGCCAGGATGCCTAAGAGCTCGCTCCTGAATTTCAGTGGACTTTTAATGTTATCTTCAAGGTCCTTGCAGAATAATTCTGAAGACTCAACAATGAAATTCAAATCAGAGAATCCACTACACCAAAGAAATAGCCTCTCAAATCCATTTGGGGAGTGATGCAGTACCAATCCTAACTAAAGAAAGAAACCACTTCTTGGAGTTTATTAATTTACTAGACTAATAGCTTTATATCTTACATTTGACAGTTCTTTAAAATCCTTAAAAAGATATTTTCACATGCTATCTTAATTAAGACCCTATTTTAGATATGAATCCCCAATTTTATAAACAGCAAATCCTCAAAATACAATGTGGGCTCTGGACTTAAACAACCTGGGTTTAAAAAATGGCTGCCAGCTACAAACTGTGATCTTGGATAAATTACTTCTACATTCCTCAGGTTCTTCATCTAGAAACTGAGGAACATGAAGGTGACTGTTTTATAGGATTATCATGAAAATTGCAAAATGCAAAACTATTAGAAAAGTAAATGGCAGATATTGTAGTAAGTGCTCAATATGTGTTGTTCACTATTATTAACTTGCTTGAAGCCAAACAATTAAGTAGAAGTAAAATTTGAACGCAGGTCATTGTTTTTCAACTTCAGTGTTCTTTCCACCAGTCCACATTTTATGTGTATTATTTATTTAAAATTTATTTAGAACGGGGTATGTTTTGCCCATGTCACACTTTCTTTGGTGTTTGGAGATTGTACTACATAGTTATAATTATATGTTTTGCCTCTGAAATGTGATCATCTTGGTTAAATTTATTAGATAATGGTTGCTTGTTGATGGCTTTCGTTTGTAGATGCAAATGGCTCGGAGGATAATGTTTTTTAAAAATTTTATCTCTATATACTTAAAACAGAAAATTCAGTATACTAAGTTATTAATTACCTGATTATCAAAATTATAAATAAAATTGAGGGCTGAAAGCAAAAGCTTCCTTGATCTACCCATAAATATTTCACTTGTATACAATTAGAACTCTAAATCTCTAGATGTGGTTTGAATGCTTCCTGGTTACATAAAACATAGATTCAATTTCACATCCACAGTATCATTCACCTCCACCATGAGGTTTTAGGTAAAATATTATACTTAACTTAGAAATGGTACTTTACAGAAGACATACAAATTCACATCTAGTGAATGGCTCTAGTAGGTTGGAGTTTGGATATGTTGAGTTTGAGTTCCCTGTGGGACATATAAGTGTAGATGTTTAGGAAGAACTTAGATGTATGGGTCTGGAATTTAGGAGAAAGATTTGGACTGGAAATATAGATATTTGGTATCTAACATAAAGGAGGTAGTTCAAACCATAATAGTGGTTGATATCTCTTAGGGAGAATATGAAGAAAGAGTCTATGGAGGGAAACTTGGGGAAGACTAAAGGTTAAGGGATGTATAGAGGAAGTTGCAAAGGAGACAGAGAAAGAAAAATCCAAGATTCACAAGAAAAGCTGAGAGAGACTTTTGTCCTGGAAACCAAGAGACCCGTTCTTCTTCTTCTTTTTTTTTTTTTAAGAGACCCATTCTTTTGACAAATATTTTCTGAGCTATTACTTTGTCTGAGGTGTTGAGATAAATCAGTGAACTCAGCAGATAAACTTATTTGCTGCTGGGGAGAGATAGACAAAAATATAATAATAAGTAAATTCTATATTTTGTTAAAAGATGAAAATACAACAAAATATAATAAAGCAATGCAAGGGAGACTGAGAGTGCAGGGGTCAGTGCTGTAGTTTAAAATCGGATTACCTGGGTAGGTAGAAAAGAAAGTGGCATCTGAGTAAAGACTTGAAGGAAATTAAGGGAGAGAGATATAATTTCAAAAAGAATTCAGTAGTTCATGTTTCAGAAGGGTTAGGTAAGATAGTAATTGAATAGTTTCCATTTGATTTTTTGAGATTTGGAGTCAATGTTGACCTGGATAAAAGGAAATTTGGAAGCATGGGGAGAAGGTAGAAGGTAGATTGCATTGGTAGAATAAATATAAGGTGCAGAAGGAAAGAACGTGGACCTCTCTTTCTACCAGTATAATTATGAAGGGAAAAGAAAAAACAATGTCGTATCCAGAGACATAGATTAATAAAGATTTTGTTTAGCTGGTGTCTGGAAGGACAGGACCGCTGTATGACTAGTGGTTCCCCCAGAGCGTGAGAGCACAAGAGAGGGAAAAGATTACAAACAATTTATTTTGGTTATTGAATTAACCCAAAAGGAAATGTAGATTAAATCAATATTTAATTCAGAAGAAGTCATCAGTTTCTGTTAGAAAGCCATGATGAAATTTCAAAGAGTAGAGAGGGTGTTTATGGGGGCAGGATCTTGGAACTTCAGAGCTATACTACTGCCTTCTTTAGTGGTAAGCATGGATTGCTGTGGTTTGACATGGCAAATGATTTTTTTAAAAAAAAGAATACCAAATAAAAACGTATGCAGCTACTATTTACCTGTATTAACAAGCTTCATATAAAAGCATAAATAGGGCTTCCCTGGTGGCGCAGTGGTTGGGAGTCTGCCTGCCGATGCAGGGGACGTGGGTTCGTGCCCCGGTCCGGGAGGATCCCGCATGCTGTGGAGTGGCTGGGCCCGTGGGCCATGGCCGCTGAGCCTGCGCGTCCGGAGCCTGTGCCCCGCGACGGGAGGGGCTACAGCAGTGAGAGGCCTGCGTACCGCAAAAAAAAAAAAAAAAAAAAAAAAAGCGTAAATATATTTTATGGTGATAATGAGGGAGACACCTCTACACTATCCCACCTGAGGTCAGTTCATCCCCTTCCTTTCAAGGAAAAATTTAAAGAGTGGACCATTAAGGTAGAAAAGTTTTCTATATAAGATTCATAGCATTTCTCCACGTATATGGAAAGGATAAGAGAGGTACCAGTTGGAACCAAATCAACTTGCTAGAGGATTTGCAAATAGACTTAGGCATTTGATCACAACAAAACTCTATGTCTATTGATGCGAGATGCAGAAGGTCCTTGTGAACCAATTGCATCAGATGGAGAACTAGAATTCCCTGTGGAATAATCCATCAGACAAAGAACCAGAATTCATAGGAAAATGGTCACATCAGTGAGATGTGTTCCTTTCTATGTGTTCCTTCCTCTTCTCCTGAGAAGAGTTCCTTTCTATGTAGGGAATCATGGATTCTTCTTTTTAACCCTGGGCTTCACCTCCTTTCCCCAAAGCAGATGGACTTCTACTTCGCAAAAGAACTGAGGCCACCACGTGGGAATTCTCTTAACATCTACTCCTTGTACTTTAATCTCACCTATTGCAACCGCCACCCCCACCCCCACCCCCCCGCCACAGAGCTGCCGCAGCCCCTGCCCAGAGCTAACCCCACAGGCACCTTTCCCCCTTCCCCCTTCCCCCCGGGACTGCGCTTCATCAGTTAACTGCAGCCCTGCCCACCCTCTCCTCCCCAGCCCTCGTCGTTTCTTGCCACTGACACCTTCCTACCTGGGCTCCTGTCCTCTGGTCAATCTGTGACTTGCGGTGCCTTCTTAATGTTCAACTTCACCTCTCTGCTTAAAAGAAGTTTCTTGGCTTCCCAAATTATAAATGGGTTATATTCAGATGGTTACTAGACTTATCATGGTGATCATTTCATAATGTATTTAAAAGTCAATTCACTATGTTGTTTACTTGAAACTAACATGATACTGTATGTCAACTTTTTTTCAGTTAAAAAAAAGTGAAAGTTAAAATCAAAAAACAAAGTGGGTGAATCTAATAATTTGATTTTCACCAGCAGTATCTGAGAGTTCATGCTGTTCCACATTCTTGTCAGGACTTGCCATTATCAGGCTTAAAATTTTTTGGCTTATCAGGTGGAGGTGAAGGTGTATCTTGCAGGGGGTTTGTACTCACATTACTCAAGAGGTTGAGCAACTTTTCATTTTACTCGTGCCTTGTGGTTCCTCTTTATGAAGTGCCTGTTCAAGAGTTTCGCCACCCTTCTCCACTCCTGGATTTTTGCTTCAGTTGGTTGCCTATCCTCCTTATTGATTCACAGGCATTCTTTACATATTCTTCTTTGTGAATTTATGAGTGTTTTAAATATTTTATCTTTTCACTCTCTATATAGCCTTTTGATAAAGTTCATAATTTTAATGTAGCCAAAGTTATCAATTGTTTCCTATGTGACTTATGCTTTTTATTTCTTGAGTAAGAAATTATTCCCAACCTCATGTTAATAGAGGTATTTTTAAATATCAAAAAAATAAATAAACAGATCATACTCCCCCCCAAAAAGATTTTGTTTTATTTTATTATTGGTTAAGAAAGATATGAACATAATTATAGACAAAGAGAGGATGAAGCCAGCATAGAAGAGGTTAAAAATCCAGCTGGGCAAGAGGATGTGAATTTATAGGAAGAGGTACCTGAGGACATGGAAAATGAGGGAGAGAGAATGGGATCTACAAGGAGAAAGAGCTTTTCCACTGGGACAAAAATGAATAAGGAAATATTGAGCTGCTTTTAAATATTTAGTGTTGAAAGGAGGCAAATGATGACTTTCATTTTTTCTGTGAAGTAAGGAATTGATGCTATTCATTAAAAATGATAAAGTAGGTAATGAGGATAGAGGCTTGGGATGATTTCACATAGCTACTGTGGGACAAAGAATAAGATGACTAGGACTGCAGAACAATTTTGAGGGTACAGCTGAAGCTGGAATCCATGAATTTTTCATACCATTCATCTTCCTGATTGTGCATTCTGCCTTTTCTCTAGTATGCCTTATCAGTCTAGGCATAGAAGAGGAATGAATAGGCAGCTGAATTGATCCAGGCCTGATGTGTTGCCTGGTATGTGTGATGAATTGATTGGGAGAATGGTAGTTAAGGGGTTTGGTGAGATTGTATTTAAAATGATACTTAGGTTAGTCATAGAAAAGAGAGAGAATAAGCAGGAGTGGGCTGATGAATTAGGACCAAATAGAGATATTTAAGGGCAGAGAAGATGGAGTGGGTATGAGAGAACTGGAGATATAAGAGGATGTGGTTCAATGAATTTGACATTGGTGTTTAAGATTTCAAAAATGTGGCAGTTCTGGCTGATATAAATCCTAAGATGAAGATGCTTGAAGTGAAGTGGAGGGGGTAATAAATGGAACTGAGGACAAAGAACCATGAGGCAAGACTATTGGGCTGGGTGGTGAGGATCGAATTCACCCGGCATCATGGCAGGGATTAAGAGGGAGGCCGTGAACTGGTATGAAGTTACTGCTGAATCAGTGGAAGATTGCAAAGAGGAAGAAAAGAAGGAGGCGTTATATGGACCACATGAGCCCCATAGGACGACTTCATGATATTTAAGACATTCTGTGAGACCCAAGAAAACTGCCTAGGAAATTCACTCTCAGTGGGTATGGTATACAGATTCAGTATCTGTCCTTTTTTAATAGCAAATTAAGCTTCAGTTTATCATAACCGAAACCAACCTATAATGATTTCTTAATTAACTGGGCTTTGCTTCTTCCACCTTTTTGGATGAGAGCAAATCACAAGAAAATAAATTATTATTAGGGGTTAATAAAAATACCAATTTATTGGTCATGTATAGTTGAGAAGATATTCATGCTTGTATCCTATATTTTCTGTAATTCTTTAAAATAGTACGGTGAGAAATGACATTTGGAATAAAGGCAGAGGAATTGAGAGCATGGCCAGTCACCTGTTATAAAGACCTGGTGCAAACATTAAAAATGGAATGTAATACATAAAGCTTCAGATACTCAATGATACATATTTTAAAAGAATGCAGTTATTTGCTCAGAAAAAAAATAGGTACTTATTAAATAAATTGAAATATTTGTTCATTTTGCAATATATATCCTATTTCTATGAAAGTCTAAAATGGAAAACTTTCTCTAGTTGTAATGGAAATCTCAGTTCTCAGAATAAGTAAAACAGAAACATAATTTTGTAATTTTGGCCAGTTTCAAAACAGGTGCATTTAAGGAATGGAAACTTTTATAACATGACTTTTCAGCTATAATTTTCTCATTGTAACTAACTTCCTAAGTTTTTGACTGTGGGCAATTAAAATAAATAGGCAGATTTTAGTTAAAGGTGTATTTCCACTCTCTTCTGGAGAGGATGTGCAAGCCATGGACACCTTCATGCCCTGGTGAAGGCACCAGTTTAGTGTGTCTCTAGACATAGGGAAATTGGTTTATTGTAGAGATGAAAGCCATTGATAATGTTGTTAAACAAAAAAAATAAAACATGACTTGTGGGGGGCTTCCCTGGTGGTGCAGTGGTTGAGAGTCCGCCTGCCGATGCAGGGGACACGGGTTCGTGCCCCGGTCCGGGAAGATCCCACATACCGCGGAGCGGCTGGGCCTGCGCGTCCAGAGCCTATGCTCCGCAACGGGAGAGGAAAAAAAAAAGACTTGTGGGGAAGAATGAGGAAAATATCTTTGCTCTTGTGTGCTTGCTATACATGAGGTTTCTAAATATAGAAACTTTTGTCCAGTACCTATAAATGTATAAGTCAGCTATACTATGCCTGTCTGATGCCTGCCCTCCTTCCTTTCCATATGCCTTCTCCATTCTCTTTCTTTGCATCCTCTGGCAACTTTTCCATTGAATAATTATATATTAAACGCTAAGTACATGCCAAGTAGTGCTGGTATTGTGGATACATAGGGGAAGTATGTCCTCCATCCGTAACCTAAGTTCCACTGGGGAGAAAATGAAGGCCAAGAGATATCTGAAATGACACAAACACAATTTCTAAATCTCAAGGCAATGCTGAGTTACTCAAGAAGCAGATTTTCGTTTAAGTTTAGGGACTTAGCAAAGCAGAGAAAACCTCCACATCCTTTCCCCCAGAAAAAGAAAAGTCAATTCTGATAAAGTTTTCTAAAATTTTGTAATCAGAAAAAAAGTAGAGAGAATCATGATTTCTAAAATATTCAATATGGCTGTAAAAGCTGTCATTCAAGACAAGATTATAGCTTTAATTAGATCTATAGGGCAGGTCTCCAATGTCCCTTACCTGCTACACACAAGAGCAGGTGGAATGGAAAACGTATCATCAGGACAGCATATATACATTGAGAAAGGAATGAAGCTCTTCCACTTGAGAATGTCTCCCTCTGCCATGGCATCCTGTCTAAAAATGTCACATGCCTTGAGGAAGAAATCAGCAAGAGTGAGACATGTTATAGACTGAAAATCTCCATAACACATTCCATTCATGTTCTTCATTCATTGAGACCAGGAAATGCATTTTTAAAAACAGCTATACATTAAAAAAGCAGGTGCATTTATTTTGGAACCTGCAGTGAGTCACTACCTAGTTGTAAACTGTAGAGTAGCGATAGTCCCAGGCAAAACCAAATCAGAAGGGTGTCTCCAGTTCCTAACTCGCACCCACTCCACCCTCCATCCTACTCAGGCCTCCATTTTAGTCCTTTCCTTTTTTTTTTTAAATGAGAGTCTCTTTACCACTTTTTTTTTTTTTTTCAGAAAATAGGGTTTCAAGAATATGTTACTCTGGTTAAGCAGATTGGTCACCTCAGTGATATTTCTCATGTGTTGCGTCTTTGCAAAGGAACTGCATTTGGATGTTAGTTTATCTTCTTTCTAAAAATAAGCATTATCTTAACAAGCGTTTTGATACTTTTGGAGAATATTTAGGGGAACACACTGTGTTTATTTTAAGGCTTTTTAAAAGGTATTTACTTTAACATTGAGAACTGTAGATTGCTATCTTTGCTCAAGAATTTGAAAAACCAGGATCTTTTTTAGACTTCTAATGTGGGAGCAATTATCTATTGTGATGGGTAATTCCTTCACTTCTAAGGGTTGCTCCCTGAAGTTTTATTTCAGTGAGAAAGTTATTGGCCAGTTGGTTCAAAACAACACTTTGACTGCATGATTGAGTTTACTTCTTCCCAGCTATGATTTCAACAGTTATAGCATTGGTCACAGAAGGAAAATAATAGTTTTCTCCAACAGTCAATCTGTCATGTCCCCTGGCTGTGTTGTGGCTCATGACCACTGGTGAAATTAATCAGCTTGGCTCTTTGAGAACATGTTTTCTGGACACTAGTACATCGTTAAGGCCCAGGAAGCTTGTCCATGACTTGTTTACAGCAATGACTACATTTCCAGAAATTGCATAATTTATTTTCTTTGTTCTTTCGTTGCTACTTTCTCTATTCCATAATAAAGAAATTTAAAGAGAGGGAATATCAGATGACTCCTCTTGAAAATTTAGACTTAATCTAATTAAAAATTTAAGAAATAACTTGATTCTTTACAGACACCTGCCAAGTGGGTTGATGGTTTCATGCAGCCTGGTTCAAAATTGGGTAAATTTTGCCTGTTTGTAATGTTTTTCACTCTAAAAGTCTCTAGGCTTTCAGTCAATATTAATAGCAGAAACATAGTTCAACAGGAATAACAGCTATTTTTATGATACACTTATCTTGAGGCTGTATAATCTCCTTCTGTTAATATTGTTTAAAATAGAACAGAGCTTGTCTGTCTGAGATGTTTTAAAACCTCTGATGTGGGTACTTAAGAAGACAGCAAATACAGTACAAGGATCACTATGAAATTAGCAGCTTGCCTCTTTGGTTACTGGACAGAAAAGTTTATTTCAAAACTCTGTAGGCTAGACAAAGATATTTAATCAATGATCACAGCTCCATGGGTTTGATAAACTCTTTGCAAAAGTTTGTAAAGATCATCATTCCTGTGAGTCTAGCTGGAGAGTTTACTATGGAAAGACCTTAAAAGGTCATTTAGTCAATCTTCCTGCTTTCAGACAAAGACAAATTATAAGAAATAGCCAAAGATACTAGTTTTAGCTGCCTTATTTTTGTGTACTTCTTCCAATCTCACTTCATGTGATTTCCCCCCTTTCAGACATGAGGCTTTTTGTAGTACAGTCACTTAACATCTTTATTTAACATTCCCATTGTGGTTCAGCCATGTGTAGGCTATACAGTTAGGGGTGAGCTTTTTAAGACTTCATTGTATAATCATGAAGTTTTTCCAGTTTAATCCTTCAGGTATAAGCTTCTTGGCTGAAGTTGTCATTAGGGTGCCCACCTGGTCAAGAAATCTCTCTTTAAAATATTTGAAAAGACTGTTTAATATGGGATTCAATGCCAAAGATTTGTTGGCATTGGTCAAACCCACTATATGGACCAAAAACTATATCCCATTGTAGACATCAGTTTCTGCAGCCTGCATTTGCAGGCTGATCTGGTTCTGACTGACCTCAAGTTGTTTCCAACCCCTCTTCTTTCTTCTTTCACTATAGAGGCTGGAAAAGGATTTTTAAAAATTCTCTTTCCAGTCTCTTCTGCTAAAAGTGGTGACCACTGGCACATAGTTCTGCCCAAGTGGAAGTCTGCTGAGACAGTGTCTCAGAAAATTTCACTTTGTAAGGTAACAGGGACTAATTTGGTGGGCACTGGTCCACCCCTACTTGTTTTAGCAGCTAAGGAGGATGAGCCTAGAGTTATAGCAACCATCTTGTGATGCTGAAAGACCCTGCACGGGGGAATCACAGAAACACTGGCATTACATAACTGAGCCACTAGATCAATGCCAGCAACCACCCACATCCAGATGTCTTTTTAAGTGACAAAAATAAATTTCTATTTAATTTCACCACTAAGTTTCATCATATGTACCTGAAAGCATATGGTGTATGTGCATGTATATATATATATATATACATATATATATATACATATACATATAATATATATAATGTATAAATATAACAAAGTTCTGGTTTTAGCTATCAGTTTATCCTTACTAGGGATTTGATAAGAAGCTGGAGGTTGAAATGAAGAGATTTTTCTTGGATCTAGTCAGATTTCTTCTCTTTTGTTATTTTGGTTTGCTGACTCAAATTAGTTTTACAATTTCTTGTGCTAAATTCTACCTTTTAAAACAATTTCAGAGCCTTCTAAGTCTTTCTGAATTAGTTCAAAATTTAGATTTCCAATAGTATCTTTATTATATCTTTATATATAGTATCTTTATAGTGCTTCTGTCTTCTCACCGTCACAATACTGAAATTTATGCTTTGTTCTTTGAAATATGTAATAAGATTGACAATTCAGCTGCGCTTTAGTCTAGAAATAATGGCATTGCTTCTCTTAGAGGGGTCGCTAGTCTGCTTCCCTATTGCCTCTCACTACGAGAGCAAATCTTTCTGGTTGGCCCTGTATTACGATAGAAGGATATCTTGTGTCCCAATTCACAATCTAGGTGGGAAAGAAGAGTTGTCTGATGGAGTCATGAGCTCTATGAAATTTCCTCTGTGGTACCATCAAAAATATTTTCTGGCTACAGCCATTTGAGATTTTATTTAATCATCTCCTGTGGACTTAGTTCTAGGCTACATTTTCATAAAAATCCCCAGTGTTTATCATGCATATATTAGGTGCTCAGTAAAGGTATATCATTTAAATGTTAAGTGATAAATTGAGATTAAAAGAAACTTTATTGAGTTCTCTTGTTCAGTTCTCTTGACTTGGTTAGAATATAGTCTATCTAAGTTAAGGTTGTGACTTGGATTTACAGGAAGAAGTTAGTAAATTATCTTAACACTGTAATTTAAATAACCAGAAAATTTCAAAGAATACTTCAAAACTAATTGAAGAAAAGCTTAGCAAAATTAGTAAAGCAACAATGAAGCACTGACAAATTATGATTGTCAAGAAAGTAAAGAGAGGGTCTCACAAATACCATAATGGTAATTAAATACATCTCTTGAGCTTTTCGCCTCTGGTTTTAGATGGAGAACTAGAAAAGCCAGAGAAACACAGCCTTGACCCTTTATTTAGCTCTGTTAACTCAACAGAGGATAATGGTGATTGAGGTGAAGAAAAGTGTAAAGGTACTTGAAGTATGAGAACAAAAAACCAGAAAGACTTTTGAGACTAGGCAGGCCTGGAGTCCTAGAACTTGTCCCTTTTCTTACTTTTTGGAAGCACATTGTCACTTGGAACTTTTTGCCACTCTCAAACCTTCCCAACACTTTTGTAGTTATATGCTGCTGATGAGGTTTATCCCACTGCCTACAAAGCCTTTTCTCTACTGTAAAACTTTTAGTCAAGGAATAAAATGTTAACTCTTCTGTGAAACGTTCATAAAGTACTTCAAAACATCTTAGAGTTTCTATTCTCTGTGCTCTCAGAGCACCTGCACAGCGCACACACACACACACACACACACACACACACACACACGAGTTTATATATTCTAACACCATCGCCTATTATGGTAATTTGCTGATTTATATGTCTTTCTCCTTTCCTAGACATTAATTCTGTGAGGGTAGGGGCTGTGACTCATTTATCTCCCTAAACCAGGACCTCACAATGTCTGAGGCAGAGTAAATACTCAATAAATCCTTGTCAAGTAAATGATTGTCCTAGAAAGGGAATGACTCAGCAGTAAGATTCAGTGGAGGTCACATAAATGTATTACAACAGGTCTCAGGATCAGGGCAGAGGGAAAACACAAGTCAGATTAAACAATGATTGTTAACAAGTTAGAATTTGTGTACAAGGTACTTAATTATGCCAATAGTTATCAGATGCCTTTGGGTATAAGAAAGACACCTAGATTCAAGTTGGCTTAAACAATAAGGGAAATTTGTTGTCCAAACAAAAGACAGTGCAGAGGCAGAACATAATGAAATGGGGGCTCCAGCTTCACAGCTTCATGACTCTTTTGGCTCCTCCCCCTTCCTTTATGTGGGCTGTGACCTCAGACTGGCTTCCTTCATGATTGGCAGGTGGCTGCCAGCAGCATCGGCTGTAACACACATCTTTGTTCTGGGGTAGACCTCCCTTCCTACCACAGAGTAAACGTTCTTCCCTTTAGTCTGGTCCAACTTAGGTTGTGCACTAGCCCGGACTGTCAAGGTTGTCAAGGAATGCCATTTAATGATTGGTAAGATAGTTGGGATGACTGTGATTTGCTTACTAGACAGGAGACCCTCTTGAAGTTGAAGGGAATTAACTACCCCCAACGAAGCAGGCTGAGAGTGGGAAGGGTGTAATGGTTAAGAGCACAGACAGCCTCACTGCCTGCGCTCAAATCCCACCTCTTCAGTTTACCTGCTCTGTGAATTAGAGCAATCTAACTCAGCGTCTTCATTTTTTAGTAGGGGTGGTAATAGTACTTACTTCATAAAGTTACCGTGAGGTTTAGTGAGTTATTAGATGTAAATTATTAAGAAGCAGCGGAGGCACTCTTGAAGTGTTCGTTATCACTTTTTGATTATTTAACAAAAGTTGGTGTTATATTAAAAAGGTAAAAGCAAACATGCAATTGTAAAGCAGTTATACTCCAATAAAAATGTTAAAAATAAAGAGGTAAAAGCAGAGAATAGATTCTATGTAGGCAAGCAACAATGTTCATTACATAAATTTTTGTTTTCTTTAACAATTTGACTTTAGGATTATCCAGTTTATTTTTGAATGTTTATCACTATGTAATGATAAGTTTCAAATTTAAATGGAAAGATAATCATATGGAAAAGTATATGCTTAACTGTCTCTTAATCATGTCTGCAAAGTAAAAGAGAATATTGCCCGTTTAATCTTAGAGTATACATTCTGCCAATCTTGTGGCCATGTAAACCAACTAGAGACAAAATACCTAAAAATAATTTAGGCTAATGTATTCATAGGGCTTAATCAGATTCTTAAACATCATCTACTTTACCCTTTCATTTTGCAAATAAAATTTAGACCTCAAGGAATCAAGTGAACTTGCCCAAGATTATACAGTTTGTGGCAGGACTGATCAAAGGCTTTAAACTTCACTCACATATTGTTTTACTGGTCCATATAACATGCCTCTTGAATGCTAGACCCACATGCCTAAGTAATTAAACTTAGAAATATGGTCCTTTTATTAAGAATTAGCCCTTGTGCCAGTGTGTGTTCTGTAATTTGTAGTATAGAACTATGCATACAGTAGGACTCAGCAAATCAGTGTCTTCAAAGAAACTTGAATATAAGCTGTATAAAGAGCTCTTACAGTTAGTGTTATGGCATATACACAGGATTAAAAGAGACAGGTTATGCAGGCTATTGGATATGATTTATTTAAGTCATATTTTTCAGGAAATTGGTTGCAAATACTAGCTTGAAAATTTAGATTATGGAATGACTTAGAATGTCAAGTAGATATCCTGGAGAGAACTATATTCATGTTTATAAAGAGGAAAAATGCACATCGAGACACATATTGGGTAAAATTCCTAAATATCAGATATTGGAAAATGTTATATAGAAAATATTGTGTCAGTGTTCAAGGATTAGGGAGTAATCTAGAGCTTTCCAAATTTCACAGCATAAGTTTAAAAAGAAAATTTCTCAGACTTAAAGAGATCACATGTGCAATTCAAAATAGAAAAGGCAGGGACACTTAGGAAGCTCAGCCCTTTGATTCTTCCTCTTAAAGCTGCCTTTTAAATTGGTTGCTGACATTTTACTGCCTTTCCAACACGTCTTTCAGGAATCACAATATGCACATACACACTCTGTATGGTACTTTATAGTCCCTCCCTGATGTTCACTGGAAGCATCATAAGCCACTTTACAATTCCTACAGGACACTGTTTTTATTAGAGTTGCTTCTCAGCTGGCACTTCACTTATTCGTGCTGAAAGATGCTATTAAGAACTATGGTGAATTGAAACACTCGAACTGGCTTTTCGTTTGATGCATAATTAAATAGAGACCATAGATCAAGTAAGTGTTAATGAGCAGTGATATATTTAAAAATCTATTTTGGAAATTGCAGTTATCTCAAATGCAAGAAACTTTACCTTTCACATAATCCTTGTTGCATAGGTTTTGCACCATTCAGTGTCTTCTCTGATTTCATGTTATTATTTATTAAAAATGATTTTGTATGAATGAGTTATAATTTCACAAATTTTAAGAAGCACAAATGGTTGGCATTGTTTTTCTAAGCATTTTTTAAAGTACCTAAACACTTTGCTTCTCTTTTTCATACAGACTTTCTCTCCTAGTTTTATGCTTCTTTAGTTGGAAACTAAGAGTTACAAAAACATCCAGAAAAGTGTGTATCTGTAGCACTGTGGATATGCTTGTATCAGCCTCCACTTAAGTGACTCTTAAATCAGTTCTTCCATTTGGTCTTCTTTCCAGCACTCCAGCATTAATCATGAAACAAATATTTATCAAGTTGTCAGGTCGTGTTCTCAGTATTCCATATGCAGCAGTGACTCAAAAGTCATGCCTGCCATTGTGAAACTTACTACATTCTAGTGGGTCTGGGAGGAGGTTGGGGATGTAGAGGAGGGAGGAAAGAAAATAAACAAGCAAATATACTGTAAGTTTACAGAGAATAGTGCTATGGGCTGAGTAAAGCAAGAAACAGGGATTCAGAGTAATGAGATTGGCAGTGGGGTAGCAATTTTAACTAGGTGGTCAGGGAAGATGTCACTGAGGATGCGATGTTTGAATAAAGACCTGAAGAACGCCAGGGCAGGAGATATGTGGGTATCTGGGAGAAGAGAGTTTCAGGTGGAGGGAAGAGCGTGTGCAAAGACCCTGAGATGGGAGTGTGCCTAAGGTATCTACCATGCCAGTGTGTCTGGAGTGGAATGGGTGGGTGAGGCAAGGAAGAGTAAAGAACAAGTTTAGAGAGATTGAGGGTTTGCCTCAATTGAGAGATTGAGAGATTGCCTAACCTAATAGACTATTGTGAGGATTTGGGATTTTACTTTGAATGAGATTGCAGTTGTTTGGGGTTTTGACAAGCAAAGAGATATGCTTTAACATTTTAGCAAGGTTCCTCTGGTGGTTGTGTGTAGAATAGACCAGATGTATGATCAGCAACTTAATATTCTCACAATTAAGTCTTCTAGGCACCTGGAATTCAACATGTCCGAAACTGAACCTCTTGTCTTTACCCACTAGTCTCTTCCTTTTTCTGGAGTCCCAATTTTGGTTAATGGCACCATCATTCACTATTCCCCTTCTTTCTCACTTTCTTTTACACCCATATCTCTTCAAATTCTATTAATTTTACTTCCTAAATATCTCTTCAACCTGCGTTTGTTTTTCCATCTCCCCACGACCCGTTGTAGTTCAGACCTCTGCTTGAACCATCACAATAGCCCCTTTGCCTTCTTTCTTTTAGTTTTTTTCTGAATCCCTCTAATTCTAGGTTATGCATATCTGTTAAAATATTTTTAAAATACATATCAGATTGCATCACTCTTCTGCTTGAAATTCTTCTGTGTTTCATTTTGGGATATGAATTTTCTAGCTTGGCATTATTAATCATTTTATAATCTGACCTTCATTTCTATCCAGCCTTATGAAAGTACAGGACTAAATGTCTGAATCCCACTTCCAGTCATATGCTCTTACCTCTTGTCCAAATGGCTAACATCTACTCATCTTTCAGGACATGTGGTAGACTGAATAATATCCCCCAACCCCAAATATCCACATCCTAATTCCCAGAACCTGTGACTATGGTACCTTACATGGGAAAACAGACTTTACAGATTAATTAAATTAAGAATCTTGTGATGAGGCTATTATCCTGTATTGTTCAGGTGGGCCCAATATAATCACAAGGGTCCTTATAAGAGGGAGGGAGGAGGGTCAGAGTCAGCAGAAAGTGATGTGATAACTGAAGCAGAGGTCAGAGAGAGAGAGATTTGAAGGCCCTACATTGCTATTGACTTTGAAGATGGAGAAAGGCGGCCATGAATGCAGGAGGCCCTAGAATCTGGAGGAGGTAAGGAAACAGATTCCCCCTTGGAGCCTCCAGGAGGAGCCATCTGTGCCAACACCTTAACTTTAGCCTGGTGAGACTGACTGTGGACTTCTGACCCCCAGGAACTGTAAGCTAATAAATATATGTTGTTTTAAGGTACTATGCTCGTGATAATTTGTTATAGCAGCAATGGGAAATTAACAGAGGACACAAATCAAGCATCTCCTCTTTCTGAAACTTTTCCTCAGCGCACTTTTCACCTGCACCCCTCTGCCTCAGGTGCTGGGGCCCCGCAGCAACTTTTCTATTCAGCTGTCAGTACCTTGTTCAAAGCATTGCAACTATTTACTTGTCTGTCTCTCCATAGATTGTGAGATGCTTGAGGGCAGAGATTTTTACCTCATTTATGTTTATATTTTCAGTACAAATCACTGGACTTTGTAAATGGAGGATATTCAATAAAAGATAAATGGCTTTTCACTACTAAGTGATATATGTCAATTACCACTGAACAGAAAGTAGGAACTCATCTTACTACATTTTAATGCAATATAACATGTATACAGAGAAGTATACAGATCCTAAGTGTGCAGTTTGATGGATTTTCATGAGGTGAACACAGTCGTATAACCAGCAGCTAGATCAGGAAGCTAAACATTGTGGGCACCCAGGAGCCCTCCCTGTCCTAACCTCTAACACCAGGGAGTCTGTGCAAACAAAGCATACTTTTGATAAGAATTAGGAATACTGAATTTCCAAATGAATATCCCTTTTGATCAGGCGAGAGTGATTGACAGGAATGTGTGAGACTCAGATAAAACTCCTTCCTTCTAAGGCAGTGGTCCCCAACGTTTTTGGCACAAAGAGCCGGTTTTGTGGAAGACAATTTTTCCACGGAATGAGGGGGCAGTTGGTTCAGGCGGCAATGCGAGTAATGTGGGGGATGGGATGGTTCAGGTGATCATGTGA
Source organism: Globicephala melas (assembly GCF_963455315.2). NCBI lineage: Eukaryota > Metazoa > Chordata > Mammalia > Artiodactyla > Delphinidae > Globicephala > Globicephala melas. Next base: position 103,059,210 of record NC_083318.1, on the reverse strand, counting down.
GCGACAGGGAGCGGCAGATGAAGCTTTGCTTGCCCGCCGATCGCCTCCTGCTGTGCGGCCCGGCTCCTAACAGGCCGCGATCCCATAGCAGTCCATGGCCCGGGGGTTGGGGACCTCTGTTCTAAGGCCTCTATTTCTTTATCTAGAAAGTGAGGAGGTGCCCTGTAATCTCAGTTCATCTTAATGTGTGAGTCTAAGACCTGGTTCTTTGATATATGGGTGAATTTGTGCAGGAAACATGGATTTGGTGATTGAAGGCTTGTATAGCATTAATTTAAATTATAGGAATAATATGATTTAATCCAGATTATTTTCCCGGAAAATGAATGTAGCACCAGAGTAGAGGAGCGGTGACCTGGTATGATTTTTTTGGTCTTGATTCTTCTCTTTCCTCCTAATTTGTTGCTGCATGGCTTTCAGGAAATGTGTGAGAATAACTGCCCACTTTATGAAGTAAATAAGATGGATGAAAATTTTCTTACAAAGAGTTGGATTTCCTAAAAAGGTCTTAGAGATTGTTGATTTAACTCTAATATTGTAATTTCTCCCTTAATTTACAAGGCAGTGTTTCTAGAGTATTATAAGTTTTGAGAACTAGAGGATTAACTCTGGGATCAGTAAATAAAAATTCATATAAATAAGAAAACTGACAATGGTGATTTTATTTATTTATAATTTTTATTTTTATTTACTTATTTTTTTGACATCTGTATTGGAGTATAATTGCTTTACAATGTTGTGTTTCTGCTATATAACAAAGTGAATTAGCTATATGTATACATATATCCCCATATACCCTCCCTCTTGCATCTCCCTCCCACCTTCCCTATCCCACCCCTCTAGGTGGTCACAAAGCAACAATGGTGATTTTAAATGGAAAAGTTGATTTATTGTTCAATTGCTTGAAAAAGAAAACAAATTATCTTGTTAATACGTTTATCAGAGGATCAACGATTTGTTTTAATATAGGGTTTATTATTGAAGAATTTGGGCTAGATATTCATGGTTTAGATAAAAGCACTCAAGATATTATATTAAAGGAAATGAAAGTGAAAACCAAATATCTAATACGGACATAAAACAGAAATGGTTCATATTTTGTAAGTAACATTATAATATACATCAAATTCAATTGAGAATTTTGAATATAATCTATTTTGAATTTTGGAATATGTTTTGGTAAGAATATTATTGTTTATTACTCAAAAGATGATAGTGAAAATACTACTTATTGAGCAAATAATATGTATCAAAATCTTTATATTAATTTCTTATCTTTATGACTCCATATATCAACTCTGAAATGGAGATACTATTTTTCCCATTTTACATATAAAGTAATGGAAGCACTGAAAGATCAAGTTCAAGGATGCATAGTTAATACATTGTGAGCCCTGCATTTGAGTGCAGGTACTCTGAAGTTTCATTTTTTTTTATCATACCAAGCAGCTTCACTCTGATACATATTATGATTGAGAGGACAGACATTTTACATATTCTTCTTGGTTATAAAGGAAAAGACCTCGCCAATTATGTTTTATTCCTCCTTTCATTTCCCCCCATCATATCTAAAATCAGCATCACCTAGAATGCATAACTCAGAAGGAAGGCACACACCTTGGGAGGCACAATACCATATCCTGGGTTTCCAAGCATCTCTTTTTTGGTTCTTGCAATGACTGCCACAAAGGTAGGTTAGGAAAACCAGGTCAAAGTGAAATGGTCAGAAAAATCTGTTGTTGCTCTAGAAGGTGCCTAGTGCAGATACATGCTAAACCAGATGGGTAAGAAATAGTTCTTCCCAGTTTGCAGTACAAGGTGGCATCTTTCCACTTCTTTTCAGAGTTGGGGGTAAGGATTACCTTGAAAACCCACCACCAAAATGTGGATCAGAAGAAATCGAGCCTGCTTGAAAAACATCGTGCTCTTTTTTTCCCATTAATAGGCAAGGGATAAATTGTGGTTTATTTACTCAGTGAAATATTATACAATAGTAAAAATGATGAATTGAGTTGCATGCAACAGCGTGGATGAATTTTACAAGTATAATGTGGAGTGAAAGGAAAATTTCAAAGATTGTATATAATATGATTCTAAACATTGCCAAGCACTTGTTTGTCACTATTGTGTCAACTTTCAGAGAATGCTCTCTGGGGAGGGAGATTCATGCCTGGAAGAAACAAAATAGCTGAGACATACCTATTCAGCCAAATCTTTGTGGCAGTTATTCAGAAAATTTATTTTTCACTAGAATGTTTTTAAACGAGTTCTTCCCCATACCATAACTTTCAATTATTCCTGTAGACCTTATATAACCATCAATTATTCCGACTTCACTGAGTACTTAGGTTATATATGGATTTCTGAGTAACCCAAATTAGTTAAATGTATGGTTTTTTTCCTTGGGTCTTTGTGTTCGGTTCTTTGTCCATATTTGACTATTGGCTACTCAGAAACAAGGGCTGTGGCTCTACTTTCTGCGTTTTCTGTGATACCAAGAGCTCAGAAGATTGGAATGTAAACCTGGCCTTTCTATTTCTGACATATGATACTTGGAAGACATTTAACCTCTTTGGGTCTCAGTTTCCTTATCTTTAAGATGGGAATAATAACTGTTTCACCTATCTACTATTAAAGGGCCTGCATTATGTGAAAACCCTTGGACTCCCAAGGAGGTCTTTGAGACTTGTAGACATGAACAGTCTCATCTTCAGCCCTGCATGGCCTGTTACACAGCCCTCACCCCAGTAAGGACAGACCAAGAGAGTCACATCTTTATGCCTTTCTTTATGTTCTTTCCTTTGACTTTTTTTTTAACCAACAAAAAAGCATATGAAAGTAAATAAAAATTAAAAAGGGGAGGAAGATAAAAGGAACATTTATTATATTTCTCATTATGCATTCCCTGATATATATTTTTAGAGGACCTGGAAGACTGGGGCAGAAGTTTGATTAAACTAAATGGTTGAATTTAGTGTAAAGATACATACGTTAAAGAAATAAATTCTGTTATATACTTTTGCAAAAATGTTTTAATGTCCTGGGGAAATGAGTATAATCCAAGTTTCTACGTTAGGGGTTATATTTGTGTAGAATCTAAACAAATCTAACTGGTAATTTTGCTCATGTTTGTAGTATAGTCCAGGGGTCAGCAAACTATGGACCGTGGGTCTCATTTGGTCCACCAGCTTCTTTGTAAAAAAAGTTTTTTTGGAACACAGCCCATGCTCATTTGTTTATGTATAGCAGAGTTAACAGTTGTAACAGAGACTGTATGGTCCTCAAAACCTAAAATATTTACTATATGGCCCTTTATAGACAAAGTTTGGTGACCCCTGGTATAGACCAGTTCCAGTAAAAAATGAACCCATTTATGTTTCTCTGTCATGTAAGAGCACTTGATTCATACATAACCTAATGTCTGGGATTCTAAACTTCTAAGAACGGGACTGGTTTCATGGGCACTTGGCTTAATGCTCTACTACTGCCATCTTGAAATAATAATTGTTGAAAAGGGGTCCTGTGTTTGCATTTTCCTTTTTTAAAATATCTTTATTGGAGTATAATTGCTTTACAATGTTGTGTTAGTTTCTGCTGTACAACAAAGTGAATCAGCTATATGTATACATATATCCCCATATCTCCTCCCTCTTGCGTCTCCCTCCCACACTCCCTATCCCACACCTCTAGGTGGTCACAAAGCACCAAGCTGATCTCCCTGTGCTATGCAGCTGCTTCCCACTAGCTATCTATTTTACATTTGGTAGTGTATATATGTCAATGCTACTATCTCACTTTAACCCAGCTTCCCCTCCCCCTCCCCGCCTCGTTTCTCAAGTCCCTTCTCTATGTCTGCGTCTTTATTCCTGCCCTGCCACTAGGTTCAACAGTCCTGTGTTTGCATTTTGCATGACACCCCCCCCACACATGCATATTATGTAGCTAGTCCTGTCTAAGAACATGAATTTCTATAGCAGTTAGAGTCAAGAGTTTCTTCAACTTAAATGTGAGGGAAAATGATTAGTATCCCTTTAATTATGCTTCAACATAAGTTACAAGATTTAGCAAATAAAAATACAGATGTCCAGTTAAATGAGAATTTCAAATAAACAACAAATAACTTTTTAGTGTAAGTGTGTCTTAAATATTGCAGGTATTTTGTCTGGCAGTTCTACTTCGACACAACGGTAACAAGCTCTTTAGGGATGATAATAAATATGTATCTTAAATATCTCCAGTGCAATTACAGGACATACTATAGAAATCATTTCAATCACCAGGATAATACATTAGGCTATTAAAAATCCTCTCTTGCATTTTGACTTTCTGTCAGCATTGGTCTTAGTTGAAGATTCTAAAGCTTATCAATTCATCTTTTCTGATAAAATGCTCATATGGAACTAAAATTGTGATATTCCTTCAGCATGTCTTTTCTAGTCATGTTAGCTTTAGATTTTTGGACCACTTTTCCCAGGGCTGTTAAATTGCCATTCATATTTGAGTAGATAAAAAAGGTCATTAATAAAACAGAAAGTAGAATGAGCAAGTATTTAAAAGTGCAGAGACTTTATAATTGCCAATAAAACTAGAGGTGAAAAATGTTGACTAGATGTTATACAATATTTTAGGATTAAAATCCCTGAAGTAGTAACGTTTTGCTGAAATTTAAATTGTGTAAAAATAAAGGTGATAAATGAAGGGTGGTTTTAAAGAAATAATTTATAAATTAGTTTTATAGTTAGGAATTAGTAAGGTGAACTTGTACAAGTACAATTTCCTTAGTACAGAGGTAATGTATTAACTTTGATCTATTTAAGTATTAGGTTGGAGAGTGATATAAATCAATAATTTCAATAATCCTCATGGTTCCTCACTTGCATAGCAAGCAGAATATTCACAAAAATAATCCTGAGATAAAATTAGTAGAGATAGTCTATTCTAAAAATGAGCAGCAAACAGTAGGTTATCAGGATAGGCATAGGTACCTCACATTCTTTACGAATATTTTCTTAGAGATGAATAAACCAATATGTTATATGATATTTTCTTTAAGTGGTACAATTAAAATCATATGGTAACTCATACACTGATATTTCACATGCTTAATCTCCCATTTTAAAAAGAAATGAATAACCTTCAAAAAGAAATACAGTCCTCAATGGGAAATGCATTTTGTAATCAACCATACTGTATGAATTTAGTCTTTTTTATGATCCCTTAAAGATAAAAACTGAGAAATACTTTTTCCCGAACTATGACTGATTATTTTCAGTTCTGACGATTCAGAATTATTCTATGAGCATGTCATTTTAATTTTAGTCTGAAAATTATGCATGTGGTTTTTCATAAAATAAAATCCAAAAGAGTTGCATTTATCTTCTTACAAAGTACAAAATAAGAGTACAAAATAAGAAAGTTCCTATATATTTCATGTTTTTAATGTGGTACACAATGAAAAGGCAGTTGTTTCCTTGCATTTTTAGTGAACATCCCAATGTGAATAATTTCCTTCATAAAAATATATCAGCTTCTCTTACTATAAAATGGATAGTGGGGCTTCCCTGGTGGTGCAGTGGTTGAGAGTCTGCCTGCCGATGCAGGGGACACGGGTTCGTGCCCCGGTCTGGGAAGATTCCACATGCCGCTGCGCGGCTGAGCCCGTGAGCCTTGGCCACTGAGCCTGCGCGAATGGAGCGTGTGCTCTGCAGAGGCCACAACAGTGAGACGGGCCCCCGTACCACAAAAAAAAAAAAAAAAAAAAAAAATGGATAGTGTTTACCTACAAAGACAGGTGCTGGAGAAAAGAGAGCCTAGATTCTAACAGAGTTTTATAAGTTATTTCAGTGCGATTAAAGCTTGATAAACATTGGCTAATGTAATAGGGCTTTCCATTTCAGGTGTGGGCATAATGTAGATTCATCTTGATGGCCCTGCACGCATATTACTGCCATGTGGTTTTTTCACAATGATTACTTTATTATTTTATTATAACCAAATTTTACCTCATTGAAAATATTTTAATGATGCATAAATGATGTATCTGGTAGTGTGGGCAGTAGATACAAAGAAATTAGACTTCACATGGGTCCTGGAATGTGACTTTGCTCTTCCCATTAGGATTTAATTGGGATCTTTATGTTTAAACTTAACAAAAGTTCAGTGGGGTGATGGTGGGCAACCTTTAGGTGCACTATAAACTCATAATGGAGGTTGAAATTTTCAATATATGGAGAATTTAGTTAAATTTTCGAGTTTTGCTTCTCTCAAAAAGCAAATTTAGAGATCTTGTAGAGCTATAATAGAATGTTACTATGTTTAGAATTATGTATAGTCTTGTTTCTTAATAAAATGAGTATCGTTGAAACATGGACTTAGCCTGTACTACGTAGTCATTGTTATTCATGAAGGACTCAAATTAAGACATAAAGCTAGGTTGACTGAAACAATACCTTATCTGGGAGTCGGTATTCATTCAGCAGATATCTATTGTATGCCTACCATTGTGGCTGGTACTGTGTAAGTGCTGGGGATATAAACATGAGTAAGAAGTATTCCCTTCTTCAAGAACTCCATTGTTACAGTGGGTTACAGATATTTGTAATTGTAAGGTAAAGAGAGTGGCAGAAATATGCCTATGGTATCTTGGGAGCATACTGGAGCTGCAGTTTTCCTAGTCTGGATCTGGCAGGAGTGGTCTGATGAGGCTTCTAAGATGAATTTATATCTTAAGTGAAAAAAGTATTAATATAAAAATAGGTTAAAAAGTAGAAGTATCTGGGAAAAGGACTTTAGGTAGAAGAAATTACACGAGGAAAGAAGAAGGGAGAGAGAACATGGTATTGTGGGATATCATAAGCAATTTAGGTTGTTAAAACAAAATGTGGGGTAAGGATGGGAAGGCAGTAAGGCTAGAGAGGCAGACAGCGGTCAGATGAGGGTCAGAGACGCTTGCTCTTAGGTAACGTGGGAAGATCCATATCAATATTGTTTTATGCTTCTTTTTTTTCCCCTCCTGTGTGAGAATAACATTCTTTGAGAATCTCTGAAGACTCTTAGTCTAGCCATACACAATCTCCAAGGCTGGCCTAAATGTCTTTTAGGGCAAACCTTACCTTGTAATTAATTTTGCTGACAGATGGGAAAATTATCTTAAAGACCTGAGAATAATACTATCTATATAACTTTTTCAAAAAGTTTTTAATATTCTGAAAAGAAGATATTTACATTTTGCCACCCCCAGGAGAACTAATATGTGAGGAACAGTGTGATAAAACCTCCTTCTCATTTCTGGTTCATCGTGGGTTTTATGTTATCACAACTGATAAGACAAATTGTGACATTCACAATGTGTTACTATTGGACATAAAATACTTTTTGCAAAAATCAGGGAAAGTAATCCATCAAATCCATCGAAAACATGCTACCAAGTAAAGCCAGGTAAATTGGATTTACAATGCCTTGCCTTGGGAGTGTATATTTCTCACATGCAGGACCTATAATCATTTGACACGATATTGGTAAATGTTCAGGGACAGCCATATCAGACTCTTAAGGAATTCATTCTCACTATGGAAATGGTCTTCAGTTATACTCATAATATAGAATACAGAATTCTTCAGTATGCTTTCCTAACATGGAATAGAAAATTAAACTCCTGACACATCTGTCATTTCTTATTTTCTGGAACTATCTTTGAAATTCTTGAGGAGAAATTAAAGTGATGGCTTCCTCCTGGATTCTTATAAGGCAGATCATTTAGAAACTGACTGAAATAATGTGCAATTCCCAGTGTTGAATTAAAATCTTACAAGGGAAATGTGTTCAAGATTTGATGCTCTTTACTAAATTGTGTCCTATAAAGAAATTTCAAAACATCTTGAAATTCTGGCATAATGTAATATAATGATAGGCACTGAAACAGAAAACTACTAGAGCTAATCAATGAATTTGCTAAAATAGCAGGATACAAAATTAATGCACAGAAATCTCTGGCATTCCTATACACTAATGATGAAAAATCTGAAATTAAGAAAACACTCCCATTTACCATTGCAACAAAAATAATAAAATATCTAGGAATAAACCTACCTAAGGAGACAAAAGACCTGTATGCAGAAAATTATAAGACACTGATGAAAGAAAATAAAGATGATACAAATAGATGGAGAGATACACCGTGTTCTTGGATTAGAAGAATCAACATTGTGAAAATGACTCTACTACCCAAAGCAATCTATAGATTCAATGCAATCCCTATCAAACTACCACTGACATTTTTCACAGAACTAGAACCAAAAATTTCACAATTTGTATGGAAACACAAAAGACCCCAAATAGCCAAAGCAATCTTGAGAACGAAAAACGGAGCTGGAGGAATCAGGCTCCCTGACTTCAGACTATACTACAAAGCTACAGTAATCAAGACAGTATGGTACTGGCACAAAAACAGAAATATAGATCAATGGAACAGGATAGAAAACCCAGAGATACTCCATGCACATATGGTCACCTTATCTTTGATAAAGGAGGCAAGAATATACAGTGGAGAAAAGATAGCCTCTTCAATAAGTGGTGCTGGGAAAACTGGACAGGTACATGTAAAAGTATGAGATTAGAACACTCCCTAACACCATACACAAAAATAAGCTCAAAATGGATTAAAGATCTAAATGTAAAACGAGAAACTATCAAACTCTTAGAGGAAAACATAGAACACTCTATGACATAAAACACTGCAAGATCCTTTTTGACCCACCTCCTAGAGAAATGGAAATAAAAACAAAAATAAACAAATGGGACCTAATGAAACGTCAAAGCTTTTGCACAGCAAAGGAAACAATAAACAAGACCAAAAGACAACCCTCAGAATGGGAGAAAGTATTCGCAAATGAAGCAACTGACAAAGGATTAATCTCCAAAATTTACAAGCAGCTCATGCAGCTCAATAAGAAAAAAACAAACAACCCAATCCAAAAATGGGCAGAAGACCTAAATAGACCTTTCTCCAAAGACGATATACAGATTGCCAAGAAACACATGAAAGAATGCTCAACATCATTAATCATTAGAGAAATGCAAATCAAAACTACAATGAGATATCATCTCACACTGGTCAGAATGGCCATCATCAAAAAATCTAGAAACAATAAATTCTGGAGAGGGTGTGGAGAAAAGGGAACACTCTTGCACTGTTGGTGGGAATGTAAATTGTTACAGCCACTATGGAAAACAGTATGGAGGTTCCTTAGAAAACTACAAATAGAACTACCATACAACCCAGCAATCCCACTGGTGGGCATATACCCTGAGAAAACCATAATTCAAAAAGAGTCATGTACCAAAATATTCATTGCAACTCTATTTACAATAGCCAGGACATGGAAGCAACCTAAGTGTCCATCAACAGATGAATGGATAAAGAAGATGTGGCACATATATACAATGGAATATTACTCAGCCATAAAAAGAAACGAATTTGAGTTATTTGTAGTGAGGTGGATAGACCTAGAGTCTGTCATACAGAGTGAAGTAAGTCAGAAAGAGAAAAACAAATACCACACGCTAACACATATATATGGAATCTAAGGGAAAAAAAAAAGTCATGAAGAACCTAGGGGTAAGATGGGAATAAAGACACAGACCTACTAGAGAATGGACTTGAGGATATGGGGAGGGGGAAGGTTAAGCTGTGACAAAGTGAGAGAGTGGCATGGACATATATACACTACCAAACATAAAGTACATAGCTAGTGGGAAGCAGCCACATGGCACAGGGTGATCAGCTCGGTGCTTTGTGACCACCTAGAGGGGTGGGATAGGGAGGGTGGGAGGGAGAGAGATGCAAGAGGGAAGAGATATGGGAACATATGTATATGTATAACTGATTCACTTTGTTATAAAGCAGAAACTAACACACCATTGTAAAGCAATTATACTCCAATAAAATGTTAAAAAAAATCTTAAAATTCTGGCATAATGTATTACATGATAGGCACTGAAACAATAATCTTTTTTTAAAAATTTTATTTATTTATTTATTTATTTTTGACTTTTGGGTCTTTGTTTCTGTGCGAGGGCTTTCTCTAGTTGTGGCAAGCGGGGGCCACTCTTCATCGCGGTGCATGGGCCTCTCACTATCGTGGCCTCTCTTGTTGCGGAGCACAGGCTCCAGACGCGCCTGCTCAGTAGTTGTGGCTTATGGGCCTAGTTGTTCCGCGGCATGTGGGATCCTCCCAGACCAGGGCTCGAACCCGTGTCCCCTGCATTGGCAGGCAGACTCTCAACCACTGCATCACCAGGGAAGCCCATGAAACAATAATCTTTTAACCCGTTGCTAATAATATGCTGTTTTTCTTCTATTTTAAGATTTAATTACATTTCTCCCCATTATATTTGGCACCATCTAAGGATTCTAAAATGCACTATGATCTTGAAATATAACTGCTCACTCAAGTCTGGTAGAGTCTGGCTTTAGATGGAGAGTAAACATTGAATAAGATACGCAAGTGATAATTTCAGAAACTTGCCTGCTAGGTATCATGTGAGCCCTTACAGACTTAGATTCTTTTTTCATTAAACCATGCCTGCCAAGCTCATCTCAATGAGAATCAAATGTGTGAGCACATGCTGGAAGCCAGAAAGCCCTATGTAATGAAAAATATTTTTGTTTTAAAAAATAAAATTCCATATTTAATTAGTGTGTACAAGGACCACTTGCATTATGCTGTCATAATCAAAAAGTTTTTCTTGATCTACTGTCAGAGAAATCTGCTGTTAGAACTCTGTCTCTATTCCTTCTCTTTTGAAATGTATATGCATATGTATGTCTATATCCCATCTAGATTTATATTTGTGTGTGTATATATATATATATATATATATATATATATATAACAGGGTGTATATACTTGGAAAAATTTATAGAGAATATATAGGAGAAAAACTTAGCAATGAAGCTTGAATCAGTGAGCACCAGGAATACAGTGTCTTATAGAAACATTCCTTAATTACTTTTAAATATGACTAGGCAAATGATATGTGTTAATATTTTTTAATAATTATTAAGTATAAGAATTTAAAAATAGGAATAAATTATATAATCATTCTTTCCTATTGTTTTACTGATAAAATATGAAAAGCATGTCAGGGTCACCAAGACTATACCCAGGTTTTGATATTGACTAGGAAGACTCACAGGACTCAGAATACAGTCATACTCACAGCTAAGATTTATTACAGTGAAAGGATGCAAAGCACAGTCAGCAAAGGAAAAGGCACATGGGGTGAAGTCTGAAGGGAATCAGACCCAAGCTTCTGGGAGTCCTCTCCCAGTGAAGTCTCAGAGGACATGCCTAATTCCTCCAGCAGCAAATTGTGACAACATGGCTACTGGGGAAGCTTGCTGGAGACTCATTGCCCAAGATTTTTTTTGGAGTCTCGTCATATAGTGATGTCTGCCTGGCATGTACCAAAATTTGAGAGTCTCAGAAGGAAAGCAGGTGTTCAGCATAAACCACATTGTTTGTGCAAACAGTTCTGGGGCTATTATCAATTTTGGCAATGGTGGGAACGTGCCTCAAATCCAAGTATCCATACTCCAGCCAATGGCCAAACTTTCAAGCAGGGCTTTTTAAGGATAGCAGTCTCAAGCCTGCTATTGACTCTTTTCTGCACAGAAACCAAATATATTAAACTATTCAGATTCTTGTGTGGGTATTGAAACCTTTTTTCCCCTTCTAGGGTATTAATATACTTTAGCAGTTGAATTTCCAAACTAATTGGGAACAGTCAAGTTCAAGGTTTCTTTCGGCCAACTAAACATCTGCTGTCTATAAATTTTCGATTACTGCAAAATAAATGAGGTTTAATTTTCATTGCAGTAGAGAATTGTACTTAAGATATTATTTCTATAAATGGTGAATCTCATTAATTTTGAGTAATTTTTTTTAACTTCCATTTCAGAAGATGAGGTTCTCTGAACTTATTTCCTAAACTTGGGAGAAAACACAAACTGAGGTATATACAGTCCCATGAAGTGACTATGTCCTCCTAAATTTGGAGGGTAAAGAAAGGGAAGAAATACATATGTTCATAATTTTAATCAATAGTCCTGATATTTGGTTATTGACACTTGATCTTCAACTACTCAACCTTCTTCAATTCATACTGACCCAGAGCGATCATTTTAAAACATAAATCTGCTAATGTCATGCTTACCCTGAAACCCTTTGATGGTATTGATTACTCTGACTTTTCAGTCCCTCACATTTCTCTTGCTCCCTCTGTCCTATGTTAGTCCTTCCTGGAATTTTCTTCACTTCCCTTTCTATCGAGTTCACTTCTACTCATTCTTCAGCTTTCAGCTCAGGTATCAATTCCTTAATCTTCCTCACTGTCTAGGATGTGTCTAGGTCCACACAATATAATAGACTTTTCTTCCCTGGAACTTGTCACAGTTGAAAATTGGCACTTCCTGAAATGGTTTTGATAAATATCTGTCTTTCCCAAGCTCCACTGTGTCCTTGGTGTGTAGCAGAATTCCAGACTTATAGTATGTATTCAGTAAATGTTTGTTACATGAACACTTTGGAAAAGTGTCGTATGTGTATGTTCTCAGATCATCAGAACTGAGGTAGGGCTCTAACTCCTGCATATGGAATTTTGGGTATTCAAAATGGTAACTAAGCCATAATTCAAAAAAGATTTAAAATAAAAACTGTGGCGTGTTTAATGCATTAATGTAGAGGGGTGTTGTGCTTAGCTTGCAGAGGGAAGATGGACACCCACCCCAAATGTGGTTTGTATGTTGAGACTTATGGTGCCACTCACGCACCAAGAGAGTATGAAAAGGCATATTGCTCATATAATGGAGTTTTCTGGGGGAGAGCAGGACATGTTCCTAAGCAGGTCCAAAATTGTCATGAGAAAGCAGGGAAGAGAGACTGGCTTAGGCTTTTATTATGGTTAGGGGTAGGGCTGGGGTGAGAGTTTCTATCTGCATGGTCCAGAGCTTGTGTGATTTGAATGTCCTGCTGGTGCCAAATCAGAGAGCATCTGGGGCTTTCTTATCAGCTTACCTAGAAGCAGGGAAGAAGTGGAAATGGGGTGAGGTTGAAATAGGGGAGGCCACTTCTTCCTGCAGGTAGGATTTGCCGGGGGCCCGGGTTTGACTCTGCCCTGTAGCAAGGAGGCCTCAGTGGCCCTGCTGATTTTGCAGGGTGTGTTTACATGACCCAAGGCAGCTGAGTGTGGAGGATCTTGGACTCAGGTCCTGTGAGAGCTTATCTTTTCAGGAGAGCACAGAATACATCCAGAAAATGCCATTCTGATGGAATGTAACTGAGGAGGGCAGTTTCTTGCATCACAGTCCATGGGTAATTTATGTCCATTATGGGTGGTCCAGAGATTCCAGGAAACATGAGAGAAAGTTTCTGAAGTCTTTACAGTGAAGAAGTCTCAGGAAAGCAGGGGGCACTAGTAGAAGTGCCTTTTGTATTGCATTTTGGACAGATTCTAGAGCTTTCTGTTATAGGAGTTTCCATTTATGATGGGCTGAATTATAAGTAACAGCATAAATGGGTTTTAGTAAAATTTGTGAGGAATATGGTACCTCCTGCATCCAGAAAGACATAAAATACGCTGGGCTTATTTTAACACTGAGTGATGAGGGTTAACAAATGTTTCTTGGCAGTGTCAGGGATGGAGTGACTCTTGGCTTACCAAATAATTTTCAGGAATTTAACTGAGGTGGTGGGGTCTTGTACTATGTGTGGGGCAATGCCCATCCCATTTTTGTGAACTCATTTGTGAATGTTTGTATGTCTTGACTAAGAGTGTAAACTGAATCTCCTTGGAGGATGTCAGTGTGATGTAATACTTGCTCCTAGAGAAAGTTGGTTGAAGTTTAGATCTTGCTGCAAAGATTGTGTGTCATGGCAGGGCTGTTGAATTACTCAACCATGGGTAGCCAGGTAAAGGTATATAGTGTCCCTTCAAAGGTGAAGGCAAACTGTAAACTGTGACTGAGAGGCTGTTGAAATAGGCACTGAAGAGAACATATTGACCAAATCTATAAAAGCAAAATATACACCAATGGCTGATTAGATGAAATCAATAATTTTAATAATATTGGGTGTGGGGACCTTAATGGGTGAGACTACAATGTTAAGGTTACAGTAATCCACTGTGAAGTGCCATTCATTCTTCTAGGTTTAGAAAAAGGCCAAATTTGGCTGTTGATGGAGGAACAATGGCCATTATCACCCTTTTTCTAAATTGGTCTTATAACAGTCCTTGAAGGGGAAGGAGTCTATGGAGTCCCTTTCTATCAAGCCAATTGCAAGTGCCAAAGACTTAATTTAATTTTAATTTATTACTCTTTGGGTCAGAGTATCCATGACCACTATAAGGTATTATGGGCAATGGACATCATGGCTATGGGAAATTTAGGCAAGGCAATAGTTCTGGTGGTTAAGGTGAGGCATAGATATTTACCTCTATTTTATATTTTGTAACTTTCCTATGACTATAGAAAGTACTTTGTTTAAATTTAGTAGGATCCCCTAGTTTAACTGTCATTTGAGTCCTCAAATTGACTGAGGCCATGAGAGGCTGGCAATTGGTGCATTTCGATATATGTTAAAGTTGATTCAGAACCTACATTGTAGAGGCATAAAAACCAATCAGTTCTCTTTAATTTTTTTGTTGTATAAATTCTTTTAGTAAAATGTGAATTTCTAATTAGTCAAAGTGTGTACCTCTGTTTCAGTTTTTTTGTTTCCATCTCCTGTATCAGTTTTCAGTTTGTTTTTGTTGCCCTTGGGTAAACCTCAGTGGGAAGGAGGTCTTCTGTGTGCTGCTCATATTTATGTTTCTTCTTTCAGAAGCCTCAGGTCAGTATCTTAAAGATTAGGGTTCTCCTCCATGTCAATGGTTGCTTTATAGAGTTTAAGGAACCCAGGTTTATGTTGGCTTTGGATTAACCCCTTGGCTGTGTCATGGGGGGGCCATGGGTGTTTTTCTCTATAATCCTAAGGGTAAAGAGCTTGTTGTTGACAGAGGTATAGGCAGCAGCGTTAGCAAAGGCAGTTGATAGTGTCCTAGTTTCAGCCATCTACTTTTAGGAGTGTGACCTCAGCATGCCACATAGTAACTGCGTTTTCTCCACACAAGAGATCACCCAGTGGGCCTGCCTGTTGTACAGGATATTGGTCTTTCTCCTGAGCACTCTATAGAAAGGGCCAATTCCTCATTGAAACACACACCCTGAGCTTAGTGTCAGTGGCTGTATATGCTAGAATCAAGACACATGATTCACAGCTATGCCCAGGTCAAGACACATGATCCACAGCCACTTTAAGGAAGGCCCCAATTCCATACTCCTGTCCTAAACGCCAAATAGTGAAACTTCTGATGTAGGTCAGTTGAATCCATAGCAGAAGCTTGAGAGAGGACCCAGCAAATGCAGCCCAAAAAGGACCACAACTCAAAGTACAAGCTAGTCAGCAGGCAGCAGAGCTGGTTAGCAAGCCAAAGCAAGAGAAGAAAGACCCCTCCCCCCACCCCCACCAGTGGTACTGTTTATCATCTAGACATGCTTGCTGTGTCAATTGTTATGGTCACCCTGAAAAGGAGAGATGGATACCCCACCCAAAATTTACTTCAGATGTCAAGATGGTACCATACTTCCTCCAAAAAGGTATGAAAAGGCTTATCACTCAAATAAAGTGGCTATCTGGGGGGAGCAGATAGGTTCCTAAGCAGGTCCAAAAATGGGTTGAGAGAGCAGGGAAAGGAGACTGGGTTGGGGTTTTATTGTGGTTAGGAGTCAGGCTGGGATGAGAGATCCTGTGTGCATGGGTCAGGGCTTGAGTGTTTTGAACTTCCTGACGTCACCAAGAGAGGGAGCATCTGAGGTTCCTTATCAGTTTTCCCAGATTTGGGGCAGGAGGGGAGGGGGAAAGGGGAAAACTGGAAAAGTGTCAGAAATCAAGCATGATAAATGGAATCAGACCCTGTATTACAATGGTGGGAAAGAGCTACATGTATAGAGTGGCCTATTTTGGTATTTGAGGTATATCTGTTTATAAGGAAATGTTGGATGTCTCATTTTTATGTAAATGCTACTTTTACTTGTGTTAAAAACCATGCAGAGATAACCTTTCTTGCTCTTTTTTAATCCTCAAATTTTGTATTATCTGATATAGAAATTTAATAATACTGATTTAATAGGTCTATTATTAGTATTGCAGACTTTAATTACTATTCTATAAGTCCAGTTTAAAATCATGAATTCCATCTGAATATTACTATGTTCTCATACAGAATTCATCTGGGAAATCAGTCAACTAGAATGGGCATAAGCAAATAAGCTTCTTATTTTGGATAATCATTATAATTTATGACTTATCTATGACCACAATATGTAAATAGTTCTTAAAAAGTTCAAATGTAAAACTCAACCAGTGGGCCCATTTAGTGAGAGTTCTCATAAGAGTGTTTTCTTTTGTGATTATGTGGATGAACTTGGTCAGCTCTGGCCTTGCAGTTTGAAGCTGTGGTTTGGCATCATTCTCCTAGAAGCTGCCTATTGGCATGGGTCTTGTACTATACCACATTTAATTTATTTTTTTATATTGTACAAATAGAATGTAAATTCAATGAAGGCAGGAATTCTTTTTTTTTTTTTTTTTTGGTTCATTGCTATATCCTCAGTGCCTAGAGCAGTGCAATAATAGCTACTGAAAAAAATATTTGTAATTGAGTCCCTTGGCAAGTACTTTTTACCTCTTTGATAATTAAAAACAATTGTAATTTTGATAATTATAAACCTAATTTGAAGTTCAAAATCATGGTGTCCCTGAAACAAAGAGTACCGTGGTGACTTTTTTAAAACAAAAACTTATGGAAAGTACTTTTTTTCTTTCGTGATTCTTTAAATTTGAATATATTAAGACAGGTTAGAAGGAATCATAGGTAAAGCAATTTGTTAAGCATATAGAAGTACACATATTAATTATGTTTATTTGGCACATTTGGTTTTAAGAATATGGAAATTTTATATGAGCCCAAGGGTAGGATGTATATTGTAGTCAGTCTTCAGGGGAACTAGATATATAAGATTCTTACTTTAGATTCTCTTTCTTTTTCAGGAAAGGACATGATCTTCTTTTCTTATGGTTTCTTAGTTTCCATTTTCTCATATCACTGGAAGTATTGTACTGTGGTTAAGAATAAGGAATATGGATTCAGATTGTCAGGGGTTGAATTCTGGATTTACACAAATATTTGACTTTGGACAAGTTACTTACCTTCTCTGTGACTCAGTTTCCTAATCTGTAAAATGTGGCTAAAAAGAGTCTCTGTCTCATAGGGTTATTATAAAGATTAAATGAGATCAGGCATGTAAAGTATTTAGCATAGTTTTGGGCACATAGCATAAGCACTCAATAAATCTGATCAATTACTAAATTTTAATGATAACTGAAATGTATTGTTATAGTAGCATGTGCTTTCTTTTTACACTTCCATAGCCTCATTGTAAAACACAACTTATTCCTTCATTTAACTTACACAGTCTCTTAATTTTCCAATTCCAAATTTTCAAGAAAAAATGTGGTTGACCCAGATTACAATTTTGAGCCACAACACAAGAGATTTTATGTAGCTCTCTGTCCTAGGTCAGCCCAGTCCAATCAGCTGTGATGGTGGGGAGTGGCTCACAAAGTACAAAATATAGCTGCTTAGACAGTAAGGGCTATGGACCTAAGGACCAACATCTGTAGTTTCGTAATATGCAATTATACAGATCTACAAATACTCGTGTATATATACTGCTTGTTTATAAATAATTGCCTGGATCTACAATCAAATACTACATAATATCAACTAAACCATTCTGTTAACGAAAACTATCTTATGATCAGTCAATGATGTAAAATCTATTTATATAATTGGTTTACTTAAAGAATTATATTTTTCCCACATTTGAGAATACTTAATCCATTTGAATTTTGAAGTATTTCAAAACTGAGATAATATTTATACTAGTAGAGGTTATTTGAAACTTAATTGGAAATATTTTTATTTTACAGAACTATTTCATTGACATCCAGATTTTAACAAATAAAAAGCAAAATTGAAAAGGGATTAAATGTGCTTTAAGAAAAAAAGGCTGTGAATATATTAGATTTGCTTTGCCAAGTCAGGCTAATATTGTCTTTAACTCTTGGGTCTGTGATGAAATGCATTTCTAGGGCAGTTTTATTCTCTTTGCAGCTGAATATTTCCATGTATTTGTAGCTTAGTCTAACAGTCCTGAGTACCAGGACTATCTACTTTATATTGAATTAAAATTTTCTCAGGGCAAGTAAAGAATATCTTCTCTTGTACTTTTCTAGTTTTATTCATCTGGACAACAAATTATTGATTTTAATTATCCAATCCAGATATCTATATGTGAAAAAAAATCTAGAAGTCTTCTTTAACTGAGGATGTTATGAAAATGATGACAAAATTTGTCAAGAGCGTCAAACTAATTTTCCTAATGAGATCAACATACAATTGAATATGGAAGTAATGTGTTCCATAAGTAATCTCCAGTTCCTCCCCATTAAGGAGGAAGTTAGTGATAATCTTTAACCATTGACTGAAGAAAGCCTTTGTATTGCATCTAATTGCACCTTTCCTGGGTACCATGTAGTTTTTGTTCTGTAAAGTCTCTCCTCTGCAAAGATCTCTCTTTCTTGCTCTTGTTAGGTTAGGCAGGAAGGAATTTAGTAAAAGGTCATTAGGTGGTTCATAAATCTTCTGGATGACTGGAGGACCAAGTGTGATGAGCATAGGCAAAAACCCAAAGAAAGAAATGATTCTGGACTCTGGTGTTTCTGGACACCTGCTACCACTGCCCATTCCCGTTATCCAATGTTGCTAAGCAATAATCTCCGTCTGACCTACAGCTTTGAATTACTTCCTCAAGATGAAGAAATTTGGGGTAGTCACTTCTGACTGTGCTTAGGTCATTGACCACATTCTGTACTAAAGGAGGCAGGGAAAAGAAATATTTTTCCTCTTTCCATTTCAGTAGGAAAAGGCTGGACCCTGCTTCCCACCTATTTTGGGATTCCTCACAAAGTGAAGGGTTTTTCTTACTGGTCTGCCAAAGCTACAAATGTGAGCTGTACCATATTATGAAGCCTTAGCATTTGCTTAGGCAACAGGCAAAGGCAGATACTTTGCTTGATTAAAGCATGGGATTTTTGTTTGTTTGTTTTTTAACATCTTTATTGGAGTATAATTGCTTTACAATGGTGTGTTACTTTCTGCTGTATAGCAAAGTGAATCAGCTATACATATACATACATCCCCATATCTCCTCCCTCTTGCATCTCCCTCCCTCCCACCCTCCCTATCCCACCTCTCTAGGTGGTCACAAAGCACCAAGCTGATCTCCCTGTGCTATGTAGCTGCTTCCCACTAGCTATCTGTTTTACATTTGGTAGTGTATATAAGTTCATGCCACTCTCTCACTTCGTCCTAGCTTACCCTTCCCCCTCCCCGTGTCCATGCGGATGTCTGCATCTTTATTCCTGTCCTGTCTCTAGGTTCTTCATAACCATTTTTTTTTTTTTTTAGATTCCATATATATGTGTTAGCATACGGTATTTGTTTTTCTCTTTCTGACTTACTTCACTCTGTATGTCTTGTCAGGTCACTTTTGAAGGAAATTCTTTGTAACTGATTAACAGGGTGACACTACGTCAGCTTCACTGGCTATTTTGGTTATTAAGACCCCTGATCCTAACGGATAATATTAGGGAGGCATATTAGTTTAGAATCCCAGTTCTGAAAAGTGTAAATCTTATGCTAGTTTGTAGATAAGCATAAGTGAACAGAGTATCAGGCTTTTACTTGTAATACCCAATTTTTCTGTATGGGTGTGGTTAAGGCAAGCCTTGAAGTATGTCCCATTGAGTTATTTACAAGGACAGACTCATAGTTGGATTTGGACTGGTATATTATGTGGTAAGAAACTTGGCAAGTCAATTTGGCTAAATTCCTCTACTAATTTTTTCTACCCTGTCTTGGCTCATGGGATAGTTCAGATAAAGTGACTATCTACAAATTCTTTAAATTTATCTGAAATAAATGCAAATCCTTTGTGAGAAACAATAGTGTCTCATTATCCACATGTAAGAATGGACTGTCATCAATGTTCTAGACTTTTCCTTGGAGTTTGAACCCTGACTCTTGCAGCCAGTTGGCATTTCCTAATCCCCTTTTTCTCAGTGATCTCTATTGCAGCTGAGCTAGCCAAAGTCTGTTTTTAAAACAGGGAAAGGGAGAACTTCCCCGAACGTGTTCATTGGAGAGGAAAGTGATACAAAAAATAAAAGTGCTAATCCTCAGGCATACTCAAGTTGTTCCTTTAAAAGTCCCTTATGTTGTGAGACAATTAAGACACAACTGAATCTACTGAACATATTTAAAGGTTATAGAGAGCCTAGAGATTGAGACAGAAATAAATTAGGTAAAGTAAACAAAAAGAGATGTTTGCCCTGATCCAAACATTAAAATGCTAGATAGAAAGGCCATAACAAATACAGTATAATACGATACTCCTTTGTACTGAAAATGTTACTAGAAGAAACATAAAATATTGTTTATTATTAAGAAATAGTTGTACATTTTTGAACTTGCTTTTCTACCTCTAAACACAGATGGAGTTCAACATATACACATACATTTTCTTCTAACTACCAGCTAGTTAATTATATGATTGATGTATGTAGGGGAAGAAAAGAAAATATTCCTCTGTCACTTTTCATATATTAATACTGAATGGAAGTTAAGGAAGACTCGTGACATCACTGCTTCTTCTTTCCTACCTCCACTAAGTCCACTTATCAAAATGTAAAAGCTTTGTTATTATTTTCTAAAAGAGAGTGGACATGGGCTTCCCTGGTGGCGCAGTGGTTGAGAGTCCGCCTGCCAATGCAGGGGACACGGGTTCGTGCCCGATCCGGGAAGATCCCACATGTCGTGGAGCGGCTGGGCCCGTGAGCCATGGCCGCTGAGCCTGCGCTTCCGAAGCCTGTGCTCTGTAACGGGAGAGGCCACGACAGTGAGAGGCCTGCATACCGCAAAAAAAAAAAAGAGTGGATATGATTCATGATTCTTATATTCTTTTGAAATCATATTACTCCTATAATGACCTTATATTTTTCCACATTATCCATTATTCAATTAAAAAACATAGAGGTTCAAAATGTTAGTATATTGTCGACCTTGGCTTTTTGTTCATGTTCTTTTTTTTTTTTTTTTTAATGGTGAATGAAGCATTTGGCATGAGTAGCTCTTATAAGTGATGGCTAAATACAGGTCAGCTTTCTAATGGCTTTTTTTGAACTTTATTTTTTGTTGTTGTGACATTTCAACTAATCATGAAATATCATAGATGAAATTAAACCAAACTAAATTTATATGGCATAAAATTTTATTTTGTCATGAGTCATATTAAAATGGCTTTTGATTTGATTAGACATTTTTAAGTAATTTTGTTGACATTTATGTAGCACACATTTGAAAACAGTTTTTTTAATGCCACTTAGTATATCATAATTTACTCAGACTGGATGTGGATACAATTTCTAAACATAAGCTTTGCAAAAGTGTGTGCAGTTTTATGTTGTAGGATTAGGTGATATATTGTTATTCATATATATATATTTCTGAAAAAATATTAAAGCAATTAATTTATTATAAAAAGCACTTAACAAAGAGCCTTGTCTACAGATAACTTTCAATAGATGTTTGTTCCCTTCTCTTTACTTCATTTCATAATCTTTAATTTGCTTTGGTTTACACTAGCAGGTAATTAATACAGTTTGAATGCAAGAGTATTAATATTCTACTTGAAGAATATAAAGGATTTTTTCTATATTATCTAAAGAAAAAAACCTTCAGATTGTCTATTAATTTAGTTATTATTAAAGAAAAGACCTTCCTCTAAAAGGTTAAGGTTGCTAACCAAGGTAATCTTGGTTAAACTTGCTGCAATCTTTTTAATAACCACAAAATAATAATACTGTATATTTCTATATTTCCTAAAATAATAGACATATTCTTATAAGAAATATTCTTTTGAAATATCCACTGCAACTAGGCTAAAGAATAAATTGAGGGAACATTTGACCTTATGTGAATTTATGGTTTATTCTGCTGGAAGCATTGGATTGTGATATGAGTTTGTGTTGGCAGTATCCCAAATATCCTCCTTTTCTTTCCTCACTCTATGAAGTGTTGATTATACAAAGAAACCTTAACATCGCTAAATGAAATGAGTACCTGTTTACATTTTTGATTCCTTAAGTTTGTGCTTTACATTAGAATTTTAAAAGATTTGGCTGTGCAAGATAGGATGTGTGCTAATTATGCATGCAGTAAGGGGCTAGTCAGAGAAATCTGTCTTGTAGAGAAGCTGTGAAGAAGACAATGAGAATGGCTCTGTTTTTGCATGTGTTCTTATGAAATACTACAGCAGGAAGATGAAAGTGGAAGGGACAGAGTTGCATGGATAAAAAGAAAGGGTGGTAAAGCTTGTATCTGGGCCTTTGGATGGTGATAAATATGTTCCTACAAGAAGAGTTGGCTTGAAGCCTTGGAAAAACTGCTTCCATTTCCGTCCTCCTTTGTACTTATCTCTACTTCAGAGTTTATGGTTAATTATTTTTACAAATCATTTCCCTCTTGCCCTCTTCACTCCAATTCAGTTGCTAAGTGACTGGAAGATAAAGTGACCTCTGAATTTATTCTTCTCATTATATTGTTAGATTTTTCCACATCACTTAAGGGATGGATTTGTTTGTTGTAAGTTCAACACCTCTCCAGCATTCAAGTTGACATTTCACCTAATTAATAGCCTCTATTGGCCTAGTTATTCTGGGGATGCATAATTAAGGCAATAATGCTACTTGTTCAGTGGAATTAATATTTCATTTTGCCTTTTAAATTAATTGCCCAAAGGTTTATTGCTTTTTCTGGCTATAGGCATATTATTATGTCTATTTGTGTTAAAATAAGCATATTTTTAAAGTCCACCCTTAGAAAAACTAAAAAGTTACTGTAATAGAAAATTTTGAGGATTTAAAAATAAACCCATATATATGTACAGTATTTTAATTTACTTAAAATTAAAATGGAATTCCTTAAAGGCACTAATTTTGACCTTTTATCTTTGAATTGTTCACTTTTGTACTTGGAGTCCCCTCTATAGCACCTGACGCAGAATGGATACTGGATATATACATACATTTTTCACTGACTTCATGTAATGGGAATTTGAATTTTCTTTTTAAAATGAAGTTAATATAAAAATGGTTATACATAAGTAATTCT
Source organism: Globicephala melas (assembly GCF_963455315.2). Classification (NCBI taxonomy): domain Eukaryota; kingdom Metazoa; phylum Chordata; class Mammalia; order Artiodactyla; family Delphinidae; genus Globicephala; species Globicephala melas. The sequence goes on along the minus strand of NC_083318.1, from coordinate 103,035,816 downwards.
GAGTAAAAATCAATATAAACACTATTTCTATTTTTACTCTTTGGCACTTGTGGTCTGAATGTTTTTATTTTCTGTGATGTGAAATGTTAATGACTTATCTATCAAATTGTATACATGAAAACACACAGCACTTACTATATAAAAGTCACTATATACTCCATGCTTTACAAATATTATTAATGTGGAATCACTAAGGGAAAAAATAACATACTTTCCCTCAGGTAACTATTTAGAAAAAAAGACCACGTGTAATTCACATGTGTACACACACAAACCTAGAAATGCTCGCAGGTGTGGAGCACGCAGATGTTAGGTTCTGAGTGTTCTGTGTATAGAATGATGGCTGTGGTGGTGGGAGATACATAGGGTTTCCTGCAGTAACTGAGGAGCTGAGTTTTATACCTCTTGATATTTAGATGGAAAAATGTCATGACAAATGTTGAAGAAAAAGATATAACCAGGCAAAAAAATAGTGGTTTAGATCCCTCACCTGGGCAAAATACCTTTTGCGATAGATAATGAGATTTGAACTGGTGGTGTCTGTTAAATCCACTAGAACCAATTCAAGAAATATTTTATTTGTTTTATAAACTATAAGGATGATTAAAAAATCCTGTTTCTCTATGTTAATGTAATTGTATACAGGCTATTTTAGAAAAATAAGTAAAACACGTGTGTCTAGGTGCAGGCCCCATATACATGAAATTTAGGAGAAATTAGAAGAGAAAAAAAATCAGTTCCTGGGAGGCCACTGATAATATATTTAACATGTTTGCTGGCCAAGATTTTGAGAAATCTAATCTGTGTTTACCGCATAGCATTTGGGACATTTTGGACATTTGGATTATAGTCCTATTGCCTCGCTGATGAGATATGTGAATTTGGAATATTTCCTAACTATTTACCATTAGGCCTCAAGTTTCTCATCTGTGAAATGAAGTTGCTTAGATGCTTGCTATGTTTTCTTTCAGTTCAAAAGCTTTACATCTGTTATTTTACCATATGCTGTAATAACATTTTTCCTTATTAAAAGATATAGTCTTCATTGTAAAACCTAGAAGATATGTAAAAGCACAAAGTGATAAATATGGGCACACTTCTATCTCTGTAAAACTATATTCATATCTATTCAGTTTTTAAAAGATTGGGGACATATTGTGGTATTTTAAAAGTTTTTCCACTTTACAGTATATTGTGAATGTTTATCCATCTTATCATTTACAAATGCTTAAATGGAATTGTTATATGCTTTTATGATAATTATTTTATTAATCCATTTTTATGGAGCATTTAGTTTTCCAATTATTTTACTATAAATAATGCTGTGGTGAACATTTTTATAGATTAATCTTTGTACAGATACTTGATTATATATCCTTAGCATAAGTTCTTAGATATGGAATTATTTGTCTTAAATGCATTTTTAAGCCATTGAATACATTGTTGTCAAGCTACCCCCAATACTGAATGGATATTTATTTGCAACATCTATTGATTCATTCAATAAATATTTATTTAGTGCTTATTTTACATTGTGTAAACATGAATGAAGTATTGAGAGAAATGGATGTCTGGGAGGAGGAGAACAGGTAGGTCTGTTTCTCTGCATTGGATATGTTAATTATCCAAAAACGTCCACAATTTGATGAGTAAAATACTGTCTTATTTTTTATTTCTTTGCTCTTAAGATAAAACCCTTTAAAAAAATACTTTGATAGCCATTTTGTATTGGGACTATTTTGTTGTACTGACTACCTTGCTTGGTGTCTGTGTCTCTCTTTGGTGAAGGAGGAAGGTGACCTCTAATGTTAATTAGTTCTCTTTCAACTGGTTGCCAATCATACTATGTTTTTGTCATGAAAATTAGAATTTTTCTTATCAAAATTAGAGCACTTTACTTCCCATTATATGTTGGTGATAAACTGACCTTTTTTTGTTTGTATGTTTCATTGTTCTCATTATATTGATTCTATACTGTGTTTTAAATTGACTTATTTCTAAAGCACCGTTTTTTCTACCTTAATACTTTATTGTATGCCCATCAGTCTTCCTTCAGTCCAATTGCTCTTTTCTGAGGATTGTGACTCCTATCTCTAGTTGTTTTTAAGATTTTATCACTGTTTGGCTCTTCTACAGTTACTTGTAATATTTCTAGGCATGGATTTATTCTTATCTATCCTGCTAAGGACTTCATTATGTTTTTCAGCTTTTTAGGAGAATTAACGGTCATTATTACTTCAGATATTGCTCCTTGCCCTTTCTATTTATTTGCTTTGTTTCTTCTGGAACTCCAATTATATTTATTTTGGACCTTGTTAATGTATTGTATATGTCTCTCAATCTTTCATATTTTCCATCTCTTTATTATTCTATCATAAATTCCTGTGAATTCCCTTCCAGTTCATTAGCTCAACTGTTTCTATTTAACCTGTTTAACCTATTAGGCTTTTAATTTAAAAGCTACTTTTTCCACAACTTCTATTTAATTCATTTTCAAATCTATCCATTTTTCCTCTAATCATAGTGATAGCTTATTTCTTATGGCATTTATTCTTTAATTATTTTATTCATTCCTACGTATGGTCTTTCCAATTGTTTTTCGTCATGTCTAAAGTTCTTGTGGTGGTAATACTTCTTTTATAGTATCTGACGATGCTCACTTGTGGTGTTTGCTTTCCTTGTGATATTTATGGAAAATATGTGATTCATTTTTCAGTGTTTTTTTTTTTTTCTTCATTTCTTGTACCTGGTAACTTCCAGTGGTGTGCTAGTAAATGTTTAATTATTAGTTCTCTGAGAAAAAGTGCTCGGGTTTGTAGCATATCCCCAGCACAGCCAATTTTAAACTCCTGAAGTGGTGTCATCAAGCATGGAGGTGGGAAGTGATGTGCACACTCAGGTTTTGTAAGCTGGTTGTAGGAGCCAACTTCAGAACACCACTGGCAATTTTCCTTTTATAATATAAATTCAGCTGTGTTAATTTTTGTTATAGTTTACCCAGTGCATGTAGAGTTTTGTGATATGAGTTTCCATTAGCTAACTCTTCCAGGACCAGAAGCAATGCTATATGTTCAAAATTAAGAAAGCTTAAAAATGTTTGTATGTGATAATTCTTATATTGGTGAATTTCACCATTTCTACATCTTTTATATGTCCTATCTCTTAATACTCCACACTTTTTCTTATGCATTTGCCTCATTCCCCCATCTCTTACATTCTGGTCTCTATTGCTTTACTCCTGCTAAATAAGCTTATCAAAGGATTTCTGTGGAAGGAATCATCTTGTTACATAAACAATATTTTAAGAGATACTTAGCTTTTAGAGGTAGACAAGCACAGACTCCTTAGAAAGAGATAGCATATCTCCTGAAGCTAATGATGTACTCCTAGATATTTGTGGGTAGAGTGTGCTAAATCAGAGGCAACCTTTTTCTGTAAATGGTGAGATAGTAAATATTTTAGACTTTGCAGGCCATACAGTCCCTCTCCCAACTACTCAACTCTGCCATTATAGTGTGAAAGCAGCCATAGATAATATGTAAACTAATAGATGGCTGTGTTCCAATAAAACTTTATTTATAAGAAGGTAATGAGTTGAATTTGGTGTGTGGGCTACAGCTTACTGAGCCCTGCTCTAAATGGTAGTCCATTATTATTAAGATTTAATTATATATATATATATATATATTTTATTTATTTATTTTTTTTGCGGTACGCAGGCCTCTCACTGCTGTGGTCTCTCCCATTGAGGAGCACAGGCTCCGAACGCACAGGCTCAGCAGCCATGGCGCACGGGCCCAGCCGCTCCATGGCATGTGGGATCTTCCTGGACCGGGGCACGAACCCACGTCCCCTGAATCGGCAGGCGGACTCTCAACCACTGCGCCACTAGGGAAGCCCAGATTTAATAATATTTTAAAGTGAGCATATGCACAGTTGTTAATAGAAAATTAAATTTAATTTCACTTTCTATATCAGCACTTGAAAAGATAATTACTAGTTTTTAGATATAATTACTTTTTTCTTTTGCACATGGTTAGGAGAACCATTTTGGGCATAGAAGAGACAGTGTTTTTTGTAATTAACAGTGACTTTGTATTTTAATATTGTATATGTGCTTGCAGGCTATTAAGAGAGTCATTTATACTAAATCTGATATGTGTTAAATACAAAAATTATTTATAGACAATGAGTTTGTGGTATACGAAATCAACTTCAAAACTGCTGGACCTTAGACTGTTTTTTGGAATCAGTAGTTCATTTGGTTTGCTCGTGTGTATATTGCATTTCAGTGACAAACTGTGGGAGCCTGGAGCTGCCCAGAACAATTTGATTTTTTCATCTGTGAAGATTCTCAAACCTCCTGTGGTTTAGTTGGCACGTCTCACATGCAAAAGAATTTAAGTATTGATCTAAGCTATTAAAACACATCATAGTTACATTCTTTTATAGCAACTGCTGTGCACCAGTTCAACCTAATGAATTCTCAAGTGTATCTCATTTTTACAACATGGCCTACTGCTTTGCTCAGAGTAGCCATTAACTCCTATCGGCATGTAATGAGGAGAAACTCAGTAGAGTACATAGCAGGAAATGAACATATGAGGGTTTTCCCAAAAGACCAACCAGTAACTGAAAGCACTAAGCTCCCCAAATTATCATCCCTTCCTTTTTCAAGCTACTTATAGGTCCCATATTGTACCAAAATGTTGTCACTAATTTCACCTTAGACTAATATCACGATAGTGCCCTGGCCATTTGTGTTATTCCTATGCAATGGTGCCAAATGTTCTCTGCCAGGCTACTAGGAAATATAATCACCAAACTAGTTTTCTGTAATTCACTAGGATTATGATACTGAACATTCTCTTTCCTTTAATGTCCCTTTGAGGAACAAGAAGATTCTGCCTTGACATAGTAACTTAGTCATAGAGCTACATTTGGAATCTTTATAATGCAAACCAGGAAAGGTCAAGATGCTTGCTTTTCATAGCAAGATTATTCATTCATTAAAAATTAAAATACATTTTTCATTTCAGGTGGGGGGCTGGATGTTATTATTTCCCACATGCCCAGTTCAGCAGTACAGAACGAAAACTGCCCTGCATGGTAACATTTTTGTAGGTATCTTTGCTGGACTCTTTCATACTTTCATTACTGCAAACGTCTCATTCCTAATTTGTTCTCATCAAATTTATTGAAAATTCATAGGTCTCAATATGAAAAGATAATGAAAATAGTTAGATTTGTGGTAGAGAAGGAAAGAAGCTTTTTTCCTTTGATTTACTTTTTATTCAATAAACATTTACTCAACATTAGCTCTACACTAAGAATAGCACTGGGCCCTGGGGTTGTGAACATCAATAAAACATAATCACTTTCCCCAAGAAGTCAGTTTCCCCATACTACATTCCATAATGTAGTATGGAAGAGACATATGAACAAACAGTTACAATATTATAAGATACTCATAATAAAAATACGAACAAAATGCTGTGAGAAGACTAAGGAAAGTCTGAAGAGTGGCTGGGAGAACATTTCTCCATTTAACACGTGCTACAACATAGTGAAAAAGGAATGGAACCACGTATTTTAAATGCTGGAAATGAGAATTTGGAAAATGGAAATAAAATAAAAATGCCATTTATAATAACATGAAAACATAAATGCTTAAGAATAAACTTAAATGTATGAAAGGACTGTACACATAAAATATATGATTAAATATAAAATAATTTTCTTTGTAAATTCTTAATTTCTTAAAATAGAATGGCTTATGCAAAGAAAAAATCATGGCAATGTGTTGTAGAGTTTATAAAATATGTATAATTAAAATATATGACAACAATAGCTCAAAGGAAAATTGAAGCATACTATTGTAAGTTGCTTAAACTATATGTGTGAAGTAGGATAATATTATTTGAACCTAGTTTACTAAAAATAAATGCATATTGCAAACTCTAGAACAACCATTAAAAAAAGAAAAAGAAATATAACAATTTATTGCATAAAATAAAATAGGGGAAAAAAGATACACAGTTCTTCCAAAGAAAGCTCAGAAGGAAGAAAAATGGAATAAAGAATATAGGGATAGAGGAGCTTCAAGATGGCGGAAGAGTAAGACGCGGAGATCACCTTCCTCCCCACAAATACATCAGAAATACATCTACACGTGGAACAACTCCTACAGAACACCTACTGAACGCTGGCAGAAGACCTCAGACCTCACAAAAGGCAGGAAACTCCCAACGTACCTGGGTAGGGCAAAAGAAAAAAGAAAAAACAGAGACAAAATAAGGATGGGACCTGCACCAGTGGGAGGGAGCTGTGAAGGAGGAAAGGTTTCCACACACTAGAAGCCCCTTCACGGGCAGACACTGCAGGTGGAGGAAGGGGGAAGCTTCGGAGCCACAGAGGAGACTGCAGCAACAGGGGTGTGGAGGGCAAAGCAGAGAGATTCCCGCACAGAGGATTGGTGCCGACCAGCACTCACCAGCCCGAGAGGCTTTTCTGCTCACCTGCCGGGACAGATGGGCGCTGGGAGCTGAGGCTCAGGCTTCGTTCGGATCGGATCGCAGGGAGAGGACTGGCGGCATGAACACAGCCTGCAGAGGGTTAGTGCGCCACGGCTAGCTGGGAGGGAGTCCGGGTAAAAGTCTGGAGCTGCCGAAGAGGCTTTTTCTTGCCTCTTTGTTTCCTGGTGTGGGAGGAGACGGGATTAAGAGTGCCGCTTAAAGGAGCTCCAGAGACGGGCGTGAGCCACAGCTATCAGCACGGAGTCCAGAGACGGGCATGATATGCTAAGACTGCTGCTGCAGCCACCAAGAAGCCTGTGTGCAAGCACAGGTCACTCTCCACACCTCCCCTCCTGGGAGGCTGTGCAGCCCGCCACTGCCAGGGTCCCGTGATCCAGGGACAACTTACCTGGGAGAATGCATGGCATGCCTCCGGCTGCTGCAACGTCATGCTGGCCTCTGCCGCTGCAGGCTTGCCCCGAACTCCATACCCCTCCCTCCCCCCGGCCTGAGTGAGCCAGAGCCCCCGAATTAAATGCTTCTTTAACCCCATCCTGTCTGAGCAAAGAACAGACACCCTCAGGCGACCTACACAAAGAGGCGGGTCCAAATCCAAAGCTGAACCCTGGAAGCTGTGCAAATGAAGAAGAGAAAGGGAAATTTCTCCCAGCAGCCCCAGGAGCAGCAGATTAAATTTCCACAATCAACTTGAAGTACCTGCATCCCTGCATCTGTGGAATACCTGAATAGACAACGAATCATACCAAATTGAGGAGGTGGACTTTGGGAGCAATGATACATTTTTTTCCCCCCTTTTTCTCTTTTTCTGAGTGTGTATGTGTAAGCTTCTGTATGATTTTGTCTGTATAGCTTTGATTTTACCATTTGTCCTAGGGTTCTGTCTGTCCATTTTGTTGTGTTTTGGTTTTTTATTACTTAAAAATTTTTTTCTTAATAATAATTTTTTTATATAAATTTATTTTATTTATTTATTTGACTGCATTGGGTCTTCGTTTCTGTGTGAGGGCTTTCTCTAGTTGTGGCGAGCGAGGGCCACTCTTCATTGCGGTGCACAGGCCTCTCACTGTCGCGGCCCCTCCCGTTGCGGAGCACAGGCTCCAGACGCGAAGGCTCAGTAGTTGTGGCTCACAGGCCCAGTTGCTCCGCGGCATGTGGGATCCTCCCAGACCAGGGCCCGAACCCGTGTCCCCTGCATTGGCAGGCAGATTCTCAACCACTGCGCCACCAGGGAAGCCCCAATAATTATTTTTTATTTTAATAACTTTATTTTATTTTATCTTCTTCTTTCTTTCTTTCTTTTCTCCATTTTATTCTGAGCCATGTGGAGGACAGGCTCTTGGTGCTCCAGCCAGGCATCAGGGCTATGCCACTGAGATGGGAGAGCCAAGTTCAGGACACTGGTCCACAAGAGACCTCCCAGCTCCACGTAATATCAAACGGTGAAAATCTCCCAGAGATCTCCATCTCAATGCCAAGACCCAGCTAAACTCAACGACCAGCAAGCTACAGTGCACAACACCCTATGCCAAACAACTAGCAAGACAGGAACACAACTCCATCCATTAGCACAGAGGTTGCCCAAAATCATATGAAGGCCACAGACACCCCAAAACACACCATCAAATGTGGACCTGGTGGATTGGCAACTATATGCCAATAAAATGGACAACCTGGAAGAAATGGACAAATTCTTAGAAATGCACAACCTTCTGAGACTGAACCAGGAAGAAATAGAAAATCTGAACAGACCAATCACACACACTGAAATTGAAACTGTGATTAAAAATCTTCCAACAAACAAAAGCCCAGGACCAGAGGGCTTCACAGGTGAATTCTATCAAACATTTAGAGAAGAGCTAACACCTATCCTTCTCAAACTCTTACAAAATGTAGCAGAGGGGGGGACACTCCCAAACTCATTCTACGAGGCCACCATCACTCTGATACCAAAACCAGACAAAGATGTCACAAAGAAAGAAAAGTGCAGGTCAGTATCACTGATGAACATAGATGCAAAAATCCTTAACAAAATACTAGCAAACAGAATCCAACAGCACATTAAAAGGATCATACACCATGATCAAGTGGGGTTTATTCCAGGAATGCAAGGATTCTTCAATATACACAAATCAATCAACATGATACACCATATTAACAAATTGAAGGAGAAAAACCATATGATCATCTCAATAGATGCAGAAAAAGCTTTCGACAAAATTCAATACCCATTTATTACAAAAACCCTCCAGAAAGTAGGCATAGAGAGAACTTTCCTCAACATAATAAAGGCTATATGTGACAAACCCACAGCCAACATCATCCTCAATGGTGAAAAACTGAAAGCATTTCCACTAAGATCAGGAATAAGACAAAGTTGCCCACTCTCACCACTCTTATTCAACATAGTTTTGGAAGTTTTAGCCACAGCAATCAGAGAAGAACAAGAAATAAAAGGAATCCAGTTTGGAAAAGAAGAAGTAAAGCTGTCGCTCTTTGCAGATGACATGATACTATACATAAAGTATCCTAAAGATGTTACCAGAAAATTACTAGAGCTAATCAATGAATCTGGTAAGGTATCAGGATACAAAATTAATGCACAGAAATCTCTTGCAATCCTATATACTAATGATGAAAACTCTGAAAGTGAAATTAAGAAAATACTCACATTTACCATTGCAATAAAAAGAATAAAATATCTAGGTATAAATCTACCTAAGGAGACAAAAGACTTGTATGCAGAAAATTATAAGACACTGATGAAAGAAATTAAAGATGATACAAATAGATGGAGAGATATACCATGTTCTTGGATTGGAAGAATCAACATTGTGAAAATGACTCTACTACCCAAAGCAATCTACAGATTCAATGCAATCCCTATCAAACTACCACTGGCATTTCTCACAGAACTAGAACAAAAAATTTCACAATTTGTATGGAAACACAAAAGACCCTGAATAGCCATAGCAATCTTGAGAAAGAAAAATGGAGCTGGAGGAATCAGGCTCTCTGACTTCAGACTGTACTACAAAGCTACAGTAATCAAGACAGTATGGTACTGGCACAATAACAGAAATATAGATCAATGGAACAGGATAGAAAGCCCAGAGTTAACTCCACGCATATATGGTCACCTTATCTTTAATAAAGGAGACAAGAATATACAGTGGAGAAAAGACAGCCTCTTCAATAAGTGGTGCTGGGAAAACTGGACAGGTACATGTAAAAGAATGAAATTAGAACACTCCCTAACACCATACACAAAAATAAACTCAAAATGGATTAAAGACCTACATGTAAGTCCAAACACCATCAAACTCTTAGAGGAAAGCACAGGCAGAACACTCTATGACATAAATCACTGCAAGATCCTTTTTGACCCACCTCCTAGAGAAATGGAAATAAAAACAAAAATAAACATATGGGACCTAATGAAACTTCAAAGCTTTTGCACCACAAAGGAAATCATAAACAAGATGAAAAGACAACCCTCAGAATGGGAGAAAATATTTGTAAATGAAACAACTGACAAAGCATTAATCTCCAAAACATACAAGCAGCTCATGCAGCTCAATATCAAAAAACAAACAACCCAATCCAAAAATGGGCAGAAGACCTAAATAGACATTTCTCCAAAGAAGATATACAGATTGCCAACAAACACATGAAAGAATGCTCAACATCATTAATCATTAGAGAAATGCAAATCAAAACTACAATGAGATATCATCTCACACCAGTCAGAATGGCCATCATCAAAAAACCTACAAACAATAAATGCTGGAAAGGGTGTGGAAAAAATGGAACCCTCTTGCACTGTTGGGGGAATGTAAATTGATACAGCCACTACGGAGAACAGTATGGAGATTCCTTAAAAATCTAAAAATAGAACTACCATATGACCGAGCAATCCCACTACTGGGCATATACTCTGAGAAAACCATAATTTAAAAATAATCATGTGCCAAAATGTTCATTGCAGCTCTATTTACAATAGCCAGGACATGGAAGCAACCTAAGTGTCCATCAACAGATGAATGGATACAATGGAATATTACTCAGCCATAAAAAGAATGAAACTGAGTTTTTTGTAGTGAGATGGGTGGACCTAGAGACTCATACAGAGTGAAGTAAGTCAGAAAGAGAAAAACACATACCGTATGCTAACACACATATATGGAATCTAAAAAATAAAAAAAGAAAGAAAAAAGAAAATGATCAGAAGAACCTAGGGGCAACATGGGAATAAATATACAGACCTACTAGAGAATGGAGTTGAGGATACGGGGAGGGGGAATGATAAGCTGGGACAAAGTGATAGAGTGGCATGGACATATATACACTACCAAACGTAAAATAGATAGCTAGTGGGAAGCAGCTGCATAACACAGGGAGATCAGCTTCGTGCTTTGTGACCACCTAGAGGGGTGGGATAGGGATGGTGGGAGGGAGGGAGATGCAAGAGGGAAGAGATATGGGGACATATGTGTATGTATAACTGATTCACTTTGTTATAAAGCAGAAACTGACACACCATTGTAAAGCAATTATACTCTAATAAAGATGTTTAAAAAAAAAGAAATTGAAAATATAACTACCATATGATCCAGAAATCCCATTTCTGGATATATATCCAAAGAAAATAAACCATTATCTCAGAGAGATATCTGTACTCCCATGTTCACTGCAGCATTATTCACAATAGCCAAGGTATAGAAATCAGAGAGTAGATAAGTGATTGCCACTGGCTTGGTGGGGGAGGAGAAATAGTGTAGGGAGACGTTGGTAATAGGGCACAGACTATCATTATAAGTTGAGTAAGATCCACAAGAGGATCTAACGTATAACATGGTGACTATAGTTCATAGCACTGTATTATATAATCAAAACTTCCTAGAGAGTAGAACTTAAATGTCTCACCAATAAAGGGGGCAGGGAATATGTGAGGTGATGGATGTGTGAATTAACTAGATGGGGGAAGTTCTTTCACAACGTATGCATACAAGTCATCATATTAAACTTTTTTTTAATTTTTTTTTTTTTGCGGTACACAGACCTCTCACTGTTGTGGCCTTTCCTGTTGCGGAGCACAGGCTCCGGACGCAGGCTCCGCGGCCATGGCTCACGGGCCCAGCTGCTCCGCGGCATGTGGGATCTTCCCGGACCGGGGCACAAACCCGTGTCCCCTGCATCGGCAGGCGGACTCTCAACCACTGCGCCACCAGGGAAGCCCCCATATTGAATACTTTAAATGTCTTAAGCAATTTATTTGTCAGTTATACTTCAATAAAGCTAAAAACAGAAGAAAAAAAAAGAATATAGGGATAAAATACAAAACTAATTGTATGATGGTAGACTTAAACTCAATAACATCCATAATTACTTTAGATGAAAATGGATCAGTGTACCTGTTAAAAGGCAGAGATTATCAACAAGTCATCACTTCTCTTCAATATTGTACTGGAGGCAGGACAATTAGGCAAGAAAAGTCAGATCGGAAAGGAAAAGCGAAAACTGTCTTCACTTGCAGATGACATTTCTGTGTATAAAGAAAATCCTAAACCATCAACAAAATATTTACTAGATTTAAGTGAATTTAATAGGGTTCTAGATACAACATCACTTACAAAAATCAACTTTATTTTTAGAAATAAGCATTTAGGAAATGGAAATGAAAACATGCCATTTACAATAGCATCAAAAAATATAAATGCTAAAGAATAAACTTAAAAAAAATATAAGGTCTATCTATATACTGTAAACTACAAAAGATTCCTGTGATAAATTAAAGAGAACTGAAGTAAATGGACAAATATACTATGATTGTGGATAAAACACCCAATATTAAGATATCTATTCTTTCCCAGGTGAGCTATAGTTCTGATGCAATCCCAATCAAAATTCTAGAACGCTTTTTTAAAATTTTGAAATGTTAGGCTGATTTTAAAATTAATGTGGAAATGCAGAGGCCTAGAATAGTCCCAAAAATAAAAGAGAAGAAAAATTTGGGGACTTACCTAATTTTAAGACTATTATAAAGCTACGCTTATCAAGACAGGATAGTATTAGGGTGAAGACAGACAACAGATAAATGGAATAGAATAGAATCCTGAAATAGACTTGCATTGGTACAATCAACTGATTTTTTAACCAAGGCAGCAAGGCAACTCAATATGGAAAGGAAAATCTTTTCACTAAGAATGCTTGAACAACTACGTATCATTAAGGAATAAAAGTGAACCTCAGCATATACATCACACCACGAATTAAAGTTAATTGGAGAGGTATCATAGACCTAAAAGTAAAATCAACAATGTAAAGCTTCATGAAGAAAATGTGGAAGAATATCCTCATGAACTTGGATTGGGAAAGATCCCTTGAGAAAATGAAGAAAGCACTAATAATAAAAGAAAAATAAATCATAAAATAAATTTCATAAAAATTAAATATTACTCACTAAAAGAAAGCATCAATAAGCTGAGTATGCAAGCTACAGACTGAAAGAAAATATTCATAATACATGCAACTGACAGTAAACTTTAATCTGAAATAGAGAATTTCTGCAATTTGTATAAAAAGACAAACAACTCACTTCCGCCACCCACAGTCCCACCAAATGGGCAAAGTATTATACTTGAAAAGTCACTCTACCGAGTAAGATAAATAAATGGCCAATAAACTCATGAGAAACATTCTCAACACTATTAGTCATCAGGGAAATAAAAAATAAAACCATAATGAAATACTACTAAACACTCACTAGAATGATTAAAATTTAGAAAACTGATAACAACACCAAAATGTTGACAAGGATGTGAAGCAACCGAATTTTTATGCATTGCTACAGGGGGTAGAAAATGTGTCTGACAATTTTTAATAAGTTAAATATATTCCTATCCCACGATCCAACAATTCCTTCTTTAGGTATTTTTCCCAAAAGAAATGAAAACATATTTGTGCAAAAATACATGTATATAAATGTTCGTGCAGCATTATTGATATCCAAAAAATAGAAACACCTAAAATGTCTAAAAGCAAAATAGAGAATAGATAAACTGATACATTTTACTCAGCAGAAAAAAAGAACAACTACTGATACTTTTGCCAACATGGATGAATTCTAAAAGAAGCCCAATGAAAAAGAGTATATACTGTATTATTTCATTTATATAAGTTCTAGGACAAGAAAAACTAATCTATATAGAGAAAGAAGTTAGAACATTGTTGCATGGGGGGTGGGGACTATTGTCAAGAAAAGGGTACGGGGATTTTCAGACTTTACCTTTATCACAATGTGAGTTACATGGATATATGCATTTGTCAAAACTCATCAATCTGCACACTTTAGAACTGTTCATTTTGCTGTGTATAAATTATACCTGGGCAAACTAAATTTTTAAAAAATTAAAAATAAGAAGTGGAGGTAACTATCTGGCAAAAATTATGCATGAATCTCATGGAAATGCAATAAAACAATCTCACAGATTGAAATTTGAGGAGTAAATTTTTTCTTTTGTTGTTTTGTTTTACTTTTTATTTATTTTATGACTGTATTTTAGTAACATTTTTTTCCTGTAGCAGATTTAGTTTCTCATATAACAAAAAGTCTAGAATTAGAAAAATCCAGAATTTCTTAATTCAGTAGTTTAATGGTATCATCAAGCACAGAGTTCTTTCTATTGTTCTGCTTTACACTGCTCAGCATTTCTTAAGATCATTTCCTATTAGTGGCTTTACAAGCGTTTTTGTTCCAGACATCCATGAAGAGATAACAATGCCTAGCAAGAGAATGAAGGACCTTGTTCCTTGTGTCACATGAACCTTTTTCTATTATAAAATATCACAGACATATCAAATAGCCTATATTTTATACCTGTAGGGTTTAAAGAATAATAGTGAAATAATGTTGCATGACATCACTACTCAGCTCAAAGTAGTCATAACGAATACCATTGAAAACCCCTGCATGTCCCTATCTAGGGGTGTTCTTCCCCTCCCTAGGAGATAGCCAATCTCTTGAATTTTGCATTTTTTATTCTTTTGCTTTTCTTTATAGTTTTATCATAGTAAAAAGACATTCTTAAATAATATATTGTTTAGTTGTGTATATTTTGTAACTTTCGTAAGTAAAGTTACCCATGACTTCTTTTCATTTATTTACCATGTTTATATTTGGCACGTTGATATTTGTTTCTTTATACAACCATTTCATTACCATATGGTGTTCCACTAAATGAATGTACCATAGTTTATTTATTCATTGGTCTTTCTGTGATTATCTTTTTCCAGTATTAATTTTTATTATTTATTTTACTATTACAAAAGTATTCTAATGAACTGCCTTTTATATATATCTTGGTAGTAAAACACAAGAGTTTCTCTGGAAATATGTGTAGAAGTAGAATTGGTGGGTGTTAGGCTATGCAGAAGTTTACTGTGTAATGCTATTTTCCCCCTAAATTTGGTTGTTCCAACTGTCAAAATTATCAGCAGTGTATAAATATTCCCATCTGATCAACCGCTTTGCAAAAACTGAATATTATCATACTTTTCAGCTTTTATTAATATGATAGGTACAAAACAGTATCTCAATGTGGCTTTAAATTACACATATATTTATGAGCCTTTTTATATTTCTTTTTTTAATAAAATGTATTCCATATTGTTTGCCCATTCTTCTGTTGGGTTCTTTATCTTTTTCCTCTTATATTTTAGGAGCTATTTATAGATTCTGGATAAATCTTCCTCTGGTTATATGTGTTTCAAATATTTTTTCTAAATTTATGGACTACTTCTTTATCACATTTTTTCATAAACAGAAATGATTCATTTTAAATAGTCTATTTTATCAGTAGTTTCCTTTTTAACTTAGCATATTTACGTATTATTTATGATGTATTCCTCAGACATTCAACTACATTTCCTTCTATATTATTTAAAGTTTGGCCTTTCCTGAAAATTTTAATACGTCTGGAATTGTGTTTTGTATGCAATATGAGGTAGGGGTTGTCAAGAACTTTGAAGAGTTTTAGCTGTTACCCTACTTGCAAGCTAACAAGGTAGCTTGCCACAGTTTCATGAATGCTGGCAGAAGATAAGCGATTCCTGGGTCAGATCAAAGTTCTTTACTACTCACGTTAATAACAGGAGCTAGAGTGTCAGAATTCATGCCAGTTTCTCAGGCTCATTTCCCACAGAACAACTCAAAGAAGGTCAGGTGACTACTGCACATACAGTGAGTGGTGCTATTGAAGAGGAACCCCAAGCTTAGGGAACCCAAATCTCTTATGGTGGATGGTTAGCATGCCTGACCTTTGCCCCAGAGGGCCACCTTACCTATATTATACTGGAGAGCAATCAACCCTGCCTTATGCTCCAGAAGGAGATATGTTTGCTCTATAACCATGCTTGAGAAGATAGTCTGGAATAAAGGCAGCCAGTGCCTCTGCCTGTAAGACATGCAGAAATATGAGAAGCCGATAGAGAATTGTCTCTAACAAGGACAATTCCTCCCTCCCCTTGCCCCAATATTTATGACCAATTGTCTCAGCTTGGTTTAATGCATAGTCTCTCCTTTCCCCAGATATCTTTAATATAGTCAGGTTTAAATGTCTATATTAACATAATTTAGCATAATAAGTTTCCATATATGTATGTGTCTGTTTCTGGGCTCTCTGTTCTATTAATCAGTAGTCTACCTCTGTATCCACCCTGCATACCTTACTTACTACAACTTTATAATAAATCCTGATCTCTGGTAGAGCAACTCCCTCCCCAACCTCCACAAATACCCACCTTATTCTTCTTCAGAAATGTCTCACATAGTCTAGTCCTTTCATTCTTCCTTGTATTTAAAAAATCTACACAGGTTCCAATGTAAAATATTTTTTCTTGCAATTCAGACCTTCCTTCTGGGATTGTTTTGCTTGCTCCAGAATTTTGTTTGAAACTTTCTATAGTAAACTTTATGCAGGTGTCTCTGTTGTAACTTCCCACCATAGATAGCTTCCAAGCTTTGGTTCCTGTACTCTGCATGCTGCCCTTTAAAAGCTAAATTTCTGATCTTCAGACATCAGCAGATGGTCTGAGGACGAGTGACAGTTTCAGCTCATTTATTTCTCTGCATGGATCCTTTCACATTGTTTTTAGCCTTTCAGAATTTTTCTTGCCTTTTTTTGGGCAGCTCAGCTATTCATTTTAAAAGGCATTTTGTCTATTTCACCTAACCTTTCTAGAAGTTTTGCACTGAAAGTGGTTTTCAAGATATCTAATCATTCATATTGCCAGAAACAGAAGTCTTGTGTCAATAGTGGTTTTAAAATTGTTTAATCTCACAGAATTGTATCTTGCACACAATACATATTCAACAAAGTGTGTTTAATTGAACTGAATAAGATTTTGGTTGGGTTTTTCTGATGCTGCCTCATCATTCCCAAATAACCCAGTACCTAATTTGGCATTTCCACTGTTAGATTATTATCCTCTCCTTAAAACTTTACAACATTAAAAAATATTTTAAACATACAGAAAGCAATATACTTGAAATCTTTGTACTTACCACCAAGATTAAATACATGTTAATGTAGTGTCCTATTTTCTTTAATCTATAGTTATATGGGTAGATAACAAAGCAATGTATATTATTTTGTGTACTTTAAAATTTTACATTAATAATACAGTGATATTCATACTTTTTTGAAAGTTTATTTTTTTCCCCACTCAACATCATGTTTGA
The DNA here is from genome assembly GCF_963455315.2 of Globicephala melas. NCBI lineage: Eukaryota > Metazoa > Chordata > Mammalia > Artiodactyla > Delphinidae > Globicephala > Globicephala melas. The sequence goes on along the minus strand of NC_083318.1, from coordinate 103,018,542 downwards.
AATATTTTCCATGGTGATACCCTAAGCTTTGATTCAATTATTCCAAGTCCTGTCTGTAATTTTATTATAAATTAAATTTTATTTAATAGTCCCTTTATTCTACAACAAATATTCTTATTATATGTATATCCTCTTGAGCATGTATTTGAGAATTTTTAAAAATTAGTTGCCTAGAACTGAAAGTGTTCTATAATAGGATGTACTTAACTTTAACACATTAGGTATATCCAGTTTCTTATATCTGGTCTTTATGATTGTGATGACATTGATCATTATAGAAGATAGGACATTTTTAAACCTTATTTTATTATTTAATATTTACAATTTGTGAAAAGCACCTAGTACTGGTCTGGACAAGGATTATGCTGAATATATGTAGTGCCTGAAACCTTGTGTATAATTCAAATTATGCTGAAGTTTATACTATTCAATAATGAATAATTAGGTGATTTGGAAATTCATGCCCCCATTTTTTTCTATAGGTATTTATGAGCCTCCATTTATTGTACTACTGCAGTGAACCAACCTTGGATGTGAAAATTGCCTTTTGTCAGGTGTGTGTTCCTTACAGGTAAAACAAGGTACAGTATATTCACTTGTATTTCCATTTTGCCATCCCATCTTGCAAATGTTCCACACTAAAGTTAATGTTTATGTAATGTTAAAAGTAGCTTAGGAAGTAGAAGCTGGTACCTAGATGCTTTCCCCCCCCCCCCAGTTCATTTATGTTAGAATAGGAATGAAGATAATTCTTTTTAATGTTTATAAATATAGTACTTGATCACTGCATAAAGTGATTTCTTACTAGATTTAACATCATTAATATGTCTTTTTCAAATCCTTAAAATGTGGTTTTATTCATCAAACTAGCTAAAGTCTATGATATTATTTTTCATCCAAGAACTGATGAGCCCCAAGTAGAGTACCTCTAGTACTGAAATATAATAATATGTAGGTAGTGCTCAGTTTGTTTTCTGATGTTCAGTTCTAACCAGTAGTTGATAACAAAGATAAAACAACAATAATGACTAATAAAGGTATCTTTAACCTACAGTGAACACTAGTGAGAATATGTTGTGCATGGACCAGATAAGAGTCTGCACTCCTGTGTTCATACAAGTGATATTCTTAAGAAAGAGCCCAGCTGGGGCACCTGTACCTACTCTAAGTATGTTTAGGTAGTTCTAACTTAAGCCTGTTGTCATGGCATAATTAATAGTGCTCATTTTTACTCTCAGGAATTTTTATTTGGCCAGTAAATTCCATGGTAACTCTATTCATACCCCAAGCAGAGAGCACTTCTGTTTTTTCTGTAATGATTTTCATTGCATGTTATCATCACGATGGGCTGAAAACAGAGAATGACATGCATCCCTTGAAACAGGTTTAAAGAAAAACTCTGCAGCTTCTATTATTTTAATACAATATTTTCTGATTCTAGAAGTAACATGTACTGATTATAGAAAATATATAAAAATACAAAGGGAAACAAAACATTGGTAAATCTATTCTCCCTGAGCGTAGTTAGAATTTCTATGGAAAAGTAAAATGTGTTACGTGCTATGAATGGGATTTACTGTCTGTTTCATCTCCCTGACCTGTAAATTCTTGCAGTGCCAAAAGCCTCAGACTTTCAGATAACTTCTCTTCTCTAACTAGAACTCTGGATCTGGACATCTTGGTTTAGAAATTCCAAATCTGCCACTGATTAGCCATTTACTTGTGAGCTTGGGCAAGTTAGTTAACCTTTCTGTGCTTCAGTTTATTTGTAAAAAGGGAAAAAAGTAATAGTACCTACCTTCTAGGTTTATGAGAATTAAGTGAGCTAATACTTGCATAGAACTGAGTACAGTGCTGGAATATATTTTTGTTAAATAGCTAACTAAATCTTAAATATATTTACATTCACTCTTCTGGTGCTCCCATTGAGTCCTAGTGTTTTAAATATTATCAGTATCTTGAATACTCCCCAGTTATATCTCCAACACAAACCTCTCCCCGAAACCAGACTCATAAACCCAATTGCTTGTTCTATATCTCAGCTCAGATGGCTAATAGGCATAGCAAATGATACATATACCAAACCAAACCCTTGATCTTTCCTCTAAAATTGCTCTGCTCTAATTCAGTAAATGCTAAATCCATCTTTCCAGTTGCTTAGAGCAAAATCTTCAGAATCATCTTTTGGACAATAATTTACATCCAATCTGTCAGCAAATTCTGTTGGCGCTACTTTAAAAATATATCTGGAATCTCACTACTTCTCACCATTTTCTCCAGCACCATTCTGATCCAAACCTGGATTATTGTAAGAGCTTCCACTTTTGCTCACCCTCAAATGGTTTACTCTCAAAACATCAGCAAGAGTGATATTTGAAAAATATAAGTGAGATCATGTCACTCCTTGGTTAAAAACAAAAAAAAGCAAAGCAAAAAAACCTTCCAGTCAAGTGAGATGTCTTCCCATCTCACTTATGGTAAAAATTCTTAAAATAAATACACAAGCCTTTGCCATGTAGCCACCCGGACACCCCTCCTTCAAATGCTCTTCCTTTATTATCCACTTGGCTCACGCCTTCACCACCTTCAGGACTTGGCTCAAATGTCATTTTTAAGGGAGTCTTTCCTGCCTATCCTATTTAAAATTGCCCCTTCCTAATCTACACTGCCTACCCCACACCGACTACCCAACTTCCCTGTCTTTCTATTTTTTTCCCTCCATAACACTTTTTGGTATCTGATACACTACATATGTAACTAGCACGTTGCTTCTCTCTCTCTGCTAGAATGCATTTTTCAGTTGGGCAGGGATTGTTTTTCAGTGGTGTGCTGTGAGCTCACATAGGCTCACAAGAGTTGATTGTGCACATCCCTTCTCAGCTTTAAGTTCAATGATGTCAAGTTGGTAGATTGAACTTTGTCATGATAGGAATATGTACATTGTGTAAATAAACAATTACTGCCGATAAGTTCTCTCCTCTCTCTCACCCCCAGCCATTTGTTGAACAATTAGCAGCACATGGTTGGGATTTTGTCTCTTTTGCACACTGCTGTACTGTAGCACTAAGAATAGTATCTGGCATAGTGTGGGCTCGCACCAAATATTTACTTAATGAATGAATGATATATGTTTGGTTAATGCAATCAATTGCAACTGTGGTAGTGCCCTGGTGAAAAATGAGCAGACCTGAATTTCTGGTTAAAATATCTGGGCCTACCATTTGCAAGCTGTATGACTGTGAGCCATTTCCTTAGTGTCCATGATCCTAGCCATTTACCATGGGCATTAGTACTTAAGAAACAAACCACAAACAAACAAAAAAGTTTATTTTTTACATATTTCAAGATTAAGTCTGAATTTCAAAAATTATCAATAAAAAAGCCTTAAAACTTCAGCTATTACTTTTAATCCAAAGAGTTTTTTTGTAGGTTGAAGTTATTTTTAAATCAGCTCCCAAAATTTGGGTACAGATACAGAATGTCTATTTCTAGGAAGAGTTCTTTTAAAGCAAAGGAATAAAGAGAAGTGAAGCATGAACTTTCTTAATGACTCTGATTTTTTTGCTTACTATGAGCTTTTGATATCTAGAAAATATACATGCATATTCTGTAACTTAAAAATATCATAGCAAGCAGAATATTTCTAGTTGTGACTCAGAGTGCTTTATTTACTTTCCGGGTAGAATTTTTTTTTTTTTCGGTACGCGGACCTCTCACTGTTGTGGCCTCTCCCGTTGCGGAGCACAGGCTCTGGACGCGCAGGCTCAGCGGCCATGGCTCACGGGCCCAGCCAATCCATGGGATCTTCCTGGACCGGGCCATGAACCCGTGTCCTCTGCATCGGCAGGCGGACTCCCAACCACTGCCCCACCAGGGAAGCCCAGGGTAGAATTTTTATTTGATGATAATGTTTATTTTTTTTCTTTCCTGTAGCTCTGAGCCTCATTTAGTATTCTAGTAATTTAAATAAAATACTGTATTTTTAGAGGCAGAATTATCTACTTGGGTTTACTTTCAAACTATGTGCTTTGGAAGCTTCTCATTTCATGAGATATCTCATGGATCCTTGGTATGCAGTGGTGTTTAACACCATCTCCAGCAGAGTTAGGTTGCTCCCAACTTCTTGCCACACAGACAATACACAAAGACCTTTAAGTAACTTGTCAACAATTAGTGATCAAGTGTATCCAGAATTCAGGTCTCTTGAGTCTTAATCTGTGGCTTTAAAAAATTATATCATATTTATAATTTTTTCACTGTTATCAGTAAGAAATCACAGAAAATATAGAAAATAAAATTGCCCAGGTAGTTATTTATCAACAGTAAATATGTACATTATCTGTAGTAGTATTAACCTTTTTTTCTTAGTTGAATTATTTGAAGAACATGGGATTCATTGAGCTACTCCTATTAATTTCGTTTCTTTTTTCTTTAAAAAAGATCAAGCAGCTTTTGCAGGCAAGACGTTTCTTGTAATATTCTGGAGAGAAATTTGTCTTAGACGATGAAAAAATAATCTTTAGTTTGCACTTGTATGAATCCTTTACAAAAGTATAGACTGACAGGGAATTGAAAGTGCAAAAGCTCTTGATCCTCCTGAGAAATAGGTAAGCCTTCGTCGCCTGCTTTTCTCAATTAAATAAAGAAGGGCAGAACTATTAAATGTCACTCTATGAATTTTTAAAAAAATCTGTGAAAAGTGCTATTTTTGGAACTCTGCTGTACTGAATAGTACAGGGCTTTATACACATGAAATATAAGAAATATATACACAGAGAGATAATGTGTGTTGGGAAACCTAATGCACACCCACTGGTGTCTACAGCATTTACCACATCCTGATTTGTGTTACCATTGGTTGTACAGGTTTGTGTTTTCCCCACTCAATGGTGACTGCCTCTGGGGCAGGGCCAGGGCATCTTCATCCTTGTCTTCCAAGCCTGGAATTCTAGCTTAATTCAGTAAATGTTCAATAAATGCTTTTGGGTAAAAGAGGGTAAATAAAAACTCAGAAAAACACTGTGTCCTGAGTGGAAATTTGCTTGCCTTTCAAAATCAAGTCAACTTCTCAACATCTTACCATCTTACCATCTTGTATTATATTAATATATTTAATTGCATTTTGGTTAATTTGCTAATCATAAATCAGTGTTAGTCTAATATTTCTCTAAAAACGTATTAACTTATTGTCCTCTCTAAATGTTTACTGATGCATGAGTTGGTTATGAATCATTTAAAATGATTTCTTGATTTTCAGAAAGCCTGAGAGATAGAAGGTTCAAATCAGTGAATCAACAATTATGAGTCTAAGTAACACTAGAAATAAAGGGACTGAGCTCAGTGGGCTTCTTTCTGTTAGGACATAGAAACTCTTCATGCCTTCTTACATTGTCTATGCAATGAGACATCTACACATTGACTGATTATTTATTGATTCCATCATTCATTTATTCAACACATCTTTACTCAGTGCCTATAACATGTATCTGTAACTTGTAGAAATTAGGGGTACAGGGTGAGTATGGTTACTCTCCTCAAAGAACACACTGTCTAGTCTAAAGCACAGTAGAGAGTGGCTAGGCTTATAAACATAAGGAAAACCTATTCCACTTTGAGTTAAAAACCTCAGTGGTAACTATGGGCTAAACAATAACGAGTGAGAAAAGAAAACACCCCAATACTTACCAAATGCTTACTATGTATGATGACTTCACTAAGATTTTATTTCATTTAATCTTTAGAGTGCCATTAATTACCAAGACAGAATTCAATTATGTTTTATTCTGGGATTGGAAATCTCAGCCATTATACTAGAAGGTCTTTCTCTAGTCCCATTATGAACTTTTTGAAATCTTCTATCAGTTATACAGTGTTTTGACTGAAGTGAGTAGCAACTAAATATAACTAAGAAAAAAATACTATGATTAAATGCAAAGAAGCTTAAGATTCTATTGGTCACCAGTAGGAAAAAAAGAAGACTTTTATATATATTCCAAAGGACAGTTGTGATATATTAGGTCTAAAATATTACTGGGGATATGACAGAAATAGCAGTCTCTTTGTAGAGCTCTTACTAACAAAATTGTTCTTCAGTGTTTTTTGAGGTCTTAGTGTTTTTTGGTATAGCACCTTGTTAGATATGATAGCCAAGACTGAGCATGTTGAATTTTTTCTAGTTAAAGCAATGCTTTTCTTATAATAGATATAAAATATTACTAGATGAGTTGACTTGTTAACTAAATGTTATTTTGCTACTCTAATGTCTGGATAACAAAAGCAATATGTGTGTATATGTAATAATTTTCCTAGCCACAGATGATGGCTGTTCTAAATAAATAAAAACTTAACTCTTCAGCAAATTTCAAGAGTAAATTTAGTGTTACATTTGTGTCTTCTACCTGGGGCAGTTTTTTTCTTAAGATTTATTAAGTTATTCCAGTTAATAAATAGATTCAGTTATGTTACTAAATCTTATCTAACAAAAAATGTACAGGTCCTACTTAAGATTCGGTTCTGTAATGATGAACTTCTCTGTATTAGTTTATGAGTATGTGTTTGGTTTGCTTGAAGCACATAAAGTTCGGACTTGACTTCTTCTTGAATGATCTTGACCTGAATGTAAATGTAGCTTAATACTATGAGTTTAATTATGGTTGAGGTAGTAATCAGTTAAGTGAAGTTATTGCTTATATCTGTCAAAATTGTTATGCTGTAAAATATCCCAGAATTATCTGTGGTTTTTCAGTGCATAGTTAATAATGCTGTGTCAGAAAAGCACCAAATTGTGGATTTCATTTTAATCTATATAAGTGTTCCTAAGAAATCAACTAATTCCTTAAATACACTGTTTTAATTTATTACACTTTGAATGTTAAGACTTTAGAAAATATATTAAATGATGATTTTTCTTTTCTGCACAGGCATTTTCTGAGGTTGTGGTGTGTGATAAGCAAAGGCTGAATTTTTCAGTAGGTTAAGAAAAATAATGTCCACTTTTATTCTGAGTTCTAAAACCAATACTAATCAGGAATGTGTCATTCAACTCTTCTATTGTTCACCTTCTCTAAAGGTGAATATTTATTTGGCTGTTTACTCGATACATCTCTAACTCATTCTAAAAAAAGGCAAGGTAGTTACAAAATACATATTTAAGAGAAGAAAACCAATATGTTGAAGAATGTGTAATTACTAAAATTAGGTATAAATTAGATCTTTTTATAATTGTACAATGAGAGAATGATAATAATATCATATAGGATTTAAGAATAATATTCTTTATGGTATAAATGAAAATAAGACTTTAATGTTCCATATTTTTTTAAAATAATGTATATTTTAGTTCCACTTTGATTCAGAAATTTTTTTTTAACGTCTTTACTGGAGTATAATTGCTTTACAATGTTGTGTTAGTTTCTGCTGTATAACAAAGTGAATCAGCTATATGTATACATATATCCCCATATCCGCCCCCTCTTGTGCCTCCCTCCCACCTTCCCATCCCACTCCTCTAGGTGGTCACAAAGCACCAAGCTGATCTCCCTGTGCTGTGCAGCTGCTTCCCACTAGGTATCTATTTAACATTTGGTAGTGTATATATGATAATGCTACTCTTCACCTTGTCCCAGCTTACCCTTCCTCTACCCTGTGTCCACAAGTTCATTCTCTACGTCTGTGTCTATTCCTGCCCTGCCCGTAGGTTCATCAGAACCTTTTTTTTTTTTTTTTTTTTAGATTCCATATATGTGTGTTAGCATATGGTATTTGTTTTTCTCTTTCTGACTTACTTCACTCTGTATGACAGTCTCTAGGTCCATCCACCTCACTACAAATAACTCAGTTTCATTCCTTTTTATGGCTGAATAATATTCCATTGTATATATGTGCCACATCTTCTTTATCCATCATCTGTGATGGACATGTAGGTTGCTTCCATGTCCTGTATATGGTAAATAGAGGTTCAGTGAACATTTTGGTACATGACTCTTTTTGAATTATGGTTTTCTCAGGGTATATGCCCAGCAGTGGGATTGCTGGGTCATATGGTAGTTCTATTTGTAGTTTTTTAAGGAATCTCCATAGTGGCTTTATCAATTTACATTCCCACCAGCAATGCAAGAGGGTTCCCTTTTCTCCACATCCTCTCCAGCATTTATTATTTGTAGATTTTTTGATGATGGCCATTCAGAGTGGTGTGAGGTGAAACCACTGTGGTTTTGATTTGCATTTCTCTAATGATTAGTGATGCTGAGCATCTTTTCATGTGTTTGTTGGCAATCTGTATATCTTCTTTGGAAAAATGTCTATTGAGGTCTTCCACCCATTTTTGGATTGGGTTGTTTGTTTTTTTGATATTGAGCTGCATGAGTTGCTTGTAAATTTTGGAGATTAATCCTATGTTAGTTGCTTCATTTGCAAATATTTTCTCCCATACTGAGGGCTGTCTTTTCGTTTTGTTTATGGTTTCCTTTGCTGTGCAAAAGCTTTTAAGTTTCATTAGGTCCCATTTGTTTATTTTTGTTTTTATTTCCATTTCTTAAGAGGTGGGTCAAAAAGGATTTTGCTGTGATTTATGTCATAGAGTGTTCTGCCTATGTTTTCCTCTAAGAGTTTGATAGTGTCTGGGCTTACATTGATGTCTTTAATCCATTTTGTGTTTATTTTTGTCTATGGACTTAGGGAGTGTTCTAATTTCATTCTTTTATATGTAGCTGTCCAGTTTTCCCAGGATCACTTATTGAAGAGGCTGTCTTTTCTCCATTGTATATTCTTGCCTCCTTTTTCAAAAATAAGGTGACCATATGTGCATGGGTTTTCTCTGGGATTTCTTTCCTGTTCCATTGATCTATATTTCTGGTTTTGTGCCAGTACCATACTGTCTTGATTACTGTAGCTTTGTAGTATACTCTGGAGTCAGGGAGCGTGATTCCTCCAGCTCCGTTTTCCTTTCTCAAGATTGCTTTGGCTATTTGGGGTCTTTTGTGTTTCCGTACAAATTGTGAAAGTTTTTGTTCTAGTTCTGTGAAACATGCCAGTGGGAGTTTGATAGGGATTGCACTGAATCTGTAGATTGCTTTGGGTAGTAGAGTATTTTCACAACGTGGATTCTTCCAATCAAAGATTGTGGTATATCTCTCCATCTGTTTGTATCATCTTTAATTTCTTTCATCAGTGTCTTATAGTTTTCTGCATACAGGTCTTTTGTCTCCTTAGGTAGGTTTATTCCTAGATATTTTATTCTTTTTGTTGCAATGATAAATGGGAGTGTTCCCTTAATTTCACTTTCAGATATTTCATCGTTCATGTATAGGAATGCAAGGGATTTCTGTGCATTAATTTTGTATCCTGCTACTTTACCAAATTCATTGATTAGCTCTAGTAGTTTTATGGTGACATCTTTAGGATTCTCTATAAATAGTGTCATGTCATCTGCAAACAGTGACAGCTTCACTTCTTTTCTGATTTGGATTCCTTTTATTTCTTTTTCTTCTCTGATTGCTGTGGCTAAAACTTTCAAAACTATGTTGAATAATAGTGGTGAGAGTGGACAACCTTTCTTTCTTCGTGATCTTAGTGGAAATGTTTTCAGTTTTTCACCATTGAGGATGATGTTGGCTGTGGGTTTGTCATGTATGGCCTTTATTATGTTGAGGTAAGTTCCCTCTTTGCCTACTTTCTGGAGGGTTTTTATCATAAATTGGTGTTGATTTTTGTCAGAAGCTTTTTCTGCATCGATTGAAATGATCATGTGGTTTTTATTCTTCAATTTGTTAATATGGTGTATCACATTGATTGATTTGAGTATTTTGAAGAATCCTTGCATCCCTGGGATAAACCCCACGTGATCATGGTGTGTGATCCTTTTAATGTGCTGTTGGATTCTGTTTGCTAGTATTTTGTTGAGGATTTTTGCATCTATGTTCATCAGTGATATTGGCCTGTAGTTTTCTTTCTTTGTGACATCTTTGTCTCGTTTTGGTATCAGGGTGATGGTGGCCTCATAGATTGAATTTAGGAGTGTTCTTCCCTCTGCTATATTTTGTAAGAGTTTGAGAAGGACAGGTGTTAGCTCTTCTCTAAATGTTTGATAGAATTTGCCTGTGAAGCCAGCTGGTCCTGGGCTTTCTTTTGTTGGAAGGTTTTTAAGCACAGTTTCAATTTCAGTGCTTGTTATTGGCCTGTTTATATTTTCTATTTCTTCCTGGTTTCTGTCTCAGAAGGTTTTGCTTTTCTATGAATTTGTCCATTTCTTTTAGGTTGTCCATTTTATTGGCATATAGTTGCTTGTAGTAATCTCTCATGATCCTTTGTATTTCTGCAGTGTCAGTTGTTTCTTCTCCTTTTTCATGTCTAATCTATTGATTTGACACTTCTCCCTTTTTTTCTTGATGAGTCTGGCTAATGGTTTATCAATTTTGTTTATCTTCTCAATGAACCAGCTTTTAGTTTTATTGATCTTTGCTACTATTTCCTTCATTTCTTTTTCATTTATTTCTGATCTGATTTTTATGATTTCTTTCCTTCTGCTAGCTTTGGGGTTTTTTTTTTTCTTCTTTCTCTAATTGTTTTAGGTGTAAAGTTAGGTTGTTTATTTGAAATTTTTCTTGTTTCTTGAGGTAAGATTGTATTGCTGTAAACTTCCCTCTTAGAGCTGCTTTTGCTGCATCCCATCGGTTTTGGCTTGTCGTGTTTTCATTGTCATTTGTTTCTAGGCATTTTTTGATTTCCTCTTTGATTTCTTCAGTGATATTTTGGTTATTTAGTAGCGTATTGTTTAGCCTCCATGTTTTTGTGTTTTTTACAGATTTTTTCCTGTAATTGATATCTAGTCTCATAGCTTTGTGGTCAGAAAAGGTATTTGATACGATTTCAGTTTTCTTAAATTTTGCAAGTTTTTATTTATGACCCAAGACATGATCTATCCTGGAGAATGTTCCACGAGCACTTGAGAAGAAAGTGTATTCTGTTGTTTTTGGATGGAATGTCCTATAAATATCGATTAAGTCTATCTGTTTTAATGTGTCTTTTAAAGCTTGTGTTTCCTTATTTATTTTCATTTTGGATGATCTGTCTTTGGTGATAGTGGGGTGTTAAAGTCCTTTACTGTGATTGTGTTACTGTCGAGTTCCTCTTTTATGGCTGTTAGCATTTGCCTTGTATATTGAGGTGCTCCTATGTTGGGTGCATAAATATTTACAATTGTTATATCTTCTTCTTGGATTGATCTCTTGATCATTATGTAGTGTCCTTCTTTTTCTCTTGTAATAGTCTTTATTTTAAAGTGTATTTTATCTGATTTGAGAATTGCTACTCCAGCTTACTTTTGATTTCCATTTGCATGGAATATCTTTTTCCATCCCCTCACTTTCAGTCTGTGTGTGTCCCTAGGTATGAAGTGGGTTTCTTGTAGACTGCATATATATGGGTCTTATTTTTGTATCCATTCAGCCAGTCTGTGTCTTTTGGTGGGAGCATTTAATCCATTTACATTTAAGGTAATTATCAATATGTATGTTCCTGTTTCCATTTTCTTAATTCTTTTGGGTTTGTTATTGTAGTTCTTTTCCTTCACTTGTGTTTCCTGCCTAGAGAAATACCTTTAGGATTTGTTGTAATGGTGGTTTGGTGGTGCTGAATTCTCTTAAGTTCTTTGTTTGTAAAGGTTTTAATTTCTCTGTCAAATCTAAATGAGATCCTTTCTGGTTAGAGTAATCTTGGTTGTAGGTTTTTCTCTTTCATCACTTTAAATATGTCCTGCCACTCCCTTCTGGCCTGTAGTGTTTCTGCAGAAAGATCAGCTGTTAACCTTATGGGGATTCCCTTGTATAGTATTTGTTGCTCTTCCCTTGCTACTTTTAATATTTTTTCTTTGTATTTAAGTTTTGATAGTTTGATTAATATGTTTCTTGGCGTGTTTCTCCTTGAATTTATCCTTTATGGGACTCTCTGAGCTTCCTGCACTTGATTGACTATTTTTTTTCTATGTTAGGGAAGTTTTCAACTATAATTTCTTCAAATATTTTGTCAGACCCTTTCTTTTTCTCTTCACCTTCTGGGACCCCTATACTTCAAATGTTGGTGTGTTTAATGTTGCCCCAGAGGTCTCTGAGACTGTCCTCAATTCTTTTCATTATTTTTACTTTATTCTGCTCTGTGACAGTTATTTCCACTATTTTATCTTCCTGGTCACTTATCCATTCTTCTGCCAAGTTATTCTGCTATTGATCCCTTCTAAAGTATTTTTAATTTCATTTATTATGTTGTTCATCATTGTTTGTTTGCTCTTTAGTTCTTCTAGATTCTTGTAAAATGTTTCTTGTATTTTCTCCATTCTATTTCCAAGATTCTGGATCATCTTTGCTATCATTACTCTGAATTCTTTTTCATGTAGACTGCCTATTTCCTCTTCATTTGTTAGGTCTGGTGGGTTTTTACCTTGCTCCTCCTCTGTTGCATATTTCTCTGTTTTCTCATTCTGTTTAACTTACTGTGTTTGGGGGCTCCATTTTGCAGGCTGCAGGTTCATACTTCCCATTGTTTTTGGTGTCTGACCCCAGTGGATGATGTTGGTTCAGTGGGTTATGTAGGCTTCCTGGTGGAGGGGACTGGTGCCTGTGTTCTGGTGGGTGGGGTGTATCTTGTCCTTCTAGTGGGCAGGGCTGCATCTGCTGGTGTGTTTTGCAGTGTCTGTGAACTTAGTATGACTTTAGGCAGCCTCTCTGCTAACAGGTGGGGTTGTGTTCCTGTCTTACTAGTTGTTTGACATGAGGTGTTGAGCACTGGAGCTTGCTGGCCATTGGATGGAGCTGGGTCTTAGTGTTGAGAAGAAGATCTCTGGGAGAGCTCTTGCCGATTGATATTATGTGGGGCCGGGAAGTTTCTTGTGGTTCAATGTCCTGGGCTTGGCCTTCCCACCTCAAAGACTCAGGCCTGACCCCCAGCTCGAGCACCAAGATCCTGCCAGCCACACGGCTCAGAAGAAAAGCAAGAGAGAATAACAAAAAAACAAAAACAAAACCAACAGAACCCTAGTATAAATGGTAAAAGCAAACCTGTACAGACAAAATCACACAAAGAAGCATATACATACACACTAAGAAAAAAAGGAAAAAATATATATATTAAAAAAAAGGAAGAGAGCAATGAAACCAATAAGCAAATCCATCAATGATAAACACTAAATACTATACTAAGATAAAAATAAAACCAGAAACAAATTAGACACAGAAGGCAAACCCCAAGTCTGCAGTTGCTCCCAAAGTCCACTGCCTCAATTTTGCAAACATTCATTGTCTATTCAGGTATTCTTCAGATTCAGGGTCTATCAAGTTGACTGTGGGTATTTAATGTGCTGCTCCTGAGGGTGCTGGGAGAAATATCCCTTTCTCTTCTTTGTTCACACAGCTCCTGGGGTTCAGCTTTGGTTTTGGCCCCACCTCTGCAAGTAGGTCTCCCTCAGGTGTCTGTTCCCTGCCCAGACAGGAGGGTGTTAAAGCAGCAACTGATTAGGGCTCTCTTGCTCACTCAGGCTGGGGGTAGGGAGGAGTATGGTAGTCATAATTGGAATGTGGGGTGAGCCTGTGGCAGCAGAGGCCGGCATGACGTTGCAACAGCCTGAGCTGCACTGTGTGTTCTCCCGGGGAAGTTGTCCCTGGATCTTGTGACCCTGGCAGTGGTGTGCTGCATATGCTCCAGGGTGGTGTTGTTAGTGACCTGCTCTGGCACACAGGACTCTTGGTGGCAGCAGCCACAGAGTTAGCAGTTCATGTCAGTCTCTGGGGTCTGAACTGATAGCTGCGGCTCACGCCTGTCTCTGGAGCTTGCTTAGGCAGTGCTCTGCTTTCTGTGGGCACACTGGGAAGGAATCCCCTCTCCTCACACACACCAAAACAAAGGTCTCTTGCCTCTCCGGCAGGTCCAGACATTTTCCTGGACTCTTTCCCGGCTAGCTGAGGAGCACTAGCTTCCTTCACTCTGTCTTCATACAGACAACCCCAGTCCTCTCCCTGGGGTCTGATCTCCAAAGCCTGAGTCTCAGCTCCCAGCCCCAACCTGGCCCGGTGAGTGAGCAGACAAGCATCTCAGGCTGGTGAGTGCTGGTCGCCACCAATCTTCTGTGTGGGAATCTCTCTGCTTTGTCCTCTGCACCCATGTTGCTGTGCTCTCCTCCATGGCTCCGAAACTTCCCCCCACACACACCCACCATCTCCGCCAGTGAAGGGGCTTCCTAATGTATGGAAACTTTTCCTCCTTCACAGCTCCCACCCAGAGGTATGGGTCCCATCCCTATTCTTTTGTCTCTGTTTTTTCTTTTGCCCTACCCAGGTACGTGGAGATTTTCTTGCCTTTGGGGAAGTCTGAGATCTTCTGCCAGCATTCAGTAGGTGTTCTGTAGGAGTTGTTCCACATGTAGATGTATTTTTGATGTATTCGTAGGGAGGAAGGTGATATCCACGTCTTACTCCGCCACCATCTTGAAAGTCCGATGTTCCATATTCTTAAATGTAGCATTTCAATTTTCCCTTCCAAAAAAACAAAAGCATGTTTTACAGATAAGTCAGTGAAATCCAGATAACTCACTTTAAACATTTTGATTCTTAAATGAATTTTTCTTCTCCTTATGATGAAAGAACCTTTTCTTCCTACCCTGAGAAAGTATTTTTTAAAAATTAACCGTTATTTAATTAACCTTGAAATTTTGTCCCATCTTGATTATATAATACCTCTTATTATTGCCTATTTTATGCTTCTTTTTTCTTTATTAAAGACAAATTGCAGATATGCAGATCAGAAGTGTACATAGAATTCAAGGTGATTAGCTTAGTAGTTAGATCATTGTGATAATGAAGCCGGCATTCTAACTTTGATCCTGTAAGGGACAATTTAATATTAAGCTCCATGAGGACAGGAGCTTTATGTTCTCAGTGCTTAGAACATTACTTGGCACATTGTAAGGCCAAAAAAAAAATTTATTGAATGAAAAACATACTGCAATAGTGGATAGACCTCAAATCTCAGTAACTTATTAGAACAAAAGTTTATTTCCTGTTATACAAAGTCTAGAACAGGTTGGTAAGGACTCTCCTCTATCTGGTGACTTAGGAATTTTGTCTTCTGTCATCTTGTGACTCAGGAACTGCCATCTTGTGATGTCCAGTTAAGACATCACAGTGTGGAAAGAGGTGGATTGTAGAGGCACACCTCTTAAATGCCTCTGCATTTAGATGATACCTGCCACTTCTTCATGTAGTCCACTGGCCAGATACAGCAACTTGGCCCCAACAGAACTGCAAGGGAGCTGGGAAATGTAGTAGAGCATGTGGGTACCCACAGAACAACTGTCTTCACCACAAATGAAAACACAGAAAAGTATTTTATTACCTGACCATTCTGAACCCTGTTGGTTATACATTGATTTTATAGCAGTATCATAGTGTCTTGGGATGGCACTATGGCCCAGGCCAACTTCTGGCTAAAAACATTCTAAAACTACTAATTAGCTATGTCTTTAAATGTTATCTAACTTCTCAATAATAATGATAACTATAGTACTAGTAATAGTAATAATAATAACAACAAACAACTTTTTTAAAAAATAAATTAATTTTATTTATTTATTTTTGGCTGCATTGGGTCTTCATTGTTGTGCAGGGGCTTTCTCTAGTTGAGGTGAACGGGGGCTACTCTTTGTTGTGGTGCGTGGGCTTCTCATTGCTGTGGCTTCTCTTGTTGGGGATCACGGGATCTAGGCACACAGGCTTCAGTAGTTGTGGCTCATGGGCTGTAGAGTGCAGGCTCAGTAGTTGTGGCACACGGGCTTAGTTGCTCCACGGCATGTGGGATCTTCCCGGATCAGGGCTCGAACCCATGTCCCCTGCACTGCTAGGCAGATTCTTAACCACTGTGCCACCAGGGAAGCCCAACAACAAACAACTTTGTTGAGAGTTTCCTGTAAGCTTATACCATGCTGAGAGCTTTACATAGATTAGCACGTTTAACTTTCCCACTAATCAAAAGAAGTAGATTACAGGCATACCTTGTTGCATTGTGCTTCACTTTATAGTACTTCACAGGTACTATTATTTTTACAAATTGAAGTTTTGTGGCCACCCTGCATTGAGCATCTGTATTAGTGCCATTTTTCTAACAGCATTTGCTCACTTCGTGTCTCTGTGTCACATTTTGGTAATTCCCACAGTATTTCAAACTTCTAACTTATTATTATATTTTTTATTATATTCCGTGATTGGTGATATTTGATATTACTATTGTAATTATTTTGAGGGGTACAATGAACGGGGCCCATTTAAAATGAGGACCTTAATTGATAAATGTTGTGTGTTCTGACTGCTCCACCAACAGGCTGTTCCCCTGTCTCTCTCCCTCTCCTTGTGCCTCCCTATTCTCTGAGACACAAAAATATTGAAATTAGGCCAATTAATAATCTTACAATGCCTTATAAGTATTCAAGTGAAAGAAAGTGTTGTATGTCTCTCACTTTGAATTGAAAGCTAGAAATGATTAAGCTTAGTGAGGAAGGCATTGAAAGCTGATATAGGCCAAAAGCTAAGCCTCTTGTGCCAAATAGTTAGCCAAGTTTTGAATACAAAGGAAAAGTTCTTGAAGGAAATTAAAATCACTACTCCAGTGAACACACAAATGATAAGAAAATGAAACATCCTTATTGCTGATATGGAGAAAGTTTTAGTGGTCTAGATAGAAGATCAAACCAGTTACAACATTCCCTTAAGCTAAAACCCAATCCAGAGAAAGGCCCTAACTCCCTTCAATTCTATGAAGGCTGAGAGAAATGAGGAAGCTACAGGAGAAAAGTTTGAAGCTAGCAGAGGTTGGTTCATGAGGTTTACGAAAAGAAGCTATCTTCTTAACATTAAAGTGCAAGATGAAGCAGCAAGTGCTGATGTAGAAGCTGCAGCAAGTTATCCAGAAGATCTAGCTAAGATAATTAATGAAGGTGGTGATACTGAACAACAGATTGTCAACATAGACGAAACAGCCGTCTGTTAGAAGAGGATGTCATTTAGGACTTTCATAGCTATAGAGGAGAAGTCAACGCCTGACTTCAAATCTTCAAAGGACAGGCTGACTCTCTTGTTAGGGGTTAATATACCTGGTAACTTTAAGTTGAAGCTAATGCTCATTTGCCACTGCAAAAGTTCTAGGGCCCTTAAGAATGATGCTAAATCTACACTACTTGTGCTCTAAAATGGAACAAGGCCTAGATGACAGCACATCTGTTTACACTATGGTTTACTGAATAATTTAATCCCACTGTTGAGACCTACTGTTCAGAAAAAAGATTCCTTTTGAAATATTACTGCTCATTGGCAATGCACCCGGTCACCCAAGAGCTCTGATGGAGATGAAATTAATGTTGTTTTCGTGCCTGCTAACACAACATCCATTCTGTAGTCCATGGATCAAGAAATAATATCCAGTTTCAAGTCTTATTATTTAAGACATTTTGTAAGGACATAGCTGCCATAGACAGTGATTCCTCTGATGGATCTGGGCAAAGTAGATTGAAAACCTTCTGGAAAGGATTCACCATTCTAGATGTCATTAAGAAAATTTGTGATTCAAGGGAAGAGGTCAAAATATCAATTTAACAGGAGTTTGGAAGAAGTTGATTTTAACCCTCATGGATAACTTTGAAGGGTTCAAGACTTCAGTTGAGGAAGTAACTGCAGATATGGTGGAAACAGCAAGAGAACTAGAATTAGAAGTGGAGCTTGAAGATGTGATTGAATTGCTGCACTCTCATGATAAAACTTTAACAGATGAGGAGATGCTTCTTACGGATGAACAAAGTAAGTAGTTTCTTGAGAAGGAAACTACTCCTGGTGATTATGCTGTGAAGATTGTTGAAATGGCAACAAAGGATTTAGAATATAACATAAACTTAGTTGATAAAGCAGCAGCAAGATTTGAGAGGACTGACTCCAACTTTGAAAGAAGTTTTACTGTGGGTAAAATGCCATCAAACTGCTTTGCATGCTACAGAAAAATCATTCGTAAAAGGAAGTCAATCGATGTGGCAAACTTTACTGTTATCTTAGTTTGAGAAGTTTCCACAGCCTCACCAACCTTCAGCAACCACCACCCTATCAGTCAGCAGCATCAACATTGAGGCAAGAGCTTCCACCAGCTAAAAGATTATGACTCGCTGAAGGCTCATTATGGTTAGCATTTTTCAACAATAAAATATTTTAAAGTTAAGGTATGTATTTTTTTTATACTTAACAGACTACAGTGTAGTGTAAGCCTAACTTTTATTTGCACTGGGAAATGAAAAAAATTGTGTGACTCACTTTATTGTGGTGATCTGGAACAAAACTCACAATTTCTCCAAGATATGCATTGTACTGCCCTCATTCCATAAATAAGGACACTAGGGCTAAGATTGTAAAAAGCTTGCCCAAGGCCTCACAGTAAGGATTCTTAGATAAAAGCTGAATTTTTACCCTTTGCTGAAATCCTCACTCTAGGATTTCTCAAGTGCAAAATGAGAATACTAAGTCTTACATGAAATGATTTATTAGACACCCAGCACAGCATCTGGTCCTAATACTAGCTTGGTGCTTAGTAGGTATTCAAACAGTACTAGCTGTCTTCCTTTATATAAAAAGAACAGGCAGGCAGAAGCCATGCCTGCCTGCTCTACTATTGATTACTCTTATGTGCTTTTTCACATAATTGAAAATTGTGATTAAACATAATGTAAGTCTTAGAGTTTTTACTGCATTACTGATTTATAATAAGCCATTGATTCCACAGAGTAACCATCTCTGGGCCAACCAACATAAAAGTGATTTAGATTCCACACTGTAATCCTCCTTGAAGAGTAACACTTCAAGAAGTTGAATGGGGAAAATATACTCAGGACAAAACAAAATCTAATCCTTAATGTTGTTAAGGATTATCTCAGATATCCCTCTTTAAAACTAATATGTAGATAATTTGATTCGGATTTTAAATGGATTGAACGCATGCCTTTCTGCCATAACAAACAGAGTAGCAGGCATTGTTTCTGCTGACTTTATATAACAATCTTGGAGGGGCAAGAGCAACTCAACATGCTGGCCATAACTGTAAGACTGAAGAGCTCAATATCATTTGTGTCAAAAGCAGAATCACCACTTTTGGCAGATACTTTTCAGTATCCAAACGACAAAATAATATCCAACAGATTGACCAGTTCATTTTCTGGAGATGCATTTTGTAGCGAATTCATCTTAGCTATCCTGTTGAGCTAGATCAATGTTACATCCATAGCATCTTCAATAGTGCCTGGCATATAGTAGGTGCTCTATAAACATTTAACAAATTCTAGGCAGCTCTGAAAATCCAGCTTTCCATCAACAACACAAGATTGTCTACTTCAGCCCTGAATTGTTTAGTGTTATGTTCAAACTCCAGTCTGAGACAATTGATAAATGAAAGAGAAGGATGTGTTATTCACTCATCTCTCTCAAGCTCTATTCCTACAGCTCACCTTATCATAAGAAAACTACATCACTGTTCTAAGTTATTTTAGCTGAACTAGTGAATGGTTTAGTAAAAGAAGAACACATGTTTTGGAGTTGGACAAACTTTAATTCATATTAATTGATAGCACTAATCAATAGTTCCAAGACTTTGAGCCAATTAACAGCTCTGTATGCCACTTTCCTCATCTGCTGTTAGTGTTAAATATAGTATTTAACAGAATACAAAGTTCACCTTTACTAGGTAAGTGACTAATGCTGGTTCATCTTTCTTTCTCCCCTTGTCTTATTGAGAGGTGATATCATATGAAGCATATTTCTATGTCTTTGATGAAAAAGTACTGTATCTACTGCCTGTTGTTTGATTCCAGGGTTATTATATAAAGAACTACTGAATATTTTTTCCTGGGGTTGAGTGCTAGAGAAATTTTACCTTTCCTATGAACTACTGTATGGTATACTTTATGAAATTAATGACTCAAAACTTGCCACTCACTGTGGTCTTCTTGTTGTCATGTTTTTCCTTTGGCTTGCTGGAAGCATGACACTAACTTTTGTGCTCAAGACAGTAGATGTTCAAAACTTAAGTCTTCTGGTAAAACAGTCATCTCTTAGCCTGCTTTATTTGACATTTATTCTTAAAACTGGATTTAATGGTTTTATTGTTTCTATATCTTTTATGGTGAGCTGCACAAATCCTTTTTGAAACCATACAGAATATAAATAATAAATGAATGAAGGAATAAAATGACTTGGTTTCATAGGTGTTAAGTGCAGAACTAATCCAGACTTGGTGCTCTTTTCAGCTGAAACTGAAAGTTTTATTCAAGAGAAACTAAGGAAGTGTAACATCTAAAAATTCTTAAACCTTAATGTTTCCTGTTCAGGAACTGACTAGCAGTAACACAGGCCAGTCATGCACAAGTGAAAATGGGGAGGGAGTGAAATACAGGTTATTAAGTCTGAGAAAAATGCAATCAAAGCTTTGGACACCTGCAGGATAAGATCAGTAATGTGGGACATTTTTCTTTTCAAACTCCATAGCTATGGGCTAGCACCTGAACTGATGATAGGAATCATGACACAAGCCCTTGCTTATAGGTCTGTGTAATATGCTGTCTTTTCACAGAACAGATTATATTCAAATTTCCTCTCTTCCTATCAAACTGCCAGCAGCAATAAAGTCTTCTTTGAATTTAGCTTAAAATTTTTTTGGCAGATAGGGGGCAAGGAGGAAATGAGTTTGCTTTGAATTTTTTCAAAGAAAATTTTATTATATCAATATAAGATAAATCATTGAGTCATTTAAATATAAGATTAATATTCAGTGGGGGAATAAGTTACTTTTAAAATTAATTTGAATCAATGGTAGAATAGACTATTCTAAACCTGTAGTTATTTTGAGCCGTATTGATCTCCAAAAGTCACCACTGTGATGTTTTTCATTTTTAATATAACATTTCTGATTTATAATTAATTTAATAAACATCTTAATTTTTTCTCTGGAAAAACACTTTTCATTTTGACAAGCATTTATGAATACCTGTGAGTTTCATACATTCTTCTCAAATGTTTTAGTATAAATTTAATATAAATAGATGATGGAATGTTTATTTTCATGAGATAATTGAGAGAAAATTGACTGAACACTCTATTGTAATTGTGAGATAGGAAAACACATCCCGGGAAAATGACAGCTGGGCCTGCTTATAGAGGTGCTGATACCAAGGAAAGTCATCATGGCATTATTTTTAACTTCCACATCCTTTGTTTACTTGGTTTGACCTGCATTTCCTCCAGTTTTTGCCACTCCAACTAGCCTTTTTTGAATGGTGACATCTCTTACTCTTCTCTAAAATAGTGGTTCTCCAAGTGTGGAACTTGTTAGAAATACAAACTCTTGGCCTTATCTTAGTCCCACTGAATCAGAAACTTTTCAGTGGGACTCAAAAATCTATGTTTTACAAGCTCCTCAGGTAGTTCTGATCCATATTAAAACTTCAGAATCCCTGACTTAAACTATTGGCCAGTCATGCCTTCCCAGTACGAATTTCTGATTCTTCCTGTCTTGGGTTCAAATCATCAGTTCTGTGATCTGAATAGGAATATACTAAAACATATAACGGGTGAAAAATCTCTTCAGCATTGATAATATTTTTCCATAGTGTGCTTAATGACATATTTTCATAGGCTTATTTTTATTTATTTATTAAATTTATTTATTTAAATTTTTTTTTTTTTGCGATACGCGGGCCTCTCACTGTTGTGGCCTCTCCCGTTGCGGAGCACAGGCTCCGGACGCGCAGACTCAGCGGCCATGGCTCACGGGCCCAGACGCTCCGCGGCATGTGGGATCTTCCCGGACCGGGGCACGAACCCGTGTCCCCTGCATCGGCAGGCGGACTCTCAACCACTGCGCCACCAGGGAAGCCCCATAGACTTATTTTTAGAGAAAAGTTTATATTTGAACTTTATAGTCATGATAAGACTGCATGGAAATTGAGGAAGGAAATTGTGTGTGTGTGTGTGTGTGAATTCACAGATTTTACAGTGATGATTTTTAATCTTATTGTGAGAAATTATATGCTTTCAAATGGATAAAAAAATCACTGAGTAGCTTTTATTTTAGAAAATGTGTCAGGGCATTAGGTATTTAATTTGAATAGATTTATTTGTTTCTTTTTGACTGGGAATACTTTTGTAGCTAAAATTTTGCTCTTAGTCTAAGCTCTATGATTGTTTTAACCATTTTACCAAACTACCACCAAGTCTGTATGTAACTTCCCCATTACATGAAAAGGTATGCACTGGGAAAAATTACAGGGTACTTCTCAGGCGTGTGAACAATTGCTGTGATGAAATGATATACTCCATTATAGCACTTGGCCAGCTGGTGACTTGTCCTGAGTACCACGACTTCGTTAGTTCTTGAGTCTGGAGCAGCGGGTGTCTTTCAAATATTTGAATCTGAGATGTAGGGTAATCCTTGTCCTAACTAGGACTCTGGTTCCAGTTTGTGTTTGCCATGAACAACGGAATTTGGCAATACGTAAAGACACCAAGTGTATGTTCCCTGATGCAGAAGCAGAAATATTATTTCTGCTTCATAATAAGTGTTTTAGTTTCCAAATATCTCAGGCAGAGCTGTGTGATCTGTTTCACAGCCTTCAGGCAGTCCTTCCACTCCAGTGTGTGATTCTCAATATGCATCAGAATACTTAGAAGCCTTATTAAAACAGAATGTTGGGCCCCAGAGTTCCTGATTTAATAGGTGTGGGGTGGGAGTGAGCAGCCTCATTTCTAACAAGTCTACAGGTGATGCTGATACTGATGCTTCAGGGAGCACACTGTGAGAATGATTTTCTAATGCTGCCTTTCTCAAAGTCAGATCCTCAAATCAGAATCACCTGGACTGCCTAGTAATCTCCAAATCCTCAGGACCTATGCTGAAGACCTGAATCCAAATCTCCAAGGTTTTATGTCAGTGATTTGTATTTTATCAAGCTCCCCAGGTAGTCCAAATCCGCACTCACATCTGAGAACCAGTTAGAGGGGAGGACTGGGCATATAGTTAGCCAGAGAAAACACAAATCAAGTCTCTTTCCAACATTACCAATTTTATACCATGACTTGGCATTCATGGTTGTTTTATACATAGTAGTTGGATGAATTAATGATAATGAATGAATGCAGGCAATTAGTTGCTACTCCCTGTTTGTTCCTAGCATCTTTTCTTTATTCTGCTATAAAATATATTTTCCATATTTTAACTACTTGCTTATTTTACTGCCTCCATCTAGATGGGGAACTTATCTTTTTTTTGTATCTCCAGTGCCAGAAGTCTAGAACATAAAGGTTATTACATATGATTACTACATACATGCAATGCAGTTGGAATAGCGACGTTTCAGAGGTGAAGAGAATATGTGGGGAAAGGGAAATAGATTACTTAGGTTTGATGAGACTAGTGTGTGCTAAGAGACTAGTGTGTGCTAAGAGTTTTGTGGGTGGTCAGGAGCTAGAGTAGTACAGGATGTGAAGGGTCAGAACATGACAAATGGCAAGTCGGGCACTTTGTACCAAATTAACCTTGACAGATGAAATTCATTTGTTAGTCTAGCTCCAGTTGCTTTTTTACCTTTCCTTACCAAGGGAAAAAAAATAACTTTAGCAGGGTTAGTTTACTGATACATTAAAAAGTCTAGCATAGAAATGGACTATGGTGTAGAGAACAGTTCCTGATACTGTAGTTGAAATAAAGGATCGTTATAATGTTCTTGTTTCTGCTATTGTCCACACCCATTGTCTAAATTCTAAACCCTGTTTAGTCTCCATGAATGGGCTCACAATGCCCTGATTCTTAATAGTGTTGTTTAATTTCCTATTCTGTACTTCATAGACTGCCTCCTGGATTTCAGACCTCTCATGATTTTATTTGTGAATTACCTGAATTTTCAGTCTCCATCCAAACAACCTAGATTCCTAATTTATAGTCCACTCTGTTCTTTGAGGTCTGTGTGCATTTGTACTGGATTGTTGCTAGCATATGTCTCCCAGTCATAGGCTGGTGCCTGTCACGACTGTTCTGCTCTCAAGCCCATCTGGGGTCTTAAGGTTCTTGTACTAGATTCGTAGGTTTTGCCATCCTTGTCCACAAAGTCCCCATTGTATTCTCCTCATTACTAATGCTGTCTGTCTCTCATCCAAGAGCATACAGGGCAAATTAGTTTGTACTCCTATTTCAATTTTTTAATTAGAAATGAAATGCCAAAAATGTCTAAGGAAATGGCTTTATTACCAACTACAGGTCCAGAGCCTAAGGAGGTTTAAATCTTCTTTCAGATTATGTGAGAATTAGATTTTCGGAGGTCAGTATATATTAAAACCGTACAAAGATCTTTAGTTTAGATTCTGGGCTCAGAACATTAAAGCCAGTTTTGTTTTGTTTTTTACTAATTAAAGCTTGGACATACTCAAAAGATGTAAGTATGTAATTATTCATTGTGTGGGAATGTCCCACTCATTGCAGGACAACCAGCATTGGTCGATAAGCCACATCTTCTATTATTGTGGCACACCAAAACATGCCCACAGATCTCCCAAATGCCTGCTAAGGGTTAGTGTCACCTCTAAAGAAAACTACTGGTTTAGAGTATTCAATTTTCAAGTGCTGGAACTGGGAAGGAACCCACAGAGCATGTGAGTGCTCAAAACCTGAACAAAATCAGCAAGAAAGAGACGAGTGACTATTGGGTAAACATCCGCCAGTGTGTGCCACAAGGAAAAGGCTAGCTAGTATTCTGTAAGGTTCCTTCTCACTACAGAATCCAAACTATTTAATGTCATAAAAAGCAATGTAAGATCATTTATGGGTAAATAATAATCATGGATAATGGATATTTACATTATATATATTCCTAAATCATGATTCAAAATAGCAATTTCTTCAATTGCTAAATATAATTAATAGAACTTCTCTTAATGATAAACAAAAGATATAGCAATTGAGATACTTAAAATCTAAGCTGGCAATAAATAAAAAAGCTGTCATGTGGCAGTTTAGAACAGTGTTAGTGACTAAAATTTTTCAATGTTTAATGCAGTAGCATTTTTGGTATTATTGAGAGCAAATGAAATCAACACTATTTAATTCAAATTTGCCTAATTAAAACTATGCATTATTTTATATCTCAGTTCTTTCTGAGAAAAGGATGTAGATACATTCTTTCATTCTTCCTCATATGGCTGTTATAACAGATGATCAGGGATCACCTCTGAAGTACCTAACATAGTCTCTGGGGCCAGTATATGTTCAGTAGGTGTTTGCTGCATAAATAAATGGTTTTAATGAAACATTTCAGAAAAGACGATGCAGATCTAAGAATATTTTATCATAAATAGTTTTAATATTGAAAACAAATTTTTCTTTGCATTTTTTCTAAGATATTTTACTCCAGGTTATCTTACATGGACTAATATATATATTTTTTTCTGTGTTAAATGCAGGTCTATATAATTATTACAGATGACAAAGTATTAGTAATCATTGAAAGAACAGGCTTTTCTGTATCTCATTGTCATTCTGGTTTTTCTCTTGTCTCAAGTTTTTGTTGTTCTTTTTCACAGGGATTCGATAAACAAGTGGATGTGTCATATATTGCCAAACATTACAACATGAGCAAAAGCAAAGTTGACAACCAGTTCTACAGCGTGGAAGTGGGAGACTCAACCTTCACAGTTCTCAAGCGCTACCAGAATCTAAAGCCTATTGGCTCTGGGGCTCAGGGAATAGTTTGGTAAGTGGGATGGATTTAACTTCTATTTTTCGAAGGAACGTGCTGTATGTGTTGACTACATACACAACACAAACACACAAACACAAATAAATAGCATGACTTGAGGGGGGGAAATCCATTCTACCAAAGAAAAATAAATTTATGAGCATTATTAGTAATTTACTACCCATTGGCTAACAATATGTACATCTTTGCTTGTGACTAGTTTTTCTAGTCACAAAAAAATCCATTATGCAACAACCATAGAGAAACCAAGTAAACCAGAGGTTTTCTAGCTGTTGCTAAAGCATTTAAAAAATTTTATTTGGATGTTTTCACAGCAAGAAATGAGAGAATATGTGTTCAGATAACCAGCAAGTAAAATTCCCTAGTCTGAAGAAGTATAAATGAGATCTCAAATGTTCCAGTGACTTTTAAAGTTCAATGTTTAAAATTCAGTTGCCTATTAGAAAAAGTGGCATTTAAAAAAAATGTTTGTTGAATATTTCCAAAATGGAAAAATCCTGGGCTCCTTAGTAACTACTCTTTTATGACATTTTGAGTGGCAAATTGAAATGATGACAAATCAGGATTTGACTTACCTGTTATAAAACTCTTGCAAAAGTGATGATAGATTGATAAGGATTTTTTTTTAGGTAGTTTTAACTTGCAGTTTAGCAACCAAATGTATTTAGTATGAACTTATTAGTATAATAATTTTCAGTTTGGTGGCTCACAACTATAAGTAAAAATTTAGGGCATGAACTATAAATATACACGTATTTATTTATAAAGGATATTTACTTATAACAATATATTTGTTATGTGAATTACTGCTAAATTAATAATATCCATTTAAAAACAAAAACATCCCTTTTAAGAGATGAGATGAAGTTGAAATAAACATTATTTTAAAAAAAATTTTGTTTTAAAACTCCCTTTTTCCACTCATTTGATTTTTCTTTTTTTTTTGGTGAAAGAAATCTAATACGGTACAATTATTTTTCAAACCTTCATTTTATATTTCATAAGATGATTCTAAAATCTGGTTCACTTCATTTTTAAACTTTTTTTGTTTTTTTAAGACTATATTTTAGAGCAGTTTTAGGTTCACAGCAAATGGATAGGAAGGTACAGATATTTCCCATATATCCCCTGCCCACCCACATACATAGTCTCCCCCAGTATCAACATCCCCCACAAGAATGGTACATTTTTTACAACTGATGAACCTACACTCACACATCATAATCAACAGAACCCATAGTTTACATTAGGGTTCACTCTTGGCGTTTTACATTCTGTGTGTTTGGACAAATGTAAAGTGACATGCATCCATTATTATGGTATCATACGGAGTATTTCCACTGCCCTAAAAATCCTATATACTCCACCTATTCATCCTTCTCCCTACCCCTAACCCCTGGCAACCATTGATCTTTTTACTGTTTCCATAGTTTACCTTTTTCAGAATGCTGTATAGTTTGAATCAAACAGAATATAGTCTTTTCAGATTGGCTTCTTTCACTTAGTAATATGCATTTAAGTTCCCTTCATGTCTTTTCATGGATTAAAAGTTCGCTGAATAGTATTCCATTTTCTGGGTGTACCTTAGTTTATTTAACCATTCATCTACTTAGGACATCTTGGTTGCTTCTGAGTTTTGACAATTGTAAGTAAAGCTGCTTTAAACATTTGTGTGCAGATTTCGTGTGGACATAAATTTTAACGATTCACTTCATATTGACAACTCATTTTAAGTTCACTCTCAGTGCTTAGTCAATGCAAATGGCAGAAGTGCCTGGTTGATGCACTACTAAATCATTTACTAGCACTTAAACCTCATTTATCAAATATACCAATGCTTTTATTGAAATTCACCTAGTAAATTTCAATCTCTCCTAATGTCAATCAGGAGACAAAAATCAATTGTTTTTGCAATTTGAAGATGGAACATTTTAATATTTTAAAATAATGGGCCAAGCCTTTTATTTTGTAGGTAAACAGCTAAGTAAATTTTTATTTTCAATGTTTATTTGTTTATTTATTATGGTGCAAGGATGCAGGTGAACCTCTTTGTGACACAAAATAATTTCAAGGTGTGGTAGGCAGAATAATGGTCCCTCAAAGATGCCCAGACCATAATCTCCAGAATTCTTGATATGTTATCTTATATGACAAAACTTTTGACATATAACTTTAAGATTAAAGGCCTTAAAATGGGGCAATTATCCTGGAATATCCAGGTGGGACCTATCTAATCATATGAGTTTTTAAAAGTGGAAAGAAAGAAGAATGGGTCAGAGAGATGCAATGAGAGAGAAGGGATAAGAGATTCAAAACATGAGAGGGACTTGCCTTATTGTTGCTGGTTTTGAAGATAGAGGAAAAGTGTCAGGAGACAAGGAATGGGGTGGCTTCTAGAAGCTGGGAATGGCCCTCAGCTGCCAATTAGCAAGAAAATGGAGACCACAGTCATACAACAATGAGGAATTGAAATTTGCCAGCAAATCCAAATGAGCAAGGAAACATATTGTCCTCTAGCACCTCCAGAAAGGAATTCAGCCTGCTGATATCTGGACTTTAGCCCCGTGAGACTCATGTAGGACTTCTGACCTAAAGAACTGCAAGATAATAAATTTATGTTGTTTGAGCAGCTAAGCTTGTGGTGATTTGTTGTGGCGTTAATACTAATACACATAGTATAGTAAAGATTCTACTATTAAGATGATTGCTATTCTTCAAAAAGCTGGCACACTGAACTATAGTGTTGTCAAAGGAAGGAGTTCAGGGTGCCTCTGTCAATCCTCCCCAAACTGTGGAATTCCCTTTTTCCTTCCAAGATGCATATCTTTTACCTTAGGTTACATGTGACCAATGCTAGGAGGATAAAGTGTGTTTGGGAGAGATCAATAATAATTATTAGTAAGTTTTAATTTATTTTCTAGATTACAAGATATGTTTATATTTTCTTCTGCATTCTACTGAATGGCTTGGATACCACTTGGAGAGTGGGAACCCTGTTTAAGAGGTCACTGCATTCATGAAGAATTTTCAAAGAGAAATAGAAAATAAAACAAAACCAAAAATTCTTATGAAGGAGGAGAGATAGGAGATGGAGAAAACAGTGATTCCTAGCTACCTTTTTTAAATGGAAAATTGTAGAACATGAGAAAGTTTTTCTAAGATCCTCAGTTTGGATGCTCAAATATTCATTGGAATTGTTTCATTTTCTTTCAGATAAAACTGCCACGAAAATGAGAACTACTAATAAAAGGAAGTTTTATTTAATGATTCAAAAATAGGCCCAAAGCAACATTTTGCTTAAGAAGTTAACAGATTGTCCCAGAAAGATTTGAAAATCTACTAGTACTAATAATTTTGTATGTTTTATAGGGCATATTGGGCTTCTGTTTCTCCTTGTATAGGATGGATATCTCATACAAGGTCTTAGGTATAGTAACTGAAATAAACTCCAGTAAATAAAATGTCCTTGATCAAAATTTTTACTCCAGGCTTACAATAAATTTATCAGCAAATTTGTCAGTAAAAGGACAACTGAATTCCAAAATGTTAGTCTTGGAGTTTCCTGGGATTATTATTAGTCTTTTAGTCAGTAGCTGAGGGAAATAAAACTAGCAAAGATGAAGTTGAAGGGGCAGAAATGGGATGGCATGTTTCTCTACCTCATCTTCAGTCTTCCACTCTACCATGGGCACAGATGCCACAATTCCAGCACATTCCTCTCTGGACATGAATATAGTTGTCTCTTCCTCAACCTAACTTTGAGTTATCTTTGTTTACTTATCATAACCTGGGTTTGTAATGTACTATTTTTCTCGAAGATTTATTTTTGTAGTAATTTGTCTTATCAACCTGCCTTATATTTAATTTCCTTCCTATTGCCTTTTGTCAATGGTGCGTTCATCCACTTCTCTCACACTGAACACGCATCCATCCCCCAGTATGCTTGTAAAATCCACACCTTTCCTCTATTCGTGAAAACTCAGATTTGCATATTTTGAACGTCCCACACAATCCTGAGTATAATAATTGGGAGAAATGGAAACTCAGTATCTGGGGCCCAGAAGGAGGTGGAGGGCAGACAATGTGAAACAGATGATTTATTTATTTTACTTTACTTTCTTTAGAGCAGGAATAAGACATGGAGGAACCAAATCCAAAAGAGATGCTCATTAGCAATTCTTTTATTTTGGCATATATTACTATAAAATTCTGTGTGTGTGTATTAGAAGGATTTTTAGTTTTCAGGTATAATTGTTGATATATTGGTACTTATGTCACAGAATCCCCATCCTCCTAACTTGTTTGAAATGGATTCTCATTTCTCCTGCTCCAGTTACCTTAAACTTGTTATTGGTTTCTTACACTTTGTTTCCTCTCTTTGGATGGCTTCACTGCTTATTTTTTTATCAGGAAAACAAATAGGCAATACTAAAATATCTTCAAAAAGAATTCACCATTATCATGCTATTTTTTCATTCACCATGGATGATAGACCAACTATATCAGTATTAAGAATCATTAAATAAAATCTAATATGAAATCTTTTGGAATAAGTAAAAAATTTATTTCTACCATGGAGGAAAAAATGAATATTATCCATTGAAACAAAAAGAAACAATGATTATTCTCCTTCTCCAAGTGAACAAAGAAGTCCTCTATAGTTTCCTAGGTGGGGAATTGTAAAGTGATCTATAAAATGTGTTTTCTTTTTGTTTGTGTTTTTTTTTGTTGTTGTTGTTGTTATACTTTAAGACTTTATTAAAGAATACATAAGAGAGAAATTTCAGAAATGTATTCAACATTTTGAACTAATACCCTTAATCAGGTACACTTAATATTTGACCAAACCCGTTTGTATTTTATTTCATTTAGAAAAGTTTATATTTTATTAAAACTTATTTGAGTTGCAGAATGCCTTTCATCAATAATGTAGTCTTTTATCAGCCTTTAGAAACAATTTTTTTTACATCTTTATTGGAATATAATTGGTTTACAATGGTGTGTTAGTTTCTGCTTTATAACAAAGTGAATCAGTTATACATATACATATGTTCCCATATCTCTTCCCTCTTGTGTCTCCCTCCCTCCCACCCTCACTATCCCACCCCTCTAGGTGGTCACAAAGCACCGAGTTGATCTCCCTAAGCTGTGCGGCTGCTTTCCACTAGCTATCTATTTTACGTTTGGTAGTGTATATATGTCCATGCCACTCTCTCGCTTTGTCCCAGCTTACCCTTCCCCCTCCCCATATCCTCAAGTCCATTCTCTAGTAGGTCTGTGTCTTTATTCCTGTCTTACCCCAAGGTTCTTCATGACATGTTTTTCTTTTAGATTCCATATATATGTGTTAGCATACGGTATTTGTCTTTCTCTTTCTGACTTACTTCACTCTGTGTGACAGACTCTAGGTCCATCCACCTCACTACAAATAACTCAATTTCGTTTCTTTTTATGGCTGAGTAATATTCCATTGTATATATGGGCCACATCTTCTTTATCTATTCATCTGATGATGGACACTTAGGCTGTTTCCATCTTCTGGCTATTGTAAATACAGCTGCAATGAACATTTTGGTACATGACTATTTTTGAATCATGGTTTTCTCAGGGTATATGCCCAGTAGTGGGATTGCTGGGTCATATGGTAGTTCTATTTGTAGTTTTTTAAGGAACCTCCTACTGTTCTCCATAGTGGCTGTACCAATTCACATTCCCACCAGCAGTGCAAGAGTGTTCCCTTTTCTCCACACCCTCTCCAGCATTTATTGTTTCTAGATTTTTTGATGATGGCCATTCTGACCAGTGTGAGATGATATCTCATTGTAGTTTTGATTTGCATTTCTCTAATGATTAATGATGTTGAGCATTCATTCATGTGTTTGTTGGCACTCTGTATATCTTTGGAGAAATGTCTATTTAGGTCTTCTGCCCATTTTTGGATTGGGTTGTTTTTTTTGTTATTGAGCTAAACGAGCTGCTTATAAATTTTGGAGATTAATCCTTTATCAGTTGTTTCATTTGCAAATATTTTCTCCCATTCCGAGGGTTGTCTTTTGGTCTTGTTTATTGTTTCCTTTGCTGTGCAAAAGCTTTGAAGTTTCATTAGGTCCCATTTGTTTATTTTTGTTTTTATTTCCATTTATCTAGGATGTGGGTCAAAAAAGATCTTGCTGTGATTTATGTCATAGAGTGTTCTGCCTATGTTTTCCTCTAAGAGTTTGATAGTTTCTGGCCTTACATAAAATGTGTTTTTAACAACAGTAGTCAGGAGCCAGATGAACAAATCATTTCAGAGCATTTTTCTCATCATCAGAAGAGGATGTGAAAGTGGCGGCAAAATTCAACGACCAAGTTTAGCAGAGAAAACTTGCAAAGTTTGGTCTCCCCCTTAACTGAAAAGAGCTGATTGCACAGTTTTAAACGACGGGACGTAAAACCATATTCTTTCTTTCTTGGGCTTGTTCTCTTTGTCATCTACATGTAATTAACTTGTAAGCAGTCCCAATCCAATTTTGCAAGGTGATCTTTTACAAGATATTTATGTCAAAGATGTAAGCTAAATACTGAAAAAGCATAGATTTATAGTGGCTTATTGTAAAAAAATCTGTACCTGGAAAATTAAATATTTAGAAACAAATGTTATATACTCTATATTAACTAAATTTTCCTAAAATTCCAGTTAGAGCAGGATGATATAGAAGTAGAAATAATTGTAGTCATAAGATGCCCTGGAAATAATGCAGTGGATTAATCTATCTTAAATTATATATATATTCATATATGTATATACAGAATGAATGTATAACAAATACATAATTTATAATATATTACATATGTATATATAATTTATATACATACTAACCCAATGGATTAGTTTATCTTAATTGAATTTATATGCTATATATTTTACACACATGTATTTTATGTATATAGGATATAAATTATTTTGTTTTTCACAAAAATTTAAAAAATCATTTCTGGTGAATGTCCTTCAACCAGCGGTCTGTAGCAACAAGCTCCCATGCAGATAAACAATCTAAGATTTAAATTGCCAGTCATGTTCAGCAGAACCTTGGGTGTTCACATATTCTTATTCCATCACCCTCCTTTGATAAGTGGATATTGGTGAGTATGGTGAGCCTGCCTAGCAATGTCCTATCAGCCCAGTCGAGTTAAGTGTTAGATAGACTGAAGAGAAGTCTTGAGTTCCTGTACCTGTGGCTTTTTTTTTTTTTTTCTATTTAATATGGGTGTGATCTACCTTGAAGGAGGACAGGGATAGAAAACATTCTATAAGAAACATCGTGATCCAGGAAACTTAGTCACAGCATTGTATCTAGTGGGCCCTTCCTTGGCTCAGCATCTGAAACTGCAGCTATATTATCTTTGTACCTATGTATACATATGTGTTTGAATCTTGTTTACTCCCAAATAGGATTTAAAGTTATGGAAAAAGATAAATGTGACTTAGTATCCACCTAACATAAGGGATTTGAGGGAAGATGGTAACCCTATCCCTTGGAGTAGAGTCTCCTTAAGGGTAATGATATGTGATAAGGCTAAGTTGTTGACTGAAGGAGTAGAAAGAAAGGGGTTTTCTTTGTGGTTTGTTTTGCTTTTGTTTTTTAAAATGTGGAACATAGTTTGAATCTTTGCCTTCCTATTTCCACATAGTACTAGTAAGTAGAAATACTCTGGGTAAGCCAGAGCACTCATCAAAAACCAAACCAAACACGACAATACAACAGAATCAAGAGCCAACCCCCCAAAATCTCAGAATTTGTTCAAATGCTCAAAATAATTACTGATAATAGTGCCAAGTCAAGACACATTAGTAGAACAATCACCATTTGAAGAAGTGGAATCTTCTTCAAATAATAATAGCTTCTATATGCTTTAAAAAATGGTTTATGGAAAGTCCCCCTTTTTTAATGTGCTCATTTTCATTAAAAAAAAAAAAGACATTATTGACTCACTGATGCTTTTAGCCCCTTTTCTTATCTTGGTGATGAATTGGAGCTATTCTATCTAGACTCTGATTTAATCACCCTTGAAATAATGGCACACATTTACAAAATCACTGGCAAAGGTTAGGAGATATCTGTAGATATACACCAAAACAAAAGAGTTTGAACCTTGGCCATGTTAGGGTATATGATGGAAAGATAGTCAATATCTATTTATTGCTGATTAAGATTGGGAGGGAAATTAATTAAGTAAATTATCTGAATTCTGTAAAATATTTACACATTTAAATATTGATTCAATTACAGATATTTTAAGATACCTTATATTATCGTGTTCAGTCATTATAGTTATAGATATACTTACACCTTAGAATAATTGAATTTCCCATTGTGCTTTATCAATGATAGTATTTAACATTCAGTCTTTCAGAACCTTGGTTTACTCATCTGTAAAATGGAGATATCAGGGGCTTCCCTGGTGGTGCGGTGGTTGGGAGTCCGCCTGCCGATGCAGGGGACACGGGTTCGTGACCCCGTCTGGGAAGATCCCACATGCCGCGGAGCGGCTGGGCCCGTGAGCCATGGCCACTGAGCCTGCGCATCCGGAGCCTGTGCTCCGCAAGGGGAGAGGCCACAGCAGTGAGAGGCCCGCATACCGCAAAAAAAAAAAAAAAAAAAAAAAAAATGGAGATATCAGTATCTTGCAGTACTCAAAAAGTATAAAACAAACTAGATATATGAAATTGCCTTATAAATCTGGTATTGTCATGAATTTTAGTAGATTCAAGGAAGGTAGACTTAATGTTACTCTTTTATATCAATGGAAAATTGCAAAAGGTCAACATGTGTAACCCAAGAAGATGGCTGATTGTAACAGTTGCTTAATCTTCAGACTGTGCATATTGTTTGCATATTGTAGTTGAGAATATGAGTTTTAAAAAATGACTTAACTAATGCTCCATGATTGAGTCAAGAAAAGAAGCATCTGAACATTTTCATTCCTATCTTTCAATCTGAGTTTCAGTTAACCTAGGATATTTATAATATTTATACAAGTTTTAAATATTAGTTTTTAAATTTGCAACATGGCTACACACACGCAGCTAACCATCTTTAAGCACAGAATTTGGATAGAAGAATTTTATGGTAATGAGGTTGATGGTACAAAGAGAGATGGTGAAATCATCCAGAGGGTGATCAGACTTCCTAAATAACACAAGAGACCTGATCAGTGGGTCCTGAATGATGATTTTGTTTCTGAAACTTCCATGATCCTGTGGTGCATTTCTCTTCTTAGAGTTCCAAACGAGCCATTACGCTAAATGATGCAGCTTTACTAACACGTTTCCATTTAGCCTCTGACCAGGGGCCATGATTACCATCTGATCCACATCTGGAATATCAGCACATCTTGTATCCTTGTTATTTTCCATTAATTTTATAATTTAGACCCTTTATTTCAAACTTATTTTTTAATTAAAAAATTTTCAATTATGGTTTACTACAGGATATTGAATATAGTTCCCTGTGTGTATATGTTTTTAATTGCAACCTTCTTGATATAAGGAGCATTGAGCTTTAAATATTGCCTTTTGTATTGGTAGGGCAGTTGAGGCTGTAATGGTCCAGTGTAGTAGGACAGAATAAGACACTGTATTCTCCTTCCATATTTCACTGTTAATTCTTGGCCCTGTTGCATAGCACAAGCCCCAAATATTTACTTACTGTATTGCTTGATTGGTGATTAAGACTTGTAAGTATCACCTTTTATCCTTCACAGAGAAAATGTGGCTCTGAGTAACCATGGGCAAGGTTTAGTAGCAGTATGTTTACAGGGAAAAAAATTATAAATTCCATACTTCTGTTTGTTAACCATAAAGTATGTATGTGTTCATCAGTGCAATAACTGATGCTGAAGGGGTTGGTCGTATAAAATATTAAAAACTATATTTGGTTTTACAGTGTATTATGGACATGTATTCTGAATTCTGTCTTTCTTTCATAAATTTGTAATCAATTTATATCATTGTAGTTAAAATTGATAGCAAGAGTTTGTAGCCCAGAAGCATTTTTGTTGGTAGAAGGGAAAAATAGTCATTTAAATTCCATAGATAATTATTCACTTATAGATGACTGAGTCTTCTCTATAAATCAGTTATTGATATAAATGCTAATGTCCTTATCAGCAGAAATAATTAGTAAATCAATTCTATTTTTTCAGTTTCTACTTCAATCCCAAAGATAAAAAGTTTGTGACACTAATTCTTATTTCTTGTAGGACCTGTCTTCTAGGGCAGCGGTCTCCAACCTTTTTGGCACCAGGGACCGGTTTCCTGGAAGACAGTTTTTCCACAGACGGGGTCAGGGTGGGGTCATCGAGGGAGAGGGCGTGGTTCCGGAATTAATGCCAGCGTCGGGGAGCAGCAGATGACACTTCACTCGCTCGCCGGCTGCTCACCTCTTGCTGTGCAGCCCAGTTC
This sequence comes from Globicephala melas, assembly GCF_963455315.2. Classification (NCBI taxonomy): domain Eukaryota; kingdom Metazoa; phylum Chordata; class Mammalia; order Artiodactyla; family Delphinidae; genus Globicephala; species Globicephala melas. The sequence goes on along the minus strand of NC_083318.1, from coordinate 102,982,288 downwards.
CTAACAGGCTTCGGACTGGTACTGGGACCCCTGTTCAAGGGCATCAATAGGTATTTTTATTGCAAAAATAAAATTAGTTTATGCTTCATGAACTCTTTTGCCAGATGCATACATTCTGATTGTTAGGATTAAAGTGCATTCATGGTTATAATTTTTTAAAGAAACCTGAAACCCAAATATAAATACCTAAAGGCTTAATCCTGCACTATCCTGCATTTTGGGAAAGACAGCATTCCTCACAGAAAGGAAGCAATGTCTTCAGTTAAATGAAATTATGCTAAATAACAGATGGCAATTGCTGCTCCTCGGATTCCAGAAATCATTCTCATTTACTACTCTGAGACCTGTCCATTCTATCTGTAGATTAAGATAATTTAAAAAAAAGAAACAAAAGGAGAGCAGGTAGGTGTTATAAATAATGTAACTAAAAATACTGAGGTTTCGAGGAGCTTTTTATAAGGCTCAGAGGAAAGGTACTTGGCCCCTCTCTGCTATGGAGTCATGCTTCTGGCCTGTTACAGCATCATGTTCTGTTTATAGAGTCTGAGCTCTCTTGCTAATCATGGATTTGAACACAGAAGCTGAGGACAAAGGAAGACATCTTTTAGAAGTTCGAGTGACAGCCCTATCATCCTCTGGTTCTGCTCTCTATTCCTGGATTTGTTAAATTTATTTAAAATATTTGACCTTGTCAAGTGAATTTCACTTTACACGTCCAGTGTTCTGAATCCAGCGTTGAACCATTGCATTTAAGCTTTTTTGTATGATGGGGTTGTCAATCACCAACAGAGAGGGAATTTAGCCACTTCGTTTAACATGGGGTTTCTTTTCTTTAAAGACATGTACTTAAGAGACCTCTTAGCTGTGCTTTTCTTCATCTATATTCACCTTTATTTTTTATCGTTAAAAATGTTTTCCACAGAAGATTTTAATATATCTATTCATAAAGTCAAGATTTTACTTCCAATCCAGGGACATACAATGCCAAATATATTTTAAAATTTTTTCTTTGGGCTCATCTAGAACCGGAAAATATGGCTGGGGAAGGTGTGCCCTGCACCAGGACACATGGATGGGGGAGTGTGTAGGGGCTGATACCCAGGCTGCCCTTCACCTGCACAGCAGCGTGCCCGGGTCGGGGTGTTCCCTTTATCCTGAGGAGCTACATTTTCCTAATTCACACATCACACCTGAACTGCTATTGAATGAATGAACTTTAGATTTCAGGTGACTGAGGAGAGACACTCAATTTATCTAGCAAAAATACTAGTTGGAGAGTAACTAGTATGCAGTGGAAATCTAGTAAGTTTAGGATGTTAAATAATTCACTGGCACGGGAATGTAAGAAATTGGAAGGGAATAGGGAGCAGAGGAAAATTAAAAGCCAAATTGTCACACGTTAATGCTGTTCCTTCTCTCACCTCCTTTCTGTCCCTGTATCTCCTTAAAGACGTCAGTCTTTCAAGGCATCCCTGTTCTCTGAGTCTGTCATTCTCCTGCTGGATTAACATATTTCCTATTTAGCCTGAAACCATGAAAATAATTTCACAGTCTCAGAGGCTCTCTATTTTCTTACCACTCTATCTTCTGTAGCTCTCTGTTTTTTCCAAACCCTCATCCAGGGCAGCCCAACTGGCTGTTTTCTCTGCTCCTGCTGGAGCCTGAGCCCAGCTGGAGAAATCACCTAATTATGCTGACTTCCTCCATTATGAGTTTATGAGCTCCATCCTCAGCCGGGCCCTTGTTGCTGCTTAGCAATCCTTTTACTTATGTGTCTCATCAGCCCCCTACCTCATTTCCCATGATAGCTGTTACAATCCTTTTATAACCTTAATTGCAAGCACCCAGTTCCACTTCACCCACCCTATTCTTTGTGGAAGGCTTGCTTCCTACTTCCTGGAGAAAACAGGTGGCCTCAGTCAGGCATGTGAGCTCTCAATTTCCCCTTCCACCTCCTAACTCTGCAGTCTTCCCTGCCCGGTTAGCTCCTCCATGAGGGGCTCTGGAGGCGGGCACCCACCAGTGTTCTTAATTCCATCCCCTGCCCCTGGGGTCTGTCACTGGTTCTCTGTCTCACTTCAACTGTCTCTTCTCCAGTAGCTTCTTCTGCCCTGATGGTAGAAGATCTTCCACCCAATTCTTATGTAAAAAAAGTTATTTTGCATGTGCTTGCCCCTCAAGTTTTGCCCCTCTTTGACTCTCTTTCCTTCATCATCAAACTTCTGGATAAAGTAGTCTGAATTTAGTGCTTCTGCATACTATTTAAATTCTCATTTCACAGACAGTCCCAGTTCTATTACCATCATCCCTCTGATGGAGTAGGTTGCTATGGAGAAGGCTATCATTAACCCCTAAATGGCTAATAATTGACTGACTTCTTTTTCAGCCACCACTTATTTACTTCTCTGTAACGTTTGGGAATATTAAGTATTCATTGACTTCTTCTCGAATGTCATCTTCCTTTGATTTTCAAGCTAGGAATTTTCAAAATCTGCCCTTTGTTTGGAATTGGATGAACTGGCCAGCACATGAAGGGCAGCATAACATAGTGGTTAAGAATACAGACTCTGGAGCCAGACTGCCAGGTTGGGATCTTGGCTTACTCTTACCTGTGAGTGTCCTCAGTTACTTCATCTGAAGATGGGGCTAATAGAAATATGTATGTATAGAATTGTTGTTAAAACAAACTAAATTAGTTAATACAGTGCTTGGCTTTAGTAAGCAGCCAATACATGTTAGTTTTCATTAGTGTTAGCTGGCCTGGGTCATGGCCATTTTCTGAGATTGGCTAGATAGAGAACAGTCTTTGATAGTTCAATACTCAGCAAGATAATAAAAGAATTCAAAGCTCCTGAAGGCAAGATTGGAATCAGGAGCCAGAGCAAAAATGAGCTAGAAAGGTGAGTACTAATTCTAACTCCTAACGAGAGGGAGATTCTAAATGAGAGATGGAGGCAAACGCCAAGAACCAGTAGAGAACTAGATCAAAGTGGGAGAAATTTGGGAACAATGGAATGAAACTAGGACAAGTGTCATGAATATTATTGGCTGGTGGGTGAGTGGTAGTGATGTTAAACTGGGTTGAAGCCAGCTGTTTCCTGATTCCTTCCTACTTCTATAACCAAGAATTATCTGTCTCTTTTATTGGTCATCTTTCTCTACTCTTCAAATATTTGTATGCTTTAAATGTTCTCCCGCCTTTGGCTTTTCATTTCCCTTCACAGTTCAATGTCTAATGTCTTCCACGTTTATATCATTCTGGCTACACCTTATCTCTTTTTTTTATTGACATAATGGATATTTCGATGATCCACTTCAAATATACATTTTTATTGAGGTATAATTGCCATATAGCAGTATATTAGTTTCAGGTATACAGCATAGTGATTCTATATTTGTGTATATTGCGAAATGATCATCACAGTAAGTCTAGTTAACATCTGTCACCATACACAGTTACAAAAAATTTTTTTCTCGCGAGGTGAACTTTAAGATTTACTCTCTTAACAACTTTCAAATATGCAATACAGGATTATTAACTATGGTTAAAAATGTAGGTCATCTATACAGCGATCTGAGGAGCCAGGCTGATGAAGGCTCTGCCATATTCACCTTGCAGCATCTAAGGTCTCCAAACAGCGGAGGGGGGTAAAAGCATGGAGGAACTCTTATTGGACAGACCCAGAAGTGGTGTGCTTTCCTCTGTTTACAGTCCACTGGCCAGAGCTGTTACACGGCCACCCCTAACTGTTGAAGAGGCTGGAAATGTCATCTAGCCAAGTGCCCAAGAAGAGGAAGGGGCTAGGATTTGTAGTTCCTATTTTAAATGTCTATCATCACCCCTCTGAATCCAATGTCAGTACCTCTCTGATATGCTTCCACATCACCCTGTATTTGCTTTATCAATCATCATTATGCTATTTTTTATATTGTTTCTTTATAGTATCTCATTTCCCACTAGACTGTAAGCTCTTACAGGCAGAGACTGTCAAGCTTGCTCCCAATTGTGTCTCTAAAGCTTAGCACAGTGCTGGCTTAGAGCAGGCACTTAATAAGTATTTTCTGCTGTTAAACTTCCTGTTTTCTCTTCTTCATCTCCTTTTCACTCCCCAGCTCACTGGAGTCCGCTTCTGTTCACCCTGCTCTGGGGGAACTGCTTTCACTAAGTTCCCAGTAACCAATTCCAAAGACAGCAAGCACTCTTGGATCTCTGTCCTCTTCGGTTTGGCACTTGCCACTTCATTTTGGTACTCTCCTCTTGAAAGTTTACCTCTGAGATTTTCAACTCTACCTTCTCTAATCTTATGTGGACTCCTTTTCCCTAAAATTGGCTTGCATGGGGGGCTCTTAAGTGTTAAGGGCCTGTGACCTTACAAATAAAGGAAAGAGTACATTTTTAAAATCAGGAAAATCCGTGTACCCCATCAGAGAGGAAATGCTGGATGCTGGAGGTTGGGTGTGCGGAGAGGAAGAGTGAGAGAGAGAGAGAGGTCTAGAGAAGCAAGAGAAGAGGATAGAGACAGAGATGTAGAAACAGAAATAGTGGGGGAGAAATGGGTGACAGATGCACAAAAGGAAGAGGAAGAGTGGAGACGGAGAGACATAGGGACACAAAGAGGCCGTTGAGAGACACCCAGAGAAGGACAGAGACAGAGAGACTGAAGATACCAGAAAGTGAAAACATATTTGTTAGAGAACAATTTCTGAGGAAGCAGGAAGATACTAATGGGATTAGCTTTAAACAGAGACAGTAATTCTTCATGAAAGAGCAAAACTGAGAAAAATGCTTTTTCTTTCTTTTGTTTACAGAGAACTGTGTTTGATATATTGTGTAACATTTCTTCACTAATGTTGCTTTACTCTCAAATAGAGGTAGAGATTTGAATAGACAAAGAAGTCTTTTGACCATGCAGCTACATAAGAAAAGGCAATTGAAAGGAAAAGTAGGACAAAAGAGAATACCATTAGTCACAGAGCAATTCTTATAAAATTGACACTTCACTGTTTCTTTGCACTTTGAGGAGGATGAAACTTATTGGTTGAAGTGCCTTATTATTAATACCTTCTCTTTTGGTAAATATGGTAATAGGTAGGGAATAGAAACATAGACGCAGCTACCATGTCCATAGCAGACAACTTATCTAATGGTGTTCATAGATCTCTGCTTCTTTTATAGCTCATTATAAGTTTTTAACATCTATATTACTTGTTTTGTCCTGAAAGCAAACATGAAGTTTCTAGATCAGAGGTAGAATATTATTACTTTCAACAACAACTGCATCAGTTACCTATGTCCCCTTCTCCCCTTTCAGGGCTATACTATAAAAGCCAAATGTTATCCTGTACATGCAAAGGGGTTTTTATACTACCGAGAAGAAGAAATTATGAACCTCAGAGTTTGTATAGGAAATGCTACACAGCTGCAGTCTCCTCCTTCTGAGAGGGAGGGAAGGAAGGAGGGGGAGAGAGAGAGAGATCTAATATCCCCAGTAGCAACAAATCTTCTCCAGGAACAGAAAGGAAAGGTCCCTATTTTACAGTCCATTGGAATGTAAAAGGATGGCTCTGGGTTTCACTTACTTTGAAATATAAACACATTTTCTCTGGAAGTCTCTGTTTATTCACTCTTTAATTTCCAGGATTTGTGCTTTAACCAGGTTCCAGTTTTCTTTGCTCAGAAAGCCCTAATAATGCAGAAACATTAAAATACCTCTATGAAGTACGTACTATTATTCACATTGATAATATGAAAGTCCAGCTTTATAAAGAAATAACGTTTCTGGAATCAAATAACTTTGTAAAATGGCTATTTAAAAATAAGTGTTTTGCCGTTAAAAAGATGCTTGTTTTTAACAATCCTCATTTAACTAAAATGCAAGATATTTTACTACTTTAAACTAATTTATAAGTGCACATGATGTGGCTATATATATAAACTTATTGTTTTGTGTGCATAAATAAAAATAACCCCTTTAAACATACCGGAAGAAAAGAGACCAGTGACTTGGTCCCTCTTTACAGGTATATTGCTAACTCCTGTCATATGAACTCAAAAATATTTATTAGTTAATTTAGTTTGGAACACAATAATAGAACAAACAATGTGGTTGAGATTCAAAGTTATTTTCATCCAATTTAACATGCTTAGCACCTGATAACGATTTTTCTTGGTTATCAAAAAGCATGTCAGAGGAGCTTAAACTTTTGCCAATATAAGAATTTTTTTTGTTTGTTTTTTTGTTTTTTTGTGTTTTTTTTTGCGGTATGCGGGCCTCTCACCGATGTGGCCTCTCCCATTGCGGAGCACAGGCTCCGGACGCGCAGGCTCAGCGGCCATGGCTCACGGGCCCAGCTGCTCTGCGGCATGTGGGATCTTCCCGGACCGGGGCACGAACCTGTGTCCCCTGCATCAGCAGGCGGACTCTCAACCACTGCACCACCAGGGAAGCCCAATATAAGAATTTTTAAAATATGAAATATACCTTTGGGAATTGGAAGAATGTGCATTAATAAGATTGAAAGGGTAAGCAATTCTTTACTTTTGTTTCCATGTCTGTTTCCTCGTAGTGAGATGATTTGCCTCAACGTCAGGACCCTCATGTATTTCATTGAATTCACTTATTTATTTATCACCTATTATGTTCCAGGCACCATGCTAGATGCTGGACCTACTGTCATAAGGAAAAGTGGATATTTCCAAATTGTTGTCTAGTACATAGGATCCAGTTCTATATATCTGTGTTAGATAGGATATACCTAAAGATACTCTAACAAAGATATACAAAGTATAGTGGCTTAAACATTGCTTTCTTCCATAAAATTCTGAGCTGCTAAATGGTTCCAGGGGGTAGGGCAATTCTGTTTCACAAGGTGATCCTGAGATCATGATGAATCTTAACAATGTTGTTCTTGCCCACATGGCCAAAGCCACTAGGATCACATTCCAGTTTGTGGGAAGAGATGAAAAGCAAGTGGAAAGCAAGTGAAATTATGTTTCACTCTGTTCCCATCCATCATCCTAATCACAAGTTACATCTGGCTGCAAGGGAAGCTGGAAAGTATATTTTTGCTGAATACCATGTGCTTATCTAAAGTAGGGAGGTTCTTATAACTATGAGAGGAAGAGGATGGATTTTAGAACATTACTCTCTGAAATAGTCAGTCTTCAGTTTCCGGATCTGATGACTGATATCCAATTCCTCTTCTTGTTCATCTGACTTTGACTTGTGGGCCCTGCTTCAAATCAGTGTGGGTTTTAGTTCTTGATCCCTCTAAGCTATGTTCTAGCCAGCTGTATTATATGGATTAGGGCCAACTGATTCTCAAGAATGCCACAGTGTAACATAAATTACATGATAAACAAATGGATTAGTATCCTGCTAGTCTGATTCAATCACCCTGTCTCCTTCACCCTGTTTTCCTAAAATCTTCCACACTGTTTGGAACACAAGAGGGACTGAATGAATAATGAACAAATAAATGGCATGTAGTATAGTAGTGGCTCAACTTATGGTCCTATTTTTTCTTATTTTATTTTTGTTCAACTCTGTGAATCACATTACTGGGGACAGGAAGAGAACCAGGCATAGGGCTTTGAATGTTTAGGGTAAGAGTTATTGCTTGCATTTTTTTATCTTCTGTTCTATATTAAGTATCCAAGATATTTGAGGACAATCATATACTTAAAACATGTGAAATTATAGAAAAGAAACATATCATCTAACTGCCTATTTTACAGATAGAAAACTGGGGCCTAGATAGAGAAATGTTTGCCACTTGTCATATGTTATTCATATTAGGGCCTTTTGACTTTCAATTCCTTGCTCTTTTTAATATCACATCGATCCATTGATTCTGAGCTTTTAAGTGCCTGATAACTGGCAGGCACACAAAGGCTCATACTCTGAGTCTCATACTCAAATCAGCTGCCTCTAAACCAAGTGCACCTTCTTTGTCCTTAGTAGTTCTCAAAGTGTGGTCCCTTGGCCTGCAATATCAGCATCCAACCTCCTGGGAACTTGTTTGAAATGCAAATTCTTGTGTTTTACCCCAGACCCAGGAACTCAGAAACTCTAAGGCCCCAGCCCAGCAAAGTGAGTTTTAACAAGCCCTTCAGGTGATTCTGATGCTCACTCAAGTTTCAGAGCCACTATCCTGCTTTGACAGGACAGCACACAGCATATATTAAGACATTATATGGTATAGACAACCAACACCAAAGCTACCAATTGTTGAGTGCCTATGATATGCCGTTCTCTGTATAGATACTCTATGTATCTAGTCTCATTTAATCGTCACAATAGACTGGCAAAATTGTTAATATCATCAGTATTTCATAACTGAGGAACGAAGGCTTAGTGAGGTTAAGTTGCCCCCTAACTCACACACCCAAAATCAGACAGTGGAAGGGACAAGGTTTTGGGGGTTTTTTTCCACATAATTTTATTTTTTTAGACAATTTTTTTTCTTTTTTTAAAAATTATTTATTTATTTATTTTTGGCTGCTTTGGGTCTTTGTTGCTGCACATGGGCTTTCTCTAGTTGTGGTGAGCTCTTATTGTCTAACTCCAATGACCATGTGTCTTCTAAAGCACTGTTTTAAAATATATATATATATATATATATATATATATATACGAATAACTTACTCATTGAGTGTTATGGAAAATAAGAATATTTGAAACACAAAGTTTTCAGGACCATGAACTGCTTTCAAGTTTCCTCTAGTTATAATGTGTTCTCTAAGATGATGCTTCGAATTTTAACAACCTTCTTTTGGTATTGCTGGTATATGCAAAATAATATTTTGACACAAAAACTTGTCAGCTTAAGTAATTTGTCTCCTCTGTTTTTACTGTTTGTAGAACTTGGTGAGTGGTCTGGTAGAGACAGGTGTGGAACCTTCACAGTTGATGTTTCTCCCAGAAGGCACTGCTTGAGAATTGCCTCATGACCCTTAAGAAATGGGCTTCATCCTGAGTATGTCCGAGAGTCTACATGGCCAGAAATATCCTAGTTTCTGCAAATGAAGGGAGACTTGACTCTGAAATAAATTAAATACTCTTTATCCTGTAGTTCATCATTCCCAAATGACTGGGGGACCAATTGACCTGTCTCTTCTCAAACAGTTATTGATACCCAGAGATACCTGAGTGTGTAGAGTATAGATGGTGAAACCTTAATACACTTTCTTACTTGACCTTTTACTTTTGTAGAGAGTGAGTCCTGAATAAACATCGCCCCTTAATAATTTGCCTAAAGTGAGTGGCTCTGGTTAGTGCTAAGAGGAAACTCTGGAGACTGTTTTTGTAGAGAAGTAAGATTTTCCCAGAGAAGCAGGATATATGTATATCTGCTATACCTATATATACATGTGTGTATATATATATATTAGAGTGTGTCTGAAATTTTGTAACTAATTCAATTCTTTTAACATTGTGTAGGCAAAAACCTATATTTTGGGGCTGGTTATATTCATTACATGTTTACTTTGCATTTTTTATAAACTTTTGGTGATGAACATTTTAAAAAATCATTCCCCTCAGTATTACATATTTCTTTAGCATCACAATTTGAGTTAATTTTATCACCCACCTGAAGTTCCCTTCTTTTTGAATGGCAGTTTGTAGATTAAAAAAAACAAACTTAAAAAAACAAACACCAGGGCTTCCCTGGTGGTGTAGTGGTTGAGAGTCCGCCTGCCGATGCAGGGGACACGGGTTCATGCCCCGGTCCGGGAAGATCCCACATGCCGCGGAGCGGCTGGGCCCGTGAGCCATGGCCGCTGAGCCTGCGCATCTGGAGCCTGTGCTCCGCAACGGGAGAGACCACAGCAATGAGAGGCCCGCGTACCGCAAAAAAAAAAAACAAAAAAAAATTACCAAAGGGATCTGGATTTAAAATCTGTTTGGGTTTGCACGATGCCATTACCATGTATATTACCTGAGTGACATAGGTAGGTTACTTACAAGCTCTGATCCTCATTTTCAATGTCAGTAAGGAAGCATAAAAAATGCCCAGCACAGTCTTTGGATGTATAGTAGATATTTAATTCCTGTAATTCCCTCCTTCACTATGGCAAAAAATTATGACAAACAAAATGGATTTCCTCCAAAAAACCAAAGGAACTAGCAATATTTTCATTTTTTTCTCCCAGAAAAATAAAAATCCTACAGATAGTTTTGAGGAAACAATGCTATTCAATGAAATAACTATAAAAATAATAACACATATGTCATTTATTATGTTAATTGATCTTTGTGGTTGGAATCTTTAACATTTTTATTAACTGAAATGGAAGGAGAAAAAAAACTTCCAGTAGTATATTTTAGGATTGACCTATCCTTGGGCTCCAAAAGAGCAGGATTGGATACAGAGTCTCTGGAAGCAACTGAATTACTAAATTTGGGCAGTTTGTGTTGATATTTGGGTCCATCTATTGATGCTTCAAAATAGTGACTTAATTGGGAGTCCTAAAACAAAGGAGCAAAGGAGATAATCTAGCTAAATTATCTGAGTCATCAAAAGGATGAAATTCGTATTACTTTCTTGGTAGTTTGCTTGTAATCCCTTCATAATTGTTTTGTTCTTTCCCATGGGACAATTAAAATCGAGATGGTTAGCTTCCCTTTGTCCTTGTTCCGTGTGACGAATTCCAGCTGATTTAGACTGAAGTAAAAACTCGTTGACGAGCAAGGAGACCTGGATGACTAAATTCACTGCTAAAACTTTCTGACTGGGATTCCCTGGTGGCGCAGTGGTTGAGAGTCCGCCTGCAGATGCAGGGGACACGGGTTCGTGCCCTGGTCCAGAAGGATCTCACATGCCGCGGAGCAGCTGGGCCCGTGAGCCATGGCCGCTGAGCCTGCGCGTCCGGAGCCTGTGCTCCGCAACGGGAGAGGCCACAGCACGGAGAGGCTGTGTACCGCAAAAAACAAACAAAAAAAGTTTTGACTTGAGTCTGTCTTGTTCAACTGAGGCTGCTGTAACAAAATACCATAAACTGAGTGGCTTATAAACAACAGAAATTTATTTCTCATAGTTCTGGAGGCTAGAAGTCCAAGATCAGGTTGTCTGAATTGGTCAGGGTTCAGTGTCTTGTGAAAGCCTGTTTCCTAGTTCATAGATGGCTGTCTCCTCACCGTGTTATCACATAGTGAGAGAGGAAGCAAGCTCCCTCAGGACTCTTGTAAGGACACTAACCCCATTTATGAGGGCTCTATCCTCGTGATCTCATCTAATCCTCATTATCCCAAAGATCCCACTCCTTAATACCATCATGTTAGGGGGTAGGGTTTCAACATTAATTTGGGAGAGGGTACATAAACATTCAGTCCATAGCAGGTCTGTGGTGGATACACACTGAGGTAACCCCCAATGAGTCAAACCCTTGTATAGCCCTCTCCTTTTGGGTGCAGATGGAACCTGTGTCTTACTTCTAGTCAGTAAGTATGGAACAGGTGATTGGAAGGATAATCGCTTCCTTGATTAGGTTATAAGACTCCATCTTATGAGACTGAGTGAGAGATTCTGCTGCTAGCTTTGAAGGAATGAGCCCATGTGGTAAGTGGGCCATGAGCTGATGACCTGTATGTGGCCTTCAAAAGCTGATAGGAGCCTCAGGCTGATGGCTAGCAAGAAAATACAGCCCTCCATCTTACAACCATAAGGGACTGAATTCTTCTAACAACTATGTAAACTCAGAAGAGAATCTTGAGCTCCAGAAAGTTTCTTTAGCTTGCAGACACCTTGACTGCACCTTGATTGTGAGACTCTGAGCTAAGGATCCAGCGAGGCTATGCATGCATTGACTCCGGACCCACAACAACCCTGAGATAATAAATGTTTGTTATTTTAAACCGTTAAGTTTGGGATAATTTGTTATTCAGCCTGGAAAACTAATGCAAGGTCATCTCATTTGCCCTCTCAGGCTTCTTCAGTTAATCCTCATAAGTAGATGAGATTCTTAGAAGGATGGTGCCTTGGAAATGTGTCAAACATACCTACATTCCCGTGTCTGGAGGATTTTAGACAAGTTTATGTCTAATGGCTATTGAGTCATTAACTTGTTAGCACTAGAAGTAGGTTTTGCATTGTTAAACTTTGCTGAAATCAAGGAATTCAACACCTATTTTACTTAAATATACACCTTATGAGTTAAGGGGGGGTGGTGGTCACTCCTTAACACAGAGCATGATGAAACACAAATAAGCCTTCTCAGACAGAGTTTTCCAAAGAATACTGTGTACCTGGTTTTGTCCTTCCTCTAACTACCAGGAGGTTCTGCTCAGTGAAGATATTGAGGTAACAGTATCTGTACAGTTTGTTGGGGAGTACTCTGATGATTGTATAGAATTAAATGAGAATGACTGAATCCATGCTGTGAAAAAATAAAAAGATAAATACTTCAGAATATAATTAAGTGACAAATCATAATGAATACATAGTGAGGTTTTGACCAAACATCCTGTTTCTCCTCATCAATGGAATTATCATAGACTTTAACATTCAACATACATAGATTTCAGCCTAGCCTCTGCCATTTATTAGCAATATGACCTAAAGCCCCCAGAGCTTTTCTCCTTATTTGCAAGATGAGTATAATAATACCTACATCATAGGATTATGTGAGGTTTTGTAAGGATTAAATTTTATAATATAAGTAAAATACAACATGCAGTGTGTGACACATATTAGATGCTCAACAAATTCTGGTTCCGTCTCTTCCTCCCTAGGCCCCAAACAACACACACACATGCACACACACTCACAAATATGTGTGCATACCCACACCCACAAACACCTAAAAGAACTGGTGAAAATTCTTTGGTCTGGACTAAAGATTATTTTCTATTCTGGTCTGGTCTTGATATTTCTTTTTGTCTTACTAAATGTGAGTTATGCTTGTCTTTTTTATTGCGTCAATATTATATCAAAAGATTATTTTCTTTAGGGTTATCCTATTACATTGCTCAAAGTGCATTTTAAAAAGTCTAATCTGTATTGGTAAATTCTACAGAGCTTTGTTTTGTTTATATTGAACACAGGATCCTCCCTCCCCCTTACCCCCAACGAAGATATGGACCTCATGATGTAATTTCCTCAGTTCAGGGATTGATTTCTCCTTTGTCACTACATCTGAGGTGTTTACTGTACCTTTTAGTATCTTGTTCACTGGTCCAGTATCTCATATTCACCATGGAATTATAATTTTTTGTAAGATACTCGTATCATTTTTTTTAAACAATATCCATTTTGTAAGATAGTTTCATGATTCCTTCACATAAATCTTGGTCATTAACCATGCTGAGCTTGACTTGTATGTTATAGTACAGCTGAACTCTAGAACATAGGACAGTCTTGTAGAACCTGGGTCTCAAATAAGCTATATGGCTTTGGGTAAGTCAGTAGTCTTCCTTAGGCCTCAATTTCCTCTTGTATAACCAAAATTAGCATATTGGTTAAATGATTAGAAGTCTTTCTAGCTAAAAATTCAGAGTCTTGATATGTAGCTCATTTGCTATTTATGGAAATGCACAATATGCTTTTTCTTCTCTTTTGAAAATTACTGCTGACAAGCACAGTGCTTTCAGCACTTAACAAAGTATTTATTGCGCATCTGTTAGGAAGCATGGCTTGGGAGCCTGGGAAGTAATTACCAAGTCTCAAGTCTCTGCAGCTAATAGTTTGTGTGTCTGTGTGGGTTTGTATGTGAGTGTATACCTGTCTGCACACAAGCATACCCACATGTATGTTTAAATTGCAGCCAGTTGCAAACTGAATTTATACATACATTTTTTTCCATTTGAATGATGAGGAGAATATATAATGTGTACTGCCAAAGGTAATACTTTTTCCATTTTCCTGGCTTCTGTTTCTTTGGAAAATCTGAAACACCTGAATATTATTATCAGTTTACAGATCAAATAGAAGTAATAGACTGGAAAAAGTGTGTGTGTGTGTGGTGGCAGTGGGATAGAGGGAATGGAGTGGACTGATGTTTTGCAAGATTGAATTATTAATTACTGTTAACTAAGGTTTAAGTTGAGTTACCTCAAACTTTAAAATTTATCTGACAATAGACCTTTTCCTTTCAGTGACATGAATATATGACTCTGTATCTAGATAAATTAGTGGTCTATGAATTCACAATTATACTTGACAATATACATAGGAAGAGGATGGTTATTGAATCTAGAACTAGAGACACTTAATTTGGAGAGAGCTTGACTTTTCAGGGAGATGGAAGATATCTTCAAATATCTGAAGACACCTGTGTCGATAAATGAGTAAACTTACTTAATTTGGCTCCAGAGGACATACATAGGATTAATAGGAGTTGGATTTGGTTTGATTTAAGAGAGAACTTTATCAGAGTCAGAGCTATTCATCAACGAGTTGTCTTCCCTGTGAAGCTGTGAGCAATTGATTACTGAAAGTTTTTAAGCAAAAGCTGG